>NC_056681.1:51865663-52527091 GCF_018350215.1 Panthera leo | reverse complement strand
CACAGTGAACATTGGAGAAAAATCTCCCATATTTCTAGCAGACTGGGGTAAAAGTATTTCTGAAATGTGCCCAAAATTCCCTGTTCTCCTTTACAAAGGACTGCTCGCAAAGAAAACTAATTTTCCAGAGTCTACTCAAGATGGAAAATTGAAAATACCCCGGCCAGACCTTCTAGCCATCCACAAGGATCAGGGAAATCCTTCGCTCCAGCCTCTCTAGCCTTCCTGTCTGACCTAAGGGAGGAAGGGAAGAAGCTGAAAAGCATTTGTGAAGGTCACTGGAGGACTCACCAAAAGACTGAGACCCTATCACAGGGATATAGAACATTCCCCTCTTCCAAAATTTCACCACCACCTCAGTCAGTTCTTGTATAATAATAACAGGAAATTGCAGCTAAAAACATTACAAGCCTCATTCTCTATCCCAGGAGTCTCTACGGAAACAAAAGACAACAGAAAAGATAAAAATGAGGACACTAGAGGATACTGAAGCCTCTGACAGCTGGAGCTACAGCAAACATTAAACTCAGCCACACTTCGATCCAGATAAACATAAAAGTTCGCCTTAACGTCCTATTTACAACAGTTCCTTTTACCTAATACATCGTGTCCAACTTTCAACAAAAAGTTGCAAGGCATGCAAAAGACAAAAACCACAGTCTGAAGAGACAAAGCAAGTTTTAGAACCAGACTCAAATATAGCAAAAATGTTGGAATTATCAGACTGGGAATTTAAAATAACTATGGATAATATACTAATAACCCTAATGGAAAAAATGCATAACATGCAAGAACAAATTGGCAATGTAAGCAGAGAGATGGAAAATGGTGGAAAGAAAGAATCAAAAGCTAGAAATGCAAAATTAAAGAGGGATGGCTAAAAGAAGTCCACCAGACATTTGAACACAGATCTGGCTAACTATAAAGAAAAACATAAAACCATAACCATCAAATTCTAGAGTCTAACTCTTTTAAAAGTTTAAGTGAAGGATGCTCCATCTGCTAGCAGCTGAAGAGATGACACAGTGAAGAACAACTGAAGGACCCCACTCTTGATACGTTCACAGGCTGCTATGACTTAGAATTTATCATTTTAAGTCCTTCATTTCTTCAATTTCACAGTCTAATAAAATTTATGCTGAATGCCATATACCTTAGTTATCTGTTTCTGATGGCTCAAATCTTATGCACAGAAATCAACCAGATTTGGGTTTTTTTTCTTTCCTCAGATGTGAAGTGAAAAGTTCAGTTCATTGGTGTGGAAGATGCCCTCCAGAACCAAAGCCAAGTGCCCCTAGACCTAGCCTCAGTGGCCTCCTGTATCTGACTATTGTGGTAAAACATCTCTCTGGGGATCCACAGAGAACCTGTTTTACCCTCTCAGTGCCCTGATAGAATCAGGGGAAGCCAGCATCTATCCTGACAATGTGTGTGAAAAGGCTTCCAAGCCCTCCTTCCACTGTGTGAAAAATACAGAAGAAATCCAATTAATAGAATAAAAAGAAGAGGAACTGAACTAAAGGAATTTTATGGCTTTAAGCATATATTTCTTTACCACAAGTCCTATTGTGGTGTCTTAAAAACCTCTCTGTCAGCTTTGTGAAATTCAGCCTTTTTCCCTGTTTTCCATAATTTCTTTTGAAATAATTTTAAGCTCTTTTAGGGAATATGCATACATTCACACCACTTTCCTTGTTACAAGAAAATGGTAAGTCAATATTGGCTCAGACTATACTTTCAAAATCCTCATGGTATTTGGATGAGGCACAAAGATTCTTTTGACCCAAACCTAACATTTTTGTAAAAAAGTCATAATAGCCACCTACACACAGCTCTTGCTGTTCTGAGAAAAGATGCACACAAAGATGCGTCATGGAAATCATGCATGCAAGAAAGCATGCATCATACTTTCTTGGAAAAAGCAAGGGCAGTAGGTCACCCTGCGGACCTTGGCTTTATTCAGAGTGAAAGTGAAGTCATCATAAGGTTTTAAGCAAAGGAAGGAGGACATAAACTAGCATATACTTTCATGATTATTCTGGTTGTTGTATGAAGAACAGGTATAGGGAGCAAGGGTGAGAGCAGGATAAGTATTGAGGCTATTCCAACACAGGGGAGAGATCATGGAGGTTTGATGGGAAGCGACCGTGTGATTATATGTAAAAATATACTGACTATATTTTGGGAAGGAAAGAGTGTACAAGGGGACACTAACCTACCTTCAGCCTCAGAGACATCTGAGGATTTGTCTAACAGTTACGTTCTTCATAACCCTTTAAGAATGTTAAGAAGTATACCAGATCCCAGACAAATGAGGATTTTTCTGAGGTCACTGTGTACTGAGAATCCTATCAGAGCACATTGTACTGGCTTCAGAATTGTTAATTGTGTAACTGATAATTCATGAGATGCAGTTACACTGATTAATGGGCATAAATGGCTCACAAAGTATTGACAGTAAGGAATCCCAGAACTGATGGCTTCACTGAGCTGAGGAGGAACATCTCTACTTACTCAGTCTCATTTCTCATGATATACACGTGCCCATGCATAATGACTGGGATCCTTGGAAACTTCCCCAGGAAATCATAAGACCTCTACTATGTGGCATCTGTGTATGCTCTGTCTGTCTTGTGTTGTTTCTCAAAGCTAAGAAAACCTAGTGTTTGGAAAGTCTTTTGTGTCTTGTGAGTTTCTCAACCTGAATCAGACCTTCTTTGGTTTTGTAGGTAGAGGTGACAGTTCGATGATGGATTGAGTATAGGATATGAGCAAAAGAGGAGTCAAGAATGAATCCAGGATAGAGAAACATTTATCACTCAAGTAGATGTCAAAAGGAAGTCAAGGAAGCAATAAAAAAGGAGGGGGGCAATCCAGCAGGAAGATATAACAATTGTAAATATTTAGGCACCCAACATGGTAGCACCCAAATACATAACATGATAACAAACAGAAAGGAACAGATTGATAATAATACAAAAATAGTAGGAGACTTTAATACCCTACTTACATCAATGGACAGATTATCTAAACATAAAATCAACAAGGAAACAACGGCTTTGAATAACACACTGGAACAGATAGACTTAAATATAATCAGAACGTTACATCCTAAAATTGCAGAATATGCATTATTTTCAAGTGCACACGGGATATTATCCAGAATAGATCACATAGTAGGTCACAAAACATGCCTAAAAAAGTACAGGAAGACTGAAATCATACCACACATCTTCTCTGAATACCACACTTTGAAACTAGAAGTTAACCACAGAAAAAATCTAAAAAGACAACAAATA
Source organism: Panthera leo (assembly GCF_018350215.1). Taxonomy (NCBI): domain Eukaryota; kingdom Metazoa; phylum Chordata; class Mammalia; order Carnivora; family Felidae; genus Panthera; species Panthera leo. Next base: position 52,523,792 of record NC_056681.1, on the reverse strand, counting down.
CATGGAGGTAAAAAAACAAGCTACTAAACGATGAATGAGTCAATCAAAAAATCAAAGGAGAAAATTTTTAATTTTTTTTTAACATTTATTTATTATTGAGAGACAGAGAGAGACAGAGCATGAGCATGAGAGGGGCAGAGAAAGGGTGAGACACAGAATCCGAAGCAGACTCCAGGCTCTGAGCTGTCAGCAGAGAGCCCAACACAGGGCTTGAACTCACAAATAGATCATGACCTGAGCCAAAGTTGGACACTTAACTGACTGAGATACCCAGGTGCCCCCAAAGAAGAAAATTTTTAAAAATACATGGAAACAAATGCAAATGAAAACACAGTGGTCCTAAGAGAGCAGTCCTAAGAGAGAATATAGCAATTCAGGCCTACCTCAAGAAGTAGGAAAAATCTCAAATAAACAACCTAACCTTACACCTAAAGAAGTTAGATAAAGAATAACAAATGAAGCCTAAAGTCACAAGAAGGAAGGAAATAAAGATTATTGGAGAAATTATATAAAAACTAAAAACCCAATAGATAGGATCAATGAAACCAGGAGCTGGTTCTTTGGAAAAAAATAAATAAAATTGATAAAATTCTAGCCAACTTATCAAAAATAAAAAGACCCAAATAAATAAAATCACAAATTATAGAGGAGAAATAACAACCAACACCACAAAAATACAAACAATTATAGAAGAATATTATTAAAAACTATATGCCAACAAATTAGACAGATTGGGGGAAATGGGTAAATTCCTTGAAACATATGAACTTCCAAACCTGAAACAGGAAGGAACAGGAATACTTGAACATATCAATAACCAACAAAGAAATTTAATCCGTAACAAAAACTTCCAATAAACAAAAGTCCCAGGGCCACATGGCTTTACAGGTGAATTCTACTAAACATTTAAAGAAGACTTAATACCTATTCTTCTCGGAGAGCCTGGGTGGCTCAGTTGGTTGAACATCCAACTCTTGATTTTGAGTCAGGTCATGATCTCACAGTTCATGAGTTCAAGTCCTGTGCCAGAGTCTGCACTAAGCATGGAGTCTGCTTGGGACTCTTTCTCTCCCTCTCCATCTGTCTCTCTCTCTCTTTCTGTCTCTCTCTCTCTCTCTCTTTTCTCTCTCAAAATAAAAAAAATTTAAAAATACCTATTCTCAAACTATTCCAAAAAATAGAAAAGGAAGGAAAACTTCCAAATTCATTCTATGAGGCCAGCTTTACATAATACCAAAACTACTAAAAAAAGAGAACTACAGGCCAATATCCCTGATGAACATGAAAGTAAAAATTCTCAATAAAACACAACAAACCTAATCCAAAAATACATTTAAAAAATTATTCACCATGAACAAGGGAGATTTATTCCTGGGTTGCAAGTGTGGTTCAATATCCACAAATCAGTCAACATGATACACCTCATTAATAAAAGAAAGGATAAAAACCATGTGATCTTCTCAATAGATGCAAAAAATGCATTTGGCAAAGTATAACATCCATTCATGATAAAAATCCTCAAGAAAGTAGGTTTAGAGGGAACATACCTCAACATAATAAAAGCCATATATGAAAAACCTATAGCTAATAGCATCCTCAATGGGGAAAAGCTGAGAGCTTTTCCTCTATGGTCAAGAACAGAAGAATTTGGGATTTCCACTCTCACCACTGTTATTTAACATAGCACTGGAATTACTCACCACAGCAAATAGACAACAAAAAGAAATAAAAGGCATCCAAATCATCAAGGAAGAAGTCAGACTTTCACTATTTACAGATGACATGGTACTCTGTATTGGAAAACCATAAAAACTACCCCTAAAATGTGCTAGAACTGATACATGAATTCAGTAAAATTTCAGGATACAAAATCAAGATACAGAAATCTGTTGCATTCTTATACACCAATAAAAAAATAAATGAAGGAACCAATCCTATTGCACCTAAAGACTAAGCCTAACCAAATAAACCTAAGAATAGACCTAATAAAAAAGGTAAAAGACCTGTACTCTGAAAACTATAAAACACTGATGAAAAAAACTGAAAATGACACAAAGAAATGGAAAGACATTTCATGCTCATGGAGTGGAAGAATAAATACTGTTAAAATGTCTATACTACCCAAATCAATCTACACATTTAATGCAATCCCTATCAAAATATCAACAGCGTTTTTTACGGAGCTAGAAGAAACAATACTAAAATGTATATGGAACCACAAAAGACCCTGAATAGCCAAAGCAACCTTGAAAAAGAAAAAGCTGAAGGCCTCACAGTTCCAGACTTCAAGTTAAATTATAAAGCTGTAGTGATCAAAACAGTATAGTACTTGTGCAAAAGCAGACACATAGATCAATGGAACAGAACAGAAAACCCAGAAATGAAACCACAACTATATGGTCAATTAATATTCAACAAAGTATGAAAAAATATCCAATGGGAAAAGGTCTCTTCAACAAATGGTGTTAGGAAAACTGGACAGCAACATGTAAAAGAGGGAAACTGTACTACTTTCTTACACCATACACAAAAACAAATTCAAAATGGATGAAAAACCTAAATGTGAGACATGAAATCACAAAGATCTTAGAGGAGAACACAGACAGTAGTTCTTTGACATTGGCCATAGCAACTTTCTATATATGTCTCCTGAGGCAAGAGAAACAAAAGCAAAAATAAACCATTGAGACTTCATCAAAATAAAAAGCTTTTGCACAGCAAAAGAAATAATCAACAAAACTAAATGTCTACCTATGGAATGGGAGAAGATATTTGAAAATGACATATCTGATAAAAGGTTAGTATTCAAAATATATAAAGATCTTATAAAACTCAACACTGAAAGAGCGAATAATCCATTAAAAAAATGGGCTGAAGACTTGAATAGAAATTTTCCCAAAGAGGACATACAGATGGTCAACAGACACATGAAAAGATGTTCAACATCACTTATCATCAGGGAAATACAAATCAAAATTACAGTGACATATCACCTCACACCTGTCAGAATGGCTAAAATCAACAACACAAGAATCAACAGGTATTGGCAAGGGTGTGGAGAAAAAGGAACCCTCTTATATTGTTGGTGTGAACTCAAACTGGTACAGCCATTGTAGAAAACAGTATGGAGGTTCCTCAAAAAGTTAAAAATAGAACTACCCTATAATCCAGTATTGCACCACTAAGTGTTTACCCAAAGAATACAAAAATACTAATTCAAAGGGTTACATGCACCCCAGTGTTTACAACAACATTATCAACAATAGCCAAATTATGGAAACAGCCCAAATGTCCATTGACTGATGAGTGGATAAAGAAGATGTGGTATACATACATTGGAATATGACTCAGCCATAAAAAGGAATGAAATCTTGCCATTTGCAACAATATGGATGGAGCTAAAAAGTATAATGAGAAGTGAAATAAGTCACTCAGAGAAAGACAAATACCGTATAATTTCACTCATTTGTGGAATTTCAGACACAAAACAAATGAGCAAAGGGGAAAGAGAGGGAGAGGCAAACCAGAAACAGACTCTTACCTGTAGAGAACAAACTGATGGTTACCAGAGGGGAGGTGAGTAGGGGGAGGGATGGATTAAATAGGTGATGGGGATTAAGGAGTGCACTTGTTGTGATGAGCACCAGGTAATGTATGTAATTGTTGAATCACTATATTGTACACCTGAAATTTATATTACACTGTATGATAACTAACTGGAATTTAAGTATAAACTTAAAAAAAAAATAAAGAATAGCTCCAAGGTTTTAGGCATGAGCAAATGAAGTACAACGTTGACATTGATAAAAACAAAAAAGATACAAGAGGAGTAGGGGAAGCAAAGCATGCAAATAAATTATGAGTTCATATACAGATGTGTTAAACTTGAGACACCCTAGTAGAGTTACCTAGTAGGAGCACTGGATATATGAATATGAAATTCAGAAGACAGAAGGTATTTCATACTGAGTGTTTGGCACTTTAATATTTAAAGGTAAAGAAGAAGAAAATAAATCACCACAGAAACTAGAAAGGAATGGCCTTGGAGAGAGATATAAAAGCAGGAGACAATGTTGCCGAAGACCTAAAGATGAGATGCATTAAGGAGATTTATCTGAGATTACCTCTATTAAATACTGCTGATAGTTTGAGGAAGATAATGGCCAAGAGCTAACCACTAGAAATTGCTAGATGAGGTCATACACAATACTTGAAAAGAATGGTGAGAATAGATGAAATGTCACAAAAATGGGATTATACTGCACGCACAAATGCACTGTCCATTTTCATTGTTAAGCTGAAGTGAAACTAGAGGGCTTGTTGATCTTGAAGATGTTCTTCACTGTGAGCACAGTTACTCTGAAGACAGCTAGGAAAGTCAAGAACCAAGATTACAACAAACATTGAGCTGTTGGAGTCTCTTTCTTGGTTAAGTACATATTCATTTTTGTAAGTCAACTTTTGGTTATTTTAATGATTTTCTAACATAAAAGATACTACTTCTTTACTTTTAACCATAGTTCTTACAGTGACTTAGTCTTGAGTCTATATGTAAATGAAATAATTATCAATACCTATTCTTTGGCCATTGAGCCACCATATGCAAATTAAATTGGGGATTTGCTGAATTTAATCATTTAAGAGTTTGGTTTATTTGTTTTCTGTTTTCATTTTTTAAGAAAGACAAGACATTAAATTTCTGAGTTCTTATATGTTTAATCATTTTATTTGTTTCCTTTATATTTAAAATGCAAGGTGGTTTCACTATCAAAAAGAATGAAATCTTGCCATTTGCAATGATGCAGATTGAGCTAGAGAGTATTATGCTAAGTGAAATAATTCAGTCAGATACAAATATGATCTCACTCATATGTGGAATTTAAGAAACAAAACAGATGAACATAGAAAAGGGAAAAAAAAGAGGTGGGATGAGGCAAACCATAAGAGACTCTTAACCATAGAGAACAAAGTCAGGGTTGAAGGAGGGAGGTGGACAGGGGATGGGGTATATGGGTGATGGGTATTAAGGAGGGCACTTGTAATGAGCACTGGATGTTATATGTAAGTGATGAATCACTAAATTCTATTCCTGAAACTAATATTACATATTATATGTTAAGTAGAATTTAAATAAAAAGTTGAAACAAACAAAAATAAATGCAAGATGGCTTCAAAAACAATTTTTAGGGGCACTTGGGTGGCTCAGTCACTTAAACGTCTGACTCTTGGTTTCAGCTCAGGTCATGATCTCACAGTTCCTGAGTTTGAACCCTGTGTCAGGCTCTGCGCTGGCAGTGCAGAGCCTGCTTGGGATTCTCTTTCTCTCTCTCTCTCTCTCTCTCTCTCTCTCTCTCTTTCTCTCCACCTCTCCCCTTCTCTCTCTCTTTCTCTCTCTCTTAAAAATTAATAAATAAACATTAAAAAAAGGTATCTCTACCTTCACCCTTTTAAAGTTTTGTAGACATTGTTCCACTGTTTTCTGGAACTAAGTATTAGAATGAGAAAATATAAGATGAGCCCAATTTGTCCTTCTCCCCAAATATTTCTTTTTCCTGGCTGGATTAACTTAGTTCATTCTTCATTTTTAGCATTTAGTAATTTTACCAAGATACACTTGCTAGTGTTCTATCATGTTCTTCTCTGACCCCTCTCTAGATAATGCTTCATCCCAACTGAACAAACGTTTATTTCTTGACAATTGCATGAACCTGGCACACTTCACTCCTGGAAACTGTTTCTCTCTCATCTCCATAAAACAAATTCATCCTTCAGGTTTCAGCCCAAATGTTGCTTCCTCCAGCAAAACTACCCTGACCCCACCCTCACTACCTTGTGTCCCTACTATAAGCTTTCCCAACATATTGTGCTCCGATCTTCATGATATTCCTCTCACTTTATGCAATTACTTATTCATCATCTGTCTCCACAGTCAGACTATATATTCTATGAAGGCAATGACCATATGCATCTTGCTTACCCATTCATCCCCAGTGGCTTTCATAGGACTACTGTACACCTAAGTTTTCACAAAGTCCTTAAAAATATTGGTTGAATGGACAATAAAGTGGTATTTACACCTGTGATGCAGGACTATTCCAATATCCATAAACTGATCAATGTGATACACCACATTAATAAAATAAAGGACAAGAATCACATGATGCAAAGAAAGCATTTGACAAAATAAAGCATCCTTTCTTGCTAAAAACCCTCAAGAAAGTAGGGATAGAAGGATCATACCTCAAGATCATAAAAGCCATATATGAAAATCCCACTGCTAATATCATCCTCAGTGGGAAAAAACTGAGAGCTTTCCCGCTAAGGTCAGGAACATGACAGGGATGTCCACTCTTGCCACCATTATTCAACATAGTATTAGAAACCCTAGCCTCAGCAATCAAACAAAATGAAATAAAAGGTATCCAAATTGGCAAGGAGGAAGTCAAACTTTCACTCTTCACAGATGACATGATGTATATGGAAAACCCAAAAGATTCCACAAAAAAAAAAAAAACTGTTAGAACTAATCCATGAATTCAGCAAAGTAGCAGGATATAAAATCAATGCACAGAAATCGGTTGCATTTCTATGCACTGACAATGATGCAGCAGAAAGAGAAATCAGGGAATCGATCTCATTTACAATTGCACCAAAAATTATAAAATACCTCGGAATAAATCTAACCAAAGAGATGAAAAATCTATACTCTGAAACTATAGAAAGCTTATGAAAGAAATTAAAGGACACACGAAAAAAGGAAAAAATAGTCTATACTAATGGATTGGAAGAACAAATATTGTTAAAATGTTGATACTACCCAAAGCAGTCTACATGTTTGATGCAATCATTATCAAATAACACCAGCATTCTTCACAGAGCTGGAATAATAATCTTAATAATAATCACAGAGCTGGAATAAATAATATTAAAATTTGTGTGGAGCCAGAGAAGATCCCAAATGGCCAAAGCAATCCTGAAAAAGAAAACCAAAGCTGGAGGCATGACAATTCCAGACTTCAAGATGTATTACAAAGCTGTAATCATTAAGACAGTATGGTATTGGCACAAAAACAGACACTTAGATCAATGGAACAGAATAGAGAACCCAGAAATGGACCCACAAACATATGGCCAACTAATCTTCAACAAATCAGGAAAGGATATCTAATGGAATAAAGACAGTCTCTTCAGCAAATGGTGTTGGGAAAACTGGACAGAAACATGCAGAAGAATGAACCCGGACCACTTTCTTACACCATACCCAAAAATAAACTAAAAATGGATGAAAGACCTAAACATAAGACAGGAAGCCATAAAAGTCCTAGAGGAGAAAGCAGGCAAAAACCTCTTTGACCTCAGTCACAGCAACTTCTTACTCAGCATGTCTCCAGAGGCAAGGGAAACAAAAGCAAAAATGAACTATTGGGACCTCCTCAATATAAAAATCTTCTGCATGGTGAAGGAAACAATCAGCAAAACTAAAAGGCAATCAACAGAATGGGAGATGTTTGCAAATGACACATCAGACAAAGGGTTAGTATCCAAAATCTATAAAGAACTTATCAAACACAACACCCAAAAAACAAATAATCCAGTGAAGAAATGGGCAAAAGACATGAATAGACACTTCTCCAAAGAAGACATCCAAATGGCTAACAGACACATGAAAAAATTCTCAACGTCACTCATCATCAGGGAAGTACAAATCAAAACCACAATAAGATACCACCTCACACCAGTCAGAATGGCTAAAATTAACAACTTAAGCAACGACAGATATTGTTAAGGATGTGGAGAAAGAGGAACCCTTTTGTACTGTTTGTGGGAATGCCAACTGGTGAAGCCCCTCTGGGAAACAGGATGAAGCTTCGTCAAAAAATTAGAAATAGAACTACCCTATGACCCAGAAATTATACTAGTCAGTATTCATCCAAAGGATGTGGGTGTGCTGTTTTGAAGGGGCACATGCACGCCAATGCTTATAGCAGCACTATCAACAATAGCCAATGTATGGAAAGAGCCCTGGTATATACACCAGGTCTTCTTTATCCATTCATCAGTTGATGACTATATCTATATATCTATATATCTATATCTATATCTATATCTATCTATATATGTATATAATGGAATGTTTTCAGCAATCAAAAAGAATGAAATCATGCCATTTGCAACAATGCAGATGGAACTAGAATCTATTATGCTAAACAAAATTAGTCAGTCAGAGAAAGACAAATATCATATGACTTCACTCCTTTGTGGAATTTAAGATACAAAACAGATGAACGTAAGGGAAGGGAAGCAAAAATAATATAAAAACAGGTAGGGGGACAAAACATAAGAAACTTAAATGTAGAGAACAAACTGAGGGTCACTGGAGGCGTTGTGGGTGTAGCGATGGGCTAAATGGGCAAGGACCATTAAGGAGGACACTTGTTGGGATGAGCACTGGGTGTTATATATAGGGGATGAATTTCTGGATCCTACTCTTGAAATTATCATTGCACTATATGCTAACTAACTTGGATGTAAATTTAAAAAAATAAATTAATAGAAGGACAAAAAAATATTGGTTGAATGGGAGAGTGAACTGACAAAACTATAAGCACATTGATTTTATAGGCACCCTTGATTTTAAAATATTCTTAATATCTGGTAAAAAAGATTGATCTCTGATTTGTTTTTCTTTCCCAAACTATTTTATCTGTTCACATCCCTTTATTGTTCTACATAAATTTTAAATCAGCTTTTCAAGTTTACCTCAAAATCTTTTTGAGATTTTTATTGAGGCTACCTGCTGCAATCTGTGGGTTAACTCAGGGAAATTTGGCAGTTTTATCCAGTGCTTTTTTTTAAGTCATGAAGTTTACATTTTTCTCTATAATTATCTATGCATTCTTTATCTATATTATTTGATTTTGATTATATTTAAAGATTTATTATTTCTATGAAGAGTAATATTTATTGGGGTGCTCATAATGTATCAAAAACTTTGCAGAAATAACTTATTGGTTTGGTTCTTTTGATTTATGAGTTATTTTGTTTTCCCTGTAGGTTTTCTCATCTTCCAAAACTAAAAAGTGTTATCTCTCTTGCTTCAGTTTTCAAATTCTTCCCTAAGTGGATATTTTCTGTAGTTTTTTGGCAAGTAGCCTATGTAAAGTTGAAATTTTCTTCTAAACTTAGTTTCTGTAAGGTTTTTGTTGTTATCATTATTGTTATTTTTGTTGCTTAAGCATAAAGAAGTGCTAAACTTTTTGCCATAATAGAGTTATTTAATTCATGATTGTGGTAATTCCTTTGATAGATTTATCTGATGTTGAATTATTCTTAAATGAGTCCTAAATTTTTAGTATCCTATTAGATTTGACTAACTAATATGTTCTTTAGGATTTCCATGTTTCGGTTTGTCAGTAAATTTGTGCTAATTTGGGAATAAAGTTTGCCTGATAGAAAACTTCTGGCATGAAAGTAAGGTGACACAAATATAACTTTGAGGTGGTTAAATAAAACCCTGTAGACCTGAATTCAAAATGGAAACACCAGTGTGAACTCATGAAGTATTTTCTCCTCAAAAAGTGCATATTCTTAACCACAACCTCTGAAAAAGCCTAGAAACCAATGAACATACTGGCAATGGGAATGCTTAGTATACATTTTGAGGTTTTCTATCTCTATTTCTTTCCTGCTAAAGAGAAGTGAGGGCTCCTTGAACATAAGACTGATTCTTAGTCTGGGATGAGAACATTCCAAATGAGCCTAGAACTTCTTGTCATGACACAGCATGTCGATGGACTCAGGAGCTGACTTGAAGAGGCTTCCACTACCAAAGATGGGTTAATTTGGGTATCAATAAATGTAACTGCAATTTATTTAAACATATTACATATATTTAAATTTATGTGTTTTAATGAGTATGACATGTATGGAAGCAAAAAAATAACATTTTATCCTGTTTCCAATACAACTAGGCATTGCACAAACCACATTTGGAGCAGGCAGGGGCGTGGGACATTGTATATGTTAAATGTTTAAATGAAACCAATAAAAGGCGATTGGATCTGGTTCTGTGCCCCAAACAAATGAAATCTTGAGTACTTATTTGGATTTGACACAAAAGCAAAGGTTGAGAGTGAGCCCAGGTGGCCATCAAAACACTAGAGCCATCTAGTGCTTTTCTATATGCCAAGGTCAGAATTTCCCATGGTATTATTTTTAAAATGCAAATTGTATGAGAATTTATTTTTAAAAAAGTCTTTAAGGATTGGAAAGTGCTGCAAACTAGAATCTTCTCTTAGGGATTCAAGACCCTCTTTAATAAATTCAAGTCTCTGAGATGTTGTGCAGGAGGAAAGCTGCTTCACTCTGTATATCTCAGAAATTCCTCAAATTTATATCATCATAAGATCCATTTCTCCCATAACACTGGTTATCAAGCTATGGAAATATATTCCCCTAGATATTTTGCCATATGTTTAGAAAGAGAGAACTAAGAAAGAGAAAACTAACATTTCTTCAGTTTCCTATATGAAAGACATTGTACATTGTGAGCTCACATATTTTTGCATTTAATATGTCATCCTTACCCGAAATATTTCTGTTGCCTTTTTTCATTTCAATACATAGGTTGTTTTCTGTCAGCGAATATAAGACTTATTCTGAAAGGACTCTTTTCTTCTCTTCAAAATGGGATACAGGACCTCATTTGGCATGTATTGTAAAATGGCAGGGAACACATTGACCTTCTGCACAGAGATCTGGGAAGAAGAAAAAAATAAGAGACTATGGAAAATACACTGATTTTTAATATATTGAGCAAGGAGGTGTGGATGGAAAGTGAAGCATATATCAGCATTTAGTCTCTTTCCCCCCAGGGGGTTGTCTAGTTGGGCATAAAGCTAAAACATAACTTAAAATATTGATAGACCTTCTCCAGCAAAAAAATGAAAAATAAAAAGAGGAAGAAGAAGAAGGAGAAGGAGGAGGGAGAGGGGGAGGAGGAGAAGGGGAAGAAGAAGAGGGAAAGGGAGCAATGGCAGAGCATCATGAGAATTTTTTTAAATATACGTGTGTTGTAATATACATAACAGATAAAGGAAGAACATCATACCGTGCATTTATACATGTAACCTAGTGTGAATTTCACAAACAAAAGAAGAGTCCCTTTATTAAGAGAAAGGACAATGTGTAGGCACAGTGCTTTTGCACCACTGATATGTTTGTGTATAAATAACTCACAAAAGAGAAGAGTTGATAAATAGGTTTTAGAATCACTTTTTTTTCTTTCCAAGAGTTTATTTGAATTCAAGTTAGTTAACATATACTGTATTGTTGGTTTCAGGAGTATAATTTAGTGAGTCATCATTTATTTATAACACCCAGTGCTCATCACAAGTGCCCTCCTTAATGCCCATTGCCCATTTAGCCCATGTCCCCATCCACCTCCCCTCCATCAACTCTGTTTGTTCTCTATAGTTATGAGTCTCTTATAGTTTGCCTCCCTTTCGATATTTGTCTTGTTTTATTTTCCCTTCCTTTCCCCTATGTTCATCTGTTTTGTTTCTTAAATTCCACATATGAGTGAAATCATATGGTATTTGTCTATCTCTGACTGAGAAGCACAATTTTTTTTTTAATTTTTAATGTTTATTTTTCGAGAGAGACAGATCATGAGGGGTAGGGGCAGAGAGAGAGGGAGACACAGAATCCGAAGCAGGCTCCAGGCTCCTAGCTGTCGGCACAGACCCCATGGTTTGTGGGGCTCGAACTCACAAACCATGAGATCATGACCTGAGCTGAAGTCAGACCCTTAACTGACTGCGCCACCCAGGATCCCCTGAGAAGCACAATTTTAAATAACAATTACCTAATGTATCTGATCTGTAGATGGAGATTTGGGATGAAAGCACCATGCAGTAACATTTCTTGTAATAATTAGTTTATTTTGTGTTACAATAATAAGAAGAATCTCAGATTCATTATACATTTGGTATTTCAACTATGTTTCAGTTAAGAGCTGACTTTCCATATGACCAAGTAAAACTGTCCTATTTGAGGAGAAGCCACTAAGAAGCTTTATTGACCAAGAGCTGCTGTCTGGGCAGAAGGCCTCAGAGAGACACAAGCTACAACTATCCTCCAAGTGCAAGGAAAGTATCAAGAGGGGAGGAATTTGGAGAGTTTTAAACTCAGAAATAAAATTAGAGAAATCCTAAAAGACTTCAATTACCATCTCAAAAGGTAATCAGGAACAATATACAGAGACTTTAATGCACAGAACAAAGTAATCCCTGTGTGTTTGTGATTCTTGTTCCCACTGCTTGTAGTAATGAAACCGTGCTATGCTCCCCACCCCAAGCAAAAGAAAACTAAGAGGAGGCTCATTCTCTAGCCAACTTTGAGGACACCTTTAAGTAAGGAAAGCAGCTAATCCCCAGAAAATGTTTTAAAAAGAGAGGATGGAGAGTGGCCTGGGTGAAGTTGCCCAATCAGGCATCCCTCCACTGCCTCTATCAGTCCTATAATCCAACCCCCTGAAATACCACTCTCAGAAAGAGAATTTCCACTTAAAGATAGAGTAAGAACAAAAGAGATTCATCTATCATTCCTGAATTGACAATAGACTTAAAGGCTGATTCCCAGGACAACTAAACTTTGAAATCCAAGAAGAAGACATAATGAGTGGCACCTGGGTGGCTCTGCCAGTTAAATAGTCAACTCTTGATTTTGGCTCAGGTCATGATCTCATGGTTTGTGGGCTCAAGCCCTGAGTCAGGCTCTGTGCTGACAGCACGGGGCCTTCTGGGGATTCTCTCTCTCTCTCTCTCTCTCTCTCTCTCCCCCTCCCTCGTCATGTGTGCCCTTTATCCCTCTAAATAAATAAATAAATAAACCTAAAAAAAGAAGACATAATGGATAAAGAGCTCTGGGGACCAAGGTAAGGTCCACATCTAAAGTCAACATGAAAAAAGAAGAGAGACTGAAGAAAAAGTGAATCCAGTTTTCCTACTTGGTAATCATTCTCTCCTGATTGAAAATCAATTGAATGATGTAAATAAAAACATTTCCTGCATCACCCTTTGAACTCCTTGAGTGCTCACGACCAACTACTACAAAAGTTGCTTTCTTCAAGGAATGGACTATAACTGCATGGCTCTGCAGGTATTAAGGGGTGCAATACTGAGATTTAGGTATATAGAGCTGATGTATTTGGAACAAAATATCTTGGTTATATGGTTCCAAGAATTTGAAAAGGACTGAGAATCCTTGATGAAATCCCTTGATGAGGGTAGGAATAAAGCTGCCTTGTATTTCTACATTGAGGTTTTAAGTTACTCTTCATCCTTCAGCACCATGCCTTAGCTGCAGGCTGGGGAGACTTAATAGAGTTGATAGATATACAGATATGCCAGATCACTTCTCACAGAAGCTTCCCCAGGAGATCTTCCCACTAGGAGTGGATGAGAATACCAGTTTTCCCACATCTTTCCTACCAATGGGCCTTATCATGGCTACTTAATTTTTGTTAATCTGATAAACAACAGATTTTGCTCATTTTTATTTTGTGCGTTTTGATTTGTTTTTGTAATTATATACCATTCATGCTTTAGAGTCTGTGTGCATATGGGTGTGTGTGTGTGTGTGTGTGTGTGTGTGTGACTGACTTTTCTGTCCATAGCTGTTGCCTCTACTTTTTTTTGTTTTCAAAAAACTACTTTTTTGATGTTTTCATATTTTTTCTTACCAGTTTGTAAGGTATGAATATATTTATATATATGTATGTGTATTTATATATTTAATTTCCACCAATCTTTGTTTATATTAACTTTGTTTATGCTATATTTTATCATGCAGATGATTTTCTCTTTTGTCAAATTTGTAGGATCTGTAATCAAATTCTTGTTTCCTTTTATGGTTTTATGGGTTTTGATATTCAAGACTAAGAAGGCATTCATCCATCTCTGAGGACATTTAAGGTGTAAATCTTAAATGCATCCATAATCATATATAGTATGAAGTAGGGAACGAGCTCAATTTCTTTCCAATTCTCCAAACACTAAATAACACTTTATTTCCCACCAATTTGAGATTCTACTTTCATTCTTTCTGAAACTATGAATGCATACATTCTCTTCCACTAAGCTATTTATCTATGGCAATGCCAACCTTCCGATAAGAATAAGATCCCCATTTCCCTTTTCTTTTATAAGTTGATTTGTATTTAGTTTAAAAAATTATTTTTTCATATGAATTTTAGAATATTTTTTGAAATTAAAGAAATCACAATTTCACTGAGATTGTATTATAGTATACAGAATAATTTTTATATCCTTGATTATTTATATTAAATCTTCACTCCCAGAAACATGGATTATAATTGTCCATATTTATATTTTGTAAAATTTTCTTCCTTTAATAATTTTTTCACATATTTTGTAAACACATTCAATTTTTGTTTTTTAATATTTAAGTTTTAATTTTCATTGCTTTAATGAAAAGGATCTTCTTTCCTTTTTTACATTTTTAAACTTTTTTCTTTAGTGCTACCATCAAAAAAAGTCATTGTATTATATGTGTGTATTTTATACATGTGTATGTGCACATATAGTGATCACATTACCAAATTTTCATTAGTTCTAACAGTTATCAGTTAGTTTTCTTAGGTTTTCTTTGTATGTTAATATCCTCTGGGCACTCCCAGAAGCAAATCTGAGGCAAGAATTTGAATGTAAGTGGTTTCTCTGGTAGATGAGGGGACCTCCAGCAGAAAAGTGGGTGTAATTCAGGGAGGAAGAGGGAGACAGTGTAAGCTAAACAAGCTTCACAGAAGACAACTAAATGAGCATCCCACAAAGAATCTCTAAGAAATCCTTCAAAGCCCTGTTGAAGGAGGTCAGCGAGATGTGACTGCACATTGATCCATGAGCTGGACACTGACAATCAGAAGCTCCTCATCCCTGCCCCTGTCCTTGGAACATGAGTTCTCTTTGCCTTTCCCTGGTCAACAAAGGCTGCCCAAGGACACAGCTTTGACATATAGAAAGCATAGTGACTGAACCCACTTAAGGCCTGTATATAAACTTTTAAGATTTGGCTGGTAGGTGCATGGATCTAATCATCT
Organism: Panthera leo; assembly: GCF_018350215.1. Taxonomy (NCBI): domain Eukaryota; kingdom Metazoa; phylum Chordata; class Mammalia; order Carnivora; family Felidae; genus Panthera; species Panthera leo. The sequence goes on along the minus strand of NC_056681.1, from coordinate 52,508,671 downwards.
TGCTATCACCCTTGACAAGTCTCATATGTAAATTCCCTTGCTTATTAAACCTGCCCCTTACCAACATGGAGTAGCCTGACTCGGTGTGTCCCTGCTGCGTCCTTGCCTTTTGTCTAGAGGCCAGTTTCAGATTACACCCAAAAAGCTCCCCAGGTTACAAACCAATAAGTACATGCTTTGGGATGTTCACATTGGAGTGCTACCAGAGGCAGGATGTTTATACTCCTGCTAATCACTAGTTGAGGGTTGCCAAAGGAAGTATAAATTCCAGCACTCCCAGCTTGCCACTAGTGCCTGCAGAACAGACTTCCTGCTTAGACCCACAATGCAGATCCTGGTATTGGGGTGATTTCAGAAGCACATGGCATATGGAGGCCACCAGTGTCCACTACAGCCCCCATTGCCCCACTCAGCTCCATGTGTCATCCAAGTTAAATCTATCCTGTCTTTTAATTTCTTCAATGTTGGTGGCAATTTCTAAAACATAAAAAAGAAAATCTTACAACAGGAGTGTTAATAGGACAAACCACAGTCCCCACTGCTGTAATTGGTCCAGAGGCCTTAATGTATGTTCACCATCTCTTTCCTCTGTCTTTCCTTAGACATCTCCTAACTTTTCAGGACACTGGTCAATCAGTGGCCCATTTTCTCCTGCCCAAAAGTCCATGTATATCCTCAACTTGGGCAACTTTTGCCTCAGAAAAGAGATGATGACTAGATGTACTGCTCAAAGCTCTACTCACTGAGAGTTTTTTTTTTTTATTTTTTTTTAATGTCTATTTATTTTTGAGAGACAGAGAGAAACAGAGTGTAAGCAGGGGAGGGGCAGAGAGAGAGAGAGAAAGACACAGAATCTGAAGAGGCTCAAGGCTCTGAGCTGTCAGCACAGAGCCCAACACAGGTCTTGAACTCACAAGCTGTGAGATCATGACCTGAGCCGAAGTTGGCCACTTAACCAACTGAGCCACCCAGGAACCCCTGAGAGAGAGTTCTTAACCTTACCATGATCTTGCACCATTCCAGTAATGTGGAAACAGCCTATTATTGGATCTCATCAACATATAAAACACGCTGACGGCAAATCTATTCTAACTCACATCTTCACTCCTATCAGCTGGTCATGGGCAGGCAGAGAGGAGAACTGAAAGAAAAAAGCTGAACTGATCTTATCAGAAGGTTCTGGAGGTCTGACAATAAGGGAAAGCTGCCAGAGGGAGACGGGCCAAGAAGAGCATGGTCAGGTAAGAGAGGGGTCTGAAGAAGGATGTCCAGGCAGGTTTGAAAAATAGGAAGGAAAGGATCAGAGAAAATGATGAGTGAGCAGGAGAGATGTTGAGACGACAGAGAAGTGTTGAGAATCTATTCATGAAGCTGATGCCTTCTGGATATGCTCTGGTCTGATCATAAATGTCCATTTCTAATAAACAATGGATTGCTGCTTATGCAATTTTATGATTTGGCAGGCCTAGCAATACCTAGTTCATGGTGGGCAGCTCTGCCTTCATAGTCTCTTGACATCTCAAGATTTGGTGCTTAATCTCTGCTACAACTGAGTACTGTGCCAGGGGCTGGTCTTCAGATAGTTAGCAGTTCTCTATTACAACACTATGCTCCAGAGACTTAGGAGTCTGCACTGTGGATCTCTTAATGGGACTTTCCAGAAGCTCCACAAAGCATCTTCCATGAAAAGAAATAACATCTTTCTCTTCCTCTGAAACAATGGTTCTTAACTGGGAGTAAGTTTCCCTTCTCCTAGGGGACATTTGATAATGTCTGGAGATATTTTTGATTATCACAACTGGGGAGATGCTACTGGCATCTAGTGGGCTGAGGCCAGAGATGGTGTTAAACATCCTACAATGTGTGAAACAGTGCTCACCTCCAACAAAAAAGTAGGCTTAAAATATCATAGTGATAGGATTCAGAAACTCTGCCGTACATCATTTTATACAAACCGTGAGAGGCCATTCCAGCAGAACAGAGTAAGACTGACTCCAGATCACCTTGCTAGGATGTTAAATTTGGAAACATGGGAGTGTCCCCATGAATGAACTCTCTTTTCTAGTTCTATAGCCTGCCCACTCTGTCCCAAGTCAAACACAATGTCCACTCCCAAGTATCATCTACCACTTCCTGCCTGTAAACTGACCTGGTCCAGCAATACTTCTGGTGAATAATCCTTTTTCCCCAGAAACAGGATGTACCTTTCCCATTTGAGCCATAATAAGACCAATTTTATAGACCCAGAGTGTTTCAGGGGAGCACAGGGGCTTGAGGTTCTCCGGCTGTCCCAGGCCTCAGTTCTCATGCTTTCTACCAGAGCTTTGGTGTTAGCAAAGACTTGTCACAGCTGATGTGAAGAACAAGGGCAAAAGTAAATGTAGATAAAATTAAATTTCCTTACTATTTGCAGCCCATTGACAAATATTTGAGACAGTCAGTGTGACATTCCTCCAGGAACTCCCAACTGTCTTAAAGTTTTTTTTTTCCTTAATGTGTTTTTTCACTAGAGGCAAAAAACAACCTTAGCCTGACAACAGCCAGGACTTTAGGATCCTAGAAGTATTCTTACCATATGAAAATCTTTTTAGAAATTTGAAAGGAACAGCTTTGAATCCAAATGACAGCCCTGCCTTAGTTTAAAGCTAGGTTCTCTTTTCTGCTTATTATGGATAAGAAATACAATTGCTGAGAAGTCAGTTTTGCTTGCTGTTTGCTATGAGCATTGTGAGGCCTTTCCTGATTGTAACCCGCTGTGTAGTAGAATGGGCTGTAAAACTTCCTAAATGTAGTCTGATATGTAATGGAATGAGTGATTGTACATAAACTAACCGGCATTTCTCGCTTCTGTAAACCTGCTTGCTTAGCACATTCCTCACCTACCCCCTTCCCCCTTTCTTCCTCCCGCCACAAGTAACGGACAAAGCCTTCCCGCCAAAGGACAGACAAAGGACACCCAATCAGAGAACAACAAATGTCCTTACTTTAAAATCAACTAATCGGGCCCCTCATAATTTGAAACCTCCCCTGTGCTATTTGTCTCTGTCTATAAAAACGCTATACCAACCCTGATCGTGGCCTCTTGCGTCACCGGTGACGAGTGCGCAGAGGACCAGGTTCGAACCTGCAATAAACGACCCTTGCCGCTTGGCTTTGACTTACGACTCTGGTGGTCTTTTGTGGGAGGTTTAGGGACTTCAGGCATTACAATTTCCTTTATCTCTACAGTTCCCCCAGTTTAAAAAAATATATAATCAATTGTTCCTTACAATCCCATTGCAGGTCTCTCTGCCCATGGGTGCTGTCTCTGTGCTTTAATAAAACCACCTTTTTTTGCACAAAAATGCCTCATTTTTGCTCCCAAATCCCACATCAAATCACATCAAATCACATCAACAGCTGCACATTAAATTGCCCTACTGTTCTGCCACATTCACAATTAAATCCTGAGTGTACTTTTCTAGTGCTCTTTCTAGCAGAGGGAGATGAGACTCGTTTTGAATGCTGCCAAGGAGGACTTCTCACACCATAGCAGGCCCTGAATTGGCAGCTGGCAAATTTGAGCCTTCACTCTATTCCTTCATCACATCATTGTCATTTAACAACACCCAACTAACCCCACAGTCCTTATGATGAGGTGTGAGAGTGATGATGGGGTCTGGAGGTGATGGCCAAGAAAGAATTCTCAAGATGTCTTTGGTGCAAAAAGGTGATTTTATTAAAGCATGGGGACAGGACCCCTGGGCAAGAAGAGCTGCACTGGGATTGTGAAGAGTGACTGGTTATATACTATGGAGTTCAGGGAGGTAAAGACAAGAGGAAGTTTCCAAAGTGATTTTCATATGCTAAAGAAGATTCATAGGATACTGGAGGCCTAGTTATTGTCAAGCTAAGGTTATTTTTCCCTCTGGCAAAGCATTAACATTAAGATAATAAGGAGTTCCTGGAGAACTGTTATATTCTGCCTGCCTCAAGTATTTGTCAATGGGCTGCAGGTTATAAGGAAATTTAATTTTATCTGCCATTTCCTTCTGCTTTTGTCTGTCCCCCCATGAACAATTTTGACCCTTAAATATTTAAGGTTGTTGAGAGTGGAAGGTCTTCTCTTCTGTAGCTTCTTCCTGCTGAATAGGGCCATAGAGATGCCCATACATAGGGCTGACATTGCCATTTGGTGAATTTATATATAGGAGTTACAAAGGCAGAGGCAGCCAATCCAATATGTTGTCTAGACAATATGTTGTCTAACATATATGAACCTCTTTGAGAAGAAAGGATCATCTGTCAGCTGGAAGTTATGGCAGGGAAGGAGTCTTGGAACCAGGCAAGGAGACACCAGAAAAGACAACAAAATAAGGTTAATATTATGAGAAAGAGAAGCCTAAATAAAAGACCTTTGATAGTTAATCAGAATTTTCCTCAAGTCCTTTATTGTCATTTGAAGATAAATTTGAGGTCTTCCACAGGTTAACAGGAATAAGAAGACACATTAGTTTGCTCACTGGCTCCCTGCAAAGGAAGTACAGGTTTTATTCTAGATATATGAGCCCATGAAAAGTTCCCTTCTAAGTTTACTACAGTGGGAATACATAATTTGACTGAGTAGGGGCCCTTCTATTTTGGAATTAAATCCCCTGCTGTATTAAACTTTAACTTTTTTTTCTTTTTTTTTTAAAATAAACCAGGTACTTTGGGTTTATATGGGGTGGGTTTCTAGTAACTGTCAGATCAGGTTGCAGGAGGATATGGTGTGTATATTTAGTGATTTATGAATTAACCCAGCCTTGAGTGAATAATTTAATAAAGCAATATAGTCTTTATCTACTGATAGGTCTACAGTGAGAAAAAGCTTTCCATATACAATTGTTGGAGGAATCCATCCCCTTTTTCAGTTGTTCAAATAATCATATACCCAGGGGGTCCTGTTACTATTCCCATAGAATAACAAGCAAGAAGATTGCCCATACCTATGCTATTATGACAATTTCTCAGAAGTTTACCTTAAGTTGTCCAGTTTAGGCTAACAACAAACATTTAAAGACAATCAGAACTAGAATTTAACATCTATATAGGTGCTATTGAAACATAATTTTTTCTAATAACCCTCATTTCCAGAGATAGCCAAATCAAGACTAATTTGTTTGTAAAACAGGGTCAGTTTTAATAAAATTAGCCTAATTATTTACATAAGTTCAGCAAGAATGGTGATTGATCATATAAATCTTTTAAAATTTGCTTTGCTAGAACTTTTTATAAGAAAACTTTTAGTAGCCTCTCCAGACTAGAAGCCAAGCCAAGTACTTGACATCAGACATGCTGCCTGTAGATTTGGGCAAATTTCTCTTCATGAGGTCCCCAAGATATCCTGAGGTTCCTGCACCTGCTGGGAAGTGACATTCTTTACTCACCTGGTAAGGCTGCTGGGAACATGGCAACCAAGGTATCAGGCCAACATTTCCAAAAGGCTTTATGGCTCCATGTTTCATAAAGTCAGGTCTTTGTTCCTTAAAGCTGTTTGGTCATATCTGAGTCTATGCATATCTCTCAAATATGACATTCCAGTCAAAGCCTTGGTAAAATAACCAGTATTTCTAATGGTGTCCTGTTATAAGGAGAGCAGATTCTTATTGAACTTATGCAAATAAATATGATTGTAATGGAAGAGAGAACACTCATTGAGATTTTGTGAATTTCAGGGGGTTCATGTAGAGTGAAAAGCTAAATGCTTCAATTTGTTCACAGAGGAATACTTTATCTGATTTTTGTATATCATGGATATCTTAAGAGAAACTTTCCTTAATCTGGGAGCGCAAACATATAGAAAACCAGCAATACTTTAACACAAGAGTCACAAAAACTATAATCTTCCTCAGTTCATTTATTTCCATGTTCTTAATTCTTGTTCAGTTCAAATGCAGCTTTTTAGTTCTGGAAATTCTTACCCATTTTAATTTTTAGGATTTTAAAGATGTCAAATACCTCTATTTGTTTTAAAGGTCCTTTTTATAAATCTCCTTGAAGATGTTCTTTGTAAGAGCATCAGAACAATAACTATAAATGACAAAAGACTCAAAAATGGACATGGTTAATCTGAGGGTTCATTATTATGTAGTTGACAAGGTAATCCAGTTATTTCTGTGACACATAATATTTCAATAATCAGTATATCATGATGACCTTATTACCAAAACATATTAAAACTGCTGGAATTGCATTTATACATATGAACAGTTATAGCATTTACCCAGCAACAACCTGAGGTTTACTATTATTTGACAGGGCTTTCCAGAGTAACAACATACCAAATAAAAGAGGCATAATTGTTCAAAAAGGCTTAATTTACAATTTAAATCTTGGGAAGTTTGTTAAAGCCTTAGAAAGTTATAAAAGACAAGGCTGCTGATCACACATAAAATTCCTTTCCAAAGATTTCCTTCCATGAACCTTCTACAACTTCTCTTTGCATTCAGATTTTGTTCCAAGCCATTTCCACACAACCAGTCTCACTTAGGACAAAATTATTTTCTTTTACCTTCAACAAAAAATGTATTTCCATTCCTTGTATCTTTCTTACAGATCTCCTACTTTTCTACATACAGAGTTGTCTTCCTTATTTCTATCAATCTTAATTACATTTAGCAGAATTTTAACTCTTAGAAATCTTAGTCTCCAGTGAAAGCTAAGTAGTAGCCAATTGTAAACAGTTACACCAGAAATCTTTAGATGGTAAATTTATGAATCAGTTAAGCACAAAGTATGTTTCCAATAGACACAAATATCCTTAGTTTCTCTGCAAGAAATTAAAAGCACAAACCTATGTTTAGTATTCAATGCTTTAGCATTTTATCTCATTAGATATCCAATGAATTCAATCCCATTTGTCATGCAAGCCAAACTTTAAAGTTTCAGGTTACCAAAGACTTTGAAAGCTATCTTAATTACCCATGAAAACTTTGAGACAGAATTAAGCATCATTTCAAGCCATCTTTTTGCTAACAAATTGCAACAGAGATACACTGTGTGGGACACAACGCAGACACCCCTTTGCCCGCTAAAAGATAATCAAGAGTTATTCTATTATCAAAGACAACTTTGGCCAGAGAATCTAAGGATCTTTATTGGGTACCTATTGCTTTAGCAGCAGATTTTGTAATTATTTTAGAAATTAAGGAGTTCTTGATCATAGCCTCATTTACATTTATCCCTAGTCAGAGAAGTAGGGACCTGCCAAAAGCAGTGAATTCTGAATCACAAAAGCCTTCTAGGTCCTGTTTAACTCAACAATATAAATTTAGGGGATTCAACTAATGAGATGTCTTATTTTGTTTGTGAAAAGTTAGAGGCACAGTTAGATTTTCTGCTGGCCCAGAATAAAACAGATTGTCCCCCCTTCCCAACAGCCTGGGGAATATAGACTGAGGACATTACCTTTCCAGGCCAATGCCAGAGGAAAGGAAAAGAAAAGGAGAAAGAGTTTTACATTCAGTTAAAGTATGAAGTCTTGATCTGTTGTCTTAATGTGCCTCTGTGTCTGCTACTTCTCTTCCTCATCAGTTTGGTTTAGAGCCTCCAGCATCTGGACTGGACCAGGTGTCAGATGAAGCCATCTTTAGCTGTGTGATGCATAATCAAAACTTAATACATTTTGCAGCACTGTCAGTGTTCAGGAGCAATCGGTAAGGTCCCTCTCAATGGAGCTTGAGGGCTGTCTTCCTCTGATGACATTTTAGAAAACCCAGTCACCCAGGCTCTACACTGTGACCAGCGGTTTCCTCTGAATTAGGATCCAGAAAGCTTCTTTAACCTGTAGGTGACAGGCTGGAGCATAAGACATTAGAGACTTACAGTAGTTGCCATACTAGCATAGTGCAAAAAGGAATCAGCAGAAGGTTGTAGACTGATAGAATTTCAGGGAGTTTGTAAGGTTTTTGCTAAGGCTTGTATAATTTGTCCAATGAAGTGAATGCCTTAGTCACTGGAGATAGTAGAAAGTACACTCCAAGTGGAAAATGTATTTTTAATGGGTTTCTTTGTGTTTTTTTAATGTTTATTTATTTTTGAGAAAGAGAGAGAGAAAGCAAGTGGGCAAGGGACAGAGAAAGAGGGAAACACAGAATCAGAAGCAGACTCCAGGCTCTAAACTGTCAGCACAGAGCCCAAGGTCGGGCTCAAACCCACAAACCTGTGAGATCATGACCTGAGCCAAAGTCTGATGCTTAACCAACTTAGCCACCCAGGCACTCCTGTTTTTAACTGTTAGGTCATCAGTCTTGTGGCAGTGAAAGAGGACTTCAGCTACCTCTATTTTGACCTTAAAGTTTCTAATTAAGTTCTTTCCAGTGTATCTCTTAACTCAGGCAAATGACCCTGAAGGCAAAGCACCCCCTAATGGGGACCAAAACTACCCCCTCAAACAATAAGGACTGTTCTGATCCAGGAAGACACCTCCTCCTCGGCTGCATGATTGACCCCAAGACAACGATGGACCTGACCTTTACTTCCCACCTGCACATATCCTCCAAACTTTGTCCCACACTTTCATACATAAACCTAGAAGTACTTTCAGCATTTAGAGACAGTCTTTGAGATGCTAGTCTGCTGTCTTCCTGGTGTTGGGCTCACTGAAATAAATTCTTTTCTTGTGTCACCACCACTCCTCCCTCTGCCTTTGGATTTTATCATTGGTAAGTGGCAGAGCCTGGTCTGTTTGGGACCCCTGTCTGTTTGGGAGCCAGGTGCTCTTGCACCCCTCCACCCCAGCTACAGAAGGGAAGAGCATTAACCCATCCAGAAAACACACACAATAACAAGAACATGTTATTCTTGTTGAATGAAATCCAGCTGCAAATATTCAAAGAGTCCAGAAGGAGGTCTGAAGCCTTGGGGAACAAACAGAAAGTTTTTCCAGGATTATGGAATGAACAGGTCAGACATTGCCATAGACTGTTTTTGTCATTTGATAGAAGTCTCCACATCAATGTCTATTCATAATTTGAGTCATCTTAAATGTACCATGGTGGGCGGAAGAATGTAAATATCAAAAAAATAGATTCAGGGAGCCGGGAGGAGCCCATTGGCTCTCTTGAACTTCCTATAGCCCTGTTCATTGAATTTACAATTGTTGTTTTCCCATCTTAGTTTTTCTTTCAAATATAGCCTCTATTTTTTATTTTTATTTTTTTATTTTACAGAGATAGAGTGGAGGGAAAGAGTTACAGGAGAGAGAGAGAGAGACAGAGAGAGAGACAGAGAGAGAGAGAGAGAGAGAGAGAGAGAGAGAGAGAATCTTAAGCAGGCTCCATGCTTAGCTTGGAGCCCGAAGTGGGGCTCGATCCCATAACCCTGGGATCGTGACCTGAGCCAAAATCAACAGTCAGATGCTCAAGTGACTGAGACACCCAGGTGCCCCTGCCTACCCTAGTTTTTCTGATTCAGGAGCACTGTTGACATATCACAAGGACAGCAGAATGGAAAAAGTCTGACAATGAGGGACCACTTTAGTGGAAGCAGAATGGACTTTATATGAACCATAGTCTCACAAATATAATGCAAGCAAGGCTTAGTATTATTTATTTGACAATGCTTTCTGTGTAATTTACATATCAAATATGTCTAATTAGTTTGAAAAATCTTTTGGAATATTCCAGGTCAAAAAGCTTTAGTTTAGAATTTGGGGGAAGTTTGTCAAAATATTAAAAGTTTTAAAGCACTTAACTAAATAAGATCATTATAAAGTTAATATTTAAAAGATAAAAAATCTTTTATAATCTTATTAAAAGCAGACCAAAAGTCCAAGAAAATTCTGTCCTTTTAAGAAAGAGATACACATTTTAATTTTGCACCAGCTTAATTTTGCCTTTAAAACTCGTTTTAAAATAAATCTATTTTAATCTTAGCCAACTTGACCACACATGACAATTTTTTTCAAGATTCCTTTTTCTCAAAACTTCTACAACTATTTTTTTCTACATTCTGATTTTGCCACATGATTTTCCTCCTTAAACCAGCCTTATTTTAAGGCAAAATTACTTTTTTTTAACTCAACAAAAAAATGTACCTCTATTTCTCATCCTTTTTTGTAATTACTGAAAACACATCCTACTTTCCTGGCATATGGAGATGTTTTCCTTTTTAATTCTAATAGTTTTAATTACATATATTAGAATTCTTAACCCTTAGAAATCTTCATTTCTAGTGAAAACCAAGGAGCAGGTAATCATGAACTATCTATCATACTAGTATTCTTTAAATTTGCAAATTCATAAATACATCTTAAAATTTTTAGAAGCATATGCATTTTTAACTTTCCACTGGAGCATTAATATATCCACATATCTTTCGTTTTTCTGTAATAAGGAGCCAAACATAGTGTGGCAGAACCCCTCCCTAAGGAATGCGGTGGAGGCCTCCTCAAAACAAAAAAAGGCAGCGTGGTCCAATCAACTCCTATATCCGGATATATGTACCTCTGACACAACTCTGTAACTTGGACTGTGTCCAATCAAACTATATGTCACCATATATGGGAGACAAAGAAGTAGAAATTGTATAAAAGGCTACACCCCGCTGCACTTGGGGCTGTTTTTGGATACAAACCCACTGAGCCCATGCCAGCATGAGACATAAAGTTGCCTCCTGGAAAGAAAAGCTTTGGTGTCGCAACTCTCTGTGCAAGAATCCTGCTACAATAGGTAAACCTATGTTTAGTAAATATTTTAGTATTTTGTCTCAGTTGGAATTGATTTAGATATTTAAAGGCTATAACTCATCATTTAACTTAACAAAACTTTAAGGTTTTAAGTTAACAAAAAGACTTGAGAAAGCTATTTTAAAATTTTACCCAAAACTTTTTATTTAATCTACTTGTTCTTGGGGTGCCTGGGTGGCTTAGTCAGTTAAGTGTGTAACTTTGGTTCAGGTCATGATCTCGCAGTTTGTCAGTTCCAGCCCTGCATCAGGCTCTGTGCTGACAGCTCAGAGCCTGGAGCTTGCTGCAGATTCTGTGTCTCCCCCTCTGCTCTCTGCCCCCCTCATGCCCTTGCTCTGTCTCTGACTTTCAATAATAAATAAAAGTTAAAAAAAATTAATCTAGTTGCTCTTAACACTTATGTTCTGATTACCTATAAAAACTTTATTAAACATTAGACAAAGTCAGTTATTATCCTAAGCCATTATTTTTTTGTTTACAGATCTTATAAGAGATAACATGAATTTAGTTGGCTAGTGAACTTAGGTAGAATAAAAGTTTTATATTTAGTGTTGCTAACTCTAAAGACATGTCTGTATTAATTAAACCATTAACCTTCAACTAGCTTTTAAGACAAATATTTTTCCAGATCACATGAACTTGAAAAACATTTGGGTTAGTTTCTATCTGTCTCAATTTTAGAATACCCAGTCCTTACAAGCATTAGATGGAGCTTTTTTACAAATTAATTTTAGTAATACCATCCAGAGGTAGAAACACATTTACAACACACACACACACACACACACACACACACACACACATATGTATATTATATATATATAACATATATGTATATATATATTTACGTATATTATATATATATAACATATGTGTATATATATATTTACAACATATATGTGTGTGTGTGTGTATATATATATATATAGAGAGAGAGAGAGAGAGAGAGATGTGAACATACAGAGACATGCAGAGACCCTGTAGCTTCTGTTTTAAAATTACCACCATGCCTTAAAAAGAAAAAAGTACCACCATGTAGTAAGTACAGAATTGACTAGTTATAAAAGTTGGATGTGAGTTTGTTTTCCTGGTAGATGGAATAAGTTAAGGTTATTTATCTGGATGGCTAAAACTTTCTTTTAATATTTGTGAGGAAGACACTTAACAATTTTATTTGTCTTTGACAAGTCAACTTCTAAATGAACTTCTGCCTAATTTTTTTTTCTTGGTGAGATTATCTCCCTAGAATTTGCATTTTATTTTTTTAAGTTTATTTATTTATTTCAAGGGGAGGGGGAGAAGGAGAGAGGACCGGAGTGGTAGAGAGAGAGGGAGAGAGAAAGAGAATAGCAAGCAGGTTTTGCACCATCAGTGCAGAGACAGGTGGGGTTCAAACTCACCAACGATGAGATCATAACCTGAGCCAAAACCAAGAATCACTTAATCAACTCAGCCACCCAAGTGCCCTTGGAATTTGTGTTTTTGTTGGAGAAATGAATAAAGTACTTCACCAAAGATGGCCAAGGGGACTAAAACAAACTCTGGTCTCTAGCTTAGAGACTCCTCTTCTGGGTTCTTCTTGCCCTGTTTGCCATGCGCCCAAAAACCTGCCACAGATATGGAAGCTGACAACTATAAATTACCCTTCCCACTTGCATTCAGGGCTCAGATCTTTGGAGAAAACGGTCTCCTCTAAGCCCACCGGTGTTAAATAAATCTCCAATCCACCAAGATCTCCGAGTGCTGCTTGGTTTTTCCTCCAGCATTCCAGCCTGGTTCCATAACATTTTAAAGAGATGGACTAGATAAGAAGTTTCTGGAGAAGACCAGGTAGAACACAGTAAATTTATATTTCAAAGGCACAAGGGGAAAAAATGTAGGCACCTTCTAGAAAGGCCTTTGTTCCCTTAAGGCCAGATTTTTGTACAATACTTATAAGCCTTTTGAGATAAATGGGGGAGTTTGGGAGGTTGGTAAAAACGATTGGTGGTCTGTGAATTGTTTCTGAACCTGTTTCTGAATTGTTTCTCTGGCCTGGTAAAAACTGGATTTGTTAAACAAGGATAGCTGTTTTTCATTTCTCAAAGAATTGGTTTGCAACCTAAATCATACCAAAGGATTGACACACCCATTCATCTATGGGAATGTCTTGTTTTCCTCTGGGTACATTTAGCTAAGGGAGAAGGCCAAGAAAAATTCCTATCAGGCTCTGAATATCACCCTTCAATTTGGCCAAGTTTCTGATCGTAAATAAAGTTAGATACCCCCAGTATGGAAACCTACTTTTCACTGAGGTTTTTTGTTTTGTTTTGTTTTGTTTTGTTTTGTCCAAAATGGGGGTTTAAAGCAGACAGCATGGTTCTGGTATCAACTATAATTTGGCAAGGTTTTTCATTTTTTTTCATTTTTTAAATATGTATTTATTTATTTATTTATTTATTTATTTATTTACTTTTGGTTTTCCCTTGAGCTCTAAGGGAATTATTGATAGCAGTTTCCTGGAGAATCCTATAGAGTCCCATCAACTCTGGGAGGGGCCTGTGTGTGAGCCCTCCCTTGAGGGGCACTCAAACTGAAGAATTTGCCTAAGGTCTTTGAGGACAATCTTTTTGCTAATGCTTCATTTTATTACAAATGAAACATCCATCTTAAGACCATGATTTTGATGGTGGACAGCTAGAAAGGTGAAATGTGGGAAGACCAGGTGTTACTTTAGGTCTCTGGCCTTGGAGCCATTGTAACTAGAAAGCCAACCATGTGGCAGGCTTTTGTTTACAATCTTTCCCCTAGGTCCTTTCAAAATACTCAGCTATATCAGTGAATTAGGTTAGGCCTGTGGCCTCTCATCATATTTTGTGCCTTTTTATTAACCCACTTACAAACAGGGCATCTGAGCAGATTTCCTCACCTCTTTTATTATATGGAATCTGGAACTCTGCAGAAAGAGCACCTCCAAGTGAGCACTAAAGTCTGACAACCACTCATCTTTCTTTTGTTTGCATATTTAAGTAATAGACCAATAAGTATGGGAAGGGAAGACTCTAGGAATGTCTTTTAAAAGCTTAGCTGCTATTTTTCGAGCCTTCTCTGGTCCAATGTATGGGCATCTTGGAAGCCAAAAAGTCACAAAAAAATGGTGGGCATGGGCCAAGCATTTAAAAGTGAATGCTCACCTCAAGAAGACTCCCATGATAGGGTAAGTTGGTCATAGAATGGGTTAGATGGATACTAGGTCACCTGCCAGGCTCAAGAAAATGAGATATGTTGTATAACATACACAACCCCCAAACCTACAGCACATCCCCTTACAGTATTGGTTCAGCTCCAAGAAATCCAAAGACTTAGCTAATGAGATCCTTAAATTCTAGAGTCATGCATGACACTTCAGGCACACCTGTTTATTTTATGTCTAAGAACTACAGTCCTGGAAGTTGCAGATATCCTGCAAGATGGAAAAAATTTACAAAAAATAACCTAGAATTACAGTGGCCATCATGGGGAACATTCCAGTTAGATAAGATTATTCATTTAAAAAGTGGACTTGTGGGGCGCCTGGGTGGCTTGGTCGGTTAAACGTCCAACTTCGGCTCAGGTCATGATCTCATGGTCCGTGAGTTCGAGCCCCATGTTGGGCTCTGTGCTGACCACTCAGAGCCTGGAGCCTGTTTCAGATTCTGCGTCTTCCTCTCTCTCTGCCACTCCCCTGTTCATGCTCTGTCTCTCTCTGTCTCAAAAATAAATAAACGTAAAAAAAATTTAAAAAAAAAGAAAAAGAAAAAGAAAAAAAAGTGGACTTGAAAATAAGGGTTCCCAAATTAAACAAATAGAATGGGATGCATACTTTAATTGGTATGTAGAAGACTCCAAAAGTCAAGATTCTAAAATAGCCTCATTGAAAAACTCATTACAGAAGGCCGGTGAAAAATTAAAAACCTAAGAGGTACTGTCACCAAACCAATGTGAGTTTACTCCTTGGTGCTTCACAGATACACCAGGTGCAGTCATTACACAAAGTAAACTTTATTTGCAGAAATTAGGAGATCACAGGGAATAACTTCCAAAGCTGTGACTCCATGAGCAAGGGTGAATGGCTTTTTTTTATTTAGGGTTAGAGTTAGGATGAATATTTAGATAAGGAAGGCTTAGGACTGTGTGTAGAGGCAACCAGAAGGCCATACATGTGCTTTAAAACATGGCTATACATACATTGTATATTATGTAAATGAGGCTTGTGCTCCTCCTTGGGTGGAGAGTTTAGTATTATAATGAGGTGAAGGTCATTGTCGGTCATTCTAGAAGACACTTCATGGTCCATTTGTACAGATGTGAATTGAGGGTTAGGCTTAAACTGATATGGGTGGTCTAGACCACCAGTGATTTTCTTCCAGACAATCATTATTACCTGATGGGTAGCTTTGGTTTCTGTCCTGGGATGTTATGCCTGTAGAGACCTTTGTCTGAATTAATAGATAAGCTGGATAGAGGAACTTAAGGGAAAAAAATGTGGGACAAAGGTTGGTGGGTACAAGAAGCTTGTCAGGAAAGGTCAGGTCTTGGGGTCTAGTTGCTGACAGTACTTAAGACAAAAGATTACAGGACTGATGTGCCTCCTTCTGTCCTTTTTTACCTGAGTACTCATGGTCTACAATTTTTCACTCTGAAGAGAAAATGAAGCAGTTACTTTTTAAACTAAAACTTCCTGAGGTTGTAGGGAGTCCTCCTCGGATATCTTGTACTCCTTGGTCAAAGACTGAACTAAGGGCCATAGTTAAAGAATTTCTTAAACCAGGGGAGGTTCCCCAATGGTTTTTTAAAGAGTTTAAATTCTTTATCAGGATCTATGACCCAAGACTAAAAGATAACTTATCAGCTTGTGCACCTATTAGTAGGAGAGGAAGAATGGATGTTGGAAAAAGAATGATATAATCTCTAGGATGATATCTGAGATCCTCAGTCTCCAACATAGTCTTCTTTGGACCGGAGAAAGCTTGCAAAATAGCAGCTAATCCTTTAAAAACCATTCCTAGAGTCTTCCCTGACCATACTGATTGGTCTAGTACTCAAACATGCAAACAAAAGAAAGATGAGTGGTTGGTGGACCTTAATGCCCACTTGGAGGTGCTCTTCCTGCAGTGTTCCAGATGGAAAAATTCCCACAAAAGCATCCAGACACAACATAGGCCAGGGATTAGGGAAAAATGCCCTGTCTTCTTGGGCTTCTTGGGGCTTACCTCAGGAACTTAAACCAGGCCCTAAACTTTTGGCCCTCTAGGAAGAGATGAAGAGCAGTGTTTTTATCCTTCTGAGTCAGATTAACTAACTAGACCAACGACTAGAGATCTAATTCTTATTAATGTGCAGAATTCTCAGGATATTAGGGATTTTTATAGGAGAACTGAGAAATTCAGGGAAGTTTTATTTCCCCAACATCCACATCATAGGATGTTATTCAGCCACTGAAAAGAATGAGTTTGGGCTGTTTTTAATCAACAAGGTTAGCAGTATTCACATGGCAATTAAACATAGAGTAATGCGTAAAATGGGATCTCATTTAAAAAAGTAAACAATAAGCATGCAGAGGTACACATTATACAAAAGTGTTTAAGCATGAAGAAAAGACACATATCAGGTTTTTAATTCATTAAGAGGTATGGTATATAATAGAAGAATGAAGCACACACACACACACACACACACACAACTGCATTTTTAAGGGGCACCTGGGTGGCTCATTCGGTTAAGCATCCAATTTCAGCTCAGGTCATGATCTCAAGGTTCATGGGTTAAAGCCTTGCATCAGGCTCTGTGCTGACAGCCCAGAGCCTGGAGCCTGCTTCACAGTCTGTGTCTCCCTCTCTCTCTCTGCCTCTACCCACTCACACTCTGTCTCTCCCTCTCAGAAAATAAACATTAAAAAAAAATTTTAACTGCATTTCTAAAAGGATGCCTATATAAAACTCTATATCATGTATATATAAAGAAATATATATGCATATGTAAATATAAATATGGATAGATACATTATATATATGTAATTATAGATACAGAATACTTACATTTGATTGTACATAAGGATATGGAAATGTATGAAGGTGGTGTTATTTTGAGTGATTACCATTTCTTCCTTATGTCATAATATACTACAAATTTTTGAGACAACTACAAACATATATTATTTACTTGCTCAGAAAAACAATCTATTTTTCTCCTAAAAAAAAGTATTTTTTACTTTGAATGCCTTGAGATTGTATACAGACTCTGCACTTCACAACAGGCCCTACTATATCCATTCCCCTCCCCAAATAAATTTACCACCCTGTGCTTGAAGAACCCAAGTTTATTCTTGCTATATACTTTTGTTTATTTTTATCTATGTGATTTCCCAAATTCAGAGAAAGATGTGATCAATTCTACCATGAAACAGAAAATTTCTTAATTTTCACTTTGTAGAATTTAATGCAATGATTTTTAATATTATAAATATTCATGACTGATGTAATTTGTATTAAATATCTCTAGACATTAAATAAGATTGAAATAATGTTTAAAGCACACCATGCCCTTGGATAGAAAGACTCAATTTTGAAATCTGTCTGTCAATTCTCCATAAATTAACCAAAAGTTTGATGCAGTTTTACAATTTTAAATATTATCGCAATTTCTTTTGGGGGGATTCCTTTTCCTTTACATTTCCTTTTTTTTCTGAGAATTTGACCAAAAAAATATTAATAAACCTGTAAGAATAGCTTGGGAAATGCTAAAAAATAAAAGTGATAAGAAAGAGGTAGGTCTAATGAAATAAAATATATCATGATAATATATAAAAAAGTTTCTTCTACAATAAAGAAGAAATATACCTTTAGAATAAAAGAGAAAATTCCAAATTCATGTTGAAATTTAGATAATGATAAAGGTAGCATTTTAAACCAGTGGAGAAAAGATACATTTTTCAATAACTGTATTCAAATCAGGGGCTCACCCTTGAACCAAATAAAGCTAACATCCTACCACAGTCTTCTTATTAAAGTGAACCAATTCCTAATGATTCCTAATGAGTAAATGACTTAAACATTTTTAAAAAATCAAGGAATTGAAGAGTTAATCTATTTAGAATCTCAGAATAAAGAAGATCTTGCAAAGCATGGCACACAAAACCCAGAAGCCATAAAGGAAAATATTGACAAATTTAAATATGTAAATATTTATATATTTTACTTTCAGGAGAGAAATGTCACAGCTAAAAGACAAATGACAAACTGGGGAAACAATATTGAAATTTATGTGCAGGATATTTGCTCTTTCTTGGATATAAAAGGCTTCTATTCAAATGAGGTATGTTTCTCCTCACGGATTGATAAATATCACAAAGTTAGAGAACACCAAGTGCCAGAAGGGATATGGGGAAGGAGACACATGCTCATCCTAGTCCTGTTTTGGGAGGAAATTTGTGTCTATCAAAAATTTAAATGTACATTCCCCTGCCCTACAATTTGCAGTGCAGATCTGATCATGAAAATTTTCAAAACATATATCCAAAAAAGTCCTCTATAGCCTAGGGGACTGCTTAAATAAACTATGCATCTGTGCAATGGAATAAAGAGTATTTGTGCAAAATAATGGATGAGAATAAATATTTGTAAGCACTCATATCAAAAGATATATGAGCTGTATTAAGTTTTTAAAAGGCAAGGTACTAAGCAGTGTTTTTAAGATGATCTTTTCTGGATAAACCAAATAAAACAGAGAAATGATAGATCATATAGAGATGATAGATGATAGAGAGATAGATGTAGACAGACTTACAGACATACATGCATAACTTTTTAATGGACAGATGCACTAGAAACCATTGACAATTGTTTACCTTCTGAGAAAAGAGCTGAGAGTAGAAACAGAAGAGAGAAAGGCTACTTTCCATCCTATATTGCCTTTGTGCTTTTAAATTTTTTCTTCCTTTTTTTTTTTTGAACTGCAGGGAAAAGTTTATTAGAGTATGAAATTAGAAAAGAAGTAGGACACCTGAGTGGCTCAGTGGGTCCAGTGTCCCACTTAGGTCAGGTCATGATCTCACAATTCGCGAGTTTGATCCCCACATCCGACTCACTGCTGTCAGCCTGTCAGTGCAGAGCCTGCTTCAGATCCTCTGTCCCCATTCTCTGCCCTTCCCCCCTGCTTGCACTCTCCCAAAAATAAATATTAAAAAACAAAAAGTAAGAATGGTAGGAAATCTCTCTTTACAGAGAGGGAACATTCAAAAGTCAATGCCCATTTTTTTTCTTGCTTTCAATTTTCAATTAATGTTAACAAATTTACCAATGTGCCAGCCACTGTTCCAGTGACTGGCACAGAGTCAGCAAGTCACAATCCAGCTCTTGAGAAGCTTATCGTCCTATTGGTGAGGGAGAGATAGATGTTCATTAGGAGACTTACTGACAGCATGCTTCATAGATGAAATCACAAAGTGTCATGGGGGCATGGGGGAGGGAGAGATGACCCCATATCCTCCATTTGCCCAGTAAATAACAAGTTTAAATCTACTTGTCCTGTGAGAGTTGCTAAAAGTAGCTCCTTTCACTCCATTAGGTGTAAATTATACAGTCACCTGAGGAGAGAGGCACAAAACAGACTAAATCAGGAAACACAGGTCAAGGAAGACTACCAAAGAAAGGGAAGCTTCAGCTGGGTCTTAAAGAATGTCTATAGCTTTCTAGGGCTGGCATACAAAATACCATAGACTGAGTGACTCAAACAACAGAAATTTATTGTCCCACAGTTCTAGAGCTTAGAAATTCAAGATCAAGGTGTCACCAGGTTTGGTTTCTCCTGAGGCCTCTCTCCTTGGCTTGCAGATGGCCTCCATCTTGCTGTGTCCTCACATGGTTTTTCCTCTGTGTGTGCCTCCACCCTAATCTCCTCTTCTTTAAGGACACAAGTCAGATTGGAGTAGAGTCCACCCTAATGACTTCATTTTAACTAAAGGCCCCATTTCCAAATACAGTCACATTCTGAAGTACTGAAAGTTAGGACTTCAACATGTGAATTTAGGGGGGCACAATTCAATCCATAACAAGATCCTGGCCAGAAACTAAGTTGGGGGTGGTCCGGACAGATGCAACAGTATCTTGCTAATGATTGCAACAGAAGCAATGTTTTCTCTTCACCTTTAACAAATGTGTCTGAATTTATTTCTATACTCTTTTGAGCTGACTGGTTCTCAGCTGCACACACCAAGAGCTGAAGGCCAGGCACTTCTAAGCCACCCAGGAGAGACATTGAGCTCATTTTCCTGCCTGGTTAGGAAAGAGTCCTAACTATAGCATTCCTGGGAAATGTCTCCATGTTGCGACTATGAGTGTCTAACCAGCCAAGGCCGTTTTGGTTCCAGTTCAACTCTGGAGCCATATCCAGGTGCTTTTGCCCAACCCAGCCTCTGAACTTGGCAATCATGAGTCCCCCCTTGAAGGGAAATGAACCCTTTCTGAAATCCCAAGTTTCCTTTAGAACACCTCTAGGATCCACCTCTGCTAACTCCCTCTCTTATACACTGTCCTATAACCTCCTCTCCAAACTAGAACAAATAATAGGTACTGGGGAAGTGCAGATGGGACATAGCCCTGATCTCAGAAGTTCAGTAATTACAGAAGAATCTATTTAGGAAATCCAAGTTGGGGTAATAAGTTTCCTGGGAATGCAACTCCATCTCTCAGAAAAGTTTACTTTTCTCCTCTAGAAAGTTTTTTGGTTTGTTTTGTTTTGTTTTCAAATACAAACTTACTAAAATTATAGTCCTCTCCCTTTCTGAGAGATGAGTTTTACTCAACTATGTTTTTCCTCTTTACCAGTAAGGAAAAATAAAGTCAGCAGGCAGCCCCTGCAGCCCACTCCCTATAGCCTGTGTATCTGTTCACAGGCTCACTTACACATGCCCTCTACTTCTTCATGATCAGGTAAACAATTTTTTAATCCTTTTGTGGTCGCACACAATTGAGTTTATTTTCACCAATGATGAAATCGTGTGAAGTCCCGCGCATGTAACCGAGTAGTGAGTCTGGCTTTCCTTGAAAATACTTCTATTGTGGAGAGAAAGAAATGATCCCTGCAGGTATCCAAATGGTAAGTCAATACTCCCAACAGGTGTATCCACTGAAAAGGGGCCAAAAGGTAAGGCAGCTGGGATCTGTGACTGGTTCACTCCCCCATGGACACCACAGGTCTGTAACAGCATTAGCCAGAGTACATTGTTGAACCTTGGACTCTAGAACAAGTCTATAAAACTAATGCCTTTGTAGCATTACTCCAAGGCTGAACAAATTCCAGTAATTATTTGACTGCAGAACAGTTTCTGAGATGCTCTTGCTGTTGGCGTGCCTGTCCCCTACCAACTATTTTCCAACAGCAGCCAGGGTAAATCAAAGCCTGTCTGGTGTAAATCAGAGCCCTGATTGTAAGCAAGGGAGTCAAGCCCTTCAAAAGGCCATCTTAATGTAGAATAAAACCCATACTCACTTTAGGTCTCAAAGCCTACTTAAGCTGATCCCACCTACCTTTCTGATCTTGCTCCCGGTCAGCACACTTGGAGGCTCAGGCCTTCTATTGGCTCCAAGGGCAGATAAAGCCCTGAGTCTTAGAACCCACAGTTCTGTCTGTCTGGCATTCCCCTGTCAAGGTTTTTCACTGACTTGACCCCTTCAGGCCTGAATTCCAACTCAGAGAGCATCTGTTATGACTCTTGGCTTCTTGGCCATGACCTCTTTGCTTTCCATCACTAACTCTCCTTATTTCTTCATAGCATACCACCTGCTACAATTTTATTCATCATGTTGCTATTATGTGTCTCCCTGCACCAGATGAGAAGCTTCATCCCACCACACCAACACTCAGGAAGTGCCTGGCACACGGAAGGTGCTCAGTAACTATCTGCTGGACGATGGATGGATGCATGGATGGACAAATAAAGATCATCTATCTACCTATAGAGTTCAGACAAAAAACTCCATAGTACCTCCCTCTCTCTCTGCCCCTCTCCTACTCACACTCTCTCTCTCAAAAATAAACATTAAAAAAAGTTATGTTTACTACTCTAATTTCATAATCTAAAGTCATTCTTTCAAAATATGGAGAATTGGGGTTGCCTGGGTGCATCATTCGGTTAAGCATTTGACTCTTAATTTTGGCTCAGTCATGATCGTAGGGTCATGAGATCGAGCCCCAAGTTGGGCTCTGAGCTGGGTGTGGAGCCTGCTTGAGATTCTCTTTCCCTCTCCTTCTGCCCCACCCCCACTTGCTTGCTCACTCGTGTGCAGGTGTGTGCATGTGCACATTCTCTCTCTCTCTCTCTCTCTCTCTCTCTCTCTCTCTTTCTCTCTCTCCCTCAAAAAAAATAAAAATAAAAATAAAAACAAAAGTACGGGGAATCCAATAGATCTAATATATCTGTTTCTGTCTATTCAAAGTGAGTATTCTGGCACTGAACTAATCTCCTTTAGAGCTGCAACCTCTCTTTCTTCTGTGGAAAGAACGGTATTGTGGTTAAGAGGCTTCCAACCTTGGCTGACAGGAAATCCCTGACCAACAATGTGACTTTGGGAGGTTATTTAAGCTCTCTAGGACTTGGATTCCTTGTGGGCTCAGCTTTTGTCTTTGACCAGCAAAGCTGAGGATGGCAGAAAGGATTACTCAAGACTCCATTCAAGACAAGAGAGGTGAGAGGGAGGCTAAGGGAAGTTTCCCCAAGCTTCTCTCAAGCTCCCATATTCATTAAGCATACATTTAGGGAAACAATAAGTCAGTGGTCTATGTGCAAATAAGAACATATTGAAAACGTGCAGAAAAACAAGTTAAAACAAGATAAAATATTCCATGCGATAACATGCTCTAAGGAATTTATGAGCATAGGCAGGACATAAACCCTCAATATACATTAACTAGAGAAGTGAAGCATGGCCACTGTTTTCTGCAAGGCCAGAAAGCAGTGTTCTGCTTTGCAATGTGTTCCCTATAATCTCCTAACCCAGGACATAGCTCTTTGATTTCCCACATATCCCCCTTTTTTTGGTTGAAGAATATTCTTGTTCATGGGAGCTGAGGAGGGCAATAAGTTGTTGTTGATGACATCTTAAGGAGGCCACTACAGTGTAGATCATTCAAAGGGCTATGAGAAATTTAAAAAAAGATTAACAAGCAGAGAGCTCCAAAAATCCAAATACATAAATTGAGGCCATGGAACCAGTTGGTTGGATTCAACCATTCCACATTTTCAGATAACTCCTGTTCAACTTGTATCTGTGCTTTCTGTTGAATATCTAATAGTTGTTGGTGCAGCTGGGAAGACAGAGCATTCATCTCAGACTGTAAATTGGTGGAAAAAGATCCTTGTAGGTGTTTTTTTTTTTACTAAATCCCAGGAGTATAAGACGTATTATATTATAAGGAAGTGACACAAATTTTGTCGTGTTGCTGGTCACATTGTATATTTTGATCAACAAGTGTCTGTTGGTGGTCCCCCATACGCTTGAGTGCTGTTCTTGCAGCTTGCAGTTTCTGCATGATACTGTTATCAATCTGTGTTTGAGTAATCATTGCTTTGGTGATATTAGTCATTCGTGATTGACTACTTTAGCAGTATGGATAGACTGTCAGGGAGACCACTGCAACAGAGGCTGTGGCTAAGATGATAACCAATGAGATAAGGAAGGCAATGAGCCATCCAACAAATCTTTTAGGTCTCCACTTAGAAATGGCTTGGGCTAATTCAGTGAAGCCATTGGAAACTTCCCGGGGCCTTGTTAAATTTACTGGCAGCCAAATTTGAGGATGTCTTATTAAGATACACATATGTGAGACAGGAAGTTTGGTATTATAATGGCTGATACAGGCTGTGTACCAAGCCAGAGGAGGTATTTCAAAAACATAATATGGGTTGGCAAATGTTATATTAACAAGCTTAGTGGAAATTATGAAAACATAGGGATGAGATATACAGATCATGACGCTGTCTGAGACATTCTGTGTGAAATTCATATAATAGGTACTGTTATTATTAGCATAATGCCTATGGGAGAGAGTGTATTAAAAAGGGGGGGGGGGCACCTGGGTGGCTCAGTCGGTTAAGCGGCCGACTTCGGCTCAGGTCATGATCTCGCGGTTCATGAGTTCGAGGCCCGCGTCGGGCTCTGTGCTGACAGCTCGGAGCCTGGAGCCTGTTTCAGATTCTGTGTCTCCCTCTCTCTGACCCTCCCCCATTCATGCTCTGTCTCTCTCTGTCTCAAAAATAAATAAACGTTAAAAAAAATGTTTAAAAAAAAAGGTGGGGGGAGGCTAAGACACCATAACTTGTCTTATGCATTGGGCTATGTGAAACTTTGTTTTCAATTCTTAATATTGGACTTAAAGTCTGCCATCAGCCCAAAGGATGGAAGATTTGCTAGGTTCTGAAAACCTAATAGATTTGCCTGCTGAGGTTAAGTGTCCTTTAGGACCCCAGTTAATGAGAGTAAGATTTTGAAAAAATTCCTTTTTATTGGCAAGTGAGGTCTGGCAGGGGCTGCCAGATAACTGAAGAACTACTAGGGGACCATATCTTGTTTATCTGGCAATGATCAATGGGGGGTGGGCAGGTGGATAAGAATCATTGGTGGAGGTGTATGTAGCAAAAGAGGCTACTGAAATGAATGTCAAATTTGTTTTATAGTTTTTGTTTAGGCATGTAGTAAAGATATATCTGTGCTGTGATTTTTAAACATTCAGAAGTGTTCATAGTGGTTATACAAATAGGAGGGAAAGGTGACACAAAAGGAACAGAAGTATTCAGCTTTAAGCAATCTCTCCATTCAGTAAGAGGGCCTTTTGGCGGAAGCCAGATGTCTCCAGTCCAAAAAGAATCATTAATGGTTAGTGGTGGGATGCAGAGCCACGACTAACCAGTAATGTAACCAACTTAAAGAAAGGGGGGGGTCTATGATATTAGCCCAATGAAATGATGAAAAAGCAATAGAGGTCTGGATAAAGAGAAATATTAAGAAAAACATTACCTTAGCCAAGTTTTGAGAAACCACAGCTAAATATGCTAAAAACCTGTTTTCTGGGGTTGGTGGTGCTCCAACATGGTGCATGACTTCAGTGGCATTTTGATCAAGCTTCTTAAGTTGTCCCCAGGTGACATCATTTGCCTTGGTCGTTCGTAGGCATGGTCTCCTCTATTGTCCTTGTAAGGATAAATTAGCCATGGGAGAAAGAGAGGTGAAGGGCTGATCCTTCCAACTCATGATATGGTTATAATCAGATGGGCAGGCACCCTGTGTGGTCCTGATGGGAGAAGAACATGTGCATATTGCCTTCCCCGTGTTATCAGTTCATAAGGTTCTTTCCAAGAATTATTGCCTTGTATGTCTTTGAGTAAAACCTTGGTTCATGGAGTCGAGCCAGGAGATGGTTTAAAATGCTGTTTGGCAGCTGTGAGTCCTTGGAAAACACAATTTTAAAAAATTAGAGTGTATAAGGCTTTACGTAGTGAATTCCAAGGGGAGGAATTCTGTGGGTTTCCCCTTTTTTGTTTATGAAGCATTTCTTTTAAACTGGCATGTGTACATTCTATAATAGCTTTTCCAGTAAGGTCATTTAGTTGTTAGCAAAATTTAGCTCCTTCAACACTGAGAAGTTTTAAATAAGTCATCAAAGACCTGAAAAACACAAAACATAAGCTTTGGTTTTCCTGGCAGACAAAAAAAGGAAAAAAGAAAACACCTTGTTTACATTTTCTTATTAAGAGCAGATCACAGTCCAAGAAAACTTTGTAATTTGAATAGAGGGGAAAACAGAATTCCAATTTTATACCAGTGTACTTTTAAAATTCATTCATTCCAACCTTGGTCCATCCTGACCACACATAAAATTTATTTTCAAAGATTTCCTTTCATGAACCTTCTATAACTTTCCTTGCATTCAGATTTTGCCCCACGTCATTTCTCTCCAAACAACCAGTCTCATTTAGGACAAAATTACATTCTTTTACCTTTAGTAAAAAATGTATTTCATTCCTTATATCTTTCTTACATACCTCCTACTTGCCTACATACAGAGTTGCTTTCCTTATTTCCATCAGTCTTAAGTACACTTAGCAGAATTTTAACTCTTAGAAACCTTAGCCTCCAATGAAAACTTAGTAACCAATTGAGAACCGTTACAACAGTTTTTAGAAGGTAAATTTATCAAGTAAGCACAAAGAAGGTTTTCCATAGTAAAATCTTAAAAAAGCATGAAGCATGTTTACCAGACCCAAATAGACTTGGTTGTTCTGCAATAAGCACAAACCTACATCTACTAATCAGTGCCTTAGCTTTTTATCTTATTAGATATCCAAAGAATTCAATCCCATTTATGGTGCAAATAAAACTTTAAAGTTTCAGGTTACCAAAGACTTTGAAAGCTATCTCAATTACCCATGAAAAATTTGAGACAGAATTAACTATTATTCTAAGTCATCCTTTTGCTAACAAATTACAACAGAGATAACATGAGATTATTTGGCCTTTAGCAAACCAAGATAGAATAAAAAGTTTTTTATTTAATGCTGATAAACAAGTCTGTATCAAACCAACAAACTTAGATTAGCTTAAACATCCAATACATTCTGTATCCACTAAAAAGTTAATTTGTTAGGGGCACCTGGGTGGCTCAGTTGGTTAAGCATCTGACTTTGGCCTAGGTCATGATCTCATCAGTCCCAAGTTTGAGCCCTGTGTTGGGCTATGTGCTGACAGCTCAGAGCCTGAAGCCTGCTTCAGATTATGTGCCTCTCTCTCTTTGCTCTTCCCCCACTCACACTCTGTCTCTTGCTCTCAAAAATAAAATAACACATTAAAAGATAATTTGTTGTTCCCATTGTAAGTTTTTACCTGGGACACCAGTGGGGGAATCTGAAGTAGTTGGTCCAAGGGGGTGCTCTCTGCTACATGACATTGAGGATAGGAGGAGGAACGTATGGTGCCTGAGGCACTGAGGAGCCAGTATGCAGGGAGCACCCCAGGTGGTACAGAAACAGGAGGAGGGGGAGGGGAAGGCAGAAGATGTGAGGTGCTAATAGAAGGCAGAGAAAGAGGACTCCTGGTTCTAAACCTTGTCAGCTCAGACAGAGGAGCAGGCACCAGGTTTTTGTTTTGTTTGTTTTCCACCAACTAGTGGAATTAGGCAGTCCATGTCAGGCTAGAGAAGACAGGGAATTTCCTGAAACAAAGGGAGTTTCAGCAGCTGCTTGGGAATATTCTTTAAAGTTGCCATCCTGAGGTGGACTAACCACAGTTGGCTCCAATTATCATAGCCATTAACCTGGGAAATGAATGAGGGACAGGCCCTCACCTTTATTAAAAACAGTAGGAGAAAGTCAGCATCCCCTTCATTATGGATGGCCTGTGTTTCCTCCAGCAACTGGGTTCTATTAGGAGGTGGCATATTTAGATAATTATTATCCAATATATCAGGAGGGAGTTTACTGGCCTTGTTCCTGACCAAACACACTCTGCAAGAGGCCCGTGGGTCCAGGTCCTGATTTAGAGCCATGAAGGCCTAGACCTAGGGTACCTCTGTCCATTTGCCCTGTTTAATAAGGTCATGTAGTGTTACAGGAGATCATTTCCTTCCCAAATTTTTCAGTCTGAATTGTTTCCAGTGGGTTAAAAAGGCATCCCAAGGGAGAGTCCTTGGAGACCGAAGACAAGCTTCCATATTCCTCCTTGAGAGAGGCCTTGCTGAGAAGGCCAAGAAGAAACTGCCGTTTCAACCCATGGAAAACACTGGAAAAGCTTTGCAAGGGGGAATTACCCAATTTTGTAATGTAGGTAGTTGGTAGGGGACATTGATAGAAAACAATAAAGACAGAAATCCATCATGATCTAAGTGACATTCCAACACATATAGAAAAGTGAGGTGAGAGCCCCCTAGATATACATTAACTAGGTAAGGAAGCATGGTCTGCTGTTTTCAGCAAGGCCAGAAAGCAGTGTTCTGCTTTGCAATGTGTTCCCTATGGTTTCCTAACCCAGGACATAGCTATTTGATTCCCCAAAATTCCTTATCTGTAATATAGGAAAAAAATGATACTATCTCTCCGGCATGGCTATGGTAAGAACTTTAAAATTATAGTAACACAAGTAAAGCACTTAGAAATTGAGCCCAATATATTTGAGCCTTTAATGAGTGTTAGCTGCTTATTGTTTGACTTAATTCATTTGGGGGCCCATGGTTTCCTTGCATGGTAATTTCCATAAGAGGGCAAATATTAACATGTAAGCCTTGAAAATATCAGAGAAAGAAAAAAGGCAGTTTAAACTGTGAGTAGCATAAACTCATAAGCAAATGTAGCTATCACTTTGTGAAATAAATTAAAACAAACAGATTTTGAAAATGCAAGATAACCATGTGTAAGGACATTTTATGATAATAGAATTGTGTAAGGCACCCAGGTAGTTCAATTAAACAAACAAAACAAAACAAAAAATGTTTACTTTGCAATTACCAATAAATGGAATCCTAAACAAATTTTAAAGATCCATTGCATTTTTAACCTTTGACTTATATTCTATCAGAGCATTATGAACATCATAAACCAGGAATGGCAAAAGGTTTCATCTTTTAGCCAACTATTATCAATTGGAACTCTTTGAAAAATGTTAAGAAGGATTCTGAGGACACATTTCAGTTCATTGGAAAGAGTTTCCTGATCAATTATTAGCACACACTACAGATATACAGGGAAAGTGATGCTGCACATGCCATAGAATTACTCTTCCTTGTAATTCCAAATTTGTAATTCCAAAATAGTTTACCAGTGCCAGAAAATAGACAGCCATATAGCAAACAGTTTGGAACCAAAGGTCTGTCTGTGTTGTCAGTGAGATCTGCTGGAGATAATGACCAGGGCTTTCATTGGCTACTTCTTTCACCTCCTCTTTCCATTGTTAAGCATTTAGATGTAGCCTGATGCTCGACTTACCTTAGCGGGTCCTATATCAAGGGAACTGAGGGACAGGATCAGTGTACATCCTGTCCTTGTTTGTGACACACATCTGAGGCTTCAGAATCACAAAGAATCCTGCAAGAAAAGCCTAAAATAAGCAGAGTCATCGAGTGTCAACAAATAGAAAGCAACGATCAAGGTCTCATAAAACCACTTGCCTGGAATCTTGTGAGTATTACCCAAAAGTCCTTATATGGAATCACCAGATTAGTTTCCTTCAAGGAGAACATAAAGCAAGGTCAGGAAGATGGAATGAAAGCCGATTACTTTCTACAGCTCATAAAGGAGAAATCTGTTTTTCAAAGATCTGAAGGAGAAAAAAGATACTTTTCTGCCCCTAGTCCCAAATTTCCCAAGGCCTCTGTCCATTGCTCCTATGGTGGCCTTACTGGATTAAAGTATAACTCTTTCCTCAGAATTAACTTAAATTCTCTCTGAGCACACTATTGCCAGGTCTTTCCCCTCCCTGCAAGTGGGAGACACTGCTGGTCTACCTGCACAGAGTAAGGCTCCCAATCTGTGTCTGTCAAATAACGGAGACCATCCTAAAACAGGGTTCAGACGAACCAAGACACTTAGGTCTCAGGTTCTCTGCCAAGGGTGTCATGACTGAGCCAGATTTCCCTGCCTGTTCAATGGACGTTGTTTTGAAAAAGTTGAAGGGCACAGTGGCAGCAGATTCAGGAGCCCAGGCAAGCAGCCTACAGGGATGACCATAGGCCTTCTTTGCCTTTCTGTGGCTACAGAAAGAATTCTCTCCTCCTAACTTACTATCTTCAGAAAAGGTTCAGGCTAGGCAACCATAGACATTTAGTTCTGGGAGTGGAAGGGCAATGTGCAGGCTCTCTGGAGCCTCAGGCCAGGGAGCTGTGACATTGAGTTGTGACATTCCAAAGCCACAGGAGAAACGGGAGCCTGAGGTAGTGCAGGGCATCTTGCATAACCCACATCTTGCATAAATGAGGCTCAGAGGTTCTCTGAAAGCTTCACCCTTTACCTCAGTAACAGGTTGTCCCGTTACTGAAATCTCCACCCCTTCCCGAGATGCCAGAACTTGGGTGGTGGAGACAGTCCCTGTGTGGCCAGCACGATCAAGTGAGTGAACTGCATCAGGTCAATTCTGTGACATTCCAGAGCTGAAGTTCTCCCCTCAGGTGGGCACTAGTAGTGTTAACTACTACCCCCAGTAACCTCCTGAAAGCTGCTCTACAGGGCAGTGTGGGCTCCTGGGCCCTTCACCTTGCCTGGGAGCCCAACAAAGTCGTGTCAGAATGCAGTAAATAGGTGGATGGGGAAGCAAGATACATCCCTGGCCCAAAGGGACACATTCACATTCCACCAAGACAGGGGACTGGAACTAGGGGCCTGCAGGGGGGCACTCATGGGCTAGTGTCCTGGGCAAGTCCTATTTCATGCATGCCTCCACTGGCTTAGCTGTGATTGAGGTTGGACCCAGAGGGCTTGAAATCAGGAGGAAACTCCCACCTTCACAGTGCACAGGAGAGCTGACCACATGCCAATTCCATTTTCCCACAACGAAATACACAGGCTGGGGCTTTGTCTGTAAGTAGTATCAATGATGATATGCTGTTGGGGTTAAGGTCGCACAGAAGGCAAGCTGTGATTCAGGAAGAAAAAGATGTGTCTTCCTAATTGATTTGATAGATAAGCACATTTAAAGTCAGTTAATGACAATAACAAAAATCAGGATCCCACTCTGTGCCAGTTATCAGACCAGCACTGTGGAGGCCCTGAGATAAATGGAATGTGGTTCCTGAGATCAAGAAGCTGAAACTAGTTTGTTTATAGATTTCCAGGGCACCACTATTTTCCTGTGTCATGGAAATTGTTTTCGCCGAACTTATTATGTTTAGATGATCTTTTAAGAAGGATTTGGTTTTTAAATAAATGTTATTTAATTTTTCAATCAATGTAAGAAGTTTTAAAAGTTTAAAACCCAGGGGAGTCCTTTCTGCTGGTGTACAGAATAATAGTTTCTTCCCTTAAGCCAAAAATAATAGATTAATAAACTGGTTCCAATAACAAAACAAACAAAATTGCTTGAAAATCCTGCCAATGCAAAGAAATTCTATTACATACAACAAGCATACTTTTGGGCCAGGGATGTATCTTGCTTCCCCATCCACCTAAATGTGAAGCTGAGCATGGAGGAAGAAAAAAGGACATTTAAAGGTACCCAGGGGAAAAAAGGCTTGGTGTAGCAGGGCACCGACCACTGCTGGGTGTGGTGGGGAAAATGCCCATCTCCTCGCCTGTGAAGGTCAGAAGAGGGGACCTGAGGGAACTGAAGATAAACAGCCCTGTTGTGAACTTGGATTCTTTAAAATATTCTGAAAAAAGAAGTGTTCTGAAGAAAACTTGTCTCTCTGTACCAGGAGACAGTGAGGAAGCTTGACTATGTTTTCGTGGGTTATGGATGGAAACAAGTGTCCCCTAAAGATTTGTGAGCTTGAGTCTGTGCTACAGATCAAATTCTACAACCCACTGGGCCCAGCAACCGCAAAACAATAAATTAACATAAAAATAAGTCACAAATTAGAAATAGCTCTGGTCCACCTCACAGGGGCACATCCAAACCTCAGACAGACAAGCCCGCAACCAGACCACATAGGACTCTGACATGTGTCCCCACAGAAAACAAACTCACAACTCCAAAATTAAAACCTCATTTATAAAGAACCAGCAGAAAGGTCAAACAGCATATGAAGACTTCTTAGAACTTTAGGTAATATGACTATGAAGCCATCAATATTTTAAAGTTTATATTAGGCATAGCCAGAGACAGAATTGTATGTTTAGAGAAACAAATACCCTGAACAAGCCAATAGTTATAGAACGTCCTTTTAAAAAACTAGACAAAATATTTTTCAAATATATCTTGTATTTGATGTGGTACTGGAACCCATGCGAGGCTGGAACCCACCAACCTTGAGATCACAACCTGAGCCAAAATCAAGGGTCGGATGCTTAACCAACTGAACAACCCAGGTGCCCCTACGTGAATTTTTGTTTAAATAGTGTGAAGAACACCTATAAACATTCTCCTAGATTCAACAAGGAATAAGATTTTGCTGCATCTATTCCCCACCCTTTCCCTCTATTTACAAATAAATGTATAATATTTTAAAGGAACATCAGAATGTAAATTGAGGTCACTGTGACACTTCACCTCCTACATACTGCAGTTGATATTTCCTAAAAGTAAGGACATTCTCTTCTCTTATTAGAACACCACTAGGCAGGCAATCTATGTTCAGACTTCCCCAACTTGCCCAATAATGTCCTGTAAAGCTGCTTTTTTTCCTGTTAAGAACTCAGTAAAGATCCTTGCGTTGCCTTTTGTTATGTCTCTTTTGTCTCTTATAAATCTGGATCAGTACCCGTGGCCCAAACCATTTTGTTCTCTTTTGTTGTCTATTTCCCTGATATTGATTCTTTTGAAAAATTCAAGCCAGTTATTTCACAGAACAGCCCACATTCTGGTTGCATCCAATTTGTTCTTGATGATGAAATTCAGGTTAGACATTGTTACTAGAAAATGCCCCAGGTGATGCCTCTGATATCTGGCTGCATTGCAGCTGGCACACAATCCAGGTCATTCTGCTATCAGGAATGCTAATTTACACTTGGTGGAGGTCATCACCTCCCCATCTCTTAATTAGAAAGTACATTTTCCCCTCTATAATCTGCTGCGAGTGGATACTTTGTGTGAATATCCTATTTCTCTCAACACTGTATCCAATGGTGGTTAGCATCCACTGGTATTGTTTTTATATCTACCGTTCCTTTTACACTTATTAGCTGTATTCATCCATAAAGAAGATCAGCTGAAATGCTTTAAAAGCAGTCACAGAGCCCAGCAGAGCAAACAAAAATGTTGTCTGCAGGATCCTACCTTCAAAATAGAACTAAAGAAGTTCCACATATCAAGTGTTCCTGACCATAAATTGTGCTGAGAAGCCAGAGCAAATGTGCTGAAGTATGAATATGCAGGACTGACCTGCTTAATGAAGAGGCACAAGCTCAGGGGCAACAGGTAGCTCTCTCAACATCTGACCTCCCAGTCTGGGGCCATGAAAACCCGGGAGTCATTTTGATTGAAGATGCAATTTCAGTATACCCACACAAACGAAGTACAGCCACAAGATTTATTATTTAGAGATCCCAGAAGGGAGGTGATGCAATGAGCCCAGGGAAGGGCTGTCTTCAGTCCCAGGTCACCAGTAAGCAGGAGATCAAGAGTGGGGTAGCAAGCATCTCTTACAAGGTGATCAGGATGGTCGTCACTGACTTTTCATGGGCCTAACCCTAAGTGGTCATTTTAGAAGGTGCCCTGGTAAAAGTCAAGCAGGAACTTATGGTGGGCATCCTAAACTGAATTTCAGACCCTGGGTGTGAGCAAGTTGTCATACTGTGAAATCCCTGGGCAGCAACTCAAAATAGCTGTTTTCACATCACAAGTGACCCCTCAATGCCTAGACTTTAGTCTTTAGGGAAACTCATGGGCACTGTCCAGACAGCAGAGATAATAAAAGCTGCTGACATGGATTGGTCACCCAGCACGTGAAACATATGAACAAAGCATAAATGCCAAACAACAATATAATTCAACGAACAACAGTTCGAAATCCTGTCAAATCTTTCCCCTCATTTGTTGCAGTCCAGCCAAGAAAATAAAGCCCTTGGATAAGATAGTTGTACCTGTTGGGCTGTCTGAACTTGTCCAGAATTATTAATACATATGCATCAGGAGGTGGCCTTTATAGGACATACACCTCCTTGCTGGGCCAATAAGTAATCTAAAGCCACATCGTTATCTAAAACCATCTGTATTAAGAAATCAGTAAGAAATGCACTAACAAACAAGACTATTAGAGGGCTTAACAGGGAGATTATGGAGCCCTGAGCAGTGACTATGGGGAAGGGTGGTGTGGGAAGGTAACCCTGTGGCTTTATTCTTGAAGTGGGGAGTGCTATGCCAGGTGCACCTCCAGCCAGGGAAGGGTCCTCTCAACAGAAATTAAAATCACTAACTCCTAGTAGGATGCATGATATGGACCAATCTAACAGGTGGGATGACAGCAAGCAATTGAGTGATGTGTTTAAAGGGGCCCCACAAAGTGGTAAGACTGGACACATACCTTGGCTTCCCAAAGCTTAAAGGCACAGCAGAGAGCAGCCTGCCTCACAGTCAAGTAGCAAGCAAGGGGGCCTGGGATAAACATAGCTAACTATGCCAAATGGGGATCAACAGCAGGGGATTCTGATAAATAAATTCTGTTCAGTTCACAACCAAGTCCCGAGGAGTATTCACCATCATCAACTGCCATGTGTTCCTGGATGTCATCTCTGCTACAGGAGAAGGTCACAGAGATAGCATTCAGGATGAGGCTGTGTCCTGGGGTGTCATGGGCTAGGGTTCTATCATGTCCAGAATCCTCAAGTCCCATGCTGTTGGTATGGTCATGTCTCAGATTTCATGCCATTGTGGACATGGGCATTGCCATCTCCAGCATAGCCACAGTCAAAGGGAGCCATGCCATAGTAGAGTGGCTCTTCTAGGAAGCCACTTAGGAGGGGGACTGAGGGGCCAAGAGGTCTAACAGGGTCTCATGGATTTAAAACACCCTGATTAAGGTTTGCTTGCCCTGCCAGGAGAATTTATCACAAATTCTCAATAAATTTGGGGGGTCCTCAGAGATGCACCTCACAAATGATTGGGTGGTGCTCTTCTCCAAGGCATGAGTCTCCATCATTGAACAGAACAGCTGGAGGCACACGTATAGCCGTGGTTTTAAGAAAATTTAGTGATATGCGCTTGGCAGTTTGATGTTTGGCCTTGTCTTGCCAGAGATTGGTGTGAACTGCATACACCTATCAGCCAATTAGGATTGAAATTATGGCAGTGTAATGGCCTGTTTCCAGAGGTGAGGATGCTGGTGATCTTTGGGCAGGGCTGGTGGCCTTTAAGCATTTGTGCCATTGGTCCCATTTAAGAGAGAGGGCTTGAATTGCCGGCTAGTATCCACATGTGGCGTCCTTTCAGGTGTAGCCCCTCCAGAACTGACTTCCAACACTAGCCTTCCCCTGACTCTGGGTGCAATTTCAGGTGAGTGGCCAGGCAGTTTCAGCAACTCTCTAGTGTTGCCTCTCTGGGATCCAGGCAAAGCCCCATGACCCAGATGGCATGGCACATGAGGCACAGAGTAAGACCAGCAGCAGCAAACATCTGTATGCTATAATCTCATGCCTGTGCACTGACTGCTCCTCGTAGTGATTTACTATGGGACCATTGTGGGTCAGCTGCTTGCTGGTAACCTCTTCCAAAGTGGGATAGGACAAAGTGTTGTGACTGTCACAACACACCATCATCTAACATTTCTGGTGTCAGGCATCCTGAGCTCCTTATTGGCTTTTAGGGTCTCACTTCTTGTGGGGAGGTGTGGTTAGGAAAAATGAGCTATCCACTGAAGCCACTAAACTTCGGAATTTCAGCTGGAATTTGCATATCAAGTGGGTAAGTGTGGCCCAGCAGCAGTAGAGGGGGTCTTTGTTTTTCTAATGGGCCAGGACTACCTACAACCAGGGGATCATCACTAACCACCTGTCCCCCATTGGGTCACCAGTGAATATTGGAAAGCAAGATGTTTGACGTTTGAAATCAGGAAGGGGACTCAAAAATGTTGGAAAACATGTAAATAATATCTCCCATAAGGTGAAGGCATTAGATTCTTGTGATAAGAATCAGGCAGCAGGGCCAGACAAGCCCATTGGTGTGAGGAGAGTGGTGGCCATATGGCCAAGAGTTTAAAGTGTCCCTGCAGCAATGAAATTCATTTAGGAGTCTGTGTGTTGCCCTGTCACTTAAGGAGCAAAGACTTTAAAAGACCACTGTGACATTCAATAATGCCAGAGGACTGTGGTGGTATGGGATGTGAAATTTCCATTGGATGTCCTGCAGGAGGGCCCAGGGCAGTAAAATGAGATCCTTGAACTGAGTCAGTGGTATCAAGAGGGCTGAATGGGGGCAGGACATACTTAGAAAAGAAATATTATCTGCTCTATGAAAATGTTCCTTGTGGGTGTAGCAAGCAGTAGGCTGGTAAAAGTATCCACACAGGTAATAGTGAAGTGGGTAGTGCCCACTAACAGAGGAAGTGGTCCTATGAAATCAAACTGCCAGTGGCTGAAAAGGCAGTCCCCTCCCTGAACTGAAGCATGACCTGAAAATTTCCAGTGTTTGGCTTGAGAGTATAGTTTGCAATTCAGAACAATGCATTTTGCAAGGGCTGTCAACTGCCCTACAGTGGGCCCAGACCAGTGTGGCAGCAGCTCCCCCGCGACCTGAAGAGACACGGGAAGAGTAAGTAGTGAGGGAGAGGTAAGTAAGAAAGGCCAAAATGGTGGAGGTGAGACCTAGAGAATGACGGGGGCGTGGGGGTGGGAGCTTTGGTTTTATGATGGAAAGTGGAGGCTGTAGAGTTGTTGGTAGAGTCAAAAGTTGAAAGCCCCAAATGGTTGGTGACCTGTATTAGGGGAGAGGCATCCACCTTGTGGTTAAATACAGCCTCTGGTATGGTCATTTGTATGTGCTGAAATGGGAGTAATCTTAACTGTGACTGGTTCATAAAATGGAAATAAGTCCAGTATGGGTACAGCACAGGCATGGTGGAGAGGAAGATGATAGTAGATGAAAAGGGATTTCCATCATGGACCAGATTCTCTCTTCCTTGAAGCTGTCTTTGGAATCACTGGTAGAATCATATTTCTCTACATTTGGAAAAAATGCCGTTTTTTAAATATCTCATACTTCTACCCGAACCTAGAACAATTTCTAAAAGAACCCAGGCAAAACATACATCCCATTTAGGAAGAAGAGGTAGCACCAACAGGTATGGCGGGCAACACCTGCCAAAGTTGGCTTCACTGGCCTGTCAGGATTTTCTACCATTAGAGTCACTTCTTAAAGTTATGACTATGTCTCCATGGCCCTATTAAAGCCATCCTGTCAGACTGGTAACCTGTTAATTTTGTTTTGTTTTGGTTTGGTTTTTTTTCAACTTTTTTTTTTTATTTATTTTTGGGACAGAGAGAGACAGAGCATGAACGGGGGAGGGGCAGAGAGAGAGGGAGACACAGAATCAGAAACAGGCTCCAGGCTCCGAGCCATCAGCCCAGAGCCCGACGCGGGGCTCGAACTCACGGACCGCGAGATCGTGACCTGGCTGAAGTCGGACGCTGAACCGACTGCGCCACCCAGGCGCCCCTGTTAATTTTGTTTTTAAATAGCATCTACGAATCTACAAATGCTAAAGAAAATATGTGTAGTGGCTCTGGGTGTGCATGAAACAGACTACATATCTCTGAAGAATCAAGTTTACTTGAACATTCTGGGTGGAGACAAAATATTGTTATATGAAACATTAATAGCTATATCACAAGGAAGAATGGAAAACTCATTTTAATTTTTTATACGAATTTATTTTCTTTTTTTTTTATTTTTTTAATATATGAAATTTACTGTCAAATTGCTTTCCATACAACACCCAGTGCTCATCCCAAAAGGTGCCCTCCTCAATACCCATCACCCACCCTACCCTCCCTCCCACCCCCCATCAACCCTCAGTTTGTTCTCAGTTTTTAACAGTCTCTTATGCTTTGGCTCTCTCCCACTCTAACCTCTTTTTTTTTTTTCCTTCCCCTCCCCCATGGGTTTCTGTTACGTTTCTCAGGAGCCACATAAGAGTGAAACCATATGGTATCTGTCTTTCTCTGTATGGCTTATTTCACTTAGCATCACACTCTCCAGTTCCATCCACGTTGCTACAAAAGGCCATATTTCATTTTTTCTCATTGCCACGTAGTATTCCATTGTGTATATAAACCACAATTTCTTTATCCATTCATCAGTTGATGGACATTTAGGCTCTTTCCATAATTTGGCTATTGTTGAGAGTGCTGCTATAAACATTGGGGTACAAGTGCCCCTATGCATCAGTACTCCTGTATCCCTTGGATAAATTCCTAGCAGTGCTATTGCTGGGTCATAGGGTAGGTCTATTTTTAATTTTCTGAGGAACCTCCACACTGCTTTCCAGAGTGGCTGCACCAATTTGCATTCCCACCAACAGTGCAAGAGGGTTCCCGTTTCTCCACATCCTCTCCAGCATCTATAGTCTCCGGATTTCTTCATTTTGGCCACTCTGACTGGCGTGAGGTGGTATCTGAGTGTGGTTTTGATTTTTATTTCCCTGATAAGGAGCGACGTTGAACATCTTTTCATGTGCCTGTTGGCCATCCGGATGTCTTCTTTAGAGAAGTGTCTATTCATGTTTTCTGCCCATTTCTTCACTGGGTTATTTGTTTTTCGGGTGTGGAGTTTGATGAGCTCTTTATAGATTTTGGATACTAGCCCTTTGTCCGATATGTCATTTGCAAATATCTTTTCCCATTCCGTTGGTTGCCTTTTAGTTTTGTTCATTGTTTCCTTTGCTGTGCAGAAGCTTTTTATCTTCATAAGGTCCCAGTAATTCACTTTTGCTTTTAATTCCCTTGCCTTTGGGGATGTGCCGTGTAAGAGATTGCTACGGCTGAGGTCAGAGAGGTCTTTTCCTGCTTTCTCCTCTAAGGTTTTGATGGTTTCCTGTCTCACATTCAGGTCCTTTATCCATTTTGAGTTTATTTTTGTGAATGGTGTGAGAAAGTGCCCTAGTTTCAACCTTCTGCATGTTGCTGTCCAGTTCTCCCAGCACCATTTGTTAAAGAGACTGTCTTTTTTCCATTGGATGTTCTTTCCTGCTTTGTCAAAGATGAGTTGGCCATACGTTTGTGGGTCTAGTTCTGGGGTTTCTATTCTATTCCATTGGTCTATGTGTCTGTTTTTATGCCAATACCATGCTGTCTTGAGGATGACAGCTTTGTAGTAGAGGCTAAAGTCTGGGATTGTGATGCCTCCTGCTTTGGTCTTCTTCTTCAAAATTACTTTGGCTATTCGGGGCCTTTTGTGGTTCCATATGAATTTTAGGATTGCTTGTTCTAGTTTCGAGAAGAATGCTGGTGCAATTTTGATTGGGATTGCATTGAATGTGTAGATAGCTTTGGGTAGTATTGACATTTTGACAATATTTATTCTTCCAATCCATGAGCAGGGAATGTCTTTCCATTTCTTTATATCTTCTTCAATTACCTGCATAAGCTTTCTATAGTTTTCAGCATACAGATCTTTTACATCTTTGGTTAGATTTATTCCTAGGTATTTTATGCTTCTTGGTGCAATTGTGAATGGGATCAGTTTCTTCATTTGTCTTTCTGTTGCTTCATTGTTAGTGTATAAGAATGCAACTGATTTCTGTACATTGATTTTGTATCCTGCAACTTTGCTGAATTCATGTATCAGTTCTAGCAGACTTTTGGTGGAGTCTATCGGATTTTCCATGTATAATATCATGTCATCTGCAAAAAGCGAAAGCTTGACTTCATCTTTGCCAATTTTGATGCCTTTGATTTCCTTTTGTTGTCTGATTGCTGATGCTAGAACTTCCAGCACTATGTTAAACAACAGCGGTGAGAGTGGGCATCCTTGTCGTGTTCCTGATCTCAGGGAAAAAGCTCTCAGTTTTTCCCCGTTGAGGATGATGTTAGCTGTGGGCTTTTCATAAATGGCTTTTATGATCTTTAAGTATGTTCCTTCTATCCCGACTTTCTCAAGGGTTTTTATTAAGAAAGGGTGCTGGATTTTGTCAAAGGCCTTTTCTGCATCGATTGACAGGATCATATGGTTCTTCTCTTTTTTTTTGTTGTTAATGTGATGTATCACGTTGATCGATTTGCGAATGTTGAACCAGCCCTGCATCCCAGGAATGAATCCCACTTGATCATGGTGAATAATTCTTCTTATATGCTGTTGAATTCGATTTGCTAGTATCTTATTGAGAATTTTTGCATCCATATTCATCAGGGATATTGGCCTGTAGTTCTCTTTTTTTACTGGGTCTCTGTCTGGTTTAGGAATCAAAGTAATACTGGCTTCATAGGATGAGTCTGGAAGTTTTCCCTCCCTTTCTATTTCTTGGAATAGCTTGAGAAGGATAGGTATTATCTCTGCTTTAAACGTCTGGTAGAACTCCCCTGGGAAGCCATCTGGTCCTGGACTCTTATTTGTTGGGAGATTTTTGATAACCGATTCAATTTCTTCGCTGGTTGTGGGTCTGTTCAAGCTTTCTATTTCCTCCTGATTGAGTTTTGGAAGAGTGTGGGTGTTTAGGAATTTGTCCATTTCTTCCAGGTTGTCCAATTTGCTGGCATATAATTTTTCATAGTATTCCCTGATAATTGTTTGTATCTCTGAAGGATTGGTTGTAATCATTCCATTTTCATTCATGATTTTATCTATTTGGGTCATCTCCCTTTTCTTTTTGAGAAGCCTGGCTAGAGGTTTGTCAATTTTGTTTATTTTTTCAAAAAACCAACTCTTGGTTTCGTTGATCTGCTCTACATTTTTTTTAGATCTATATTGTTTATTTCTGCTCTGATCTTTATTATTTCTCTTCTTCTGCTGGGTTTAGGCTGCCTTTGCTGTTCTGCTTCTATTTCCTTTAGGTGTGCTGTTAGATTTTGTATTTTGGATTTTTCTTGTTTCTTGAGAGAGGCCTGGATTGCAATGTATTTTCCTCTCAGGACTGCCTTCGCTGCGTCCCAAAGCGTTTGGATTCTTGTATTTTCATTTTCATTTGTTTTCATATATTTTTTAATTTCTTCTCTAATTGCCTGGTCGACCCACTCATTCGTTAGTAGGGTGTTCTTTAACCTCCATGCTTTTGGAGGTTTTCCAGACTTTTTCCTGTGGTTGATTTCAAGCTTCATAGCATTGTAGTCTGAAAGTATGCATGGTATAATTTCAATTCTTGTAAACTTATGAAGGGCTGTTTTGTGACCCAGTATATGATCTATCTTGGAGAATGTTCCATGTGCACTCGAGAGAAAGTATATTCTGTTGCTTTGGGATGCAGAGTTCTAAATATATCTGTCAAGTCCATCTGATCCAATGTATCATTCAGGGCCCTTGTTTCTTTATTGACTGTGTGTCTAGATGATCTATCCATTTCTGTAAGTGGGGTGTTAAAGTCCCCTGCAATGACCACATTCTTATCAATAAGGTTGCTTATGTTTATGAGTAATTGTTTTATATATCTGGGGGCTCCGGTATTCGGCGCATAGACATTTATAATTGTTAGCTCTTCCTGATGGATAGACCCTGTGATTATTATATAATGCCCTTCTTCATCTCTTGTGACAGCCTTTAATTTAAAGTCTAGTTTGTCTGATATAAGTATGGCTACTCCAGCTTTCTTTTCGCTTCCAGTAGCATGATAAATAGTTCTCCATCCCCTCACTCTCAATCTAAAGGTGTCCTCAGATCTAAAATGAGTCTCTTGTAGACAGCAAATAGATGGGTCTTGTTTTTTTATCCATTCTGATACCCTATGTCTTTTGGTTGGCGCATTTAATCCATTTACATTCAGTGTTATTATAGAAAGATACGGGTTTAGAGTCATTGTGATATCTGTATGTTTTATGCTTGTAGTGATGTCTCTGGTGCTTTGTCTCACAGGATCCCCCTTAGGATCTCTTGTAGGGCTGGCTTAGTGGTGACAAATTCCTTCAGTTTTTGTTTGTTTGGGAATACCTTTATCTCTCCTTCTATTCTAAATGACAGACTTGCTGGATAAAGGATTCTCGGCTGCATATTTTTTCTGTTTAGCACACTGAAGATATCGTGCCAAGCCTTTCTGGCCTGCCAAGTTTCAAAAGAGAGATCAGTCACGAGTCTTATAGGTCTCCCTTTATATGTGAGGGCACGTTTATCCCTTGCTGCTTTCAGAATTTTCTCTTTACCCTTGTATTTTGCCAGTTTCACTACGATATGTCGTGCAGAAGATCGATTCAAGTTACGTCTGAAGGGAGTTCTCTGTGCCTCTTGGATTTCAATGCCTTTTTCCTTCCCCAGTTCAGGGAAGTTCTCAGCTATAATTTCTTCAAGTACCCCTTCAGCACCTTTCCCTCTCTCTTCCTCCTCTGGGATACCAATTATGCGTATATTATTTCTTTTTAGTGTATCACTTAGTTCTCTAATTTTCCCCTCATACTCCTGGATTTTTTTATCTCTCTTTCTCTCAGCTTCCTCTTTTTCCATAACTTTATCTTCTAGTTCACCTATTCTCTCCTCTGCCTCTTCAATCCGAGCTGTCATCGTTTCCATTTTGTTTTGCATTTCGTTTAAAGTGCTTTTCAGTTCCTCGTGACTGTTCCTTAGTCCCTTGATCTCTGTGGCAAGAGATTCTCTGCTGTCCTCTATACAGTTTTCAAGCCCAGTGATTAATTTTATGACTATTATTCTAAATTCACTTTCTGTTATATTATTTAAATCCTTTTGATCAGTTCATTAGCTGTTGTTATTTCCTGGAGATTCTTCTGAGGGGAATTCTTCCGTTTGGTCATTTTGGATAGTCCCTGGAGTGGTGAGGACCTGCAGGGCACTTCCCCTGTGCTGTGGTGTATAACTGGAGTTGGTGGGCGGGGCCGCAGTCCGACCTGATGTCTGCCCCCAGCCCACTGCTGGGGCCACAGTCAGACTGGTGTGTGCCTTCTCTTCCCCTCTCCTAGGTGTGGGATTCACTGTGGGGTGGCGTGGCCCATCTGGGCTACTTGCACACTGCCAGGCTTGTGGTGCTAGGGATCTGGCGTATTAGCTGGGGTGGGTAGGCAAGGTGCACGGGGGCAGGAGGGGCAGGCTTAGCTCGCTTCTCCTTAGGTGATCCACTTCAGGAGGGGCCCTGTGGCAGCGGGAGGGAGTCAGATCCGCTGCCGGAGGTTTGGCTCTGCAGAAGCACAGAGTTGGGTGTTTGCGCGAGCAAGTTCCCTGGCAGGAACTGGTTGTCTTTGGGATTTTGGCTGGGGGATGGGCGGGGGAGATGGCGCTGGCGAGCGCCTTTGTTCCCCGCCAAGCTGAGCTCTGCCGTCTGGGGGCTCAGCAGCTCTCCCTCCCTTTGTCATCCAGCCTTCCCGCTTTCTGAGCAGAGCTGTTAACTTATGACCTCCCA
This sequence comes from Panthera leo, assembly GCF_018350215.1. NCBI lineage: Eukaryota > Metazoa > Chordata > Mammalia > Carnivora > Felidae > Panthera > Panthera leo. The sequence continues at coordinate 52,465,833 of NC_056681.1, read as the reverse complement.
GACGCTAAGTTGCGCTTGATGTCGGAACACAGTCCATCAGGCCCCTCCACTTTTGCCAGCCAGACTCAGGCTCTGCTTGGCCAGTGAGCCGCCCCTCCGCCCCAGCTCCCTCCCGCCAGTCCGTGGAGCGCGCACCGCCTCGCCACCCTTACTACCCTCTTCCGTGGGCCTCTCGTCTGCGCTTGGCTCCGGAGGCTCCGTTCTGCTAATCCTCTGGCGGTTTTCTGGGTTATTTAGGCAGGTGTGGGTGGAATCTAAGTGATCAGCAGGATTTGCGGTGAGCCCAGCCGTCCTCCTACGCCGCCATCTTCCTCCAATCTTTCAAGAATTTATTTTCTAAAGTGATTTTAGGTTCACAGAAAAATTGAGAGGATTGTATAGAGATTCTTTGTATATCCCCTCCCAGTGTATGCCTAGCTTCCGCATCATGGATATTTCCCACCAAAGACTGAATTCCAGTTCAAGATTACAATGTAGGAAGATCCTGAACTCAACCTCCTCTCACAAACTCACTGAGTCTATAGCCACATATGGAACAATTTCCTGAATAAAAAACCTAAAGGCTGACTGAGCAACAGCTATGGATTGGGCAAATGGGAAGACCACATTGAAGTAGGTAGAGAGACTGGGAGAAAATCTCACCAAAAATCCTACCTTTGGTGCTGCAACTCACAGCTGGGAGGAAAATCAAAACCCACAGTTTCTCCCTGAAGAGCCCACATCGAGCACCCCAACTTTTAAGGTATACACCTGAGAAATGGGTCTCTAAAACATCTAACTTTGAAAACCAAGGAAGCTCATGTCCCAAGACCCCTAAGACTATATATAGCAAACCGAGAAACAGCTCTTAAGGGGCTCATGTGCTCAGACTCCCCGCCCCAGGGCTCAACACAGAGGCAGCTGACCACTCCCAGACTTAAAGTGAAGGAGGCTCACCTGTTTAATGACACCAAATAGCAAGTGATGGTGAGGATTGTGCACTGTTGATGGGAAGGTAAATTGGTGCAGCCATTATGAAAACAGTATGGAAATTTCTCACAAAATTAAAAATCCATCTACTATATGATCCAACAATTCTACTTTTGTGTATTTAATGAAGAACATGAAAACACTAATTAAAAAAAAATACATGCACCCCCAATGTCACTGCAGCATTATTTACAATAGCCAAGATATGGAAACAACCTAAGTGTTCTTCAATGAATAAATTGACAAGGGATTTGTGGTGTACATATACAATGGAATATTATTCAGCCATTAAAAAAGGGGGGGTGCCTGGGCAACTCAGTAGGTTTAATGTCTGACTTTGGCTCAGGTCAAGATCTAATGGTTCATGAGTTCGAGTCCCACATCGGGCTCACTGCTGTCAGTGTGGAGCCTGCTTCAGATCCTATGTCCCCCCTCTCTGCCCTTCCCCCCTCACACACATGTGCCCACACATATGTGTTGTCTCTCTCTCTCCCTCTGTGTCAAAAATAATAAACATTAAAAACAAAACATAAACAAAAAAAGAATAAGGGGCACCTGTCTGGCTCAGTTGGTAGAGCGTTTGAAGTTCACGAGGTTAGGAGTTCAAGCCCCACATTGGGTGTAGAGATTACTTAAAAAAATAATGAAATATTGCCATTTGCAACCATATGGATGGACCTCAAAGGCATTATTCTAACTGAAATAAATCTGACAGAGAAAGACAAATACTGTATGATCTCTCTTCTATGTGAAATCCAGAAAAAAATATACATGTATTATTTAAAGTAAGTTCATAGATACAGAAAACAGATTGGTGGTTGTCAGAAGTGAGGAGAGGTGAGGAGAAAGTGTTATGAGAAATGGGTGAACTGTTTTGGTTACATAAAATAAATTTTTAAAAAATATCCTCCCCCCAAAAAGAAATAAAATAAAACAGCTATTTTAAAAATACTCCATATCTTCAAAAAGGTAGAGGAAAGTGTGATCATGGTGGCAGAGATATGTAAGATATATAAAAGACCCAATTAAACTTCCAGAGATGAAAAAAAGAAACAACATCAAATATGGACAACACTATGAACAGGATAAGCAACAGACTGGACAGTGCTAAAGAAAAGATTAGTAAACTTGGAGGTGTAACAAAATAGAAATTATTCAAAATGAAACACAGAAGATTAGGGGAAAAATAGAATGAAGCATCATTAAACTATGGGACATTGTGGGGGTGCCTGAGTGGCTCAGTCGGTTAAGCATCTGACTTCGGCTCAGGTCATGATCTCACAGCTCATGAGTTCAAGCCCCGCATCAGGCTCTGTGCTGACAGCATAGAGCCTGGAGCCTTTTTCAGATTCTGTGTCTCCCTACCTCTCTGCCCTTCCCCCACTCACACTCTGTCACTCCTTCAAAAATAAATAAACATTTAAAAATAAAAATAAAAAAACTGTGAGACATTGTGCAGTCTAACAAATGTGTAGTGTGAGTCTCAAAATGGGAGGAGAAAGATGAGGAATGGAATAAACTTGAAGTAATAACCAAAATTTTCATAATTGGATGAAAAGTATAAACTCACAGATCCAAGAAGCCCAAATAAATCTCAAGCAAAAGAAACATGAGGTAAAACACATGAATGCACAATAAAATGAAATTGTTGAGGGCCAGAAACAAAAAGAACATATTAAGAGCCATCCAAGAAACAAGATGCAGTACAGAGAAACAGAGATGAGCCAGAGTACATGGAACAACATCCTGAAAGTACTGAAAGACAAAAACATGCACCTACAATTCCAGACCCAGCAAAAAGCTTCCAAAAATGAAGTCAAAATAAAAACACTTGTTGACATAGAAAAGCTGAGAGAATTACCAGCAGACCAGTCGAAGAAATGGAGAAACAGAAAACGAAGTTCTTCTGGTAAATGATAACCGGTCAGAAATGTAGGTCTCCACAAAGAATGAGGAGCACTAGAAATGGTAAATATGTGGGTAAATATAAAAGGCATTTCTCATAATTTAAAAAATATTTAAAATAAAGATGTCTGTTGAAAGCAAAAGATAACAACAAGGTATTGTAGGGTCTATAATGTACGTGGAGGTAAATATGAATGGCAACCAAGCACAAAGGCTGAGTGGAAACAAAAAGAAGTATGTGCTATTACCATCTTTATACTATATATGAATTAGTATAATGTTACCTAGGGTAGAATGTGATGAATTAAAACATGTATACTGTGAACTCTAGAGCAATCATTTAAAAACAAAAACAACTATATATCACTAATAAGCAGATAAAGAAGATAAAATAAAATTATAAAAAGTATTCTAATTAATCCAAAAGAGGGTAGGACAAGAAAAACAGCAAAGAACAGATGAGACAAATAGAAAACACATAGAAAAGTGGTACATTTAAACTCAACCATATCAATAATCACAGCAAATGAAAATGATCTAAACACACAATTTAAAGGCATAAATAGTCAAAGGCAAGCATTAACCTAACACCAAAACCAGATGAAGACATTTCAATTAAAGAATAACAACTACAGTCTACACACCAATATTCCTTGCAAACATGGATTCAAATATTCTACCAAATCCAACCCAACAATTGACAAAAATGGTAATATGTCATGACCAAGTAGGATTTATCCCAAGGATGCAAAGTTGGTTTAACATTTGAAAATCAAACAATGTAGTTCACAATTTTTTATAGACTTAAAAAGAAAAATTTGTGTAATGGTCTCAGTAAATGCAGAATAATAATTTGACAAAATTCTATATCCATTTATGCTAAAACTCTCATCAAACTAGGAATAGAAGGGAACTTCATTTAACTAATAAAGGGCATTACAGAAAACCTATAGCTAATGTCATACTTGAAGACGAAAGATGGAATGCTTTACTCCCAAAATTGGAACAAGACCAGGGGGTTTGTTTTTACCACTTCTGTTCAACATTTTACTAGAAGTCATAGCTAATGCAATAAGGCAATGGGAAGAAAACAAGTAATATTGTTTTTCTGAAGGAACCAATAAGTAACCCTGTAGAACTAATTAAGTGAATTTAGCAGGATTGCAGAATACAGATCAATACACAAAAATCAATTGTATTTCCATTTACCAGGAACAATCAGAAATTGAATTTTTTAAAATACCACTCATGAATAACACTAAAAAAATTTTTTTGAAAAATCCCCCACCAGAGTGTCACATTTGTTACTATTGATGAACCTGCATCAGTACGTCATAATCATCCCAAATTCATAGTTTACATTAGGTTTCTCTCTTGGTGCTGTCTTATCTATGGGTTTGGACAAATGTATAATGACATGTGTCCATCATTATAGTATTATACAGAGTATCTAAAGACAGTCTCTGCTGCACTTATTCTTCCCTCCCTCCCCCCAACCCCTGGCAACCACTGATCTTTTTGCTGTCTCCATGGTTTTACCTTTTCCAGAATGGCAGGTGGTTGTAATCATACAGTATAAAGTCTTTTCAGATTGACTTCTTTCACTTAGTAGTATGCACTTAAGTTTCTGCCATGTCTTTTCATGGCTTAATAGCTCACATCTTTTTAGTTATGAACAATATTCCACTGCAACTCATTTAATCATTAAGACAAAAGAAAGTTCTCCAAAATTGTTTCATTTGCTTCAGTATGCTTTAGGGTACACTTCCACCTGTCTCTTCTCCTCCACCCCCAATATTCATCTCCTCTGACTTTAGGGACATTAATTCCTGGAAAAGTACTGTAATTGCTGCTTTAGAAGTGGAGAGCAGTGTCCTAAAAAGGTGGTTGTCACACTTGTTCTAGGCATCCCAGAGCCCTTTCTTCAAAACAAAATGTATCTGGAAACCCAAAATAGAAGATAGGTAAATGCAAACCTGCCCCATCCAAATGGAAGAACAAGACCCAGAGCCCATCTGCTGGAGAACCACAAGCTCCCAGGCCTCCCCTGCAGTCACAAAGGCATCCCAAGTGATCCAGAAGCATCTATTGCTGCCTGAAAATAGCTAGGAGAGGGATGGAGGAGGGACAGACCAGTTGGAATGACAGACCTGGATGTGGTGTGCCATGCCTGCATGAAGACCCCCAAGGTAGAGAACAGGTGAAGGGAAATGCCACAGTCAAGCTCTGTCAAGAGCGCAATTGCATATTCTGCTTGATCACTTTAAATTTTAGGATTGAGGGAAGAGATCTCAGGAAGCAAAAACCTTGTGAATGGAGTGGTCATGATTTTATCTGACTTTCAGCTAAAGAAAATGTTAAATTAGATATGCAGTTAAGTCAGAGGCAACTTGGAGTTATAGCCTGATCCCCTCATGCTACAGATGAGAAAGCAAAACTAAGAATTAAGATTAAAACAGTAGATCACAGAATATCAAGGGCATATGTGTAAATGTTTTCCACTTACAAAGGCTTCTTCAACCTAGTTAATAAGATTCCACTAAATATTTTAAATTACATTTATTCTTTTTAAGTTCTTTTGTTGTCTGACAATAACAAAATAGGAAGAAATCCTAATTACTTCATTAAATCTCACAAATCTAGCAAAATTAAGCTTTGAATTGACTCTTAAATTCTCTTAAACATTTCTCGTAAACAAAGTAAAATTGCCTAAACTTTCAGCCTAAAATCCCAAGTCTAAACATTAAAATAATAACATATTAACTTCTTTTTTTAATTTTTTTAACATTTTATTTATTTGTGAGAGAGAGAGAGAGAGAGAGAGTGCAAGCAGAGAGACAGGAAGATGCAGAATCCAAAGCAGGCTCAAGGCTCTGAGCTGTCAGCACAGAGCCCAACACGGGGCTCGAACTCACAAACTGTGAGATCATGACCCGAGCCGAAGTTGGGCACTTAACCGACTAGGCCACCCAGACACCCCAATAACATTTTAACTTCTAATTGCAAGGCTTATCTCTTGGATATTCCAGTATGTCAAAGTTTCTTCTACATAATAAGTACTTACTAAGCGTGCCAAGATTATTCTTAAACTTAAAACTAGTAATGCTGTGGTTTGATTTAGTGTGCTACATTTCTATAATAGATGTAGGATTTCAAGAAACTGAAATAAGTTATCTGCAAAGGGAACAGCTGTGGCATCCCAAGCCAGTGGGGGTTACTCCCCCAAGCAAACTGAGGTTACCTTCTCAGCTGGCAAATGTTGCTCTTCAGCCAGAGATTTGGGGCAGGGAGTGATACCTGGAGCTGTAGACCCGCAGGGAGACTTTCGTGTAATGCAGACCTGACACACTGAGATCCCTTTCTGCCCCACCCGCTCTATGACTCTGGTCAGATCTAGAGCTGTCTAGGTCAGACGTGATTTCACCGACCCAATTAGCCCAAGTGCTGATTCTGTTCTTGCCCTCTCTTGTTGCTCAAACTTGACAAGGGCCTGTGAACCCAGTGGCCTTCTGCCCTGGTCCCCTCTTGTCACTCAGGCCTCAGACAAGCCATCTCTGATGAGCTCCTTGAAACCCATGCAGTCTAGCTGATTTCCCAGTGTGCTTTCCTCTGAAATATGTTCCTGTCTTCACCATCCTGATGCTCTAAAACAAAGCTATTGAAAATGCTTTCTGGCTCCACCATGACTTCTCTTACTTAAGTTAACATTAAGCATAGTAATGAATGCCCACCATGTCTCTCCTTTCTTTCTTTCTTTTTTTTTACGTTTATTTTACTTTTGAGAGAGAGAGTACATGTGGGTAGGGGCAGAGAGAGAGGGAGACACAGAATCTGAAGCAGGCTCCAGGCTCTGAGCTGTCAGCACAGAGCCCGATGGGGGCTCAAACTCACAGACCGAGAGGTTATGAACTGAGCCAAAGTCAGACCCTTAACTGACTGAGGCACCCAAGTGCCCTTCTCCTAACTTTCTCAGAGAATATTTTCTTGACAGGAATGACTGTTCTAAGCTGACACAAGCACACTTTTCTTTTATGCATCTGTCTCATAAGTCTATGTAGAAAGATGTCCCTGGAGGAAATGAAAGATCTTCAGCTGGGGGAAAAATACATACAACCAGAAACCAAGGAAGTGAATGGAATCCTTGTGACCAAGACGATGAGTGAAAATTGGGACAACATCTGGAATTTCCAAGCAAGACCTGATGATCTCCTCATTGCATCCTATGCCAAGGCAGGTAGGTTTGCAAAACTGGAAGTGGGGAGGCCAGCTATAGAGGAGCAGGGGCCTCCCGATTTTCAAAAATGCAGATTTTCTCCAGGCCTGGCCCCAGGAAAAATGAAACCAGACTTGTTTCTGGGCTCCAATCCCCTAGGATCCAAGGTTCTCCTGTTTTCTTAGGTCTCTGATGGAGAAAGAGATTGCCAGAATCCCAAATCTTCAAAGGACTGAATGAATTATTTAAAAGCAGAGTCTGAGAAATTGCACAGAAGTTATGACAGTCATCTTGCCAACCCAGCCACTCCTGGTTCCCATCCACGAGGAAATCCTGGAGTGACTGCACCCGTTGCCCATAAAAAACATCTCTTAGTGGGGGACACTGATGTGGAAATGAGGGCTTTCACCCCAATATGAAATGTTCTGATAGTACTGGGTCCAAACCCCAAGCACATTGGGAAGAATCTGGAGGAGGGGAGATGATACTTACCAGGACCTCATAAAATGAAGAGGGGGTTGTGACAAAAGTGAAGGTCTGAAAAGGCAAGGGTTCCCAGGCTTGTACAGGGGTGGAAGAATCCTAACTGGGGAAGCTCCAGGAATGACTGATGATCCCCCTGCATTACCTGTGCTTATAATGTCAAGTGACGGAGTGAGGCATGGAAGTTGAAGCTGTAGCCAGTTTGGGAAAGTCTCAGTGACCATTTGACTCACCAAGAGGGACTCTAGGTATTCATAACCAGAAAGAACTCAGAAAATAGTCTGGTCACTACAGTTCTTCAAACCTTCATTAGACTGTTCCTGTCCTCTCTGGCTGGGAATTCCCTCCTTAACCTCACTCTGTTCTCATGATTAAGCATTACTTAAACTAGAGAAGGGTCTTCCTGTCATCAGGGTTCAGTTGTTTCAAGAATCTCCTTCTCTGTCTGATTTGCACAGGACATTTCTCCTGCCCAGAACTGAATTTGAATTTGCATTGCACCTCAGAGCAGAAATGTTTTTCAGCTCACCTTTGAAATTATGCAGTCAGTCCCAAAGCCCCTCATAAGACAGTCCCCAAGTCTCCAGCCTTATTCCCTCACCTTCCCTACCACCTCCTACCCACTGTGAGCCTGCTTATACTTCCCAGTGAGGAAATGTGACTCTATCTTGCTCCTGAGGCTCCCTGCCTGGGATGCCCTGGCTTCTTAATGTGAATGGACCTTCAGTCCTGCTTGACTCTACACTCCAAAGCCATCTCAGCTGAGACTTACTGACCTCTTCCACAGCAAGTTGGATCTTCTCCTCTGTAGACCAGTCCTCTAGCCCTTTGCACATCCTTTCTGGCTTTTACTATATACTGTTCATCTTCTAGTTATCTGTGTATATGTCATATGTATCAGTAAGGAGCAGGTTTTGCTAAAAGCCAGAAAGACACAAATACTTCTTTTTTTTTTTTTTTTTTTTAATTTTTTTTAACGTTTATTTATTTTTGAGACAGAGAGACAGAGCATGAACAGGGGAGGGGCAGAGAGAGAGGGAGACACACAGAATCCGAAACAGGCTCCAGGCTCTGAGCTGTCAGCACAGAGCCCGACGCGGGGCTCGAACTCACGGACCGCGAGATCGTGACCTGAGCCGAAGTCGGCCGCTTAACCGACTGAGCCACCCAGGTGCCCCGACACAAATACTTCTTATGTAAAGAGGAAAATGGGTATCTGATGGACAATGAGCACAGTCTGCCTCTTTGCCTATCTATATGTCTATGTCCACTCCTCTTCTGTGTCTATTTGGATTCAATTTGGCCAGAAGTGTCAAAAACCCAAAATAACACAAAAGAAAAAGCAGTCTGGAGAATTAGTAGTCAGTTATGAAATGGTGGCTGCCTTGATCATCAAAGACCTGGGCTTTTTCTAACTTTCTGCTGCACCATCTCCAGGTGTAGCTTTTGGTTTTATTGTCCAATCTGACTCCTGGAGCTCTAGCTATCACATGCGCATTCCAAAAAGCAGCAAGAAGGTAAGAAGGGAGGAGTAAGGCCATGTCCCTTCCCTTTAAAGACAACTTCCCAAAATGACATGGCCACATCATGCAAGAAAAATATTACCTTTGAGGCAAGTAGCTATATGCCCAGCTAAAAATTAAGGATCTATTAACTTGAGAAAGAAAGGAAGAATGGATATAAGCTAGGCAAAAAGCAGTCATTGTCCTATCTTATCACCTCCAAAAAGATTGTAAATGTCATAGGACAGGGAGGGTGGCTAATTCATCTCTGTATGTCCCTACATTCACTTAATTCAGTATTCATTCACTCAGACTACATTTACCAGGTGCAAAGCCCTATGCAAGGCACTGGGAATTAAAGAGAATAAGGTAAGTAAGCTGATTCTGTTTAACACTCAGCAAATGTAAATTTTACTGAATACATAAATAATCAAGGAAATGAATTGAACTGTGCAGTGAGTGGATGGAACTGACAATCAGTATTGCCTCTAGGTACAACCTGGACACAGGAGATTGTGGACATGATCCAAAATGATGGAGATGTGCAGAAGTGCCAACGGGCCAACACCTTTGACCGGCATCCTTTCATTGAGTGGACTCTACCCCCACCCTTCAACTCAGGTAAGTGCCCAAATAAGGCCTATGATGTTGTAGCTAAGACCCATGACTACTGTGTTAGGTGAGTTTGCATCCGAGAATAGAATTATTTCTACAATCAACCTTCTGGAAAATATTTCAAGGTTACTGGGGAAAAGGTTACAATCAAAGTACTCACTTCAATTGAGAAATAATACTCTTAAATTCTTCTTCTAAAATATATGATTGGGGAGGAGCCAAGATGGCAGAACAGCATGGAAGTTTTATTTTGCACCTCATGTCCATGAAATACAGCCAGATCAATACTAAACCATCCTGAACACCTAGAAAACTTATTTGAGAATTAACACAACAATCTGCACAACCTGAACCAGAGAACTCAGCAGGTATATGGTGTGGAGCGGTGAACTGGGGAGAGAGAAGCCATGGAGAGCAGGGAGCTGTTTTTGCTTGAGGAGAGAGGACAGAAATGGGGGGAGAGTACAGGAAAGGCACCCCCCCCCCAAGCAGCTGGAGAGAAAGTGGAAAAGTGGAAACAGCTGCAGGAACTGAACTAAAAAGGGAGAAAGGAGAAAGGAGAGGGTTTAAATTCCATTGAGACTCTATAAACAGGGGGAGTGCAGAGTCTGAAACTCTGCAGCTCAATACCTGGCAGTGCTTTGGTGGGAAGGGCAAATTCCCAGGAGCAGAGTGAGGTCTGGGGATCGTCAGGCCACATGAGGAAAGGTGGTTCTCCTGCTGGAAGGACATTTGGAAGAGGCTGTGTGGCCACCTGGTCCCAGCAGACCCTAGAGAACAACCACATTTGCTACTGCTGGAACAAGGTCATTAAGGGTGAAGCCTGGTGCCAGATGTGTGTTGTGACTTTCCATAATCCCTGAAATGCTGCTGCTACATGATCATGTGAACTTTTTCTGGGGAAGGCTGACACCCAGCCCCAGTCTCTGGGCACTGGCAGCAGCTCGGTCCCACAAACGTTCCTGGGTGCAGCCAGCATCCGGCCATTGCTTGGTGAGACCCTCCTCCAGAGGGTCAAAGCTGCAGTCCCTCAGAAGCAAGGGGTCAGGAAACACAGCCACATCTGAGATAGAACTCAGGAGAGAGGTGCCACATGGCAACCTGATGGCGTGGTCACAGACAGTGTAAAAGCAGGCAGTAGATGGAAGCCAGAGACAAAGGATGGGTGCACAATTGCTGATTGGGGAGAACAGAGTTCTGATACTAGAGACTAGGTAGCTGGGTGGCATCATTTTCACCCCTCCCGTGCATGTGTGTACACATCTACAAGTGCCACAACAATCCACCCCAGTAAGCTAAGCAGCACCACCTACTGGAGAATGGAACCATTACACTAAGCCTAGCCCAATTGGGTCAATCTCGCTCTTCAGGAACACCACAACTCTCTCTGCCTGCTTAGTTTATGGACTATAAAGTGCTTCATAGTTTGACATCTAGGAGAAAATGATGTAATTTCAGTCGTATTTCAGTCGTTCACTGGTCCATCTATTCAATTTTCTTTTTTTTCCTTTTTCCTTTCTTTTCTTTTTCTTGTAAACAGAAAGAGAAAAAAATTATTTTTATTTTCCAGTTTTATTAAAAATATTTTTCTTTAACTTTTTTCTACTATATTTTTTTTACTTTTTTGTAAAATTTTTCAAATTCTATTCCATCATTTCATTTTATTATATTTCATTCTACTCATTTTTTCAAATTTTCAAATGTTTTTCTTTTTTTTCCCCCTCTCTTTTCTCTAATCTATCAAGCTTCTTTCAACAACCAGACCAAAACACACCTAGGGCCTAACATCATTTATTTGATTTGTGTGTCTATGTGTGTGTGTGTGTGTGTGTGTGTGTTGTTTTTAATTTTTTAACTAAAAAAAATTTTTACCTTATTAATTCCTTTTCTTCCTTCAAAACGATGAAACGAGGGAATTCACCCCAAAAGAAAGAGCAGGAAGAAATGACAGCCAGGAACTTAATCAACACAGATACAAGCAAGATGTCTGAACCAGAATTTAGAATCACGATAATAAGAATACTAGCTGGGGTCAAAAATAGATTAGAATCCCTTTCTATGGAGATAAAAGAAGTAAAAGCTAGTCAAGATGAAATAAAATGCTATAACTGAGGTGCAATGTCGAATGGATGCCACGGTGGCAAGAATGGGTAAGGCAGAAGAGTGAATCAGTGATATAGAGGACAAACATGGAGAATAATGAAGCAGAAAAAAAGAGGGAGACTAGGCAAAAGGTCACGATTTAAGAATTAGAGAAATCAGTGACTCATTAAAAAGGAAAAACATCAGAATCATAGTCCCAGAAGATGAAGAGACAGAAAAAGGGGTAGAAGGTTATGTGAGCAAATCATAGCAAACAAAACTTTTCAAAAAAAAAGAAAAACTTTCCTAACCTGGGAAAGACACAGACATCAAAATCCAGGAAGCACAGAGGACTCCCATAAGATTCAAAAAGAATGAAATCCATTTGCAACTAAATGGATGGAACTAGAGGGTATAATGCTAAGAGAAATTAGTCAGTCAGAGAAAGATAAATATCATATGACTTCACTAATGTGAGGACTTTAAGATACAAAACAGATAAACATAAGGGAAGGGAAGCAAAAATAATATAAAAACGGGGAGGGGGACAAAACATAAGAGACTCTTAAATGTGGAGAACAAACAGAGGGTTACCAGATGGGAGGGGGATTGGGCTAAATGGGTAAAGGGCATTAAAGAATCTACTCCTGAGATCATTGATGCACTATATGCTAACTAACTTGGATGTAAATTTTTAAAAAGAAATTAAAAAAAAAGAAATTTTGTTAACAGAAAATCTAAAAATAAAATAAAATAAAATAAAATAAAATAAAATAAAATAAAATAAAATAAAATAAAATAAAACATGCAATTGGGTAACATCAGACAGCTTACTTCCTACTGGTGATTGGGAATTCAAGAGTGATCATTAATGTATAACACAGAGAAGGCAGGGTGAGGACTCCTAGCATCCAGTGATTAAGAACCATATTCCAGGGCACCTGGGTGGCTCAGTCGGTTGAGTGTCCGACTTCAGCTCAGGTCATGATCTCGTGGTCTGTGAGTTCGAGCCCCGCGTCGGGCTCTGTGCTGACAGCTCAGAGCCTGGAGCCTGTTTCAGATTCTGTGTCTCCCTCTCTCTCTGCCCCTCCCCCCACTCATGCCCTGTCTCTCTCTCTCTGTCAAAAATAAATAAACATTAAAAAAAAAAAAAAGAACCATATTCCTCTGTGATTGTGCTCCTTTGGCATAGAGGATTATCTTCAAATATATTTCATCTATAACCCGTCAACCACAGAATCCAACAAAATTATATATAGCATCATTATCATTAACAAACAATTACACTTCACACCAAAGATACTAAGAAACAGCACACATACACAGATATCAAATGTAGGATTTAAGAAACAAAACAGATGAACATAGGGGAAGGGAAAAAAAGAAAGGGAAACAAACCATATGAGACTCAACCATAGAGAACAAACTGAGGGTTGATGGAGGTGAGGTGGGTGGGAGATGGGCTAAATGGGTGATGGATATTAAAGAGGGCACTTGCTGTGTTGAGCACTGGGTGTTATATGTAAGTGATGAATCACTAAATTCCACTCCCGAAACCATTATTACTCTATATGTTAACTAACTAGAATGTAAGTAAAAGTTTGAAAAAAAACCACAAAATTAAACTTACAAATTAAAAAAAAAAAAAAAAAGGAAACAGCACACAGTCACAGACAGCACCCTTGAAGAGCTAGAAATCAGTTAAGAATAAAGGACATGTTTTTATAAAGTAAATAGTGGCAAATACTAGCTTTTGTAATAGATGACAACCCAATGATGAAAAGCCATAGACTTTGGAATCAAATAATCCAGCTTCAAATGTTTATCTGGGTGACATTGAGCAAATTATTAACTCTCAAGCCCAAATTATTTTTTTATTTTTAAAATAATACCTATTGAAAACCCATTATTGATTGGGTCAACTATTCTAGCACCATTAGTTGAAAAAAATATATCTTTTTTTCCCATTGAATAACCTTGGCCTCTTTTCCAAAATCAACTAACCATATATGTATAGGTATATTCTAGATTTTCTATTCTGTTCCTCTCCATTTTGTGTCTATCTCTATGCCAACACTACACCTTCTGCTTGCTGTAGCTTTATAAGCTTTGAAATTAGGTATTATAAATTCAGATTTCTTCTTTTTCAAAGTTGCTTTAGCTATTTTAGGATCTTTGTAAATTCTAGAATCAGGCTGTTAGTTTCTAGGAAAAAAATATCTTCCAATATTTGTTTGGGATTGTATTGAATCTATTGATCTGTTTGGGAAGAAGTATTACCCTAACAAAATCAGGATTTCTGATCTGGGAATGTGGTTCATCTCAATTATTTAGGCTTTGTTTAATTTCCCTTGCTGGTGTCTGGTACCTTCTATCACTTATGTCTGGCACATCTTCAATCAAGTTTAACCCTAAAAATGTTTATTTAATGCTATTATAAATGGCATTTTTCTATTTTAATCTTTATTTGTTGCTGGTATACTGAAATATAATTGCTATTTATATTGGACCTTGTATCCTGCATCCTAGCTTATTGACTCTAGTAACTTTTTTGTATATTCTATTGGGTTTTCTACATGAACCATCATGTGTTCTGTGAATAATGAATATTTTTCTTCTTCCTTTCCAGTCTGGATATCTGTTATTTTCTTGTCCTTGCTTTATTGCATTCCCTGGAACCTCCAGTGCAATGTCAAACAGAAATCATGAAAACAAACATCCTTGTCTTCTTCCTGATCTTAAGGGAAAAGCATCCAGGTCCTACCATCAAGTATGATGCTAGCTAAAGCTTTTTTGTAGATATTCTTTATCAGGGCAAAGAAGCTCCCTTCAATTCTTTATTTTCTCAGAGTCTTTAATCATAAATCACTGTTGAATTTTGTCAGTGTTCTTTGAGCTGGGGATTTAATCCATTCATTTTCAGCCATTCTCTGTTTATGACTATACATTTTTTCTCGATTGCTATTTTAAATATATTTGGTTTTGATATGTAGTGTTTTCTTTACATTTCATTTTACCACATTTTTCAGAATTCCTGTAATTTTACACCAGAGGCACTTAGTAGAAGTTTTTAATTTCCAGATGGAAGGGTGGTTTTTTTTTTGGGGGGGGGGGCTTTGTATTTAATTACTAGTTTTATTGCACTTGTGATCAAAGAGTGTTGTTTGTAGTATTCCACCTTTTTGAAAATTATTCATTTGTACTATATTATCAATTTTTATAAATATTCTGTGTGCACTTGAGAAAATACATTCTCTATTATCCACATCTAATATATTCTGTATGTTGCTTAAATCTTATATATGCTTTTTCTTTTTGTCCACTTGACTTGTCATGTACTAAGAATTAAACATCCTATTATTAGTGTATTTCTATTTTTCCTTACATCTACTGTGGTTTCTGTTTTATATAAGTGGTTATTCTGTTATTTGGTACATAAATATTCGTGATTTTTCTATTGTATTATTATAATGGAGACTTTAGCATTATAAAGTTCTTTTTTTTTTTTAAGTTTATTTATTTATGCTGAGACAGAGAGAGAGCACATACAAGTACATGCACAAGGAAGGTCAGAGAGAATTCCAAGGAGGCTCTGCACTGTTAACACAGAGCTTGATGCAGGGCTCAATCCCATGAACCATGAGATCATGACCTAAGCCAAAATTAAGAGTCAGACCCTTAACTGACCAAGCCACCCAGGCACCTCCAGAGTTCCTTTCTTCTCTTATATAATGCTTTTGGGGTTGAATACTACTTTATTTGATAATATCATAATCCTTGCTTTTTTGTAGTTTCCATTTGCATTTTGTATATCTATCTACCCTTTTATTTTTACTCTTTCTTGTGTTTTAGGTGTGTCTTCTATGCTTCATATGATTGGGTTTTCTCTTATGAGCCAATTTGAACCTATTTTTATTCACTTAAGTAATCTCTGTATCCAACATGGGGCTCAAACTCACAACCCCAAGATCAAGAGTCATGTGCTCTTCCAACTGAGCCAGCCAAGCACCCCTTGAATCATCTATTTATAATAGATGATTTAATCCCACTCACATTTATTGATGTGACTGATATGTTTGTTCACAATTATGTCATATATCATATGTCATATGTCAAACTAACATGAGTTTACTCCTTAGTGAGTCACAGATAAAAACCACACCAGGTAGAGCTGTCACACAAAGGAAACTTTATTTGCAGCAAATAAGGAGATCATGGGGAATAATTTCCAAAGCCATGACTCTCACAACAAGGGTAAATGGGTTCATTTTATTTAGGGTTAGGATAAATATTCAGAAAGGGGAGTTTTGTCATGTATGTTAAGGGGGAGGCATAACGTCATGCATGCGCCTTAAGGAACCATGCCTATACATACATTGCATGTTATGTTACTGAGGCCTGTGCTCCTCCTTGGGTGGAGATTTTAATATTATAATGAAGTAAAGGTAACTGTTGGTCACTCCACAGGTCACTCCATGGTCCATCTGCACAGATGTGAGTTGAGTGTTGAGCTCAAACTGGTCTGGGTGGTCTGGGCCAGTTGGAGCTCATCATCAGGGCAGTCATTATTGCTTGAGGGATAGTTTTGGTTTCCATCACAGGATGCCATGACCATTGGGTCTTTTGCCCGAGTTAAGAGATAAACTGAAAAGAAGAGCTTGACGGAAAATGTGAGACAAATGTTGGTGGTTACAAGCAGGTGAGTAAGATCAGGTCTTGGTGTCTAGCTAGTGACAATATTGTCATGTGCAATAAGAAATATTTAGTTTCTTTCCCTATTTGTTATATCCTTTTTGTTTTTCTTTTTTTTTTAAAAAAATGTGTGGGAGTTTTTATTTTTTTAAGTTTTTTATTTTAATTCCAATTATAGTAAACATACAGTGTTATATTAGTTCAGGTATACCATACAGTGATTCAACAATTCTATATGTTACTCTGTGCTCATCACAATAAGTGTATTTATAATCTCTTTCACCTATTTGACCCATCTCCTCATCTAGTTCCCCTCTGGTAACCATCCGTTTGTTCTCCATAGTTAAGAGTCTTTTCTTGATTTGTCTCTCTCTTTTTTTTTTTTAATTTTTCTTCTGTTCATCTGTTTTGTTTCCTAAATTCCACATATGAGTGAAATTATATGGTATTTGTCTTTCTCTGGCTGACTTATTTCACTTAGCATAATACACTCTAGCTCCATCCATGTCATTACCTCATTGCAAATGGCAAGAATTCATTATTTTCTATGGCTCAGTAATATTGCATCTTCTTTATCCATTCATCTATTGATGGACATTTGGCTTCTTCCATATTTTGGCTATTGTAAATACTGATGTAATAAATATAGGGGTCCATATATCCTTTCGAATTAATGTTTTTATATTCTTTGGGTAAATGCCCAGTACTGTGATTACTATATTGTAGAGTAGCTCTGTTTTTAATTTTTTGAGGAAGCTCTATAGTGTTTTCCACAGTGATTGCACCAGTTTGTATTCCCACCAACAGTGCAAAAGGGTTCCTTTTTCTCCACATCCTCACCAACACTTGTTATTTCTTGTGTTTTTGATTTTAGCTATTCTGACAGGTGTGAGGTGATATCTCATATTTTTTAAAAATATATACATATATTTTTTAAGTTTATTTTTGAGAGAGAGAGAGAAAGAGACAGGGAGAGCATGAAAAGGGGGCAGAGAGAGATTGGGAGACACAGAATACAAAGCAGGCTCCAGGCTCTGAGCTATGAAGGTTTCAAGCCCATGAACTGCAAGATCATGACCTGAGCCAAAGTCCAACACTCAATCGACTGAACCGCTCAGGCACCCATTATTGTAGTTTTGATTTGCATTTCCCTGATGATGAGTGATGTTGAACATCTTTTCATGTGTCTGTTGGCCATCTGTAAGTCTTCCTGGAGAAATGTCTATTCATGTCTTCTGCCCAGTTTAGTGGCAAAACTTCCCACTTTAGTGGCAAGTGCCCTTGGTTTTTGTGGCATTAAATTATATATGTTCATTATATATTTTAGATACTAACCCTTTATCAGATATATAATTTGCAAATATCTTCTCCCATTAAGTAAGGTGTCTTTTTAGTTTTGCTAATTGTTTCCTTTTCTGAGCAGAAGATTTTTATTTTGATGTGGTTCCAATAGTTTATTTTTGCTTTTATTTCCTTTGTTTCAGGAGTAATGTCTAGAAAAATGTTGCTATGGCCAATGTCAGAGAAATTACTGCCTGTGCTCTCTTCTAGGATGTTTATGGTTTCAGGTCTCACATTTAGGTCTTTCACCCATTTTTTAACTTTTATTTATTTTTGAGAAAGAGAACACAAACAGGGGAGGAACAGAGAGAGAGGAGGACAGAGGATCTGAAGGAGCTGACAGCAGCGAGCCTGATGTGGAGCTCAAACTCACAAACTGCAAGATCATAACCTAAGCTGAAGTCAAATGCTCAACTGACTGAGTCACCCAAGTGCCTTTTTCATCCAGTTTGAAGTGTATTTGTGTATGGTGTAAGAAAGTGATCCAGCTTCATTCTTCTGCATGTAGCTGTCCAAATTTCCCAACACTACTTGTTGAAGAATGAGTCTTTTTCCCATTGGATATTCTTTCCTGCTTGTTGAAGATTAACTGATCACATAATTTTGGGTTTGTTTCTGGGCTTTCTATCCTGGTCTATTGCTCTATGTGTCTATGTTTGTGTCAGTACCATAGTGTTTTGATTGCTACAACTTTGTAGTATAACTTGAAGTCCAGAATTGTGATACCTCCAGCTTTGTTTTTCTTCTTCAAGATTGTTCTATTTGGGGTCTTTTGTGGTTTTATACAAATTTTAGGATTATTTGTTGGAATAAGTGCTGTTGGTATTTTGATAGGGATTGCATTAAATGTGTAGATTACTTTGGGTAGTATGAACATTTTAACAATATTTGTTCTTCCAATCCATGAGCATGGAATGTCTTTCCATTTTTTGTGTGTCATCTTCAATTTATGTCATCAATGTTTTATAGTTTTCAGAGTACAGATCTTTCACTTCCTTGGATAACTGTATTCCTAGGTATATTATTATTTTTGATGCAATTATAAATGGGGTCACTTTCTCAATTCCTCTTTCTGGTGCTTAGTTATTATTGTATACAAATGCAATAGATTTCTGTACATTAATTTTGTATCCTGTGACTCTGATGAATTTATTTATCAGTTCTAATAGTTTCTTGGTGGAGTTTTTAGGGTTTTTTTATATATAGTATCATGTCATCTGCAAATAGTTAAAGGTTTACTTCTTCCTTACCAATTTGGATGGCTTTGTGTGGGAGTTTTTCATTTTTTTTTCTTAAGGAAATTCTTAAGTTTTTTCTAGCAATTGGTTGCTTATGTATTATTATCACCTTTTATAAGTACTTAATCCTCTTTTTTCTTACTTAAGCTTTTACTACCTGATCTGCCAGTTTCAAAGGAATTTTTTATTCCCCCTGTTACTTATACAACCACCAGTAATCCTACTCTAAATTTTAAGTTGCATTCTTTCTACTTTATTAGAGCCTATAAGGTTTACATATTGTTCTTCCACCTATCCCTTCATCCCTTTTAAGTTTTAGTTCTAGTATTAAATAATGTGAAATTCTCACTATCAATCCTTGTACTAATGTTTTCCTTTTGGTTAAATCAAACTTACCCTAGTGAATTGTTCAGGAAAATACATATATATTGTATTCTGTGTGTGTTCTTGAATGTTTTAAACTGTTTTCTATAGTGTTGATACTTGAAGCACAGCTTGCCTGGATATATCTTTCATTCACACTTTCTTTCCTTAAGTTTCTTGAAAATGTTCTACTGTTTACTTGCTTTGTATGCTGTTTTTGATAGTCTGATGCCAGTTTAATTCTCTTGACTTTATGAATCATTTCATCTTTTACCTGGAGTAAGAATTGTTTTCTTTATCTTAAAATATAATAATTTTAGTTTGGTATGTTTCAGAGTTGATCAATAATAATCAACTTTTTATGATATGCATGGTTAAGAAAGTGTTGCAGAGAAGTGTTATATTTTGGCTAGCGTGGTTAAGAATACATTGTTTGGGGGGCGCCTGGGTGGCTCAGTCGGTTAGGCATCTGACTTCAGCCCAGGTCATGATCTCGCAGTTTGTGAGTTCGAGCCCCGCGTCGGGCTCTGTGCTGACCGCTTGGAGCCTGGAGCCTGCTTCAGATTCTGTGTCTCCCTCTCTCTCTGCCCCTCCCCCACTCATGCTCACACTCTCTCTGTCAAAAATAAATAAACTTAAAAAAAATTTGTTTAAAAAAAAAAAAAGAATACATTGTTTGGCTTGCCACAAAGGTAAAATGATGTCTACCACCACCAGGCAGTCAACAGAGGTTTTGCAATTGTTTTGATGGAGGCAAGTTTCTCCAGAGAAGCAGATAGCTCTTTCAGAAAAGTAGAATCTATGAGGTCTTCAGGTTCCATCAAGTGGAGGCATTTTTACAAATGGAGGCCTCTGTGCTGACAGTTACCACAGTCATTTCCTTCCTGGGGCAGAGGTGATCTCAGGGTGGGAATCCCAAGGTCAAGTAAGGTTGAAGTACATTGTCTCTCATCTTTCCCTTGGGTTGTGGCATTGCTGTCTGTAAGGCAGTCACAACTCTAATGGCAGCAAGAGCTCTTGGGCTGGGGCAGTGTTATCTGAGGCATTGCTGTGCTTGGGGATGGTGAGGCCAGGAGAGGGTGGTTTCCCAGATGAAGATCCATGAAGGGTAGAAGTGGCTGCTGGTGTTAAATACCAAGTACATGTCCTAGAGGCCTGGCTCGGGGTGGGACTACAAGTGTGGACTCTAGTACTAGATGGGCAGACCTCATTGGGCTCCATTAGATCATCAGGGTGCAATTTGCAAAGGAGCATGCAATATCCATGACTGAACTTTGTGGGGACCACATCCATAATGCATATAGATTCTGGATACATTGATAGGCTCACAGTAGGGATATTTTGTGGATGGCAGATGTACAATCCAGAGATAACCTCATGAAAACTATGAGAGGGTGGTTAGAGCACAAACCTGCCAGCCAAGATGGGTCTGATTTGGTTATGACAGTAGGGCCATTTGGCCTGGGGTAAATATAATTTGAGGCATGGTGTAAGGATGGAATGACTCTTTTAAGCATCACTTCCATTGGCACCATTTAATATAGAAGAGATGAACTCTGGGTCAGAATTTGTGCCTGCTGAATTGACCCCTGCTACATAGAGCCTGCAACACTTGGTGCTCAGCCATCGTTCAGTACAGTTGTATACCTGGCTAATTTTGTTCCAGCTCATCTCCTGAGATAGAGTTAGGCTGGAGGGATCTACCAACAACCCTATTATCCAAGGTAGCCACAGTAAAAGAGAGCATTTGCATTTGAATAGCTTGTGGGGTGTCCTTCAGGGAAAGCAATCTGGATAGCAACAAAAGGAGGAGCATGTTTGCTTAGGAGCAAGAGGTCATTTACCTCTTCATCTAAGGTGGGGTAGAGACCTGGCCTGCATCCACTGAGACCCACCATTGGATTCTATGGTTCTTTTGGGGATTCATTTCTTAATGTGACTGGCATCCACTGGGCAGAATACCTTTTTCTTCTCTCTGAGATCCACAATCCCACTAGTTGACCCTGAAGCCATAATTTCAATCTCCCACAAAACTTTCTATGAATTTGCTTTAATTAACCTGCCTTAAAACCAGAATATTGAGCAAGGCCAGTGTTCTTAGCTTTGTGGCTAATACTGGACCATCATCCATGCCAAAGAAATTGGTATAATCATGATCTCTAAGCAATTTGGTAGGGTTTGTTCCATTGAGCTCTCTATTAGAAGAGGGTCATATTGTACAGTCCACCCCTGATGAGGTTGCCAGCATATGGATGACAGTGAGACAATGGAAAGATCACAATGGTGAGGGAAGCATTCATCCAGTGAACAGAAGTGAATGACATCCTCCTTGATGTCAGAGGAGTCAGGGTTCCCTGTCAGTACCAGAAAGGGGTTTTTGGAGAAGATGTATTTGGTGTGGGGGTAGGAAGAGCTGAGAGCCAGGAATCAAGCAGTATTAGAGCCACGGGGAAAATTTCTGTCCACTTGGGGCCTCCCTTCTGTTTAAAATCTGAGAAGCATGTCTCTGAAGGCCATTGTTCCTCTCCATACGTCCACCTGCTTGGGGTCAGTGAGCTAGGCAGAAATTCCACAAGATTCCATGTTCCAGAGCCCATTATTGAACTGCTTGGGAGGTGGAAGGCTATCTTGATCTGAATCTGTAATGTCTGGTGGGTGTAAGGGGACAAGCACATATCTGGTTAAGGAGGATATTGAGCAATAGGAAGCAGTGTTTCTGGAGAGAACAGCCTGTAGGCATCCTGAGAAGGTATTGATGATGGTGTTCACATACCCACTAGCTCCAGCAGAGGGCAGCAGCAGTCTGATACAACAAATTTGCCATCACAAGTTGTCACACTGACCTGATAATCTTCCAGAGTTTTGTTTGGGGACAAAGGAGCAATCAATTATCTACCACCAGTTTGGATAGAGCAAGGGTGAAAAGGATTCCACGCCTGTTTCCCCAATCAGTGAGTGTTGTTGCTCCCCTGTGGCCTGAAATAGGGGTCTGCTCTTCTGGTGGGCATGGCATCTCTGGAGGAATAGTTATATGGTGGTTATGTCTGGAATGTTATTGGAATGTTGGAACAAGGAGTCTGCAATGTTATTAGAATGTGCTTCTGCTGTTTGTTGGCATTTGTACGCAGACATGAGTGACTATAATTGGCATATGTGAATTGGCTGTCCCTCTCCAAATGGAGACACCCAGAGACATTGAATTATCCTTTTGCCATTATCCAGACCAGACTGAGAGCCCACTGGCTAAGAGCTCAGGAGTCAGTAAAAATATATGCCCTTGGGAGTCTCACTTTGTGGTCTGTTGTGGAACCAAGCACACTGCCACCAACCCTGCCATCTGGGCCAAGCCAGGAGTGGCCTTCTTGACTAGGGATGACCACTGCAGCCTGCTGGTGGGCAGCATTGTGTATGATGGCAGCACTGCTGTATGTGAAGAACACTCACTCCCTTTCCATGCCAGACAACTGGTCCCAGGGAGCTTCTCAAAATGCTATAGGGGCCAACATTGGGGTTGCCACCAGTTGCCTTCATTAATAGTAGGCAAGAGGCTGAGCTTTGAGGAGCCACACCTTCCTGTAATCTGGAAAGGCCCTTGACATCAGATTGAGCTTTTTTAAAGGTACCATTTTCACTTTAACAATGAGGTCTCAGGACCATGCTGAACCTTTGCTGGGTTGAATTGCTAACCCAATGAAGGATGGGGACTTTTTGCAAATCAGGGTGGGCTATGAATGCCTTTTTTCCCAAAAGGGCCCAGTGGGCTTCCAAAATTTCATGCTCAAGTGGCATGTGCTAAGCTGCTGTCTGGGGCAGATCTTTGATCCAGGTCCCATGGACAGTCAGATAAAGCCATGCCTAGTCCCAAGACTCCACAAGGCCTAATCAAATATCTCCACTGATTCAACTCAAAAGCCTGAGCCCAGAGAGACTAAGGACAGGACCTGCTCTATGGCTTGCTGGGCCAGATGCAAGACAGTTTGGTGAGGTTCTCCCAAATGGAAAGAAGCTGGATTGCATCTAACAACACAAATAGGTTTTAGTAAAATGGTAAATGTAGAATGTGTTGCCCCCAAAAAATGAAGACACCTGATATGTGTTTTGCCTGCTATAATGTAACAGGAGGCTTAATTATTTATAGTGAGAGAAACTTCACAGTCCACAGCTGCCACATTATGTCTAGAAACTTGAAAGAAGTGGCTGGTCCTTGGATCTTATACAAGGTAATGGCCCATCCTCTCTGCTATAAATACATTACTAAGTGTAAGTCTCCTGGATGGCATCCTCAAAAGGTTCCAAAGGGACAATGTCACTTATATAATATCAAAGGCTACAGTGGGTTAATTGGAGTGAATTTAAATCTTGTCTGCATTGGTTATATGCAAAAGCAGGGTGCTTAAATGTTTAAATAACCCATGGGCACCCAAGTAAAGGTTCAAAATGCCCTTGAAATGGAAAGCAAATTGAAGTTGTGAGTCTTCCATTATCAGGATCAAGTGAAACACGTTGGCTAGATCTAGGACATCAAAGTAAGGACCGCATGCTTTTGGATGTCATCTACCATGTCTATAATACTGGGAATGGGAAACTTAATGACAGAAACCTGTGCATTTAAGTTTTGATAGTCAATTGTGGTTTTTTAAGTATTTCTTTTTTTTAAGTTTATTAATTTTGAGAGAGAAGGGGAGAGGTGAACGGGGGTCAGGGGGACAGAGATAGAGGGAGAAAGAGATTCCCAAGCGGGCTCCACACAGCACAGAGCCCAACGTGGGGATCAGTCTTACAAACTATGAGATAATGACATGAGCTGAAACCAAGAGTCAGACACTTAACTGATTGAGCCACCAGGCACCCCCCCCCCCCTCCAATAATAGTCAATAGTTAATCTCCATTAACTGGTAGCCAGTTTTCACACTGACCAGGCCAGGCTATTAAAGTGTGAGATGGGGGGCCTACTGACCCCAATTCAAGTATATCTCTAATGACAGACCTTAAGTCCTGTGTACTCAGTCAATAATGTGGTGTATTTAGTTTTTTTCCTGGAGGAGGAAATTGGGCAGGTTATTGTCTGGCACCTTTTATGAGAAATCCAGGAATTTGGGTTTATTCTACTAGGCATGTCATGAAGTAAGTGCATGCAAACCTATAATAGGGAAAAAGAGAGCCAGGGAGGCCACCACCACTGGCAACTGGTTTGGAAAGCCATAGCCAGCTTTCCTTGTACTCCCTTTGTGGTTTTATTGGCTCTGACATGTAGGCTGTAGGAGATTATTTGAGAAATTTAGAAGGATTACCTGGGATTTCTATGACTTGGGCTATGGTGTTTGACAAAGAAAAGAATGTCAGGTTACTGCCTTAGTCCCTGTGGACTACTGAGTCATGAATAGGCAATTATCCCCAGGAGGTGACAAGTTCCATGAGCCATTCAGTTCTAGGGTAATGCTCTGGGGGTTTGTCAGGCCCACAGGTCAGTGATGTTCTTTGGGGCAGAGGGAGCTTTGAGACCCCCTAAAGTCATCTGGGCCATTGAGATTGGGGTCTTTTTCAAAATGAACATGAGTTTCTGAGAGGAGCTTGCACCATAACTGTCCAGATATGAGATCTGGACCCCCAGCTGGCAGAGTGTCTCCCTCATGAAGGAAGAACTGTCAAGTCTATTCCCAGCATGGCCTCCAGAATATTATGGGAGGTCCTCTTAAAATGATGTTTGGTCCTGTCATTTGGTGGAGGCTCCCTGCAAGAAGAATTCTTTGGATTCATAATCAATTGGGACTTCCTCAGACTGGAGATGAAATCCAGGTCATCTGGATAGGTTGCTATATTCAAAGGAGTGATATACCCACAGGACCATATCAATCATACAGGAAAGGAGTTGGGCCTCATTGACTATCTTCCACTGGCTTTGAATCTTTGCAGTAATAACTATGATAAAAGGGTAAACTTCACAACAAACCTTGAAAATCCAAGTAAGCAGAGAGTTGGATTTGCCCTCTATATCTTTGGGGCTTGTGTCTTTGGGTTTGGATTCTCCCTTGTTATTAGAAATCCCAGTTAGGACATGGAGACAATCTGTGGCTGCAATTTTTGCTTTAATTCTGGTTGAATTAGTCCTGGGGTAGTCTCTTATGGGTTGGGGGTTGGGTCATCTGTGTCTGTCCAGAATTTGGACTTTTAAGAAGTTATCCATTTGGGGCTTCTTGTAAATACTGACTAGTTGACTCATGTCTGTGAGTTGAGTAATAATAGCTCAGAGTCCGTATTAAACACTCTCAACAGCCAGTCAGCCCCTTTTCCTTCCTCCTGCTCTACAGTCCTTTCAGATATTTTTAATCTTGAGATGTGTAAAGCTTCAAATTTCAGTTTCTAATTCTCTATTACCCACCACTGATTTGACTTTCTGAATCCTCACTGGAAAAATCTGTGGTAGACGTCCCCAGTGGCCAATACCTGCTGCTTCCCTCTCCAGGGTGTCCCAATTGACTTCACTGGGTTTAGTGTCAGTCTCCATCAGACCAGCAGTGGCAGACTCATTAGGGCTGGCCCCAGGTCCCTAGAGTATAGAACCAGTCCCTTGGTCTGTTGGTACACCACAACACTGAGCAGTGCCCACAGCACCTCTATGAGTGTTTTCCATTTAGTACAGAGCTTGCTAATTTCCTCAGACAGTTTTAGCTGATGCAGGCACCAGGTGCTCAAGTCATTTGTACTTGGCTATTAGATTTTGTGCCCCTATACACCAGGAGTGGGACCCCTGATACCGCATAGGGTCAAGGGACAAACTGCCACAGCAACAAGGTATGCAGTGACAGAGGGACTGTGGGACCCAGCCACTCTTGCCTTTTTGAGGGGCCATTACCTCCCCAGTGAGGACATCCCTATCATCCAAGTTATAACTTAGAGTCCTAGTACATCCCATAAGCACCGCCAATCAGAGACAGGGAGTGTCCCTCTCCTCTTAGGGGCACTGCACATTTATCTGGCCCTATGTGTGAGCCGGGTGTGCAACTCACATATTCTCTTCTGTTAACTAAGGGCAACAGGATATTGCTAAAATCTTAGCCAGTTGCCCCTAACAGTCAGCATCTGGGTCTGTACTACAAGCTGAGAAACATGCTCAAAGTCTAACAGCCACTGAGGGTAACCCTTGGGCATTAATAAGTGGGAAATACACCCATGGCCCCTCAAACCAGCTCTGATTAGCAATACTCTCAAGGTTTGGGAGAATTATCATTGCTTTTTTTGTAACTTGCACTTGTGGGATGGAAACTTGGGGCAGCTCTCTGAAAAGGCAGTATGCAGTAGGGCAAAGCAGTGCAACCAAACTCCAGTAGGCAGTGGATTCCTCCCCCATGGAATTATGCACATGATAAAGCCCATCAGTAAGCCATTGAAACTAAAATGCATTTCTTATTATCAAAAGCAAGCTGATTTAGTCCATCCTACTTGTGAACCTAATTGTGACTTTGTTAAATTAACATTTGGTGGTCTGGTGAGCCTCAGTTCAAGGAAAGACCATAAGTAATCAAAATAGCACTGTCCACTACTCCTTGGTCCTGGAGGAAGTGCAGGGCATGCCTTGAGTGACCAAATGAGAGGTCAAGGCAGGATGCTGGTAGAGAGATGGGACCTGGGGCACATGCCCTTATTAAGGTCCATAAGTGGAAAGCTTTGGGGATTCTGGGCTAAGTCCAGAACAGTCAATCCAAACCAAAAGGAGCAGGGTTTTGGTAGGCTCTACAGGGGTCTTATCTAAAGGGGTGCTCCCAGGGAAGGCCTTGGGAGGTAACAGACACTGTTGATCTCAGGGCCATTGGGTAGTCTCTGCAGACTGTTATGCAGCTGGGGCGTGAACTGGCATGCTCAAGGCCCCTGTAGGCTGCTTGGCCACCCAGAATGGATTACGAGACATTATGGAATAGTTTAGCTAAAATCTCAACAAATTCAAGTCTTCTTTTCAAGAAAGTTTGTTCATATTATAAGTTTAAATATTAGTTCTATTCCACCATTTTCATTTTCTTTTCAGGAACTGCAGTTTATACCAACGTTAGAGCTGCCAGGCTTGTCTTCCAAATCAGACACTTTCTCTCTGACCCTTTTTACTTGTTTATTTACCTCATCGTCCATCTCTTGGTTACCTTCTTGCTTTTCTTCAACATCCTTTTTTAAATTTCCTTTCAAACCTATCCTTCATTGTCAACCTTATGATTTAATCTTCCCTTCTTATGTTATTGTGCTTTTTCTTTTCTCAGTTCCATAAAATCTTTTCTCATTTATCCCCTTTTCTTTTTTATATATTTTATTTTATTTTATTTTATTTTATTTATTTTTATAAATAAATTTTGCCTATTTCATTTCCTAATTTTTATATTTCTGAGTTGTTTGTTCCTTTTCCCAAACGTTTGTTTTGGATATTTAATCAAGATTGGAGTATTGTATCACAATTTTGTTTAGGATTGTAGTTGGTTTTGAGGGGAGAATTTTCATCAGGTTAAAGGCTTTGATTTGCCTTTTCTGGTTTTCATAGCAGTTTTGTATTCATGAGATCTGCTTTTTTATGTTTGTATTCATTTTATTGTCATAATTTCTAGTTTGAAAGCACCCTCTTCTGTCCATTCTGCCCTCTACTGTGCAGTTTTGTTCATGGACAACATTGGTGGTTGGTGGGGAGGAAGAATTGGCATGCTGTTTCTTTCATTTCTGCAGGATCTTTATTTTTCTTTCTTTTACTTCCTTATTTCCCATCACTGCCAGGTCTCCAGGGGGTGCCTCCTCCTTCTGATTCTCCACTAGAAGCTGTGCTTCTCCAACCAAGTCTGCCTCTCTGCCTCAGTGACAAGCCCCCTCCCTGAGACTGGTACTCTGTGTGGCCAAATCCCAGCCTATATTTGGTATTTTAACACTCAGGATTGGACATTCTGTTTCCAAGGAGGATTTGGTTGTGATTTATCTAATTGTTCCTTGCCTCTCTGGTGCTTTTCACAAAGTCTCTTGAGCCCCACCTCCCCCCGCTCCATTGGCTTTCCACACCAAAGACTAACTGATTTCCAGCCCTGGCTGTCATAGTTACTAACTTGGAGAAATTACTGAAATTACTTGACTACTGTAAGGCTCAATTTTTCATCTGAAAATACATCCTAGCACAGAGACCAGTGTGGTGTTTAGATAGTGGCTGTTGCAGTTCTTGGCCTGGAAAGTAAAGGTTGGAAGAAAGATCAATGGAACTGCTTGTGTTGTAGAGCTGGCCAGTAATTCACCTACATCAAGAGGGACACCAGCTCTTCTCCAGCTGCTTTAATCTACTCTCCATTGCAGTAATAGAAAACTCCAAAGGACAAAATATCCAAGTGCTTGTTGGGGTCATAGTTATCACCATCCTCAGACCTCCCAAAGCATCTTCATCTTCCCACACAAGTACAACCAATCCATCAAATAAGAAGAGTAATGTTGCCTCCCTTGGTGGTTTCCAGTATCTCATCAGTGATTTCCTCTACCTGAATGGATGGTAGAGGTGTCACCAGGAGGGAAGCATTTAGACATGTAAAACCATAATTTTAGGCAAAGACAACTATTTGGTAAATCTCATTCTAGATATTTAACAAAACAATAATATTGAATTCAGGGGGCTGATGATGAAAAATGTTCAAGGAAATGGTGTGGCCTTCTTTCCCAGGTCTAGATCTGGCCGAAAAAATGCCTTCTCCTAGAACTATGAAGACTCACCTTCCTGTTCAGTTGCTGCCACCTTCCTTCTGGAAAGAAAATTCAAAGGTAGGAAAATCCAACTCTTCAAGCCCAGTTTTGTTCATATGGACAAACACTATCTCTATCTAAGTGGAAACAATCAAAGATGTTGAAAGATAAATAACCAATGAAGGTATACAGCAGATGGTGTCCTTACCTCCACATTCCCACATACTCCACCCTGAATCCAACTTTCTTTCAAAATATTATTTCTGGGTATATACTAGGAAGTTTTCATACAAAATCATTCTGATTAGCTGCCAGTGAAGCTACATCCAAAGACAACAAGTTGTGAAACAAAGCACATATTTCCTGAAGAAGGCTTTTATCTTAGTTTGAATCATCTAAGAAGCAAAAGCCAAGGCATAAAAGTGATTTATTTAGGGAAAACTTGTGAAGGGAAAGGTAGAGCAATACAAAGAAGGATGAACAACCATAAGATCATGATACTACATTGACAACCCTTACAGAATATCTTGTGGAGCAAGCTCCCAGGAACTATTATAACACTATGTCCTCCGTTTTCAAAATTTTTCATTTATTTTGACCTTCCAAATTCAGGATCAATGTGTAATGTACAGCAAAATGCTAGTGTTGCTTTTTGATATATGCTTCATCAGTGAGTCTTAAAGTCAATGAAATATGGAATATAAGCAAAATACGGACTTATAAATTTGCAGTGAAAAGTGTAACCATCCAGCAGAATCAAAATGTTTGTATCAACTAGACCAGAACATCATCTCCTTGCAGGCAAGCTACTTTAGAAACCCAGACTGAACCCTTACCAAGAAAACCATAAGGGTCAAGTCTGTTTAGTCAAGACAATTTCCCCTATGTGTGGTGCTCAGATACACAGGGCAAGTGATTGCTTTTGACTCTTTTTTTTTTTTTTTCTGGGCTTCCATGAGTCACCAGCTCTTCATCTTGCCCATCTCCCATCTCCAAACAAGGTACAATACAATTGAATAAGATTCCACATTCCAATATGCTATCCCATTCATTACCTGCTTCTCTGAGATTACACCCAGGTCATTTTGATTTGTGAAAACTTCCTGCTTTGTTCCCACAGGTAGATAACTCATGTGACTCTTGATGCTCAACAAGCAATATTATTTCCAAATGGTATTATAGATTCAATGTGAGAAGACACAATAGCATTTTGTTAGTCATCATACTAGCACCTTCTTTTTATAAAAATCAGGCCTTCTAAAAATGTAAAAATCTCAATGATGGCACCTCCTTTTATTTGTTTAGAATTGTGGATTACTTGAGCAGGAAGTGACATTAGAGAGTTTAGGCCAAGATTTTCATTTTATGATGCAGTGGTAAGCTAAATAGCCATCCCCTAAAGATATCCATGTCCTAATCAACAGAACCTGTGAATGCTACCTTATATGGTAAAATGAGATTTGCAGATTTGATTAAGTTGGGGATCTTGAGATTCGAAGATTATCCTAGATTAATAGGTGGGCCCTAAATATCATCAAAAGGATTCTTAGAAGAGGGAGACAAGAAGATCAAAGTAAAAAGTAGGAGATGTGAAAAGTGAAGCCAGGGATTGGGTCAAGAGCCAAGGAATGCAAGTGGCCTTTGAGGGCTAGCAACAGCAAGTGAAGGGATTCTCCCTTACTGCCACCAAAGGGACCAGCCCTGCCCACAGCTTGACCTGAGCCCAGTGAAATCTAGCCTCTAGAACCATAAGAGAATAAATCTCTTATTGTTTAAGCCAGTACATTTGTTACAGCAGCCATGAGGGATTCACACAGATAAGTCAGCAGGCTCTCAGAAAATGTCCTGGACATTAGGTCATATCCAGTCATCAGACTCCTGCCACAAGCACACTGGATATGTTCCCCATCCAGCACAGACTGCCCCTTCACAATTACTCAAGTTTACAAAAAGGCAGTAACCAACACCAGCATTAAGAAATGTATTTACATTATAAGATGGTGCAGCTGTGTCACACTTTTTGGTTCCCTACATGCTTTCACAAATATCAGAGAAAAATCAAGCAGTAGGAAAAGAGGCAGAGAAACATGTTGGGTCTGTTCTCCTCTAAGACAGCAGTGGGGGAAAGGCAGCTGGGAAAGCAAGAGCCTGGGGAGATTGGCTGAGAGAGAAATACCACTGGGTGAATGGTTGTGTTGGACACAGAAATTCTGTTCAGTAAGTGAGACATGGGAAAATGCTTGTGACACCATTAATGTGCTCCTCCTCTCTGGCTCTGCTGAGAATGCACACAGCAGCACAGGTGGGCATTAAAGCCTGGACAGTGAGTGGGAGAAAGGGAACCACAGGACACAAAGCAGAGGTGAGATCTCCCCGGCCAAACCACACCCCTGCTTTTCCAATGAAAAGAATCATCACAAGCAGCTCCAAAGGGAGACTTAGCACTGCCGTCAAAGGTCCTGCAATCTTATCACAAATGAAAAGTAGGAGTGATAACATTAATCTATAAAGCTGCAGTTCATGTGCAGATGAGACCAAATGGCTGACTGCATTAGCTACCCCCATACAATAACCTAGAGTCCTCACTTAGTGCAAGCCAAGGAGGACCGACCTTACACACTGGAAAAAAACACAGGGGCCTCTTTAGCCTCCAGGAATATCATAGTTAGGGTGACCATAGTATTTATCAGGCAAACCAGGGTACCTTTAAGAAAAGGAGGGATGCTCCTAATCATTATCTGAAACCACAGATATATGTTGGAACTCTGGACAAACCGAAAAATGTGGTCATCCCGATCACAGAAAAGGCACACACGTTCAGATACTCAAATGGGATAGTCTAAGATTCTTCTAATACTAAGGTCCTCTGCATCAAGCAATAATATTTCTGTGTTTTGTTTTCTCTCTGTCTCAATCACTTGCTGGCTGATTTCAGATTATCTATGTGGCTAGAAATGCAAAAGACACCGTGGTGTCCTACTACCATTTCTCAAGAATGGCTGCATTACTACCTACCCCTGGTACATGGGAGGAGTTTGTTGAGGCATTCAAAGCTGGTAAAGGTAAGTGAAAGGAAATTGTGGGTGCATGTGTCCTTATTCATTCATGTTTCCTTGTTCACTACTGACTTCAGAAAGGATGGGTTTTCAGTGAATGATTGTAGTCATCAAGGTCATAGGAGGGTGTGATGGCACATTCAAACTGGATCATTTGGGGAGAATTTAACCAAGAGACTATTTAGAAAGCTACGGGCAGAGTTTAAAGAAACAAACAGGTGATAATACAGTGCTCTTGGGTGAGTACGAGCAGGGAGCCATTGCCCCCTGGAAAAAGGACAGGGCCCCTTAACAGGAGCTGAAGCCTTCATTAAGGGAAACAGACCACAACAGTGAGCCAACAGGAAGAGCATCAGGGAAATAAACATACCTTCCCTACTCTCCTTTACCCCCAAAAGCCTCTGAGTACCTTTTCCTGGCAAAGCCCAGGTGGAAGTCTGAGCACAAAGGAGGCATCGACGCAGTCCCTAGAGGTCAACCTCACAGGGTGGAGGAGGGTGCAGAGTGGATTTGGCAGGGCCAACAGAAGACACCCAGTGCACCTCTCTTCCTCTCATTCACCATTACAAAGAGTAAAGGTGCCCAAATATCTGGTAATTATAGATTTTTCAGAATGAAAATCAGCCTACTAGGATACAATGTTTATTGTGTAACACTAATCTAGGCATCATGTAGTGATGCAAAAGAAAGAAAGATTATGACTCCTGGCAACTACACAGTATCTAATGTGCTATTAAGTTCCAGAGAAGAAATATAAAACCAAGGAATCCAGAATACTTCTTATCATCTCCTTAAATATTAAAAAAAAACTGTCTTCTGCAAATAAGAATTCTGTCCAGGGTCTTTGTCTTCTTTGCCTTTTTCCCTTTTATTTGAGACATCCATGCTCATTTTATAAGTTTCAAGTTGATATTGATGCCCCCCCACTTCTCTCTTGTTCCCTCCAGTGCTATGGGGCTCCTGGTATGACCATGTGAAGGGATGGTGGGATGCAAAAGACCAACACCGTATTCTCTACATCTTCTATGAGGACATGAAGGAGGTGAGGGGCAGTGCAGTCTACCATATTCTCCAGGGCAGCAAACCACAGTCGTGATCCTGTTTGTGGGCTTGCCCACAGGAGAGCCTTCAGTGCAAGTCCTTTCTCTCCATGACACTCTTCTTGACTCAGTTTTACCCTTGAAAGTTCTAACTACTTTTCTGCTCTTCTCAATTTTCTTTGCTTCAGTTCACAGTTTCTGGAAGATCCTTCCTCCTCAGGAAATATCACATGTCTTTATAGTTGAATTAATTCTGACACTCATGAACCATGTCTTCACCTACAAAGTGGGTATCATCTCATTTTGTATCTCATGAAATTATTATAAGGATTTATAAGATCACATATGCAAAGTGCCTAGTTGTGTTCAGTGAACATGCAGGGAGAGTTTCCTTCTCCCTCTTCCACACCCCAGGCCCACATCACAAACTGAAGTTTAATCATTGGCAGGACTGGCTTCACATATTGGGACAGAGGACGGATTTTTCCATTTCAAATCATTGTGTATGAGAGGCATGACAAAATCACTCTCAGGACCCCAGGGTTAGTGTCCTAGAATTAAACTACTTCTTGTGCCAATGGTGAGAAATCTAATCAAAAGCTATAGCTCCTTTTCTGCAACTCTTTGATCAAAGAACCAGTGCACAAGAACTCACATTTCTGTATCAAATTGAGATTCCTTTGTATTCATCCCCTTACTGACCTTCTATTAAATTCACAGACTTTTTGTCATCTTTTATAGCTCAAATACTAAATTTGGTCATACCATGACTCACCTGCAAAATTTTTTCTCCTTTATACAACTTTTCCTCATCTCTACCAGGAAACATAATTGCTGCTTTCAACAAATCTCATGGATCTCTCTCTCTCAATCTTTCTCTCTGTGTATGTGTGTGTGTGTGTGTGTGTGTGTGTGTACAGCATGTTTTCTGGGCCAGTTCTTACAGTTAGTTATGTCTACATTCATCTCCCTATTGCAACATGAGCCTCCTGAGGGCAGGAACAGCTCTCATTTTTGTGTCTTGGCAGCACCTTTGCACATAGTCGTCACCTGAGGGATGTTTATTGAATATATTTGAACTGATCCCTTAACTCATTTCTCCCCAAACACTGTTTGTCCACACAGAATGTCATCCTTAATGGAAAACTCAAATTATTTGCTTTGTATAACTATTCTACATACAGGACCCAAAGCGGGAAATTCAGAAGATTTTGAAGTTCTTGGAGAAAGAAATACCAGAGGAAATTCTGAATAAAATCATCTATCACACCTCCTTTGATGTAATGAAGCACAACCCAATGGCCAACTACACCACTTTCCCTATCAGCTTCCTGGACCACTCTATCTCCCCTTTTATGAGGAAAGGTACGTTAAGACTCATATTCTCAGATGCCAGATTGGACGCTGTGGTCCCCATGCTCTGCTTAGATTTTCCAGTAATGTTTCTTGCCCCATTATGCATTCTTGTCAGTGACACTACATAATTTTTCAGAGGCAAACTTCCTTTTTTTTCCCACTCTTATCCTGGTTCCAAGGGTGTGTGCTCACTCCACCCTGTACTCTTGTGTGGTAATCACTGAAACTTTGCTCCATTTCAGGGATGCCTGGGGACTGGAAGAGCCATTTCACTGTGACCCAGAATGAAGAATTTGACAAGGACTACCAGAAGAAGATGGCAGGGAGCACCCTGACCTTCCGCACAGAGATCTGAGGGCAACAGGGGAGCCCATCAGTCAAGGACCTCCTTCCTAGATTTTAGACACTTGAGCCTCATAATCAAGAATACTTAAACTTTAATCCTGAGCTTTCCTACACTCTCAGAAATTCTATGCCACTGTGATATACTTCATCCAAATGCAACCAAATCTTGGGTAGAAATTTAAAATTAAATTACATGATCATTCACATAGACACCCACCACATGATGGTGTGCTTATCTGCAAACCCGTGATATAACCCAATCACTATCTCACAATAGCCTGGCTCCCTGGATGCAAAATTCATTAAAAGAGAGAAATAGAGTAGAGTAGAACTTCAACATAAGATAAAGTGAGTGAGAAGCAGAGAAGGAGAAGGTGAACACTATGGAGAATGTGAAAAGGGAACCAGGTTTTATCCTTAACCATCAACAACGAGACACAGAGGATGGCCCAGCTCTTGGAAGTATTAGGTTATGAGGTGCAGAAGGTAAAAAGAAGGGAAGCCAGTGAACTGTGCCTGACTCAGGAGGTCTCAAGCTGGACATGAAGAAAGGCCAGAAAGGAATGGGTGATAAGCAGCACAAGAAACAGAAACAGATGCAGTTCACTTTTGAGACCAACACAAGGCAGACAGGCAGAAAACAATATATATTTCAGATGGGCTTTTTAGAGAGAAATGGAGGAAAAATCTTCAAATTAGCCCCCCTCCCTCAAAGAAAATAAAATACCAGCACCACATGCATTTTAAGAAAATCTTGAGTATCACATCTCTGGAAGGATCATCTTTCATGCTTCTTAAAAAGAAGCTCTAAGCAAAATGGTCAATATTGATAAATTATTCAGCTACACATGTAATTATGTTCTGCCTCTTTTTTTCATTAAAACCTGTCTCAAGAAAGTGTCTAGCATCATTTACACAAGTAGTGTGAATATCAATGTATTATTTTAAAAGGGTGTCAGGAAGGTACAGTTTGTGGGAGTACTGCATTCCTATGCCACTAAATCATAATATAGAGAATATTATCAACTCTGTGCAGGAACAAAAGAAGCCCCATTTGCATTCTTTCATCGTCATACTTTCTAAGCATGAAAATCATTAACCACATGGCAAATAATCCAGTACAGTATTTGTGCAGTGCCAAGCTGCTCTGAGGAAATACATGGTGAAGTGAACCAGCATGATTGAATAGTAAATACATTTTTTATCAGTGAACACCCACACCACATTCCCAGCTCACATTCTAAGAGCTACCTAAAAATATAGACAGCAGACTGCTAAAACTCCCTTTCTGTACACAGTATGACCTGGGCAAATAAAGGGAATATCTGTAATGCGTCTGGAGTTCACAAATTGGGAAAATGTGCAGCTATTCTTTTATGAATTGTAAGATTCTTTTTACTTTCATTATAAAAATAAATTCCATTCTTGTATTCTCCATCAGTTTCAGTTGCAGAGTATTCATGGATTTCTCTCTCACGTTCTGATATATGCTTTAAAACAATACTTGGAGTACTAACAAGAAGTAATGGCTTCATTCAATTTTAGTTAGTTAGTTAGCTACCTGGTTAGTTATTTTGAGAAGGGGGCAGGGAGGGCAGAGAGAGAGAGATAGAATCCCAAGCAGGCTCCCTGCTGTCAGCAGAGCCCAAAGTGGGGCTCTATCTCATGAATCACATCTGAAATCAAGAGTCTGAGGCTTAACTGACTGAGCCACTCAGGTGTCCCAGGCTTCATTCAATTTTAAGTCTTTAGTCCCAGCTCTATAAAATGATGATGATGGAGAAGGTGACTATCCACGTATCCAGGGCAATATAATATCCTTCTAATCACATATTACATATTTACACACACACACACACACACACACACATTCCTCTATATACTGTGGTCGTGTAAGATGATATTGTAAATATTCATGCCTAAGGGATTTGGAGCCATGCACTTAGGAGAGAAAAACAGAGTAATGGGAAATGGAACTGAGCTTGGAATCCTGAAACCAGAATAAGAGGTTGAGGAATCCGGTCACACTGCCCAAAGACTTCACTGGTGATGAGATGACTAAGAATCAACAGGTGGGACCCAGCAGAGCTAAGTGAACTCATGTCCCTGCTCCTGGCCAGGCCCATTTTTTAGCACATTCCTGGAGCTGGAGCATATTGCCTGCACCTCCTCCAGGCTGTAATTCGGTTCATCTGGGCACTCAGAACACTGCCATCACAACCTGGGGTTCCGGGGATCCTTTCTGATTATCTAACAAATACCAAAACCTTCCTAACTGGCATGTTTAGAAAAAGAAAACCAAGGCTTAGTGGAAATATGGTTAGAAAGGCAGTTTTTCCCTAGTAGAATGCTGGGATCAGAGTGTCTTTGTCATGGAAAAGTCTGTAAGTGTGAGGTAGCCCTGAGCAGAAGCTCCCCTTTCCCAAAATAGTGTAGCCTTCTTGGTCCCTCCGTCCTTCCAAGCCATCTGTTGTCCCAGGCTCCTGGGCCCTTCTTTTGCTCTTTGGTATTCTATGGGTTTCCCATCCTAACATACCCAAGCCCATTGCCTACCCTTGGAGAAGAGGATCTCATTCCCCACCCTGCATCCACCAGTCTTCTGTCCCTTACCCATCTCACTCATAATAAACCTGTGTGGGGTTTGCTGGTAATGAAACTTCAAAACATCCATCTGCGTCAAACTTAGTCCACATAATCTGGAATATTCTGAATTCAAGTATGTGAAATGGTAATAACAAATGATGGAGAGGGGCACCTGGGTGGCTCAATCTGTTAAGTGTCTGACTCTTCATACCAGCTCAGGTCAGGACCTCACGGTTTATGGGTTAAAGCCCTGCACTGACAGTGTGGAGCCTCCTTGGGATTCTTTCTCTCACTCTCTGCCCTTCCTCTGTACTCTCTCTCTCCCTTTCTCAAAATAAATAAATAAACTTTAAAAAATGATGGAGAAAGGAAGGCAAGGCATGGGAATAAAAACTCTTAAATCTTTCTAGGTATCCACTTTTTTTTTTTTTTTGGCTTGAAGAAATTAGAGTTTATACTAGTGAAATCTGATGACCAGCTTTCTTCTGAGTTTACTTTTCAGTGGCAAACCATCCACCCTCCTTCATCATCACTGCCCTGCCCTTCTCTCTCCCTACTTTGTTGTTGGTCTAGGGGTCACAGGCTGGAAAACTATAGCTCCTGGGCCAAATTCATTTCATTTGGTATGCATGGGAGCTAAGAGGATTTTTCTATTTTAAAAAGGTTGTTGCAAAAACACCAGAAACAAAGAAGAAGGGATCCTTAAAGCCTGAAATATCATCTACTATCCTGTCTCAGACCTGAGTTTCTGGATCTGCTTTATCTGGACCAGGACTTGGTGTGAATGAGTCTAGAGGCATCCTGAAGGTCCATATTTGTGAAGATTCAGACTCCCACATTTGGAATGCAAGAGCAGGAGTCCTGGATGGGATCAAACTGAAGCCCCTGTGAACCCCTGTATTGCCAAGGTCTGTGGGTAATCAGTCCCCCAGGAGCAGTCATTGGTGGGGTCAGGCTCAAGTCCAAAGTTTGGCAGGAAAAGCAGGACTGAATGGCTAGGGCTTGGTCCACACTATGCTTAAAATTCCACAGTCCATCATAGCCTTGACCAGAAGACCACTGACTGCCTCCCTGAGTTCCTGGGAGCTGGAGAACATCCCCGACCACCACCAGGATTAGCAATGTGGAGTAGGGAACTGTCGGGGTATGCAGAGAAGCAGGCCAGGCAAGCTTCCTACATGAGGCTCTTTTTACAGAGTTGGCTGTGACACCCAAATATAAGCTCAGCTATCCTTGCCAGCACCATGTGCTATGAACACAAGACACTAGCACAGAGCATGTCCCAGCTCTGCCCTCTCAGGTCCTAGGGAGATGGGATTTGGTGGAATGGCAGGTCACTACCCTGCTTCTAGAAGCAGCAGGAAGCTGCAATTGGCCACAGGTTGCCCCCAAGGCAGAGAGTTCTCAGGGCTCTCCAGAAGCCCATGGCATCCCCTGTTTGCGATTGGTTTCCAGAAGCAGACCTTGGAATGAAGATTCCAAGTAACTTATTTTATTTTATTGTTTTTTAATGTTTATTTATTTTCGAGAAAGGGAGGGAGAGAGACACAGTGTGAGTAGGGGAGGGGCAGAAAGAAAGGGAGACACAGAATCCAAAGCAGGCTCCAGACTCTGAGCTGTGAGCACAGAGCCCGATGCAGGGGCTCGAACTCACAAGCCGTGAAGTCATGACCTGAGCTGAAGTTGGACGTTCAACCTACTGAGCCACTCAGACACCTCTGCAAGTAACCTATTTTAAAAGTGATCCCATGAGAACCCTCTTGCACTGTTGGTAGGAATGCAAACTGGTGCAGCCACTCTGGAAAGCAGTGTGGAGTTTCCTCAGAAAATTAAAAATAGACCTACCCTATGACCCAGCAATAGCACTTCCAGGAATTTACCCAAGGGATACAGGAGTACTGATGCATAGGGGCACTTGTACCCCAATGTTTATAGCAGCACTCTCAACAATAGCCAAATTATGGAAAGAGCCTAAATGTCCATCAACTGATGAATGGATAAAGCAATAGTGGTTTATATACACAATGGAGTACTACATGGCAATGAGAAAGAACGAAATATGGCCCTTTGTAGCAACGTGGATGGAACTGGAGAGTGTGATGCTAAGTGAAATAAGCCATACAGAGAAAGATAGATACCATATGTTTTCACTCTTATGTGGATCCTGAGAAACTTAACAGAAACCCATGGAGGAGGGGAAGGAAAAAAAAAAAAGAGGTTAGAGTGGGAGAGAGCCAAAGCATAAGAGACTCTTAAAAACTGGGAACAAACTGAGGGTTGATGGGGGGTGGGAGGGAGGGGAGGGTGGGTGATGGGTATTGAGGAGGGCACCTTTTGGGATGAGCACTGGGTGTTGTATGGAAACCAATTTGACAATAAATTTCATATATTGAAAAAATAAAAATAAAATAAAATAAAAAATAAAAGTGTTCCCATGAGAGAATAATCAGAGAATGGGAAACAGGAAGGGGAGGGATTCTGCACAGTCCCAGCCTCAGTCTCATTCTCTAGGGAGTCCCTCATTCCTGGGAGAGTCCTTCCTAGAGGCAGGGCAGGGAGCTGGGCTTTCCTTTCCTGCCCTCAGTCCCTCCATGTGGCTGCCCCAGGGGGATGTCAGCTCCCAGATTCCTGTGCTGTCAGAGCTTCTGGGCAAAGCCATTCAGTGCCAAAGGGCAGACTTCCTTCTCTGAAGGAAGCAGGCCAGGGCCTATAAGAAGGACGCACATTCCTGGGGCATGAGATGGAGGCTGGGGGTGCCAATCCACGGGAATCTGGGCAGGGCACCAGTAGTGCTGCCCCATTCCAGAGCTTTTAAAGAGGAACCCAACCCTGAGTCCCATGTGAAAAGCACACCGCTGTGGTAGTGCCACCAAGAACCATGAGTTCTGCATAATTAGAATGCTTTATTCTGAGGCCAGGCCCTGTGTAGTCAGACCACAGGGTGAGGATGGGGACTGGCAAGGGAGAGGAATGGCAGTGTGGGCGCACGTGGGATAGGCCTGCCAGCTCAAGTCCCCCTTCTTATCCCACCACACCCTGTTCCCTGACACATGGTGTGTAGCCACTCAGGTGGGAACCACCTGGAACCTTAGGCGCATACCCTAATCCCCTCCCATGGAGCAGAAATTAGGAGGTCCCAGCCAGCAGGGGTGCCAGAGAGCATGTCCCCTGTCACACAAGTCCTACTGTGATCAAGAGAGCAGAGTCAAGAATTAAGTCTGAATTGGGGGACTGAGAGACAAGGTGGCTAGAGAAGATGGCCTGGAGAGGGCCTGAGCGTGTGTCAGGACTGCGACACAAAGCTGAAGGAGAAAGGGATGGGAAAGAGGACAAGATGGGTGGGGAAAGTGAGCATCAGAAAGGATTTGGGGGTAAATACTGGACCCTTGAAGTAAGATGATGGCAAAATTCCTAACCAGGTGAGCACCACTTCACTAAAAGGGACAAAATACTGCCTTATTTTCTGGATATAAATATTTATTAAATACTTTATTTCTGAGAGAAAGTTGAAAATTTGAAAACTTTTATACTTTCCCGCTTGACATTGAATTTTACAACAAAATCTCTTATTGAGATACATACATAGATAGATGATAGACCTAGAGAAAAAAAATTGAAGCTGTTTTAAAGTGCATTTGATTTTGTGCACATGTCTTAACACCTGGCACAATGTTTGCCTGGCACATCAACCCCAGCAAGATGAAAGATTTGTCTTTTCAGACAGTCTTTAGGAATTCAAGCTGGTATTATATTACGTCAAAGAAGATCTAGGGGCACCTGGGTGACTCAGTTGGGTAAGCATCCAGCTTCAGCTCAGGTCATGGTATCTCATGGTTCATGAGTTTGAGCCCCACATCAGACTTGTTGCTGTCAGCACAGAGCCCACTTAGGACCTTCTGTCCCCTTCTCTCTGCCCCTTCCCTGCTTGTACTCTCTCTCTCAAAAATAAATAAATCTAAAAAAATAAAAGATCTAAAGCTGAAAAAAATACTTTGAAATCATAAAGCAATCTGCATACAAAGCTTCATACAGCAAGCCTGTCAAGGTGAGTGATAAAAGACCTTGGAGTTCAGCTTCTTTCTGGAATGTTGTGAAAAATGTAAGTCGTTCATCAACAGAAGTAGAAGTCCTCCATTCCTCAGGAACCTGACTCATCTTCTCACTCAAATAGGAGAGCATGCTTGCACCTCTGTCAACTAATCCAAGGGCATTTCATAGTACATATATTTCTTATTAGGAGATTGGGGGTTCATTGTAAGAAAGAGACTGAAGACTACATGCTTCCCTCTGGGTTGGAGGTGGAAACAAGAGAATCATCTAAGTTTCCTTTAAGTCTAGCGTCTATGAATTTGAAATTCAGATCTGAATATATTCTGCCCCCTTCAAAAACTCCAAATGGTGCTCCTGTGTGATTCACTCGCACATTGAAATATCCAGTCTCAAACCCTCCCCACGATTGTTATATTTTCAACTGCCTCATAGATATTCCCACCTACAGTACCTGTGGCACTTCAGTCTCAGAAATTTTTAAAACCTAACTCATTCTCCTTCTCTTCCCCTGTTCCCTCTCCCTCATAAACAATTGCTCCTGATTTCCAGTTGCTGTTTATAGGAGCACTATTTTCTTGGGAATTTTTCTCCTTGATGTCCTACAGCTTAAATACTATGATGTTATGAAGTAAATACTTAAATAACATGATGTAAAGTCAGTACATAAACACAAACGTATTCATAACAAAATAAGGAGGAAATTCTCATAGTAGTTACTGTTCTCATTAATGTAACTGGTAATGTGGTCATAGCTGGTATTCATAATTAGCTTCTTCTATTCCATATTCCCTTTGCCTTCAGTAAGCACCTCATCAGGTTGTGGTTCTTTACCTGGTGGGGGTACCCAAATATTCATTCCTGAAGCATCTGGACCATTAGTATCCTGCCTGGATTGGGTTGTTGTAGTTTTTCAATGATCTTAATCACAGGGCATGGTAATACTAAATGATGCCCTATAGGATTTCCTGTATTCCAGACATACTCTTCCTCACCTCCATTGTGGAGTATAGTCCCCTTGGTAGCAAACAACTACTTTCTTTACCTGTTGATTCAGAGGCATGAGGAGCCCAAAATGGCCTGGCAGCAATCTTAATTTCCAATTCAATGAGTCTCCTGCTGGAGTCATCCTTCCCTTTGGAACTAAGGCCTCTAGATCAGTAGAGCAGAAGCTTACAGGAACAGGAAGCAAAACTTTTG
This sequence comes from Panthera leo, assembly GCF_018350215.1. Classification (NCBI taxonomy): domain Eukaryota; kingdom Metazoa; phylum Chordata; class Mammalia; order Carnivora; family Felidae; genus Panthera; species Panthera leo. The sequence continues at coordinate 52,423,116 of NC_056681.1, read as the reverse complement.
CTGGTGGGTCTCTGGGTGTTGATAGCAATTGGTGCCATTATTCTTATTTCCACACCTCATTCCTGGACTCATGAATCCTGGCTATGGGAGAAACAACACCATACATTGAATGTTGATTCAGAGACTATAGAGCCTCCTAACATATCTTACCACCCCACCTGCACTGTAACTGAGTCTTCAAAAGGACATTCCACAGTTCTATCAAGCCAGCTGTTTTAGGACAGTGGGAATGGTAAGACCAGTGAACTGATTCTGTGAGTACAAGCCCCTTGGCTCACTTCACTTACCATGAAATGATTCCTTGATCAGAAACAAGGCTGTTTACTATAACTTGGTGCTGGATAAAGCATTCTGTAAGACCATGGATAATAGTTTTGGCAGAAGCATTGCATCCAAGGAAGGCAAATCGTATTGTAACAGCACTCCAACAGGTCTTATATGTTAACTTGCTTCAAGGTAGGCACTCTTTGCTTGCTGACCTAAACCCCATAGTTTATAGCAGAATCAACCTACTTCCCTTCAGAGCCTGCAGACCCCTGGCCTTGAGGAAGGAAGGACTAGACTTTCTGGAAGATAAGGCCTTACCGCACTCGAAAACAGCCACCACTGACCATGGTATCCTCAGTAAGAGACATCTGGGTGTCTTGATTCCTAGTACAGGCAGTGGGAATCTGGACTTCCTTGCCAGGACATGGCTTGCTGGCTGCAGGGGCATCCTTTACTGAGAGACACCTGGGAGCCTTGATTACTGGCAGAACAGAGGATTCTGGAGGCCTTGCAAGGACAAATGATTAACCCCTGAGCATCAGTTTTTCCTGCATGTAGCCCGCTCCCCCATTTTCTCTCTTTTCCACTGGTTCCTCTGGATAGGGAAGACAGTCTTGGGACATGAGTCCACCATCTTCCCAGGTTGCCAGCTTCCTGAATAAAGCAACTTTTCCTTTTTCATCATCACCTGTCTCTTGAGTATTGACTTTGGAGCAGCAAGCAGGCCAAACTTGATTTCAGAACTGGTCCTTTGTCCTGCAACAATATCTGGAGTAAGTGTTTGTTCCAGTGGGAACAAAATGCTGCCCCTTTCATGGTGGAAGTGGCCTAATGCAATTAACCTATACCTGATTCATCACCCTGGGGAATGGTGCAGACCTAGGACTCTGGACTGGTCTCTGCTGCTGGCAGATAGGACACTCAGCAGTGCCCATAGCCAGACTTGGGGAATGAAAGCCCATATTGGTGATCCCACATATAACCTCCACCCTGCTACCATGGCCACTTTGTTCACAAACCTACTGGGCAATGACAAGGGTGGCTGGGGAGAGAGGCTGACTGACATCCACAGAACAAGTCATCCTACTCACTTGATTATCACTGAGGTCACTGAGCATTCTCACAAGATACAGATATCTTCACATTATTTGCCCACTGAGAAAGGCCTATCCACATATACCATGCCCAAATTTCTTTGTCACCAATTTTCCAACATATTCCTTCCAAGTCCTTGACCATCAGCCAAACAATTGGCCATAGCCTACAAATCAGTATATAATTACACATCTGGTCATTTCTGCATCAAAGTGAACAATGAGGTTCATTGCTTGAAGTCATACTTCAAAGATGCCCCATAAAGGGGCTATAGCATGCAACTTCTATGTTCACGTGGACCCTGCACATCCTGCAGAAGCATCTGTAAAGCAGGCCTGAGTCTTCTCTTCCTCTGTTGACTGATGGTAGAAACTCCCTATGAGGCCACAGGTGTAGGCTGGGAGAGAGAAGGCCATGTAGCAGGAGCCGGACCATGGGTATTGGAGCCACTTCATGTAACTTACTTGTGCCCAAGGGCCTGCTTGGGTTTGATCATGTATATACCACCTCCATCTGATTATGGAGTGCTGCTGTGCACACCCAGCTTTATAATTTGGTGGGTCAGGTAACACCCAATTCCTGATGGGCAGCTCAGGCCACACGACAACTTGGCGGCTCAGGGTTAAGTGTTCAGTCTCTACTAAGACCCAGTAATAGGCCAAGAGTTGTTTCTTAAGATGAGTAGTTATTTGAAGAGCTTGGCAAGGCTTTAATCCAAAATCCCAAGGGCTGCATTTCACCTGTAGGAGTCCATCAGATGCTCTGAACAGCATCCTTCTCTGCCACTGCCATTCCAAGCACTGTTGGATCTGCTGGGTCACATGGCCCAAGTGACAGAGCACCTTGCACAGTAGTCTGGACCTGCTGCAGAGCCTTCTCTTGTTCTGGGCCCCACTCAAAACTAGCATATTTGTCGGGTCACTCAGTAAATGGGTCAGAGTAGCACACCCAAATGGGGAATATGTTGCCAACAAATCCAAAGAGGCATCCTAGGCACTGGGACTTTTGGTTGTGGGAAGGGCTAGGTGCAACAACTTATTCTTCACCTTAGAATGGTTTCTCAACATGCCCTGCACCACTGAGCCCCTAAGAATTTCAGTGAGGTAGGAGGCCACTGAATTTTTGTTGGATTTATTTCACACCCTGTGACATGCCAATATGTCTAGTGTCCAATAAGCCTAGTGCTCAATAGTTCCAATCAGCATAATATCAACAACGTAATTGATCAGCGTGATATCTTGTGGAACGGAAAGGTGATCAATTATGACATAGAGCTGGAGAGCTGATGTACCTCAGAGGTTGGACAGTGAAGGTGTATTGCCAGCCTTGCCCACTGAAATCTAAAGTGCTGGTGGTCTCTATGAACAAATATGGAGAAAAAAAGCATTGGCATGGTCAATAGCTGCATACCAGGTACCAGCAATGCATTAATTTGCTCAAGCAAGGAGACCACATCTGGTACAGAGGCTGCAATTAGAGTTAATACCTGGTTGAACTTACAATAATCCACATCATTCTCCAAGCTCTATCTGTCTTCAGCACAACCCAAATAGGAGAGTTGAATGGGGATGTAGTGGGACTGCATCCCTCCAGTCCTTGATGGTGACATTAATCTCTACAGTGTCTCCAGGAATGTGGCATTGTTTTAGGTTTACTATTTTCCTGGGTGGAGGCAGTTCCAGTGGCTTCCACTCAGCCTTTCCCATCACAATAGCCCTCACTCTACAGGTCAGGAACAACCATGAGGGTGGATTCTGCCAGCTGCTGAATATGTGTATTTCTATTATGCACTCCAGAGCTGGGTAAATAACCACAGGATAGGTTTGAGGACCCACTGGACTCACTACAAGACAGACTTGAGCTAAAACTCCATTGATCACCTGACCTACTGATCACCTAAGCCCCTACTCTGACTAAGGGACCATGGTGATATTTGGGGTCTCCTGGAGCCAGTGTCCATTCAGAGCCAGTGTCCAGTAGTCCTTAACAGGTCTGATTATCTCCCTTTCCCAAGTGCACAGTTATCCTGGTAAATAGCTGTAGGTTCCTTTGGGGAGGGAGAGAGAAAGATTAACAGTATGTTTTTGATAGTTTACCAGGGTCTCTCCTCAAGAGGACCTGGCCTTCCTTCATCCTATGAGATTCTACGTCTGTAAACTGACTCCTGTCTCAGAATTGAGTGAGGAGCCTTAACGATCTGTTTTGATGAGTGAGGTTAGACTTTGTTCACTTGACCTAGAACTTTTCTGCTTATACAGATCAAGTAAGAATTTAGCAGGCTTCCTATTTCACTTCTAGGCACACCACAATCAATGAGGCAATGCCGTAGGTCTGTACACATCAGAGTACTTGAGCACTGGTTTGACTCAGCTGTCCTTTACAGCGACCTCTTGCTCAACTATAGACCCCAACAGTTAAAACCAGAAATAGACAATACCGCTTAACTAAGGCTCTAACAGAAACACGTTGTGCTTATTCCTTATCTCACTTTCTTGAGACAGTGACAAGGACATTTTACAATGACTGGATCAGAAAAGCCCTGACAGCAACAGAATGCCTAGAAGACCACATCTGGCACGTGATCACATGCTTAACACACACTGACCCCCACTGGTGACCACGTACTCTCTGCCTGCTCTCTTGCACACACCCATCACCTACCCCCAGCCTCTCCTTATAAAACTCTAGATGCCCATCTTGCAGGTGGAGAGGTCAGTTGTTAAGGCTTGAGCCTGCCACCTCCCTCAACTGCTGGCACTTGAAATAAATTTTTCCCTTCCTCTTTTCCAAACCCTTGCCTTCTGAGTTATTGGCTTCTCTTGCTACAAGTTTATCCATGTTTGTTCAGCAACAGTGTTGGCAAACTCAGTCAGGTGCTATGCTTCCCATTTGTCCAGCCCCATTGGGATTTAAGCAGTTGGCCATGGCAGCATGCCAAGACTCACCTGTTTGTTTCCTGAATTAGTGGCTGTGATAGATGGATTGGTAACAACCATACCCACTTTGTCTCTGGTGGTTGAGTGCCATCCCTTGGCCCTGCCACCCCAGAATCTAACTACTCTCCTTGCATTAGGCTACCCAGTTCACAGACTGCAGGCCCCACAGTGAGGTGGGGACTTACAGTCACCAAACTCCACAAGGATGCCAGGCTTCCCTCATAAATTTATTCCTCGCAGCCGTGGTGGAAAGGATGCCTTCTGGACCCTCCCAGTGTGGCTGAATAGGTCCTAAATGACAAATCCACTCTAATATTCTGGTCTCCCTAAGCCTTTGAATGTCTTCCTCTACATTAAACCAATTCAGGCACAGTATTTCTCATTGGCTTAGAGTGGGCCATCTCTTGGGCCATGCTTCAGGCAACCACCCACACAGTGCAATGCTCCCTAACCCCCAGAGTTGCAACAGTAAATGCAGAATCTCTGCTTAGTGGGCCCTCATGCATGAATTTGGCTTAATTAAATTTTATATTCCTTCCACCATTACTCCTCACCCTTATATACGTTCCTACACATAGTCCCAGGATTTGGTTTTATAAATTAAAAAACTCAAGTAGTTCTTTGGAGTGCAATGCACCTTCTTATGAGTCACACTGTACCTCACCTTTAGGGATCTTCTGGGACTTGAGTCTAGGTATTGGTCTAGAATCAAAGAAGGTGCTAGAGTGAGTCCTGAGAAGAATCAGCAGTTTCTTACAAGGCAGTTGTCTCAGGAGAAGCCAGTACAGTCTCCTCAGGCAATGCAGGGTCAATCCCCACCAATGGAAGTGGAAAGACCATTCTACTGGCAATGAAGATTCATCAGAATTCAGGGGGCACTGAATACCCAGCTCCACAATGGTTTCTATACACACACCCATTCTAAATTTCAGTATCTCACTCCTCCCAGTCAATAACCTCACTTTAACAGTAGATACCCAATGAGCTGGGTATTCTATTTGTGTTCTAATAATTGCATTGTATTGTAATCCAGCCACTTGCAGGATAGCTTCTGGGTTTGGTTTTTGACATCTCAGCCCTGCAGATGTAAGAGATGAGGATCTCTTTCAGGCAAGACATAGAGGCTTTCAGATCACTTATGTGGCATTTTAGCAGGGAATTCAAGCTCCTGAGCTTGTCATTTTCATTCCTCATTTTGTCCAGCAATATCTGTGTCCAGTGATGTTGCAAGCAACCAGCCAATCTAATTACACTCACCAGTTTATAATGACAAATGTTTGAACATATCACATGCATGATAACCCAGATCTTTGCTTCTCCCAAGTGCTTGATTAGGAGTATCCAATGGTGATATTTCACATATCTCTACTGCTAAATCATGCCAAAGGATGTTCTCTTTACTACCGGAAATAGTATCATTAGTGTCTTTAAATCTTATCATATTAGAGAGCCAATTCCAGGAACTCCCAGAACCAATTTGGAAAATTCATCCTTAAGATTCTATTCCTCCAGAACCACTCTTTGTACCAAAATCTTGTTAGAATTCTCCAGAGAAACAGAACCAGTATATGTATTAAAGAATTGACTCATACAATTATGGAGACTTGCAGAGCCAATGTCCCAGTTCCAAGCCCCTCAGGCAGGAGAATTCTTTCTTAATCAAGGGAAGTCAGTCTTTTGTTCTATTCAGGCCTTCAACTGAGTGGATGAGGCCCACTCACATGGTGGATGGCAATCTGCTGTACTCAGTCTACCAACTTAAATGTTAATCTCATCACAAAAACACAGAAAATAATATTTGACTGAACATCTGAGCACTTTATGGTTCAGTCAAGTTGACACATAAAATTAATCATAATAAGCATCTAGGTTTAAACATTGAAGTCATGTATTCTTAACATCTCACTCTCTAGTAATCCCCATGTTAGTCATATGCTGGGTCCAGTAATGTCCACTTCTGCTGACCTTCTCTTTCCCACTCTCCCTTCTGCTTCAGTAGCACATACCCCTTGCCTAGGCTCCTAGAGCAACCTAGTAATAACCTTGTAAGTTTGCTCCCAGCTTCTACTCTTGTTTCTTCAACCCATTTTATAGTCTAATTCATATGGTTCTTAAAAGGCAGCTCTGAGTACGTCATTCTACTGCTTCAGCAGTAATCCACTGACTGTCAAACTAATCATACACTCTTTGTCATGAGAAACTAAAAAAGTCACCATAGTATATCTCCATTTCTCTACCCATCTGGTCTATACCAGTGGTTCTCAGGATCCTTACACACTCTTAAAAAATTTTTGAGAATCCCAAATAGATTTTACTTATGTGGTTTATATCTAGCAATATTTTCCATATTACAAATTAAAACAGAAATTTTTAAAACACAAGAATAATTCATATTAATTCCATCATCCCATCTGTCATCAAAACAATGGCATTCTCACAGATAATATAGCTCTGGAAAACCCCACTGTACAATCCTGAGAGAATGAGTGTGTAAAAGGCAAACATCGTTTATTATTATGGAAACTTTTGACCTGAAGATCCCCTGAAAGAGTCTCAGGGGTCAACATGGATTCCCAAAGCACATGTTGGGAAATTGCTGCTCACTGTTAAAGTCAAACAGGACTAGTCTCTGTTCCCCAGACAGATCTCACACACACACCCAAGATCCTCATCTTTAATGAGGCTGTTTCCTCAGTCTGAGTCCTATCTGCCCCACTAACTCTAATCTATATAACAAGGCTTTTTCTTCTCCTTTGAAAGAGGAACTTACATGTCATCTCCTTTGTGAGATTTTTCATGATGGGCCACCACCATTTGTGTGTGTGCGTATCTGTGTGTGTGTGTAAGTTTCCTTCTGCAGACTCTTCAGAGTATTTTATTTATGTCTCTTCTATGGTACTTATAGAATTTTCCCTTTCATTATTGCTGTTTATGTATTGATTTTATTTCTTCTTGTACACATACATTGTTCTCACCTTTCCAACACTAATTTCCCCTTCCACTATTACCATCTCAGTTTTGCTTTGACAAACTTCTCCTCCCCAAATGTATATAATTTCATGGAATTAGCCATAAAGGAACCCCACCTTTTTCTGGCCAAAGGGTGAAAATATGAGCCAAACTAGGTCAGTCAGATACTTAGCCCTGGAATTTTAATTATGAGCAGACACTGAATTTATTTGGGGCTCACTCAACTTGAGAGAAGTGCCTTGAAGAGAGATTGCCCGTTGAGTACTCTTCCTACATTCCTAGGGCTGCTTCACTTACTGCCCTGGTTCTTCCTCTTTTCTTTCAGTTTTGTAGGATACCCTGTATCTTTCAAATAAAATATTTTTGTGTCTAACTTAAGCATGGTCAGTTGCTATTATTTGTGAAAAAATAACTCTAGTAAGCTGGCCTCTGCCTCAATACACACACACACACACACACACACACACACACACGTCACAGACTTTGAGTGTGCAGTTCTCTCTTGTCCAGCAAGAGAGAGGATGCAGAATTGAATACAAGAAAGGCTAATATCCAGGAGGAGATAAGAGTCCTGAACAGGGGTTTTGTCTTTCCCTTTTGATGACCCCTTTCCTCTATAAACTTTTGTTTCTTCTTTCTTTCTTTCTTTCTTTCTTTCTTTTTTTCTTTCTTTCTTTCTTTCTTTTTCTTCCTTAGAGAGAGAGAGAGTGAAAAAGAACACGCATGTCCATGCAAGCATGTGTGCAGGGGAGGAGCAGAGGAAGAGGGAGAAAATCTTTTTTTTTTTAATGTTTATTTATTTTGAGAGAGGAGAGTGTCATCTGGGGATGGGAAGAAAGAGAGGGATAGGGAGAATCCCAAGCAGGCTCTGAAGTATCAGCACAGAGGCCGACTCAGGGCTGGATCACATGAAACATGAGATCATGACCTGAACTGAAATCAAGTCAGACACTTGGCACTGGGCACCTGGGCACCAATAAATTTTTATTTCTAAGAAGATATTAAAATACATTTCAAACTAAATGTTTTACAGTGGCTTATATTTTTTCCCTGAAAAGACCTAATTTTGTCACATAAGCCACTAAATATTAAGCATGGAAACCTGTCATTAGAGTAAAAGATTTAGTTTTTTGATATGCCTTAATTATGCACTTTGTGAGTTTTAATTTAAAGAAAGCCACTGATACTGAAATCTTGAGGGCAGCTACATCTATTTATAAGCCTTAGTACATTTTCTGATGTTTTAAAAGAAGAAACACTGCCTTGATTATATGAACAATTCAGAAAGTACATTCAGCTTGTAGTGGTGAATTCTCTTAAGGAAATACATGAATTTTAAAAATTACTATTATACTGTTTTTAAATACTTACCTTATTTTAATGTTTAGTATTATCCCCTCCCTACTCATATATATTTAGGTATATATCCAAAATAAATGAAAAAGATTTGTTCACATAAGAACTTGCATATGAATGTTCATAGGAGCATTATTTATAAGAGTCAAAATGTCCATCAACTGATAAATGTCCATCAACTGATAAATGAATAAAGATGTGGTGTATACCTAAAATGAAATGCTATTTACAGTATGGCTGAACCTTGAAAAGACCACAAAATTGAAATTATAAGTTTAAGAATATTATGAAAGAATTCAGCCACTAACAGCCACATAGTGTATGATTCCATTTGTATGAAATATCCAGAATAGGCAAATTTTCAGATACATAAAGGAAATTAGTGGTTACCTAGGCTGGAGGAGGTATCTAAATGGTACAAGATCTCTTTGGGGTGATAAAAAATGCTCTAAAATTGATGGTGGCACAAATCTGCGGACACTAAAGCCACTAAATTATACATTTTAAATCGGCAAATTTGTGGTACGTGAGTTATATCTAAACAAAACTGTTACATAAAGGAACCAAAAAGAACAGTGACATCACCTTGAAGGTGATAGCTGGCCGACTGTGTAGTGAAGAAGAATGGCAGCAGAGAACCCAGAGCTATAGGTAGGAGGAATTTACCAAAAGTGGCTTTTATTCTAAATTCAAGACTTTTCTCCTTATTCTATATACCAGAGTGAGCAAACTATGACGCACCACCTGTTTTTGTAAAGAAAATCTTATTGGAACACAACTATGGCCCATTGAGTATTGTCTGTAACTGCTTTCATGCTGCAATGGTGGAGCTGAGTAGTTGCAACTGACACCGTATGATTGGCAAACTCTAAAATATTCACTACTTCCTCCTTTACAGGAAAAGTTTGCTAACCCCTGATAGATATTATACAGGGTGAAGCCAGTGAGAGTTTTTTTAACATTTATTTATTTTTGAGAGACAGAGAATGAGCAGGGGAGGGACAGAGAGAGAGGGAGACACAGAATCCAAAGCAGGTTCCAGGCTGTCAGCACAGAGCCTGACGCTGGGCTTGAACCAACGAACTGTGAGATCATGACCTGAGCGGAAGTTGGACGCTCAACCAACTGAGCCACCCAGGCGCCTGGGGAAGTGAGAGTTTTTGAGAAGATAACTCTGCTTGCTGCTCAGAGAGTAGATTTGATGGAGGAGGAACAAGTAGATCCTTATTGTCCTAGACACAGACCCCCAGAATTCTGTCTACCGCTTCTTCCGCAAGCTGTCACCCTCTGCTTGAACCTCTGCTCATCTCTGTGCTCAGGGCTATACAATAGAAAGCATGGCCCAACACCACTTCCATTTGTCCTGATACTAAGGACACAGGCCCTTTCATTTGTTTGGTTGGTTGTTTTAATTGAGACCTAATTGACATAAAATTAGTTTCTGGTGTACAACATAATGATTCCATACGTATATATGGTGAAATAATCACCACAAGAAGTCTAGTTAACAACCATCACTACCCACAATTATAAATTTGTTTCTTATGTTGAGAATTTTTAAGATATACTCTCTTAGCAACTTTCAAATATGCAGTACAATATTATTAACTATAGTCACCATGATGTGCATTATATTCTAGGACTTATTTATTTCATAACTCGAAGTTTGTACCTTTTGACCACTTTCACCTTCACCCATTTTGCCCACCCCAAACCCCCCACCTCTGGCAACCACAAGTTTGTTCTCTGTATCTGTGAGTTCAGTTTGTTGGTTTTTGTTTTTTTTTAAGATCCCACACATAAGGGAGATACAGTGTTTGTATTTCTCCATTTTATTTCACTTAGCATAATAGCCTCAAGGTCCATCCATGTTGCCACAAATGACAGTATGTCCATTTTTATGGCTTAATAATATCCAGCATGTATGTATCACATTTTCTCTATTTATCCACTAATGGACACTTAGGTTGTTTCCATAACTTGGCTATTTTAAATAATACTAAAATAAACATGAAGGTGCATATATCTTTTTGAGTTAGTGTTTTGTTTCCTTTGGATAAATACCCAGAAGTAATATTGCTAGATCATGTGGTAGTTTGAGTTCAAGAGAGTACTCTGTCCTCTCACTGTGGCCTTATTTTCATGGAAGGGTGCTCATTCCATCATTTCCTCCCATGGTTGCGAATGAATTCACCCTGTGTTACACTTTGAACAGAAACCCGACCCTGATTCTGTACCTAGGTGTGGTGAATGCTATCAAAAGTAAACTCTTTGGTCAGGGCTCTAATACAGTGATAACAGAAAATGAATTCTTGGATAAGAAAGCTGTAGCAACGTACAGGCTACAGCATCACTAAGAATGTGACCACATGCCTCAGTGGTGGGACCAATGGTGATTGGACCTCCATGCTGCCAGTTTTCCCTGTGTCAAGGTGTTCAAACATCCTGAAAGTGAAGCCTGGTTAAAATCTCTCTAAGCAAAACCTAGATCTTCCTCGTCTGAAGATACATTGCTTGCCTTTAAACACAAACTGTAAGTAATAGTAGAAACAGAGGGAGGAGGGGTGCCTGGGTGGCTCAGTCGGTTGAGCGCCGACTTCGGCTCAGGTCACGATCTCGCGGTCCGTGAGTTCGAGCCCCGCATCGGGCCCCTGTGCTGACAGCTCAGAGCCCGGAGCCTGTTTTGGATTCTGTGTCTCCCTCTCTCTGACCCTCCCCCATTCATGCTCTGTCTCTCTCTGTCTCAAAAATAAATAAACGTTAAAAATTAAAAAAAAAAAAAAGAAAAAAGAAACAGAGGGAGGATATATTTGTAGCTCTGCCTTTAGTTACTCCTTTAAATGAAATGGATTAAAATATTGAAAATGAAATGTTATTAATTTTGAAAGGGGATAGGATTGTTAGCCTCTTAAAAGAAAAAACTAAATTTCAGGTGAACTTGAAACTTGAAAATGGTTTATTTACTTCTTTATCATTTTATTTTTTTCTAGCTTTATTGACATATAATTGACATATTACATTGTATAAGCTTAAAATGTTCAGCGTGTTGATTTGATACACTTAAATATTTTGAAATGATTACCACCATAGCATTAGCTAACACCTCCATTATGTGACATAACTACCATTACTTCTTGGAGGAGAGAAAATTTAAGGTGTACTCTCTTAACTTTCAAGTTTATAACGCATATTGTTAACTATAATCCCAATGCTTTACATTAGATCCCCAGAACTTATTCATCTTATAACTTATTCATCTTATAACCCTTTCACCAACATTTTCTCTACCCTCTAGCCCCTGGTAACCACCATTCTACTATCTGTTTCTAGGAGTTCAGCTTCTTTTTAGTTTCCACATGTAAGTGAGATCATACAGTAGTTTGTCTTTATCTAACTTATTTCACTTAGCATAATGCCCTCTAGCTCAATCTATGTTGTCACAAATGGCAGAATTTCCTTCTTTCTCATGACTGAATAATACTCGTGTGTGTGTGTGTGTGTGTGTGTGTGTGTGTGTATGTGTATGCCTCATCTTCTTTATCCATTCATCTGTTAATGGATACTTAAGTCATTCCATGTCATGGCTTATTGAGAATAATGCTCAAAAAAACATTGAGTGTAGATATATCTTCAATATCCTTTTTTCCCCATTTTCTTTATATATCCAGAAACAGAATTGTTGCATCATATGGTAGTTCTATCTTTAATGTTTTCAGGATCCTCCATACAGTTTTCCACAGTAGCTGCACCAATTTACATTTCCACTGACAGTGCAAAAGCGTTCCCTTTTCTTCACATCCTTGCCAACACTTTTTATTCCTTGTCTATTTGATAATAGCCATTCTAAGGTGTGAGGTGGTATCTCATTGTGGTTTTGATTTGTATTTCCCTGATGATGAGTGATCTTCAGCATCTTTTCATGTGTCTGTTGGCCATTTGCACATCTTATTTGGAAAAATCTCTCTTCAGTTCCTCTGGGAAAGAAATGTTTTTAAAAAGTTATATTTCTCCATACTCTGAACTATCAAAGCACCCTTTATACTTAACATACAAGACCACAAAGATGAACAAACAATTCCTTTGGAGGAGAAGGTGAATTATAAGTGATTTAGAGATGTGGCCCAGGGAACATATGGGGAAGGGAGTCGGAAGTAAGCTATGCTATGAGAAAGTATCTGAGGACTTTTGTGTCCTGAAATTGAGCCTGGAGCTCTGACCTCAAAAAATATGACCCAATCTGGAATATTCCTCATTTTGTACTAGTGCTGCTACTCTACATTCAACAGGAAACAATGCTATAGAAGTAGATGGACTTAAACATGGTATAGTCTGTTTAAAAGCCTGTGTTAGGGATGTAGCTTCCTAGGGTTCAAATTGTGGCTCTGCTGCTGTGACCCAGAGTGGGGAATTTACCCAAGTGCTTCAGTGTCATTCTGCTATGACACAAAAGTATCATCCACCCCACAATAATTTAGAGGTCTAAATTAAATACCAAAAACTGTGAAGTTCTTGGAACAGTGCCAGTTATATAGTAAGTCTTATTATATCATCCTTAATGTCATAAGAGAGATTTTAATTTAAAGAAAGGAAGCTGCTAAACAATGAACTAACGTGGTTTATTCAAGTTTATTCACCAGAACACAAACACCTTGAAGAATTATGACTATAATGTCAAGAAAGAAAATCCTACTCACATTGGCTGACATCCACATCATGGAGATGTACACAGAGATAAAATACCAGGCTAGGTAAGTCTGCTGTGTACCTGGACAGCCAACAACTGTAATGATTTCTGCAGAGAAGTCTGGCAGAGTAGGAAGTCCTGGAAGAACTGAGGCCAAAGAAAGAGCAACAGTGACCTGTCACTGACCCCATAAACTATTAGACTCAGGGGGACAATCACCCGCTACCATGAAAGTCATCTGTACTCTACTTGTTGAGAGGCATGAACCCAAAACATGTTCCTGAAGTTCTTCCTTCAGAATTCAAAAGTTGTTCCCCTTAGTTTACCCTCCCATGCACTCTGAGGAATCAGGGCAAACCCACCAGATTTATTTGGATAGATCCCTCCATTCTGCTGGTAACTTTGCTTTCAGATGCATAGCTGAGAAGGATTTAAAAAAATAAAATATGCTCTGGAGAAAAATATCATTATATTCTGATCACAAAAGAACACAAATTCAGTAGAAAATTTGGAAAATACAGAAAAACAGAAAGAAAATAAAAGAAAAGGCAAGTGGAATTGGAGCCTAGTTACTCATCATTCCCCAAACTTGGGAAACCTGGTCTTCATCTTTACACATTCTGGTGGTTGGGTAGTTGCATTTGTGATGTAAGTTTTTATTTCATTAATTTTAATTTTAATTTATTAATTTATTGATTAAATCTATCTCTCTAGATATTATTGACGTTAGTATTTTTTCATGTATTTGTTGGCCATGTCATCATTTGTGAAGTACCCATTCGAGTCTTTTGCCCATTTTCCTATTGGGCTGTTAATCTTTTTCTCAAAGATCTGAAGGAGTTCTATATGTAATCTGGATATGAGTCTTTGAAAAATGCTTCCTCCTCCTGTGTAGATTGTTTTTTACTCTTTTAATGTGTTTTCGATGAACATAGTTCTTCACTTTAATTTAATCCAATTTTGTGATTGTTTTCCGTTATGGTGGATGTCTGTTTTAGCCCATCTAATAAAGCTTGGCTTTTCCAAAGGTCATAGAAATGTTCTCTCATGTTTCCTTCTAGGACCTTTATTGTTTTACCTTTCACATTTAGATCTACAATCCACCTAGGCCTGGTTTTCATGTATGGCATACAATGAGGTGAAGATTCAGCTTCTTTCAGCTGGATATCCAATTTCCAGCACTATTTATTGGAAAGGTCACACTTTCTTCTTCTCCATTGCAGTTCCATCTTCTAAACTCGATAGCTGTCTCTGTGTGGTTCCATTTGAGGACTCTCCTTTCTGTCTCATCAGACTACTTGTCTGTCCTTACACAAATACCACACTTCCTTAATTAATGTGCTTTTATAACAAATCTTGATATCAGATACTTTAAGTTAAAAGCATTCAAGCTTTGGGCCATAAACAATCAGTGGATAACTTGATCTGGACTCATAAAACTTAATTCATACGCTAAGTGCACCAGAGACCAGAAAAGAAGAGGCCAGAGGTGAGCAGATATGCTAGAAAGTTCTGTGATGTTACACTTCATCTGCTGTGGATATGGAAGAAGCAGACATGTACAGTAGTTTTAACTGCAAATTCTTTGAGAGCCATGGGTTTATTCACTGCTTACATTTGTGTTCAGTAACTATATGTTAATAACTGACATTGCTAAGTAGGGGGGCTTTCCCATCCTTAGTCCAAGGTGATGCTTCAGGTGTGGATAATGGTGCTACCTTGACAGCAGAGAATGTGGGGCAAGTGAAGTACACAACGCCAGGTGTCTCTGACATTGGAAGAACATTAGTAGGTGGCTGGTAATGAGGGCTTCACAGAGAAAGATAGCGAGCTAGTGCTGGGAACTTATGAGTTATCCAAGGTTCCATGAGTTAACAGCACTGAAATCAGTGAGGTTGTCAAAGAGAAGAGAGCAGAATGAAGAAAAATGGGTTGAGATTATAGAAAAAACCTTTGGAAAACAGGAGGCAGAGATGTCAGTGAAGAAGCATCCGAGGGTGCGGTCAAAGAATACAAGAAGACATTGTCAGAAATGGAGGCTAGGATGCCTGGTTACACTTGAACCCAAGAAAGAAAAGCACTGGGTCATAAACAAGGTTGGGAGTTGGCAAAAACTATAGCAGTAACAGAGATTATTTAACACAAGAATGGATTAAATTTCCAGGTAGCCAAGGATACTAGGGAATATAATTTGCCTCCATAAAAGTACACCCTATGTAGGACAAGGCAAGGTATAAATAGATATACACCAAGCTCTAGACTGTGGTTCTGTCCTCTCTGCATTTAGGCTTGGCTAAATACAGGTTGGGAAGAACCAGCATTTTAAGCACTTACTATGTACTAGGAAAGGTGTTTTCATTAATATTGCTGGTTTTAATCTTAAAACATCAGTTGGAGACAGGAACTGTCACTCACAGTGAGTCAGGCTAAGAAGTCAAACGAAAGAACACCAAAGGAGCAAGAGTCTACCTGGAGCTGGATGCATCTGCTCCTGAAGCCAACTTCCTGTTTTCCCACAGGCCCAGGTGTTTTAGATTCTCTGCCAGGCAGAGAAACTGCAGCAACTCGAAATCTGGATTCTGCTGCCAAGCTCAGCTATCCACCGAGCATGCACAGATACTGAGAAGCCAATTCAGAGGAAGGAACATCCACACAACCCTCAAGTTTGCATCAAGTCAAGGGAGCTGATATTTGCAGAGTGGTCAAAGCCACATTTGACCTTGTTTACATTTCTTCCACATCAGGCCAGGTCACAGGGCTAGTTCCTGTTCAGGACTAATTCTTCCACGAATGGCTCCAACTTACCACATGGATGCCAAGAGCCCCCAAAGGGCCTTTACCTGCTGAAGGCCCCGTATGCCTCAGACACAGTGGTAATTTGAGCCCCTGCAATTGCCATACCCAGGGAATGCTACCCTGCTTCCTTGGAATGCATTTTGTGTGTCCACTGACCCTTGGTCAGGACTTTGGGCTGCCGATTTTCAGCTGGAACTTGAAGGTAAGAATATGGCTTAAAAGAAATCCTCAACTCACTGATTTATTTTTCAAATTTTTATGTAGGTGCTGTTATATTGCTATAAATAGAAGTGCTTAACTAAAGCCAGAGAATATTTTAAGGAACCTAAAAAAATAAAAGTTATTTATAACCAACAAATACCAGCTTAACAATGTAAGTCTAGAAATTCAGGAAGCTGAGTCAAAAATCTCCAAAATGCCTGTCCCATAATATCATCTCTCCTTCCCACCTGGATCTCTCCCCTACATGCTGAGCCTACAAAGGGGACTAGACCAGGTAGGTCCCTGAGCTTTGGGATGGCTAGAAATAAAAATAAGTAATTGTAGGACAGTGGAGTAAGAGCTATAAAATCTACACACAAAATGCTACAAGATCCCATGAGAAGGGACAACTCTTTCTGTCCATGGAGTCAGAGACAGCTTCACAAAGGAGGCCCCTGACCTGCAGGGATGACAAAGTTTCCAGCTGGTTTCTCAAGTGGAAATTTTATGCCTTTATGCCTGTAAAGGAAGAACTCTTTCTGTGCCTCTCCTTTATGCTACTTAAGTAGCATACTTCATACATACTTTATACTTCTGGGACCAGATATGGGGCAGGGTTGGGGCGGTTTACCAAGCAATCCTCAGATTTTCTGGATACTGGCAGTTTAGACACTCTTTACCTAGAGATAGCATCAGATCCCACAGGTTAAGGGCTTTGTTCCCACAAGACTGCTCCCCTCAACCCTGACTTCACATGCCAGTCACAAATTCATATTACAGCCTGTGTTTCTAACCAACCACTTTTTTTTTTTTTATTTATTTTTGACAAGGGGAAGTGTGCACACAATAGGGGGAGAGGCAGAGGAAGAGGGAGAAAGAGAATCTTAAAGAAGGCTCACACTCAGAGCAGAGCTCCACATGGGGCTCGATCTCACGACCATGAGATCACAACCTGAGGTGAAATCAAGAGTGGGTCACTTAACCAGCTGAGCCACCCAGTCACCCCACTAACCAACTACCTTTAGGTTGAAGGTCCCCATGACCCCTTCCATGAATTTAATTCATTTGCTAGAATGGCTCATAGAACTTGGGAAAACACTTCACTTAATATATTACTGGATTACTAGAAAAGGATATAACTCAGGAACAGCCAGATGGGAAAGATGTATAGGGAAAGGTGTGTGGGAAGGGGCATGAGTTTCCATGCTTTCTCCAGGGGTACCATGCTTCCAGCACCTCCACGTGTTCATCAGCTGAGAAGCTCTCTGAATCCAATCTTTTTTGGAATATGTTTATATTGTAGATTATAATTGTGTGCACCCCTCAATATAGACATATCAATATATATTTGAAAAAAACATAAAAACATAAAAATAATAATTTTTCTTCATACATTTGGGCTTATTCCAAATTTTCTGGTACATATATACACTCACAATAAAAAACAAGAGAGCTAATCTTTTTTAAAGGAATCTGGAATTTGCAGACACACACTGGCTACAACCTTGGACAACTTATTGATCATGTGACTCCCAGCTTCCTCACATTTATGAATATAAATTATAAAATCATGATATGAATTAAAAGAGAAAAGAAAAGTATATAAAAGATCTAACATAGAAGGCCTGTAAGAAATGTTAGCTCTTGAGATGCCTGGGTGGCTCAGTCAAATGTCCAACTTCAGCTCAGGTCATGATTTTCATGGTTGGTGAGTTAGAGCCCCTCATTGGACTCTGTGCTGACAGCTCAGAGCTTGGAACCTACTTCCAATTCTGTGTCTCCCTCTGTCTCTGCCCCTCTCCTACTCATGCTCTGTCTCTCACTGTCTCTCAAAAAATGAATAAACACTAAAATATTTTTTTAAAGAAATGTTAGTTCTCTTCCCACCTCCCTCTTAATGTTGATCACATGGTAATTTTGATATTATCCAAACTCTACCTTCTTTGACATATCATCAAACCAGCTGTTTCTTACACTTGAAATTTTTTTTTTGGAAATAGTTCATCTTTCATTTTCTTAAAACATAGTCTCCATTCTAAGAGATTTACCTCACTCTGAGAGTAGAGCCTTGAAAATGAGCCTTACTATGGTAGCACAAACTCCCTCTCACCCACTGCCTGGAAAGGCTGGGCCAGATTCTCTTATTCAATTTCCAGTAAGTATGGAACATTTCCTGTAAGGATGCTTTCAACTCTAAAGTCCTGGCACTGAATTTATATACAATAGTTAAATTTATGTACACAAGGAACTCATCCCAGCACATGCAAATTGAAGTGTTCAATAAATGTTAGCTTTTAAGTAATATTTAATTACTAGCAGTAGCAATAAATGTCTTCTGGGATCGCAGTAGCCAATTATTCTAGTGTAATAGTGGCCCATTCTCCTGGCTTTCTCATTTTGTGCATTTCATACATTTCTTTCAATAGAACCAAACACACAAAAAACCTGATTCAAAAAATGGGCTAAAGATTTAAATGGACATTTCTCCAAAAGAGATATATGAATGACAAATAGGCACATGAAAAGATGCTCAACATCATTAATCATTAAGGAAATGAAAATCAAAACTACATGAAATATCACCACATACCTATTAGAATGACTATTCTAGAAATTAAAAACATTTTAAACATATACTTAATAAATAAAATAAACAGAAAATAACAAATATTGTTGAAGATGTGAAGAAATTGGAACCCTTGTTCCTTTCTGGTGAGAATGTTAAATAGTATACTGTGTACTGTGGAAAACAGCATGGCAATTTCTCAAAAAATTAAACATAAAATTACCATATGATCTAACAATTCCATTTCTAGGTATATACCCCAAAGAATTGAAAGTAGGATCTTGAAGAAATATTTAAATACCCATGTTCATAACAGCATTATTCACAAAAGTCAAACATTAGAAGCAATCTAAATGTCCATACATGGATGAATGAAAAGCAAAATGTAGTTTTTGTCACACAGTGGGATGTTTTTTAGCCTCAAAAAGGAATGAAATTCTGACACATTGTACAACATGGATAAACTTTGGAGATATTATCCTAAGTAAAATAAGCCAGTCACAAAAGGACAAATATTGTATGATTCCATTCACATGAGGGACCTAGTGTAGACAAATTCATAGAAAAAGTAGAAGGGGATAGGGGAAAAGAACTATGGGGAGTTAGTGTTTAATGGTGTAGTTTCATTTTGGGAAGATTAAAAAGTTCTAGACATGGATGTTGGTGATGGCTGCACAACAATGAGAATGTACTTAATACCACTGAACTGGATACTTAAAAATGGTTAAAATGGTAAATTTTATGTTATGTGTATTTTACCGCAATTGTTTTAAAAGTCCTCTATCCTGTGCCCACAGGGACTCCCCCTCCCATTGCAAGACAGTATGGCCCTGACCACAGAGTTGAGGACACAGCTACAACTGAGAGAGGTGGCAGGGATCCCCCTGCAGGCTAGCACTGTGGACAACTGGAGCCAGATCCAGAACTTTGAGGCCAAGCCAGATGATCTCATCTGTACCTACCCTAAATCAGGTGACTGTGGGGTTAGGGTACAACCAAACTTCAGCCTGTGGAGTAAGAAAGGGCTACTCATGTCAGTTATAATCCCCCTTGATACAGTGCACTCACTCATTCAAGGAAAGCTGCTCCTTCTCGCTATTCCATGATGAGGCAATCTTGGGATGCCTAATGTCCCTGGGTTTATTAGGGTCAAGCATAATGGCTTTAGAGGACCCAGCCTGTTGTGCTCTATTATGGATTGCTCTTGGGTGACAACGTCATGCAGCTCCTTCTGTCCATAGAGACCTTGTGGGGTTTTCCCACATGGACGTTCAGGACAGGATCCTGACCTGAGGGGAGGTTGAACCAAATACCATCAATATCCACGTCCTCTTTTTCACCCAGGACACTTAAGACAGATTGTCTAACCAGTTTCTATATCTCACCCTTTCCATTTGGGCCCCAGGGACCACGTGGATTCAGGAAATTGTGGACATGATTGAGCAGAATGGAGATGTGGAGAAATGTCAGAGAGCCGTAATTCAACACCGCCATCCATTCATCGAGTGGGCTCGGCCACCCCAGCCTTCTGGTGAGAGTTCCCCCATTATTGCTATGATTCCATTCTTTCTCTTCTTTTAAGATTTTTTTTAGAGCAGTGTTAGATTTACAACAAAGTAGACTCACAGAGATTTTCCGCACATGCATAGCCTCCTCCATTATCAATATCTACCCCCTCCCCCAGATGGTGCATTTGTTTCAATTGATGAACCTACACTGACACATCATAATCACCCAAAGCCCAGTGTTTGCTCTGGATGTTGTACATTCTATGAGTTTGGACCAATGTATAATGACCTGGATCCAGCACTGTAATACCACACAGAGTAGCTCCACTGCCCTAAAAATTCTGTGCTCCACTCGTTCATCCCTCCCTCTCTCCCCAACCCTGACAACCACTAATCTGTTTACTCTTTCCAGTTTTTCCTTTTCCAGAATATCATATAGTTGGAATCATACAGTATGTGGCCTTTTTAGACAGGCTTCTCTCACTCAGCAATGTGCATTTAAGTTTCCTCCATGTATTTTCATGGCATGATAGCTCGTTTCTTTTCAGTGCTAATATTCCATTGCTTAGATGTACCACAATTTATCCATTCACCTACTGAAGGGCATTCCAGTGGCTCTCCTTATCCCTTTCTCTTCCTCTCTCTTCCTCCTTTCTCCCTCTCTGATTCTTTCTACATATTACCTAAAATTATTTGCCAAAAATGAATCTAAGTAAAAAGGAGTTGCCTTGTTTTCTTCTTAAATGCTCCCTCTGACCATCACGCTATAGAACACACAGAGAAGGTAGAGAGCTATTTATGAAACAATTTGCACTCTCTCCTTTCCTTACTCCACCCATACAAAATCCCAGAGCAGCCAAGAAAGTGACAGATAATCATCAAAAATAATGCGTTTGCAGCCAACTATTTCTGTTCTGTAGGGAGATTTTTAGGGTAATACTCAACCTAGAATTGAGTATTCAAAACACACACACAAAAAAAAAAAAAAAGACAAAAAGACAACCAGAACTTCTTGGAATTCAATACACTTCTTGAAATTAAAAAAAAAAAAAAAAAAAAAAAAAAAAAAGGGCAACCAGAAGGCAAAAGAAGCCATTCCAGGTAACTGGCAGCTGCTGAAAGCATGTTACAGAACAAGGATAAGAGGAAGACCTACTTTGCTATTTCAGTATTGCATAGGACAGCACAATGAAAAACTGGAAACACAACTAGCTAGAGCTGCAATATTATAAGCAGCACAACTCTAGTGTTGAACCAATTGTGGACGGAGCTACCAATGCCTTGTGATAGAGAAGTTCCTTATCTGATGCCCATCAAACCTTAAACTTGTGTCCAAGTTAGAATAGCCTTAGGTACTTTCTTGTCCTTCTGGTTCTACTTGCCTAGCCACTCAGACTCCTTTGACCCTCAATTCCTGTCTGTCTGGTTATTCACTAGCTTAGCAATCCAGTGCCTGGTCTGATCGCTGCTCTGAACTACCTGTGAGTCTCTGACACTGCACGCAGAGTACTCTCTGCCTGCTTAACTGTGACCCCACTCTGTGTGTAGCCAGGGCCTTCCATTTTTGTTGGTGTCTGGTCCTTTGATCCCTTGAGCAGCAGGATGGTATAAGGAATAAAGACAACAAGGGTTTAGATCCTGATGCCATCACTCACTCAGCTCAGTGACCTTTAGCAAGTTACCTTCTCTGTGTTACAATTGTCTCCACTGCAAAATGTCAATAGAATTGGTGCCTACTTTAAAAAGTCATTGTAGGGATTAAATGAGTTAATATGTGTCAAAAGCTTAGAACAACACCTGGCACAGAGTAGATACCATTTAAGTGTTAGGTATTCCCGATCACCTCTTAGGCTAAATCCCTTGCCCCACAACGGCATGTGTTCCCTGGTCATCCAAGCCCATTTTTTTATCTTATTTCTACATTCAACCCCAGCCACTATCATCTTACCTCTGACAATCTGGGAGATTAAGGAGAGGGAAAAAAATCCTAAACATGATTTCTAGTGAGGCATTCTTGGCAGTGGGGGAGCAGAGTATCCAGCATAAGCATATGCTATTGTTAAGTCAGCATAAAAAGCAGGATAGAGCTTCTCTCAAGGCAATGCCAGTAGCTACAGAATTCAAGAAAGGATAATAACCAATAGCCCAGCATGGCACATCATACAGAAATCAAGATGGATCTTTACAAAACAAGGTGCCCTTGGGGTGCCTGGGTGGCTCAGTCAGTTAAACGTCTGACTTTGACTCAAGTTCTTGAGTTTGAACGCCACATCAGGCTCTGTGCTGACAGCTCAGACCCTGGAGCCTGCTTCGGATTCTGTGTTTCCCTCTCTCTCTCTGCCCCTCCCCTGTTCTCTCTCTCAATCTCTCTGTCTCTCTGAACAATAAATAAATAATTTAAAAAAAAACAAGGTGCCCCATGTCCAAAGATGTGATAAACACTGAAAAGGGTTATGGTCTTTCCAGCTATAAACAGACAGAGGCTGGGTGAAGACTCAGCTAGGCAGTAGTTTTATTTAAGAGCAGATGGTCCCTGCCACCTGAGGTGAGGGCTACCATTAGGAGGGTAATATGGTTGCTGAAATAGACTGATGGGTGTTGGTCAAGTATACCAACCACCCTCAGAGGGTTCAAGAGTGAGCGGACACTCCTGGATGTAATGGAAGTTTGTGTCCCGCATGGTCAGTCTCCCTCCCAGGAGCCCTCCTACTCTCCCACCAACTCCTAGCAACAGAGCTGTTTGACATCTAAAGCATTGCATATATGACCTAATAAAAGCAAGGCCGGGAAGAATTTGAAAAGGTGCGTGTGTGTGTGTGTGTGTGTGTGTGTGTGTGAGAGAGAGAGAGAGAGAGAGAGAGAACTGTATATAGGTGAGATCTAGAAATAACTCCTACAGCTCAACAAGAACTTATACTACAGGCCCTGGGCTGCATATATGACTCCATACCTCCACTTGCCTTCAATAGTTCATGGTCCAATGGAGGAGGCAAAGGCAGACCATATGATGACAAGGAGTGGGTATGTTGGGTAGAGGTTAGCATAGGACACCATCAGCAGGGTGAAGAACGTGCCTGAAAACCAATGCCTGGAGAAGCTGACACCTGCAATGACAAGCTGCTACTGCTGCTGTTGCTGTGTTTTTCCTGCCAGACTGCAAGCTTCTCATGCAGATGATGAGGGCCAAAAATTACTCCATTGGCCCTCTTCTTCCACGGGGCAGGCTCGGGAATGACTTTATGACCTGAGGTGTGTGTTCATGGACACTCTCCCCTGCCCTTCTCACCCCCTGAGGCTGAGCACTCATGGCAGAGTGCCCAGGAAATGAGAACACCCCAACCAGCTCTCCTGAAGCACTGATAAGAGACAGAGAGAGAGAGAGAGAAGGAGAAAACATATAATTTACTTGAATCTGTGAAATAAAACATGGGTGGAATGCTCCATGTAAAGCCCTAAACCTGCAGAATCTCTGTCTATTGTAAGGATTCTTTGGGAGCAAAGTTTGAAGCTGGAGCTAGGTCAAGCCTGCTGGGAAGGTTGCATGTAAGAGGATGAAAACCCAAGACTACCAGCCCCCTTCCCACACAGGGGTCATTGAGCCCAGGATCTGAGGGGCAAACATTCTCAGGTCATCACAACCTTATCTTCTTCTTCCTTCTCACCTCCCTGTCTTGCAAGTCCCTCTACACTTGGGCCCCTGGGGAGCCTTCTTAGTTTCTTGCGAGATTGGTTATGCATTTAAAGGATGTTTGTGGTGTTTTAATCAGATTTTACAGGTGCTTTACAACAGAAGAGGTCTTCATAGTGTCTGGAACACTATATTGCTAGCAGTGGAAGTGTCTGGAGAGACTCTAAAAAGTGACTGGGATGAACCAGGTGCCCAGAGATATAGGCAAGGAAGACAAGAGACCTGGAGAAGCAGAACAAGTGTAAATAACTCTGAAGGGTAACATGTGAGCAGGAGACACGATGGAAGCTGAGGAAAGGAGCTAGACGCAGGACAATTTCACAGTCTTGCTAAGGAATATGGGCTTTAACTATAGACCAGTAGCTTGCTAATTTTTCTTTTCAGTACCAGAATTTTTTTTAATTATTGGGACCATATGAATCAATAATTCCACCTCTGCGTATATTCCCTAAAGAATTAAAGACAGAGACTAGAGAAGCATCATTCATAGAAGCATCATTCACAATAGCCGAGGATGGAAGAAACCCAAGTGTCCAGGACAGATGAATGGATGAGTAAAATGTGATACATACATGCAATGAAAGATTATTCAGTCTTAAAAAGGAAGGAAATTCTGATACCTGCTACAACAAGGATGAACCTTAAGGACATTATGCTAAGTGGAATAAGCCAGTCACCAAAAAAAGACAAACACTGTATGATTCCACTTATATTAGGTATCCACAGGAGTCAAATTCATAGAATCAGAAAGAATGGTGGCTGCCAGTGCTGGGGAAGGGTGGAATGGGGAGTTAGTGTTTAAAAGGTACAGTGTTTAAGCAGATTGGTTGCACAACAACATGAATGCAATTAGCACTACTGAACTGTTCTCTTTAAAAGAGTTAAGATGGAAAATTTTACTTTACGTGTATCTTGCCACAAGTTTTAAAAAAAATTATTAGGGGTTCAAAACATATAAAATAAGCAAAACCAAAGATGACCAGAATGAAACACATCCTTTCAACTCCACCTTGAATCCCCTACCTCAAACACATAGCTTGGGGAGCAAGTGTGAAAAACCACCGTTAGTATAGAAGGTTTCCAAACAGAAGAGGCACATGGTCTGAGCTGCTCAAAAGCAGCAGCACTCTCCCCAGTCTCCGTGTGTTCACCAACCCAGAAGCTCTCCAAACCCCAGACTTTAGGGACTTAATGGAGGCTTCATCGTGCAGGTATGATCTATCACTTACTCCATTTTCAGCCCTTCCTCCCTCTCTGGAGAATGGGGGATAGGGCTGAAAATTCCAAGCTTCTAATCATGGCTGGTCTTGCTGGTGACCAGCCTCCATCCAGGAGCCCACTTAGAGTCAGCTCATTAGAACAGGACACCCTGGGGTGCTTGGGTGGTTCCGTTGGTTAAGCATCCAACTTCAGTTCAGGTCATGATCTGACACCTCATGAGTTCAAGCCCTGCATTGGGCTCTGTGCTGACAGCTCAGAGCCTGGGGCCTGCTTCCAATTCTGTGTCTTCATCTCTCTCTCTGCCCCTTCTTTGCTCATGCACTTCCTCTCTCTCTCTCTCTCTCTCTCTCTGTCTCTCTCAAAAATAAATAATCATTAAAAAAACTTTTTTCAAAAAGAAGGGCACCCTTATCACCCAGGATATTATAGGGGTTTCAGGAATTCTGTGCCGAGAAGCAGAAGCAGAGACAAATATAAATTTTCTATTATCTCACATCCCCTACGTCAGTCTAACACAATGATTGCACAGAGCAAGTGTCTAGTCAGTGTTTTAGAGGACAGAGTGGAAATCACAACTCATGTGACAAGTACATATGTTTTTAGAGATGAAACAAGTGACTAGCACATGGGCCAAGTACATGGGCAGCCTGTTGCAGACACGCAGGGGTGGGCACTGGCTGGGAGGCAAGAGAGGCCTGCACTCTGGTTCCCCCTGGCTCTGCTACAATAAGAACTCACTTGTCCCTTCTCAGCTTCTGTCTCCACATCCTAGAAGTGACAGAGTAAATTAATCTAAGCTCCCTTCCAACTCTCAAGCTGTTTGAGTCTACAGAAGTGATGGTAAAATAAATAATCTTATTATGAAATCCCAAAGGAAGTCAAGAGATAAGCAGAAAGATGGGGGTGGGGGGTGATGGGACATTCTGGACAGAGCCAAGAATATAAGTTCCCCCATGCAGTACTTGTATTACACAGATGTTTCCTCTTGATTTACTTCAAAGGGGTGGAAAAAGCCAAAGCAATGCCCTCTCCACGGATACTAAGGACTCACCTTCCAGTTCAGCTCTTGCCTCCATCTTTCTGGGAAAATAACTGCAAGGTAAGACAGCAATAGCTTCCCTGGGGACAGGCGGGAAGACTAACCCTCCTGAGAGCAAATCCGCCAGACCCTAACTCACAACACTGCCATCATGTTTACTTCTCCGCTATCTCTGCAGTATTGCTGTTGATCAGCAATAAGAGAAAATGTAAAGTTCTATACTCAGCAGGATATTCACCTGAATGTTTTCAAATAAGATGTGGATTGTTTGAAGGTACAGATGAATTTTTGGAGAGAACAAGAGATAGTGAGTGTCCACAGTTGATCCAAGGGTGTGGGCAATGGAATTCTCATAATAGAGGACAGAAGAAAAAGTGAGGAGAAAAAAACCCTGATGATTGTTTAAAAGGGTAAATAGATGGAGCAGTGTTTCTTGAGGGGAGCAGTTGGCCTTAACCTCTAGTAAACTCTGGGCTCTTAGCTTTACTGCTTCTGGGACTTTATTTATTCTGTATTCAGCGTCTAATCAGTTCCTGGCACATAGAGGACATTCAAAATGTGTTTGCTGAATGAATAACAAATGAATTAGGTCAAGGAAAGAAACTAAGGTGTCAGCCAGCGATGTTAAGGAAGTTTTCTCAAAGGTGGGAATGAAGGGAACAAAGGGCTAGGAAGGGTGTATTTCTAGGGAACAATAGCGATTATGTGGGTCCTTTCAGTAAAGTTATATAAGGGAACAAGAACCTCCATTTCTGGGATTATGTTAAGACTAAACACCCTGAAACCTCTTGTATAAAACACTTAGCAATTACACATAACAAATGACAGGTTTCCTTGTAAATGTGTAACTGAGATCCAGATACAGTTGAGGAAATCCCTCAGTCCCACAATGAAGAGGGCACTGGAACTCAGAGAGGTCACTGACACCGTAGCTGTCCTGTGGGTATTTGATGACCTGGAGAATGCAGCAGCGTGAGTTTCAATGGCTGCACAGGGGCAAATCCCAGAGCAGAAGGAACCAGAAAAGTAAGGAGCCCAAGCTGGGACAGCTGAAGGGCTTCACTGTCAATGGACAGAAGTCTCTCTGTGTTGACCTGGGCTCTCAGCTTCCCTAAAAATGTGTGGCCACATTTTGAAGGTCTCCTCTTCAAAGGAGGAAATTCAAGCTGCACTTCTTGCATTGTCCAAGAAGCCCCATGCTGAGAAACTGTATAAGGTGGTTCCATTGGTGGCATCCCCAGGATGACCAGCAAACACAAACATGGGATGGTCGGGGGGAGGGGGGCATACCTTCTGCTTGCAGTGCTCCATCTTGAGTCGACCATCTCACATTACAAAATATACAAAGGAACAAGCTAAAAATATATTAAAAACCAACCAAACAAATAAACTGAACAACAACAACAACAACAACAAAAGGAACAAGCCAGCAAGAGAAAGAGTCTGCAGAAAGAACAAACAGCAGGGTTGGACCTCAAGGACTTCAGATATCAAAATGACCAGATATAGAAATATAAGTTGTGTAAGAAAATTGAAAGATTGAATCAAAAATCAAAGAAGGGAATAAGATGCTATTTTTAAAGCATAATTTTTATTAAGTTAAACAAATAATCAGGATTTCTGTGACTGAAACAATATATAAGCATCTGCTATAAAAATCCAACCAAAGCTCTCTGATTTGCCAACATCTGCGGTGGCTCTCTCACATGGACCTGGGAGGGCACAGCACGTGGTGCCTCCGAGGGGCCGCCGAGGCCCCGGAAGGGCCAGGGCGCCTGGGCTAGCTGCAGCAGGGTGGCCACGGGGACAGAGAGACCGCCGTGGGTGAGAGAGGAGGCGCCCCGTCCCACTTCATCTCCCCACTTGCTTCTGGGTCCTCTGCCTGCGGGAGGGTATCCGCTCCTGCTGTGCATTAGGACCCCATCGCGAATCTGCGCCTGCAGGACTGACCCTCACAAGCCAAGCCTTCCTCTCTCCCTCTCGCTGTCTCCGGGTTTGTGGCCTTAAGCTCCATCACCATGGTCTCTGCTTTCGGATAAAAACCACCAGCGTTAGAAAGATGGTGTTCCTCAGACCTGAACCACGACCCCAAAACTGGAAGTAGAACCCAAGCCCTGACAATCAAATTTCTTGTCAGTGTTTGTGGGATGTGAGATTGCCACAGAAATAGCTTTTGTCG
This sequence comes from Panthera leo, assembly GCF_018350215.1. Classification (NCBI taxonomy): domain Eukaryota; kingdom Metazoa; phylum Chordata; class Mammalia; order Carnivora; family Felidae; genus Panthera; species Panthera leo. The sequence goes on along the minus strand of NC_056681.1, from coordinate 52,394,610 downwards.
CCACTTATTGTCATGCACCTTCCAAAAAATGTGTTATTAATTACCTGTGGCTATTTCACACTGTTACTTAGTCCCTTTCTTTCTAGCCCTTTCAATTTCTGAACTAAAAAAAGCTAATAATACACTCACACACACAAATTCAACAACAGGTGAAGTGCAGAACGGACACCACAAAAGAGAGAATAAATGAACTTGGTGGGGGAAATGGGATGAAGTTTTGAGGAGGGAAGGGAGAGCCTTGTGGCTGGAAGTGAGAAATAAGATAGGAAGATTAATTAAATGATTAGCCAACCAGAAATTAAAAAGCCTAAGAATTCAAGTGGATTTTTTTTTTAAACTTCTCACGCCTAGGAAGCACCAGGGTCAGTCAGGAGGCAGAGGGAGCAAGGGTAACATGTGGTCAAGAGCCTTTATTCTGGTTTCCGAAGGAAGGAATGGGTGAGGCAGGTAAGCAGGTTTAGGATTGGGTAGTTTGGATGATTTCTGCAGTCTCTGGGGCAAAAGGGATGATGCTTCTGCTTTTGTGGTCCTGGCCCTGGGGTGATTAGAGCAGATGGATAGTGGCACAGAGTGTGAGAGCCCAATAAGGGAGGTGTTTGAGATGTAGGCTCCAGACTGGTGGAGTGATAAGTGAGCGTGCTTGTGAGTTGTTACTATCTCTAGTAACCTGCTAAACCTGGCAGGGGCAGTCCATCCAAGGTTAGCAAAGCCCCAGGATGTCAAAGCATCAGAATATAGGAAGTAGCACTACTGACGTTTTGGGCCAGATAATTCTTTTGGGTGGAGAGGCAGGGGGCTGCCCTGTACACTGTAAAATGTTGAGCAACATCCCTAACCTCTACTCATTAGATGCCAGTAGCACTGCCACCCCCTGTTGTGACAACAAAAAATACCTCCAGACATTGCCAAATGTCCCCCAGTAGGCAAAATCATTCCTAGTTGAGAACTGTTTTAGGGTAAAAACAAACAAACAAACAAACAAACAAACAACATTGAAATGACTAGTTATGGATCTAAGGTGACCAGTCAATGAGACCAGCTCAGGATTGATGCTGTCAGAATGTGAGTTGAGTACTTAGCAATCATTAAAGGTCATATTTGGTTAAAGTGAAAGGCTGGGAGGGTAGGAGACAAGGTTGTGGTCAAAATGAAACCTAAACAGGATGCTTTGTAGGGCAAGACCTGAAGTGATTCAAGATGAAAATAATAGAGTTGATGAGAACAGGAAAGAAATAAGACCGAGACGTCATCCTGCTTCTCCGGGAAACTGAGATGAGATGTTGGGAGGATCATCAGCACATGCATGTGGTAGTTTCTGTGTGACGGGAGGTCATAGTTGCTAGAGAATGATTGGACTCTGACACTAAAGGGGCAAGCAAGAATCAGGCTACTTAACAGGACTGAGTTTGGATAAAGAGGACAATCAGCAGAGAAGCAGGGGACAGCCAGAGGAGGAAGAGGTCATGGCCAAGTTGAACTGTCAGCACAGGAGAGGTGAGGCAGGTGTGTGTGGCCACCATTGGCATGGCTCAAACTGAGTGAATTCTGTGAAAATTCACTTTTCATACCATCTTTTACCCTCCTCTATTGTCACCCCAAAATTCCTTTATGTAGCTTGAAATGCCAAAGACTGCATGGTTTCCTACTACCATTTTCAAAGGATGAATCAAATGCTTCCTGACCCTGGCACCTGGGAAGAGTATTTTGAAACCTTCATCAATGGGAAAGGTAAAGGATAATCCTTCACATCTTTGGGTTCCCAATCCAGGTATCTAGGAATCATTTGATTCCTTGGAAGGTTGTGTTCCTCCTTATATGTGTCCTACCTCAGACTGGGACTGAGAAGGGCAGGCTGCCTGAGCTCAGAGTGAATACCCATAGTCCCAGCAAATATCTCTCACCCAATTTGAAAGCCTTTACCCCAGGTTACCTGACGCATAGAGTCATCCCCATTCCAAAGAGTATCCTTGTTCCAATATCAGGGCATATGTGATTATACACAATAAATATGAATCCATTTTAGGTAGCATGTTGGGATAAATTACCCCAGGGCTATACCATACAATATCACCCTCTAAGTCAAACAGATCAGGACTCAGCATATATCTGGGACTTTGGGTGATCCTTATGTAGAGTGTTATGTTTCTTGTGTCTGTTGCAGTGGGCTGGGGTTCCTGGTATGACCATGTAAAGGGATGGTGGGAGATGAAAGACAGTTACCAGATTCTCTTCCTCTTCTTTGAGGACATAAAACGGGTGAGTAATGGTCCTTCAGAAAAATCATTCTAGGCTCTTTCAGGGCTGCACCTCTGGGAGGGACACCCTGAAGAATTTATGTGTGTCCTGATACCATCTTGCATTCCAATGCAATGTTACCCTCACCACAGGACCCAAAGCAAGAAATTCAGAAAGTGATGCAGTTCATGGGAAAGAGCTTGCATGAAACAGTGCTCGATAAAATTGTCCAAGAGACATCATTTGAGAAAATGAAAGAAAATCCCATGACAAATCGATCTACAGTTCCCAAATCCATCCTGGACCAGTCCATTTCCCCCTTCATAAGAAAAGGTGTGTGTGGCCTCAAATACTATATAAATATAAGTATAAACCAAACACTCAGTTTGTCTAGTAATATCTGTCTGCCTCTTATCAAGAAGATGTTAGGGGTTTTTTTTTTTTTTTTTTTTTTTTTTTATTTTATTTTATTTTTTTATTTTTTATTTTTTAATATATGAAATTTACTGTCAAATTGGTTTCCATACAACACCCAGTGCTCATCCCAAAAGGTGCCCTCCTCAATACCCATCACCCACCCTGCCCTCCCTCCCACCCCCCATCAACCCTCAGTTTGTTCTCAGTTTTTAACAGTCTCTTATGCTTTGGCTCTCTCCCACTCTAACCTCTTTTTTTTTTTTTTTTTTTTTTTTTTCCTTTCCCTCCCCCATGGGTTTCTGTTATGTTTCTCAGGATCCACATAAGAGTGAAACCATATGGTATCTGTCTTTCTCTGTATGGCTTATTTCACTTAGCATCACACTCTCCAGTTCCCTCCATGTTGCTACAAAAGGCCATATTTCATTTTTTCTCATTGCCACGTAGTATTCCATTGTGTATATAAACCACAATTTCTTTATCCATTCATCAGTTGATGGACATTTAGGCTCTTTCCATAATTTGGCTATTGTTGAGAGTGCCGCTATAAACATTGGGGTACAGGTGCCCCTATGCATCAGTACTCCTGTATCCCTTGGATAAATTCCTAGCAGTGCTATTGCTGGGTCATAGGGTAGGTCTATTTTTAATTTTCTGAGGAACCTCCACACTGCTTTCCAGAGCGGCTGCACCAATTTGCATTCCCACCAACAGTGCAAGAGGGTTCCTGTTTCTCCACATCCTCTCCAGCATCTATAGTCTCCTGATTTCTTCATTTTGGCCACTCTGACTGGCGTGAGGTGGTATCTGAGTGTGGTTTTGATTTGTATTTCCCTGATAAGGAGCGACGTTGAACATCTTTTCATGTGCCTGTTGGCCATCCGGATGTCTTCTTTAGAGAAGTGTCTATTCATGTTTTCTGCCCATTTCTTCACTGGGTTATTTGTTTTTCGGGTGTGGAGTTTGATGAGCTCTTTATAGATTTTGGATACTAGCCCTTTGTCCGATGTGTCATTTGCAAATATCTTTTCCCATTCCGTTGGTTGCCTTTTAGTTTTGTTGGTTGTTTCCTTTGCTGTGCAGAAGCTTTTTATCTTCATAAGGTCCCAGTAATTCACTTTTGCTTTTAATTCCCTTGCCTTTGGGGATGTGCCGAGTAAGAGATTGCTACGGCTGAGGTCAGAGAGGTCTTTTCCTGCTTTCTCCTCTAAGGTTTTGATGGTTTCCTGTCTCACATTCAGGTCCTTTATCCATTTTGAGTTTATTTTTGTGAATGGTGTGAGAAAGTGGTCTAGTTTCAACCTTCTGCATGTTGCTGTCCAGTTCTCCCAGCACCATTTGTTAAAGAGACTGTCTTTTTTCCATTGGATGTTCTTTCCTGCTTTGTCAAAGATGAGTTGGCCATACGTTTGTGGGTCTAGTTCTGGGGTTTCTATTCTATTCCATTGGTCTATGTGTCTGTTTTTATGCCAATACCATGCTGTCTTGATGATGACAGCTTTGTAGTAGAGGCTAAAGTCTGGGATTGTGATGCCTCCTGCTTTGGTCTTCTTCTTCAAAATTACTTTGGCTATTCGGGGCCTTTTGTGGTTCCATATGAATTTTAGGATTGCTTGTTCTAGTTTCGAGAAGAATGCTGGTGCAATTTTGATTGGGATTGCATTGAATGTGTAGATAGCTTTGGGTAGTATTGACATTTTGACAATATTTATTCTTCCAATCCATGAGCAGGGAATGTCTTTCCATTTCTTTATATCTTCTTCAATTACCTGCATAAGCTTTCTATAGTTTTCAGCATGCAGATCTTTTACATCTTTGGTTAGATTGATTCCTAGGTATTTTATGCTTCTTGGTGCAATTGTGAATGGGATCAGTTTCTTCATTTGTCTTTCTGTTGCTTCATTGTTAGTGTATAAGAATGCAACTGATTTCTGCACATTGATTTTGTATCCTGCAACTTTGCTGAATTCATGTATCAGTTCTAGCAGACTTTTGGTGGAGTCTATCGGATTTTCCATGTATAATATCATGTCATCTGCAAAAAGCGAAAGCTTGACTTCATCTTTGCCAATTTTGATGCCTTTGATTTCCTTTTGTTGTCTGATTGCTGATGCTAGAACTTCCAGCACTATATTAAACAGCAGCGGTGACAGTGGGCATCCCTGTCGTGTTCCTGATCTCAGGGAAAAAGCTCTCAGTTTTTCCCCGTTGAGGATGATGTTAGCTGTGGGCTTTTCATAAATGGCCTTTATGATCTTTAAGTATGTTCCTTCTATCCCGACTTTCTCAAGGGTTTTTATTAAGAAAGGGTGCTGGATTTTGTCAAAGGCCTTTTCTGCATCGATTGACAGGATCATATGGTTCTTCTCTTTTTTTTTGTTAATGTGATGTATCACGTTGATCGATTTGCGAATGTTGAACCAGCCCTGCATCCCAGGAATGAATCCCACTTGATCATGGTGAATAATTCTTTTTATATGCTGTTGAATTCGATTTGCTAGTATCTTATTAAGAATTTTTGCATCCATATTCATCAGGGATATTGGCCTGTAGTTCTCTTTTTTTACTGGGTCTCTGTCTGGTTTAGGAATCAAAGTAATACTGGCTTCATAGAATGAGTCTGGAAGTTTTCCTTCCCTTTCTATTTCTTGGAATAGCTTGAGAAGGATAGGTATTATCTCTGCTTTAAATGTCTGGTAGAACTCCCCTGGGAAGCCATCTGGTCCTGGACTCTTATTTGTTGGGAGATTTTTGATAACCGATTCAATTTCTTCGCTGGTTATGGGTCTGTTCAAGCTTTCTATTTCCTCCTGATTGAGTTTTGGAAGAGTGTGGGTGTTTAGAAATTTGTCCATTTCTTCCAGGTTGTCCAATTTGCTGGCATATAATTTTTCATAGTATTCCCTGATAATTGTTTGTATCTCTGAGGGATTGGTTGTAATCATTCCATTTTCATTCATGATTTTATCTATTTGGGTCATCTCCCTTTTCTTTTTGAGAAGCCTGGCTAGAGGTTTGTCAATTTTGTTTATTTTTTCAAAAAACCAACTCTTGGTTTCGTTGATCTGCTCTACAGTTTTTTTAGATTCTATATTGTTTATTTCTGCCCTGATCTTTATTATTTCTCTTCTTCTGCTGGGTTTAGGCTGCCTTTGCTGTTCTGCTTCTATTTCCTTTAGGTGTGCTGTTAGATTTTGTATTTGGGATTTTTCTTGTTTCTTGAGATAGGCCTGGATTGCAATGTATTTTCCTCTCAGGACTGCCTTCGCTGCATCCCAAAGCGTTTGGATTGTTGTATTTTCATTTTCGTTTGTTTCCATATATGTTTTAATTTCTTCTCTAATTGCCTGGTTGACCCACTCATTCGTTAGTAGGGTGTTCTTTAACCTCCATGCTTTTGGAGGTTTTCCAGACTTTTTCCTGTGGTTGATTTCAAGCTTCATAGCATTGTGGTCTGAAAGTATGCATGGTATAATTTCAATTCTTGTAAACTTATGAAGGGCTGTTTTGTGACCCAGTATATGATCTATCTTGGAGAATGTTCCATGTGCACTCGAGAAGAAAGTATATTCTGTTGCTTTGGGATGCAGAGTTCTAAATATATCTGTCAAGTCCATCTGATCCAATGTATCATTCAGGGCCCTTGTTTCTTTATTGACTGTGTGTCTAGATGATCTATCCATTTCTGTAAGTGGGGTGTTAAAGTCCCCTGCAATGACCACATTCTTATCAATAAGGTTGCTTATGTTTATGAGTAATTGTTTTATATATCTGGGGGCTCGGGTATTTGGCGCATAGACATTTATAATAGTTAGCTCTTCCTGGTGGATAGACCCTGTGATTATTATATAATGCCCTTCTTCATCTCTTGTTACAGCCTTTAATTTAAAGTCTAGTTTGTCTGATATAAGTATGGCTACTCCAGCTTTCTTTTGGCTTCCAGGAGCATGATAAATAGTTCTCCATCCCCTCACTCTCAATCTAAAGGTGTCCTCAGATCTAAAATGAGTCTCTTGTAGACAGCAAATAGATGGGTCTTGTTTTTTTATCCATTCTGATACCCTATGTCTTTTAGTTGGCGCATTTAATCCATTTACATTCAGTGTTATTATAGAAAGATACGGGTTTAGAGTCATTGTGATGTCTGTATGTTTTATGCTTGTAGTGATGTCTCTGGTACTTTGTCTCACAGGATCCCCCTTAGGATCTCTTGTAGGGCTGGTTTCGTGGTGACAAATTCCTTCAGTTTTTGTTTGTTTGGGAAGACCTTTATCTCTCCTTCTATTCTAAATGACAGACTTGCTGGATAAAGGATTCTCGGCTGCATATTTTTCCTGTTTAGCACACTGTAGATATCGTGCCAAGCCTTTCTGGCCTGCCAAGTTTCAAAGGAGAGATCAGTCACGAGTCTTATAGGTCTCCCTTTATATGTGAGGGCACGTTTATCCCTTGCTGCTTTCAGAATTTTCTCTTTATCCTTGTATTTTGCCAGTTTCACTATGATATGTCGTGCAGAAGATCGATTCAAGTTACGTCTGAAGGGAGTTCTCTGTGCCTCTTGGATTTCAATGCCTTTTTCCTTCCCCAGTTCAGGGAAGTTCTCAGCTATAATTTGTTCAAGTACCCCTTCAGCACCCTTCCCTCTCTCTTCCTCCTCTGGGATACCAATTATGCGTATATTATTTTTTTTTAGTGTATCACTTAGTTCTCTAATTTTCCCCTCATACTCCTGGATTTTTTTATCTCTCTTTCTTTCAGCTTCCTCTTTCTCCATAACTTTATCTTCTAGTTCACCTATTCTCTCCTCTGCCTCTTCAAGCCGAGCCATCGTGGATTCCATTTTGTTTTGCAATTCGTTTAAAGCGTTTTTCAACTCCTCGTGACTGTTCCTTAGTCCCTCGATCTTTGTGGCAAGAGATTCTCTGCTGTCCTGTATACTGTTTTCAAGCCCAGCGATTAATTTTATGACTATTATTCTAAATTCACTTTCTGTTATATTATTTAAATCCTTTTTGATCAGTTCATTAGCTGTTGTTATTTCCTGGAGATTCTTCTGAGGGGAATTCTTCCGTTTGGTCATTTTGGAGAGTCCCTGGCGTGGTGAGGACCTGCAGTGCACTTCCCCTGTGCTGTGGTGTATAACTGGAGTTAGTGGGCGGGGCCGCAGTCCGACCCGATGTCTGCCCCCAGCCCACTGCTGGGGCCACAGTCAGACTGGTGTGTGCCTTCTCTTCCCCTCTCCTAGGGGCGGGATTCACTGTGGGGTGGCGTGTCCCGTCTGGGCTACTCGCACACTGCCAGGCTTGTGTTGCTGGGGATCTGGCGTATTAGCTGGGGTGGGTAGGCAAGGTGCACGGGGGCTGGAGGGGCAGGCTTAGCTCGCTTCTCCTTAGGTGATCCACTTCAGGAGGAGCCCTGTGGCAGCGGGAGGGAGATCCGCTGCCGGAGGTTTGGCTCCGCAGAAGCACAGAGTTGGGTGTTTGCGCGGAGCGAGCAAGTTCCCTGGCAGGAACTGGTTCCCTTTGGGATTTTGGCTGGGGGATGGGCGGGGGAGATGGCGCTGGCGCCTTTGTTCCCCGCCAAGCTGAGCTCTGCCGTCCGGGGGCTCAGCAGCTCTCCCTCCCTTTGTCCTCCAGCCTTCCCGATTTCCGAGCAGAGCTGTTAACTTATGACCTCCCAGACGCTAAGTCGCGCTTGCTGTCGGAACACAGTCCGTCCGGCCCCTCCGCTTTTGCCAGCCAGACTCGGGGGCTCTGCTTGGCCGGCGAGCCGCCCCTCCGCCCCGGCTCCCTCCCGCCAGTCCGTGGAGCGCGCACCGCCTCGCCGCCCTTCCTACCCTCTTCCGTGGGCCTCTGGTCTGCGCTTGACTCCGGAGACTCCCTTCTGCTAATCCTCTGGCGGTTTTCTGTGTTCTTTAGGCAGGTGTAGGTGGAATCTAAGTGATCGGCAGGACGCGCTGTGAGCCCCGCGTCCTCCTACGCCGCCATCTTCCGGAACCTCTCCTAGGGGTTTTTTTTTAATTTTTTTCTTTAAAATTTATTTCTTATTGAGAGACAGACACAGAGTGTGAGTGGTGGGGGGGGGGGGTAGAGAGAGGGGGAGACACAGAATGCGAAGCAGGCTCCAGGCTCTGAGCTGTCAGCACAGAGCCCGATGTGGAGTTCCAACTCACAAACTGCGAGATCACGACCTGAGCCAAAGTCATTGGCTCAACCAACTGAGCCACCCAAGTGCCCCAAGAAGATGTTAGGTTTTATTAATTTCAAGACAATACACTTAGCCTATTAAAAATAATATGCCACTAATAAGGTGGGGATTTAATCTTGTTACAGAAGAGAGCTCTCTGGGGTATTTGGTTGTAAGAAACGGGTTTGTTAGGAGAAGTCAGGCAGAGGTATAAGAGAAATGCAGTCTTGCAGGTAGTTAAGAGCAAGAGCCACCATTGGTCTAGACCTTGTGGGGATCCCTGGATCTCAGAGTAAGAGCCTCAGCAGCAGGAAGGTACAGCTTTTTGCTAGAAAGCTTCATCCCTTACAGGACTCAGCTGCCCTTCACATATCTGCTAGGAGTGCTTTCCTCCACTGACCAGCTTCCTGTCACTCTGCCCATTACACTTCTACTTTATAGCTTCTGCTGACTCGGCTTCTTCTCATAGGTTGGTCTTTATTTATTATTAAATTATTTTTTATGTTGATTTACTTTTGAGAGTAAGAGAGACAGAGGGAGAGTGGCGGAGGGGCAGAGAGAGAGGGAGACACAGAATCTGAAGCAGACTTCAGGCTCTGAGCTATCAGCACAGAGCCCGACACAGGGCTTGAACTCACAGACTTTGAGATTGTGACCTGAGCCAGAGTCAGACACTTAACCAACTGAGCCACCCAGGCACCCCTGCTCATAGCTTGGTCTTGATGATGGCCCACACATGGGCCATCATGACTTCCAACTATCACTGCTACTGAGCACTGCTTCATTGTCTTAATTTTTTAGTTCTACTTCCCAAAACAGGAATTCTAATTGGCTCCAGCTAATATTTTTTGAGGAAAAAAAGCCTTATCATTTTTTATTTAAAAAGTAATATATATCATTTTAAAAAAAATTAGATCAATATGGAATTGCATTTTTAATGAAAAAAATTTTTTTCTTCACCAAAACCCTGCCCCCCAGAAGTAGCCACCAGTAGTATGGCTCCCTTTCTATTTAAGAACACAGACTTCTTTTGCACAACAGAGGAACCATGGTATACTACTGCTTTGCAACTTTTCTTCTTTTTTTAATTTATTACTTTATTTTGTTGCATTTTTGAATTTACAGCATCATCCCATGCTAGTACAGCAAACCAAAAAATGCCATTCCTTTTCTCTTCAGATAATCAATGGTGAAGATTTGGCAAGTAGCCCTTCTTCAGATCCAGACAAACTTATCTTTCTATACACCTTCCTTCCCTCAGGCTCATACATATGCAAACAAAAATATAGAACATGGTGAAGGCTAAAACCCAAATGTGGTCATACTTCACACCTTCATTTGCCAGAATATAAGACATCCCTCCAGAGCAAGGCATGTAGGTCCATATAGCTCACTGTTTTTAGTGGTCTCATGTTATGCCGAAGCATGGATGCATCATAACTCATTCAACTATTCCCCTAGTGAAAGATACCACAGTTTGTTTTTTTTAATATTTTATCTTTATGAATAATGTTATAGTAAACATCTTTGTATGCACGTTATGTCCTGATGCTTTTATTTCTGTTGCACAAATTTTCAGAAGAGGCACTGCGGAGATATAGAGTATTTCCCCTTTTTAACGTTATTTTAGTAGTTACTAGTTGGTGAAAAAGCTCATACATATCCAGTGTCTCAATGACATTTTTCCCAAAAGTTATTTCTTTTTAATTGAGAAGTAACTTACCAAAAAATTCAAACTCTGAAATATGCAGTTCAATATATTAAAAAATGTATACACCCATATAACCAGCACCCCAGTTAATCTCTACCCTCAGATACAACCACCGTTCTAATTTCTATCACTACAGATTGATTTTGCCCGTTCTTAGACTGCATATAAATGAAATCATACAGTATGTACCTTCTTGTGTGTTGTGTCTATCACTCAGTGTAACGTCTGAGATTCCTCCATTGGTCTGTGTCATTTCTGTGCAGTGGTCCATTATGTGAATATATCACAAGTGAGGCCAAGCACCAGCACCTTTGCGGCAATTATCCACTCTAGCTAAGAGTCCACCCCCTGTGCAGAGCATGCTAGGGTCCTTCTTAGATCAGAGGGCTGCAGGTGGAAGTGTAGGCATCGATGGGGAGGGGGAGAAAGGCAAACGTGTTGTCGAGCTTGGTTTTCCTCTTCTAGGAACTGTGGGGGATTGGAAAAACCACTTCACTGTGGTTCAGAGTGAAAGATTTGATGAAATCTACAGACAAAAGATGGAAGGAACCTCAATAAATTTCTGCATGGAACTCTGAACAAGATGTACATAGAAAGGTAGATGACAAGAATGGGGAAGCTATCTTCAATCCTTCAGTCAAGCCCAAAGAATCTCTGAAAGCATATTGTAAAAATATACAATTGTGGTACCACTGTCTCTGTGATTATTACCAACCTCATTTTTCAAAAGGATTATGTCTAATGCTTATTTTCTCAACCATCCTTTCCAAAGTAAGAAATAAAATGGCTTAATAAATAAAATAAAATAAAATAAAATAAAATAAAGTAAAACAAAACAAAACAAAATAAAGTAAAATAAAATAAAATAAAATAAAATAAAATAAAATAAAATAAAATATAAAATAAAGACTTGAATACTGCAAAGATTTTTTTTTAGGTCTCCATTATTCTGGAAAGTGCATCCTAGTTTTCTAGTGTGTAATATAAAATACCTTGGGTGTAAATATGCAAATACTAGGTTATATCTATGTTGAAAATATGAAATCACTGATATCTCTCCCAGTCATTCAAGAAACTCCAGCTGTGCTAGGTTCTGGGGTTCCACCTGATTAGCATGGAAGGGACACTTTGAGGGTAGTCTTGATGCAGCCAGCCCTGAGAAAACATGTCCAGAGTGTCAGTTAATCTCTACCCTTGGATAAAACCACCATTCTAATTTCTGTCAGCACAGATTGACTTTGCCTATTCTTGGACTTCATATAAATGAAATCGTACAGTATGTACCTGCTTGTGTCTGGTGTCTATCACTCAATGTAACATTTGAGATTCCTCCATTGGCTTGCATCAGTAGTTCACTGCTTTTCACTTCTGTGCAGTAGTCCATAATGCGAATATATCTGGTGAGAAAGAAAAGGGAAGGGCATGGAGGGGGATGCCAGATGACCAAAACCTAATTAGGAGTCATAGCGTGCTTAATTACAGAAACAGGAAGTTGAAGGGTGTCCACTTGGGAGCCTGAGTCATATCCTGCTAAAAGCAGAAAACGGGAGATAGCATCAGCAAAGTCAGCCCAGGCATGGTTGTCAGATTTAGAGATAGTCTCAACCGCAATGCTGTGGCCACTGAGGGCTTGCATAACCAAGATGCAAGACCTTTTCACTGGTTTCCCATATTTTACCCCACCTGTAGCCCTCTTGCTCCACATTTATTTGTCAATTTACTTGTTATATCTCGTACTTGATCATAAATTCTTTAGCACTTGGTTCCACGTCTTATTCAACATTTTACTCCCAATACGTAATGCAATGCAAGGTACATAACAAGTGTCCACCAAGTATATAGTGAATAAGCAAATGAATGCATAGATGAATGACTATAGGAAGGTGGGCACATTTCATATCACAGATTCCCAACTTTTAGTCCCAACTAGTGGCATTCCAAAGCTGAGGGCAACAGGAGCAGTTTACCTGGCGAGAAGGCAATAAGAGTTTGATTTAAGCCAACTAAAATTGACTGTTTTTTATAATCACCCTCCTCTGGCAGTTCTAAACAATATCAGTGATAAATATTCCAGTGGGGGGCAAAAGGCCATCTTCTATTAGCCCTAAATTCTAAACAATTGCTTGGTTACTACTAAATTTTAATCATATGTATGTAAGTTCAAATTAGCATCTTTTTCCTGTGTAAAAAAAGTTGTTTATATCCCTCATATTTGGCAATTTTAGATTTTAATTTTTTGCGATTTGGTTTCATGTCTACTTACCTCTGTATGGAAGTTAATTCAGAGGACACCCAAGTATACAGCCAGCCTCTGTAACTGACACACAGATGCAATGATGCCTGCTTCCTTTCAGGGTAAGTTCATAACGGTTCAGAATCCTTCAAACTCACTTCAAGTACAATTTGTGTCCCTGTTGTATATGAATATTCCTGTTTCAACAGTAGTAGATTCAGAACAATGATAGCACAGTAATTATAAAAACAAAGATGCAAATTTTTAGTTTCTTCAATTCTGTCATTCTATGTGACTGCTTGGGGTTTTGTAGTCATAATTCAGTGAAATTTAAATAAGTGAAAATAAGGGCATCTGAGTGGTTCAGTTGGTTAAGCATCAGACTTCAGCTCAGGACATGATCTCACAGTTTGTGGACTCGAGCCCCATATCAGGCTCTGTGCTTACAGCTCAGAGCCTGGAGCCTGCTTCAGATTCTGTGTCTCCCTCTCTCTCTGCCACTCTCCCACTCACACGCTTTCTCAAAAACAAATAAACATTAAAAAAATTTTAAAGAAGTGAAAACAGAAAGGTATTAATTTTTTGCTTAGTAAGTGCAAAGTTTTGTTGTTACAGGAAATAGCTCACTGATATTTTTAAATTTTTTAAGTTTTTATTTATTTTTGAGAGAGAGAGCATGGGGGAGGAGCAGAGAAAGAGGCCAACAGAGGATCTGAAGCAAGCTCCGCACTGAGAATGGAGAGCCCAATGTGGGGCTCCAACTCATGAAACATGAGATAATGGCCTAAGCCAAAGTCAAACACTTAACCTACTGAGCCACCCAGGTGCCCCACTGATTTTGAATAATATCTTTAAAATGGAAATTTACTCTCTAATGATTAGTAGTAACCAAGCAGAATGAAGAATGAATCAAGAAAATGAAATATTACATTAGTGGTATGATTTAGTAAACAAATGGCACATGAAATGTAGGTCATGTTTAGGCAAAGCTCTTCTTGTCCGCCTCTCCCACCACTCCAATGAGTGAACACTTATAGAAATTTTCAACAAAATAAAGCCATGGTAAAACTGTGCAGGATACTAATGAATATTAACTTATAAAGAAGAAGTGGGAAGAGAAGGAAAAAGGAAAGAAAGAACAAAAAGAAAAAAGAGAAGATAACAAGCTACCTAACCCCACATGACCAGTTTAAATTGTTTCAGGCTCTTCATCCAGTTGTGGAGACAGTCAGAATACCACTCAACCAAGTCATAATGAGATGTGTTCTTAGGTCTTCTGGTGAACCATTTCAGAGTGTGCCAAGAGTTAACACGCTGACATCTCCCATTGTGCTTAGTCATGATGTGATAAAATAAAAATTACAGTGCCTCAGCTATAATCAACAGCACTGCAAGTGAAATCACACCCTGATCCTCTCTTTCCGGGGAGCATTTCCTTCCCTACCACTTGGCAGCTAGAACTGTCCCCAAATAAGACAAGCTTACACATTGCTACAAGCTTGTACATTTCTGAACATCTCTACTGAGACAAACTACATCAACTAAAATAAAATACTTTTCCCTCTCTTTTTTATTTTATTTGTTTTATTTTAGAATACCATTTCCCAATGGCCCAGAGCAGAAAGGCCAAATTCAGCACCCCAAAATGGAAGATGTGCAGGGAATTTTGTTGACCAAAGCCATGTATGCCTTTTGGAATGAAATTCAGTGCTTCCAGGCTGGCCTAATGATCTCATTGCTACATATCCTAAAGCAGGTGTGCAAAATTGCTGAGGAAGATAGGAAGGCAGGTTATGGGAAGCCAAAGAGCACATCTAAGAGCAAAAGCTTCTCACATGTGTACCCTCATGGGTAACGTAGGGTTAGTGCTCCCACACATCACCTCCAATCTCCTGGTTATTCCCCTTGGCAGAGCAAGCATCAGTGTGAATAGTGCTAGGCAATATGCATCAAAACACCAAAGTACTGGCACATATGCATGCACGCATACACATACATGCACACACACATACACACACACATACACACACACACACACACACACACACATACACACACACACACACACATACAGAATCAGGCAGCATTGTCATCTACCCCTGCCCAGGAGTGAGATATATACAGGTGGAAGTAAGTTTTCCTAAACCTGCTTCATCTTGACCATGAGCATCCCCTCAGCAGTGTTTCCATATAATTCTATTTTATTTTAGATATTCTCCTCATATCCTCTTACTTCTCCTTTCATTAGCTCTTTTTTTAATAATGTTTCTTTGAGAGAGAGAGAGAGAGAGAGAATGAGTGGGAAGAGGAGCAGAGAGAGAGGGAGATACAGAATCTGAAGCAGGCTCCATGCTCTGAGCTGTCAGCACAGAGCCCAGCACATGGCTCAAACCATGAGATCATGACCTGAGCCAAAGTCATACGCTTAACTGACTGGATCCATTAACTATTGATGATGGAAGAAGCAGAAGAGAAATCAATCCAATTCCTAGTCAGTTGGTGATGTGTATGAAGTGCCAAGAGTGAGTCTGCACCACACCCATGAGAAAATGCTCTAACTCCTTTGGCTTTCATTTTCTTACATGCATAGTGAGAAAGTAGAAGAAAATGTTTGAATATACTTGCATTCTTTGTTTTAATAAAAATTTACTGAACTTTGCAGTGTGCTAGCCACTGTGCTATGTATGACTGGAGACCTGAAGATGCATAGGAAAATAGTCCTAACCCCTAAATAAAAGAGAAGCTGTTATGTGGATCAGTGGAAAGAGAAAATCCTTCAACCTCAGACTCTTCCACTTACAAGCTGTGTGATCTTGGACAAGTTAATTAACTTCTCTGGGCCTCCCATGTTACCAAGTCCCCAACTTGAGCACCTGGGAATATGGTGGGTTTAGTTTTCTTTGGGGAATTAGGAGGTGCCCATGAAATGTGTTAGTGGAGATAGGACTCCAAAGAGACCACTAGAGGGGCATTTGGATGGCTCAGTCAATTAAGCATCTGACTTCGGCTCAGTTCATGACTTAACAGTTCATGGGTCTGAGGCCTGTGTTGGGCTCTTTACTGACAGCTCAGAGCCTGGAACCTACTTCAGATTCTGTGTCTCCCTCTCTCTCTGCCCCTCCCCTGCTTGTTCTCTCTCTCTCTAAAAATAAATAAATAAACTCAAAAAAAATTTTTAATAGAAAAAATTAAGAAGAGAGAGAGAGGCCACTGGACTGGAGAGGTAAATAGGAGAGTCACCAGACCATGGCCAGGAAGTGAAGCCCAGCAAGGGACTAGGATTAACCATGGAGAGCATATAGATTGAGAAAAAGGCCCTCTTGTGGAAGCAGAGAACATTGATCAATATTTATCCAAACTCCCAATGAAAAGGAAAGACAAAAAAGCAAGGGCATTGAGAGCACTGGCAAGAGTAGCTGCAGTGAAGGACAATAGACACAGTGAAGGCAGAAAGGAGGGACAGATTGGGAGAGTTGTGAGTGATGTGTTTGGATGAAGAGAGGAAAGTGGGATCGACTGTGGCCACAGCACTAACTTATGCAAGGTAGGCTGTTAGAGAAGACATCTCTTTGTGACCATAGCTCCCAGGATATGGGGGAGGAAGCAGGTAAAGTACTTAGTGATAGAGCATTCTCCTTCATCACCCAGCAAACAAAATCACCTATGTAGAAACATCTTCTAATTAATTTTCTTTTTTTAATTTTTCTAATGTTTTTATTTATTTTTGAGAGACAGAGTGCTGATAGGGAAGGGGCAGAGAGAGAGGGAGACAGAATCTGAAACAGGTCCAGGTTCTGAACTGTTAGCACAGAGCCTGATGTGGGGCTCAAACTCATGAACCTTGAGATCATGACCTGAGCTGAAGTTGGATGCTTAACTGATGGTGTCACCTAGGCACCCCCAAATTAAGTTTCTTAAACAGACATAAATAAAATCAAATCAGTTTACAGGCTTAGAAAAGGCTGATGTAATGCTTTCCAACAAATCATTAAAACAACTCATTTTGCAATTGATGTCACCATCCATTGTGGGGGGGGGGGGGGGATTGCAAGTTAAGAAGCAAAAAAAAAAAGTGCTATTTTATGAAAATTAAACAGCCACTTAATTTAAAAGATTTTGGATTTGTGGAAATTTAGGCTGAACTTGTTTGCTTTTTGTAACACCTAGGAAAAATGTCTTGCTAAACTATTAATTGTATAAACAAGATTTCAGAAGAAATGTTATAACCCAGTACAGGATTAAATGGTACCAAACTACTCTTATATGTTCATTATTCCTACACAAATCAACGTTTCCATATGTTTATGTGGTTATCAATGTTTCCACTGATAACCTGTGATGTGTACAGTAATACCCTACTGCTAATTATAGAGAACACTTAGACTCTCTGAAGTAAAATTGGTAAGACCTCTTCTTGGGAACATTGATTAGCAATTGTCCTAAATCATCAAATGTAATTTAATGTAATACATTATTGTTGCTTTGAAGTAATTCTGAAATTAAGCTTGTTCTTTAACTTCCCTCTCCATTAGCTCAAATTTGTGAGTTACTCAAAGTTGTTATCAGGTCTTTTAAAGAAGCCCCAGAATTACCTTGGGTACCATGTTCCTGCCTAATTATACACCATAGCAAATCATAGTTTGCAATAGAATTTAAAAACCCTGACCATTAGGACAACAGGCCACTGTAAGATCCCAAATGTCAATTCACAACATTCAGGAATCTGAGTCCCAGTAGCTTTCATGGCCCTTGAAAATTCTTCCATGTCTTATGAAGAAACTAGCCCATTTTGCCTTTAATGGGTGGTTAAATAGAAACAACCAACTGCTGTGCCTCAGACATCTTAAATACCAATTGCCTCCTGTCTGAATTGGAATCCTTCTTTCTGGTTCCATTACTTCCAATTATTCTGCTTTTTAATTGTTGTCTTCAACTTGCAATGCCCAGGTCTGGATCAATTCACCTTTTAGCTTTCTCTCTTTCAAGCCACAGAACTGTTTGACAAAACTTGTGTAAGAATGCTGCAGAAATCACTGCAAATTCTGGTGTCTCTCCTCCCCATGTCCTTCTGTCTCTGTGCCAAAATTTCCTCTGACTTCTCAAAGCCTGAACCGCCCCCCCCCAAGTTTCCCAGTGACTATCTAAATCTCCCCCTCTTGTCTCTGGGGCAGATAAAACCCCCTTCCCACCCAAGGCTGACCATGCCATCGATGCTTCAGCTCTCATCCACCCCATCACTTCTTTGGTGTCATTACCTTTTTTTTAAATATGAAATTTATTGTCAAATTGATTTCCATACAACACCCAGTGCTCATCTCAACAGGTGCCCTGCTCAATGCCCATCACCCACCCCCCCCCCCGCTCCCCAAAAACCCTCAGTTTATTCTCAGTTTTTAAGAGTCTCTTATGGTTTGACTCCCTCCCTCTCCAACTTTTTTTCTCCTCCCCCTCCCCCATGGTCTTCTGTTAAATTTCTCAGGATCCACATAACAGTGAAAACATATGGCATCTGCTTTCTCTGCATGACTTATTTCACTTAGCATAACACTCTCCAGTTCCATCCACATTGCTACAAAAGGCCATATTTCATTCTTTCTCATTGCCAACTAGTATTCCATTGTGGATATAAACCACAATTTCTTTATCCACTCATCAGTTGATGGACATTTAGGCTCTTTCCATAATTTGGCTATTGTTGAGAGTGCTGCTATAAACATTGGGGTACAAGTGCCCCTATGCATCAGCACTCCTGTATCCCTTGGATAAATTCCTAGCAGTGCTATTGCTGGGTCATAGGGTAGGTCTATTTTTAATTTTCTGAGGAACCTCCACACTGCTTTCCAGAGTGGCTGCACCAATTTGCATTCCCACCAACAGTGCAAGAGGGTTCCCGTTTCTCCACATCCTCTCCAGCATCTATAGTCTCCTGATTTGTTCATTTTGGCCACTCTGACTGACATGAGGTGATATCTGAATGTGGTTTTGATTTGTATTTCCCTGGTGAGGAGTGACGTTGATCATCCTTTCATGTGCCTGTTGGCCATCTGGATGTCTTCTTTAGAGAAGTATCTATTCATGTTTTCTGCCCGTTTCTTCAAGGCATTATTTGTTTTTTTGTGGTGGAGTTTGGTGAGCTCTGTATAGATTTTGGATACTAGCCCTTTGTCCGATATGTCATTTGCAAATATCTTTTCCCATTCCGTTGGTTGCCTTTAAGTTTTGTTGGTTGTTTCCTTTGCTGTGCAGAAGCTTTTTATCTTCATGAGGTCCCAGTAATTCATTTTTGCTTTTAATTCCCTTGCCTTTGGGGATGTGTCGAGTAAGAGATTGCTACGGCTGAGGTCAGAGAGGTCTTTTCTCAGCTTTCTCCTCCAGGGTTTTGATGGTTTCCTGTCTCACATTCAGGTCCTTCATCCATTTTGAGTTTATTTTTGTGAATGGTGTAAGAAAGTGATCTAGTTTCATCCTTCTGTGTGTTGCTGTCCAGTTCTCCCAGCACCATTTGTTAAAGAGACTTTTTCCATTGGATATTCTTTTTTGCTTTGTCAAAGATTAGTTGGCTATACATTCGTGGGTCCAATTCTGGAGTCTGTATTCTCTTCCATTGGTCTATTTGGTGTCATTTCAATGATCCCTTGTCTCATTTCTCTGATGGCTTGGGAGGGAGGGGTGTCTCCAAAAACTTTCAAAAAAATTCTCCCATTTTTACAAAACACAATGTACTCAATTAATTACATGAATAATTGTTTACCCTTGACTTCCTTGTTAGTATTGAAGTGCCTTTGGGAGAAGAGATCATGTCTGTTAGATGGTGTATAACAGGTGCTGGATAAGTATTTGATGAATGAATAAATGAATGCAGGAACCTAGGAGCAAGGGAGAACATCAGGGAAGGAGTGATCAATAGTAGCCAACTTATAGAAAGGACAAGAGAGAAGAAAGAAAAAAGTTTCCTTAGCAAGGAGATGGGCATCACTCATTCTGAAGGTCCCCATAAATTCACAGTGAGTGGGTGCTAGGAGTCTAATTCACTCCTGTGTTAAAGCTTCTGATATGCTTGCCCTCAGATCAGTGCAGGAAAAACTGATGAAATTATCATGCCTAGTGAAGGGCTGGAGCTGAAGCAGGGGAGGCTTGCACAAGCTCCACATCAAGAAAGGGAATCTGCGACTTTAGTCACAGAGACTGTCAGAACTTGCTAAGATTCTTAAATTTTTAAAATTATTTTAAGGATGTCCCAGGACTAGTTCCCCACAGTGAACAGCCATAAAACTCTCAAAAAGTGTCCTCATGCTTAGCTTGAGGGTCCTGCTTTCAAGGTCACATGAAAGGGGCATGCTAATGACTCTGTCAACCTAGACAAGCAATCTAATAAGTTCTGGAACTCACTGCAAGGGTTGAGCCTTGATTCTGCCAATTATTAGATGTGCATCCTTGTACTAGTCACCTCACTTCTCTGGCTTTAGTTTCCTCATCTGGAAAATGGGGTCAATGATCATACCAACTGTGATATTATGATTTATAATAAGAAATATATATTTGGTCTTTATCTCATTCCTGGCACAGAACTCTTAAAACCCTGGAATTTCCCAGGTCCTGAGAGCAGCAAAAGTGTTTTTGTTACGTTAATGAAGTGACTTCTGGAAAGCCCCTGGGTCACATAGTAATGGGAGCTGGATTGGAACTTTGAGCCCCACTCCAAACACTGGGGATGAGAGAGGGGCTTGAGATTGAGTTGAACCACTAGTGGCCAATGATTTAATCAATTGTCTATGTAATTAGACTTCACAAAAACTCAAAAGGACTAGATTTTTAGAGCTTCCACGTTAGTAAACATGTGGTGATTTGGGAAGAGTGATGCACTCATGAAATGTGGAAGTCCATGCCTCTTCCTACATACCTTGCCTACCCATCTCTTCTATCTAGCTGACCCTGAGTTGTATCCTTTTATAATAAACTGGTAATCTAGCAAAGAAAATATTTTTCTGAGTTCTGTGAACCACTCTAACAAATTAATTGAACCCAAGAAGGGGGGCATGGGAAACTCTGATCTATAGCCAGTAGGTCCAAACCCTGGGTAACAACCTGGACTTGCAATTAATATCTCAAGTAGGAGTGTAGGGAGGATAGTCTTGTCAGTCTGAGCCCTTAACCTGTGGGATCTGACACTATCTCTATGTAGATAGTGTCAGAATTGAGTTGAACTGTAAGACACCCAGTTGGGGCTGAAGAATTGCCTGGTGGTATTGGGAAAACACTCATGAATTCATGTCAGACTCTTATCTATCTTATAAAGTTTGAAGGATAAATGAGTTGGAGCATATAAAGCCCTTGGGAAAGTCTCCTGCTAGTAAGGGCTCAGTAAGTTTTATTTGTTTTGTTTTGCTGTAATTAGTATTAGTAGTTAGGAAAGTCATATTAGTACTACCAACACAGAGAGTTAATTTGGGCAATGTCAGATTTAAAAAAGAACTCAAACACGTTGAGTCCTTGGATCCTATGACAAAGAGAAAAAGGAAGTAAGGGTATCCAGGCCTGAGCAAGAGCCCTAGGAGCTTTTCAGAAGATTCAGTATTAGCCTGAAAGAAACAAAATATTACTATATTCACTGAACAAAGAAGAAAAACATTAAATTTTCACAAACTAAGAAAAAGAACATTAAAATATTTCCTGAACTAAATTGCTCCTTGAATTCTGCTAGAGACCCCATGCATTTACTACTCCCTGTGGGAACATTCTTTGATTTACAAACAAGTGACAACACAAATAATAAAATTTTCTTTCTTTCACCTCTGGTTCACCCATCATCACAGATAACCTACTTGGCAAGGAATGTCAAAGACAACACAGTGTCCTGCTATTACTTCCACAGGATGACCACATCTCACTGGCCCTGGAACATGGAATCAGTACTCTGAAGCATCTGTGAAAGGGGAGAGTGGATCTTGTGGGGTCCTATGAAGTCTTAGTAATGTCTACTCTACAGTGAGAGGAAAGGAAACAAAAACAATCCAGCTCTGAAGCCAACTTCACTAAGCACCTCCCTTTGACACCTCAGCCCCAGCCTAAGGACCCTTCACATACTAGCATTTAGGCAAGTCAACCCACGCCCGCATTTTCTTCCTTTCTTTCAGTGCACAGGGGTTCCTGGTATGACCATGTAAAAGGATGATGGAAAGAGAAAGACAAGGTGGAATTTAATAAACCACTGTTTCCACAAGGAAATGAAAGAGAGGAGGCAATACACCCCCTCCATTCACTGCACACATATCAGCAAAGCAAGCAAACTACCAGGATAAAATATACACATACACTGCCTTGTGCCATGTGGCAGGAACCAGATTCCTAGACCTTTATGTCTGGGACAGCAGATCGAACCATGGTAGCCTTTGGAAATCCAAAATAGTTTTCTCTCTCTAAGAGGTTCTTGGAAGGCAAGAATTATGCAACTGGTTTCTACAGACTTCTTAGTTCTCAAATTGTCTGTATTCTCACTTTATTCTCAGAGATAATTTACTTCTTTCTTTATCAGATCCATGTAAGGTTATTACCTCAAAGTACCCATAAATCACATAAAACATTTTTTTTTCTCCAACTCGTGTTCTACTTGACTCAGAAACCATTAGTTAGTTTATTCAACTCCCTGGGAAAAGGTTCTGTCAATCTTTGGTGCAAATATTGCCTAATACTTGGATTAGAAAAATACCTACCAGGGTGATTACACTACTTTATTTCTCTAATTTAAAAAATTCAGAAATGAAAGTCATCTTCCTACATGTTTCATATTATTCATGGCATTCGTGCTCCTTAGAAAGTAAAATAAATATGTAAAGACATACTCATAATACTCTCATACTAAGAGAGTACTCCAGGTGGAATATTAGTCAAATATATTTTTTTTTATTTTTTTAATATTTATTTATTTTTGACAGAGAGAGAAAGAGAGAGAGCGCGTGCACCCGCGCGAGTGAGTAGGACAGGGGCAGAGAGAAAGGGAGACAGAGAATCTGAAGCATGCTCCGCGTTGTCAGCACAGAGCCCAACATGGTGCTTGAACCCCCAAACCACGAGATCGTGACTGAAGTCAGGTGCTCAACCAACTGAGCCACACAGACACCCCTCAAATATTTTTCTAATGAAGGGGTTTCTAGTACAAAATCAAGAATAAAGAAAATTCTGTAGGTAAGAGAAAAAAATGGGAATGGGGAAGGTCAGAGCAGGAGCTGCTCAGTGAAACTACAAAGAAAATAATTAGGGTCTATGTCTGGGGCAGGGATTAGGGATAGGGTAATAGAGCAGGGACACAGGCCCATCAGAGTAGGGTAGAAGCTCTAGATATGTTCAGTCCTTTACTGAAAGGTAATGTATCTTCTGACAGGGAAGCTACAGTGAAGACTGTTGAATGGTGAGAAAAGCAGAAGAAACACAGAGAGAAATAAATCAAAATAATGTAATGAATTCAAGATGAAGATCACCTCATGTTCTTCAGGTGAGCAAGACCAATAAGAGCATGATTACTAAGATAAAGAGAATTGAAAAAACCTCTCCCAAATTTTGTTTCCTTGCTTTTCTTGATTTTCTTACCAAAATCCCCTAATGAACACTTGTTTCCCCCACACACCATCAGGAACATGAAAAGATGGAGTATTTGTGGGGAAGAAGCTAGAGGGAGAGAACTGTCAAAGGATTGTTCGGCACACTTCACTCACAGTTATGAAGACAAACCCAATGACCAGCTACAAAACCTTGTCTTCTAAAGTTGTGAACCTCTACATCTCCCCATTTATGAGAAAAGATACTTTCCAGACATCAAGAAGCTCATTGAGAACAATGCTCTTGTGTAACTATTATTTTGGGAAAGAATATGCTCATTAAATTTTTAACTGTCACTAGGCTGCCAATAACTGAGATTTTCTCAAACCATTATTTGAAAGAAAATAGCTTGTGACGTGCAATAAAATTAGTAACAGAAATTAGTGCTTTTCACTTATGTCTAAAATTTCACTTCAAGGGGAAAGCATTCAGAATAGACTTCCTACCCAATCTCTCAAGTATGATTTCATTGTCTTTCAGGGATAATGGGAGATTGGAAGAGTTACTTCAAAGTGCACAGAATGAGAGGTTCAGTGAAGACTGTGAGAGGAAGATGCCTGGCACTTCTCTGACCTTCCACACGGAACTCTACAGAGAGGAAGACAAAATCTAGAATATTCAGGGGAAATTTTATTACCTTATCTTGTGGGTTTTTTTTAATTTTCTTTATCAGTTTCCATTTAGAAATGACTTTCTGAACCTGTTCAAATTGTTCAGGCAAGAACTAGAAATTATGTACATTTTTTCCTTTTTGCATGCACCTGGGAAATAAAAACATTATGTTAACTAATGTGCTGGTTTTGCAGGTCTTTAAGCACAGAGTTTATAGTTGTAACAATAACTATGGAACTTAGGAAAATGGTGGTTATGTCTCTAAAGCAAGGTATGAAGTTGTTGAGGTCTGCTGGCCAAGTTCATCCTTCACCTGTCCCTGACCTTCCCTGCAAGAGTATCTTCTCTACTAGGCAACTTTGGCTCAAGAATTCCACAGTGTCTTTGCTAAAACTCTTAGACCTTGACCACGGCCTAAGAGTTTTCTCACCTGGTCTTTCTTCTTTCCCCCTCTCCTCCACAGGGGTTTGTCCTGCACCATGCTCTGACAGCCCCCTTCCTGATTTCCTTCACATTGTCCTCAGTAAATCTCTCATGTGCCAAGTGTCTGCGTCTCACTGAAAAAGAGAACATTATTTTCCTTTTGTCAGAGTGACCTGTACTATTAAATTCAAATGTGCAAGTAAATATGAGGTTGAATCATTTGAAAATGGCCACAAAAAAAATAGAAAAAACAAGTATCAAAAAGGCAGCAACTTCAGAATGACTAAAATTACTAACACTGAGAAGCTGGGGGATGGGGCACCTGGAATGGAAACCCCAACCTCTGGGGAGGAAGTACTGCTTGGCCCTGTTCATGTCCCTGAGGCCATAAAAGTCTGGTCGTGTAAGTGATGGTAACCTGCACACTGGGTTCAGCTGCTGCTACAGGAGGGAATTGCACACTGGAGGAAGAAACGGCTTGGGGTTCTGCTCACAGAGGGAGCAAATCCAAGTTCTTCCTCTTGTCTCTCAGTGTCCCTGGTGCAGAGACTCAGAGGGGCCAGCCAGCCAAGCAGAAACCTGGACTGCCTTGTTCCAGCCCCTGCATCTCAAGAAATACCACATACTGGTGGACTCAGACATGAGAGGCAATAATTTAAAGCTGGGCCAGCCAATGTCTGACATTTTTAATCTCAAAAGCAACTTCAGATAGATCAAACTAATTAGATAGATAGATAGATGATAGATAGATAGATAGATAGATAGATAGATAGATGATAGAGTAAAATAAATGGGGAAATATCTAGACTTATCTAAAGGAAATAAAGCAATCAGCTCTGATACAGTTAGCACACTCTTCCTTTCTTTGCACCTTCACTCCGGGATTCCAGGTGGTGGGTCTTCTCTGGAAAAACTCTTGCAGCACATGTGAGGGCTCTCAGAGGAAGCAGCAGTAGTAGCTGAGGCTGAAGTTGAGAAACGAACGTTTCCTGGATGGCCTATGTAATGGCTTGCTTGAAATTTGTGATTATAGCCAATGCCCAGCATGCCAAAGGAAACATACTACAAAATAGATGAAAAGTATGGGCTCTAAAATTCCTTTAAGGTGACATAGAGAAGAGTCCCCTTCCAGTGTTGTCAATCTTGAGGCTGAGAGAAATTCTAGCAGAGGTGATTCCCAGAGAAGCCTGACTGTCCAACACAGTGGCGCTGAGTGACATGGGGACATGCTGGATTCACTCCAAAGTGAGTGAAACTTACAATCCTACCAGGCCGATCCCACCTGAGCCAGCAACTGAGATAAACAAAAAGCTGCCCTTCCTCCTACTCTACTAGAAAGAATCTCAGAATTAGAAGCTTTTGGAAGTCATTCGGACAAGTAGTCATGTGGCTCTTTGACGTCATTAAGTCATTAATCTGTGTGCTTATCTGTGCACTGGGAAACTGGCAGTTTCTACTTGAGCTAAGCATATCTATGACTCAGCAGTTCAGATCTTAGGCATATACCCAAGAGAAATAAGATATATGTCCACACACACACACACACACACAATCTCATAGAATGTACAAAATCTCATAAAATTATACAAAAATCTCATAGAAGCTTTATTGATAACCACCAAAAGTTGTAATCAACACATATGTCCATCAAAAGAAGAGTGGATAAACAAATAGTATGGTACAGTATACAGCAATAGAAATACACGAACTACTGACACTTGTAATCAAATCAAAAACTGCTGAGAGAACAAAGCAAGACAGGAGAGAGTGTACAATATATGATGCCACTAATGTAAAGTTAAAGAATAAGCACTACCTTACTTGTCATGATGAGCACTGGGTGATATACAGAATTATTGAATCACTATATTGTATATCTCAAACTAATGTAACACTGTACATTAACTAATGGGAATTAAAATAAAAACTTTTTAAAAAAAAAGAATAAGCAAGACACCTGGATGGCTCAGTAGGTTGAGCATCAGACTTTGGCTCAGGTCAGGATCTCACGGTTCATGGGTTCAAGCCCTGCATTGGACTCTGTGCAGAATGCTTGCTCAGAGCCTGGAACCTGCTTCGGATTCTGTGTCTCCTTCTGTCTCTGCCACTCCCCCGCTCGCTCTCTGCCTTACTCTGTCTCTCAAAAATGAGTGTAAAAAAATATATAAATAAAATAAAAAAGAATAAGCAAATAACTGTATTGTACATTTGAAAGTAATATAATATTTTATGTCAACTAGACTTCAATTTTTAAACTGTTGACCATTAAATATATATATTATATATATTTATAAACAATATATATAAATATATATAACAATATATATATATTTTAACTATAAATATATTTTTAGCAATATACATATATATTATTTTTTAACAATAACCAAGATATGGAAGCAACCCAAGTGTGTCTATTGATAGATGAATGGAGATATATATATTTCATTCATATGTGGAATTTAAGAAATAAAACAAACGAGGGGAACCTGGGTGGCTCAATCAGTTAAGCCTCTGACTTTTGGTTTTGGCTCAGGGCATGATCTCATGGTTCATGAGTTCAAACCCTAACCTGCACTGTTAATGCAGAGCCTGCTTGGGATTCTGTCTCTCCCTCTCTCTCTCTGCCTTTCTCCCATTCGTGCTTGCGCTCTCTCTCTCTCTCTCTCTCAAAATAAATAAATAAACTTTTAAAAATTTTTAAAGAAATAAAGCAAATGAATAAATAAAGAAAAAAAGGACACAAACCAAAAAACAGACTATTAAATATAGAGAACAGACTGGATGTTACAAGGGGGAGGTGGAGGGATGACATAGATAAATGGGATTAAGAGTACACTTATCTTGATGAGCACTGAGACATGTATAGAATTGTTGAATCACTATATTGTACACCTGAACCTAATATAACACTGCATATTAATTATACTTGAATAAACAAAGAATAAGTAATATTTATCTGTGGTGATCAAAGTCAAAATAGTGCTTGCCTTGGGCATTGGTTGGTAGTGAGGCATTGACTGAAGAGAGGCAGGAAGGAACTTTCTGAGGTGATGGAAACATTCCTTACCTTGATCTGAGTGGTATTTACATGAGTGTATGTATAAATAAATCCATCAGAATGTAATTTGTGGTTTATGCATTTTACTGTATATTATGCCTTGATTTTTAAAAATTCAATTACAATCTAACTTCATGCTTACAAAAAATAGAGTCCTGAGAATTAAGTAACTCTAATTCAACCTTGGAAGTTGGGATGGAATTCCAAGCTGAACTTTCCCAGTTGGCAATATCAACATGTGCCTTTAACATATGACATGCTAACAGAAACTCAGTTCTTTTCAGTCTAGGGAAGATATTTTCTCCAAATCTTCATGGATGACCAAGCCTAGAACAAAGAATTACTAAGTGCGGGTGAAGAGAGGGAGGAAGAAAGGGTGGTTCCTGGAGGCTTGCTCTGGACATTCCTTCAGTGACATTTCTCAATTCCTCATCTTTGTGGGGACCAGGAAATGACCTCCAGGATTTGGGCAAGCCCCCTAGCTGACCTATCTTCCCACTGCTCTTCCTTCTTACAGCAACAAGGAAGAGTCAGGGAAGGCTACTCTGGCACAACATTAAGGATTTTGTTCCAGTTTCTTTCAGGATGCAGAGTCATGCAAATTACCTCTCTTTGTTTGCCTGAACATACATACCTGGAAAAAATGAATAGAGCTCTGTGGATATAGGCACTGGGGATATAAAGCCTATGTGAATCCTAACTTCCATTTACTTTTCACTTTCCCCCGCTAGTGCCTAAGACCAAGTTGGAAGGAATGGCCAAGCATAAACGTGAAGGAGACAAGGGAGCTAGAGTGTACCTTGCTTCCCCAAGGGTTTTTTTTTTTTTTTTCAGAAATAGAATAGTTGATTTATTGAAAATATACAACCAGATAAAACAGATTCTGTAGGTCAAAATATCTATGCTAATCATTTGTTTTCCTTTCATTCAACAGCAACTCATCAAGAATATTTTAAACACCAGCGACCAGCACCAGACATAGTGATAGATAAAATATTCATTATCTTTGCCCTGCTGGCATTACCAGTGCAGTCTGTAGGACATCAAGCCATTAATCAAATCATTACACAGATCTTTGATTACAGCATGTAATAAGGGATAAGAAGGAAAAATAAAGGGTAGAATATCAGTGGGCCCTAATTTAGATAGAGGAAGGTATAAAAAAGAAGCTGAACTAGTCTGCTCAGGGCTACTGTAACCAAGTGCCACTGGGGCACTGAAATAACAGAAAGTCATTCCCATAGTTCTGGGGGTTAGAGCTCTGAAATCACAGGTCATTGGGGTTGGTTCCTTCTGAGGGCTATGAGAGAAG
This sequence comes from Panthera leo, assembly GCF_018350215.1. Classification (NCBI taxonomy): domain Eukaryota; kingdom Metazoa; phylum Chordata; class Mammalia; order Carnivora; family Felidae; genus Panthera; species Panthera leo. The sequence continues at coordinate 52,365,827 of NC_056681.1, read as the reverse complement.
AGTCTGTTCCAGGCCTCTCTCCTTGGTTTACAGATGACTGTCTTCATGTTCACATAGTGTTCACCCTGTATTCACATCTATCTCCAAATTTACCCCCCTTTTTTTAAGAACACTAGTCATATTGGATTAGGACCCACCCTAATGACATTATTTTAACTTTATTACTTCTGTAAAGACCCTAACTCCAAATAGGGTCACACAAGGTTCTAGGTCCCCATCTGCTACTTACCTGAGTCAGCCTGCTGTAATCCTAGTTCATGATATTCTTTCCCAAATGAGTCCCTTTCTGTCCATGTCATAGGTCATGTTCCATGGAAGGCAGACTCTGAATCAGAAATAATTGTGTGTTATGTTTAAAGGGAGTGCTCTTGGGATCACTTCCTCTGGAAGGTAGAGAAGGAGGTTGGATTGAACAAAGGGAGAAACTAAGCTTCAACTTAGTCCCAGCAAGGGCCTCATCCAATGCTCTGAAGCTGGGATGGCCCTTCACAGCTGGTGCCATCCCAGTTTGGGTGAGAGGACCAGGTACCAACCAATCACAAGATGTAAGTTGACTTAGGAAAGGGGCATGAACTTGGTCCCAAAAAGGAAGGAATACCTGAGAGCTGTCTATCAGCAGCACCCCTAGTAACTGGAATAAACAGTTTTGTTCAGAAGAGTAATCTAAGGGGCTTATCCCTCACCCTTTACAACCTTCCACATATGAGTATAGGACATAACTCCAGCCACAGCTTGCCTGAGCCATGTCACAGTTTGCTGAGGTTCCATTCAGGTTAACATTCATTTCTGGGAAGATTCCAGCTAGCAGTTAGGGTCCGTGGAAGGAAGGAAGATATCAGACTGCACTGAAAGGCAAAACTGAGGACTCCAGGAGCACGGGCTAGTAGGATTCAGCTCTCCTGAGACTAGAAGGGGTAATTACTGATGACTTCAAATCATAGTGTAAGGGTCTTTGTCAATAGACTGTGTTGCAAGGCAAGTCTGGAGTGTGAGGCAAGGAAGTCTTGCAGGAGCCCTTGGATGGCCTGGACCAACATCTGAGGGAACCCAGGTGTTCTGAGATGTTCACAGCACCTACAACATCAAAGCCAAGCCCAGAGGTGGAATCTATAGATATAGGGAAAAACAACTTCCTTTGAGAGGCTTGGCCACCCTCAAGTGTCCTGAAAAGGAAGCAGAGCCAGTCTGTGTAGAGAAGGAGCTCTGTGATGATCTCAAAGCAGCCTGGATTGGGCAGAACCAAACAGTATGGAGTCAGGACAATATGTTGACAAGAAAGCAACAAAAGTTTCACAGATGAGTCTAACTCTAATTTTGGAAGTGGAGAAGGAGAAATTGGTTTTACTGCAGAATAGGAACCAACCAGGAGATGAGCAGACATGGTACTAGAGTAGAGTCTAAAAGGGGAGACTTAAGACAGCACCCAGAGATCACCATCAAGGTACTAAGGAAAGGGGAACCAGGATCTTGGGAAACTGGCATGAGGGCACCATTACAATAATGACATCTTTCTCTCCAGGGGTTACCTGAGCAAGATGGTCTCACATGTCCTGGCTCTGGCCCTCCCAATATATTAGCATCAACACAGTCAAAAGATTAGGGCACATTGTTTATTTAGTCCCTACCATAAGCTGGATTCTGCTTATTTTCTCTTCTAATTCTCAAAAACACACAAGAATATTTGATTCCCAGTGGTTTTACATAATCTATCCAAAACCACTCAACTCCTATGTCCCAGAGATAGGCTTGGAGTCCATATAATTCGACAGCCCTACACACATCCAAACCATGCTTCCTCCCAGAGATACAAGACCAGGTTGCCAAGTGTCCCAGAAGCCAAACAGGGAGACACTTTTTGGGCAGGCCAAGGGGAATCGGGGCTGAGAGGAGCTCCCCAGAATCCATGCGGAGATAGCCAATGAAGCCTTATAAAGAAACAAATAATACCCTCAAATAGAGCAAAGGTTATTTTTCTGTTTAAAATCAATTCAAGGGGCACCTGGGTGACTCAGCTGGTTAAGCATCTAACTCTTTATTTCAGTTCAGGTCATGATCTCATGGTTATGAGATATGCCCCACATCAGCCTCTGCACTGGGCATGGAGCCTACTTAACATTCTCTCTCCCTCTCCCTCTGCTCCTCTCCCCTCTCAAAAATTAAAAAAACTAAAAAATTTAAAAAATTCAACTTTTTTGTAAGAGTCACTGTTACATTGAGTCTTTCTTTGCCTTTTAATAACAAATTCATTCAATCTAGATTTCTTCAGTTTGTGATTATTTGGAATTCTTACTTTTCTTTCCTTTTCATATTGCTGGCATTGGATTAACTTCATGGTTCAAAAAAAGGTAACGTGGTTGAGGAACAAGATTATTTATTAGCAGTCAGGGTTTAATGGTAAAAGTGGAAATTTCTGTCATTTTCCTTGAATAGTAATATTTTTCAAATTCACCCCATTGTTACATATAATAATTATCTGTATTATCATTTTCTAGAAATATCAGTGTACATTCAGATTTTTAAAATTACATCATTGGAATATAAAAATGAATGTAGCATTTCTTCCCTTAAACTTTCTGGTGAGGAAAAAATAATCTTAATAGTTTCAATTCTGGATGAGGGACTCCTGGGTGGCTCAGTGAATTAAACATCTTACTCTTGGTTTCAACTCAGGTCATGATCTCACACTTCGTGGGATTGAGCTCCACATCAAGCTCTGCACTGACAGAGTGGAGTCTGCTTGGGATTCTCTCTCTCTCTCTCTCTCTCTCTCTCTCCCTCTATCTCCCTCTATCTCTCTCTCTCTTAAAATAACTAAAATAAACTTTAAAAATGCTATCCATAAACTTTGGAGTACAAGTGCCCCTATGCATCAGCATTCCTGTATCCCTTGGGTAAATTCCTAGCAGTGCTATTACTGGGTCATAGGGTAGATCTATTTTTAATTTTTGAGGAACCTCCACACTGTTTTCCAGAGTGGCTGCACCAGTTTGCATTCCCACCAACAGTGCAAGAGGGTTCCCGTTTCTCCACATCCTCTCCAGCATCTATAGTCTCCTGATTTGTTCCTTTTAGCCACTCTGACGGGCGTGAGGTGGTATCTGAGCGTGGTTTTGATTTATATACACAATGTAATACTACGTGGCAATGAGAAAGAATGAAATATGGCCTTTGTAGCAACATGGATGGAACTGGGGAGTGTTATGCTAAGTGAAATAAGTCATACAGAGAAAGACAGATACCATATGTTTTCATTCCTATGTGGATCCTGAGAAACTTAACAGAAGAACATGGGGAAGGGGAAGGAAAAAAAAAAAAAGGTTAGAGAGGGAGGGAGCCAAAATTTAAGAGACTCTTAAAAACTGAGAACAAACTGAGGGTTGATGGGGGTGGGAGAGAGTAGAGGGTGGATGATGGGTATTGAGGAGGGCACCTGTTAGGATGACCACTGGGTGCTGTATGGAAACCAATTTGACAATAAATTTCATATTTAAAAAAATGCTATCTAAATACTGGATGAAAGTTGTCTTTTCTTATGCAAATCTACATAGGTCCCTTCACTTAGAAGTTTATTTAACCCTACTATTTAAAAATAGAGAGGTAATTTCCCTCTACTAAATGAAGTATCAATGGGTTACAAGTGCCAAAGAATATCTACCTAGTCCTCCCCCAATAGAGTCCTTGCTTTCCCATGTGGGACCCCAGTGCCAACGTCAAGGAAGGCTAGCACCAAGAACCCTAGTGTCTAGTGAGATTTTACAATGTACTTTCCATGAAAAAATAATAAATGGTACAGTCATAGCTAATATTTTTGTAGCATTTACCCATGTGCAGGCATTATTCTAAACACTTTCCATGTATTAATGTATTTAGTTTTCACAACAACATTGTGAGGTAACTATTTTATACCCCTGTCACAGAGGAAGATACTGAAACAGAGAGGGTATGATTTTCTCAAGATTCACAACTAATAGGTAACAGAACCAAGGTTTGAACTTGGGAATTCTTTTTCTAAAGTCCATGCTCTGAACTACTAAGGTATAGTGTGTGCATGTGTATGTGTGTACCTCTTGTTGGAATACTCCTGGCATATGTAACTGAGGTATAGGATGGAGTTAAAGAGACTGGTGACTAGCATGGGAAACCGGTCATATTTAATAACTGTTTCAACAGGAATCCATTCTAACCCAATCTGAAAAAACAATTAATTATAAACTCTTATTTGGAAAATAATTTAACTAATGTTTATTGTCTTTTATTTTCTTCTCTCTCTCCCTCTCTGAAGTAGCCAAACATGCACTATGTTTCAAAACCACTTGGTCAGTGTCACATATAAGTGGTAAAAATGAGGGTAAAAAATAACTGTGAACATATCTCAAAGAATATTCTAGGCTACACTAAGTAATTTGGGTTTGATCTTAGAGACCATCTATGGACACATTTTGGGGAGTCCTCACGACCTCTACAACAATTTCTTAGTTATTATTTTATTTGAATGGCAATTTAAAAATACTGTGAAGGCATGCTCTGGATCATCTAATGATCAGTGTATACACTAATTTCTGCCACATGGTCCTAGGGTCTTCATTTGCATCTGTGTCAACAATCCCTTGATACTGAGTGGTACTAGTGTAATTATCGAAGGTTAACAGGGTGAGAAATGGGGAGGAGTACATAATAGTGAATAAGACACCAAGTGGACAACAACATATCAAAGATCTTAACATACAAAATGAAACATAAAATACCAAGCACTAAAAGAAAACAAAAATGAATTTTTTTTTTTTTTACCTTCTAGAAGTGAAGAAGAGCTAAACATGACATAAAATCCAGAAGCCAGAAATCAGGGGGAAAAAACTGACAAAATCAATTACATAAGAGATAAAACTTTTTAAACATTAAAGAATAAGAAGAACAATTTTTCGGGAGGTGACCAAGCTAATGCAATGGCTTCCCTAAAGACCCTGAAAACTCATCTTCCCACATAACTTCTGCCTCTATCTTCCTGGGAGAAAAACTGTAAGGTAAATTTGAAGCAGAAAATATTCAGAGATGGGTTTTCCCTGTAAGAATCTTGTGTCATAACCATTGCCCAGTTATGCCTATGTTGTATCTTCCAGGAGCGCAAAGGAATAAATAGATTATTGGACTTAAGTTCATCTTCAATGTTCTTCATCTCTCATTGATACAGATGGTCTCAGTACACACCTATGTTGAGAAGAGGGCGAGGACCAACATCTTTTAGGCTCCATTTTAAGCATCTTTCATCACTTCAATAATGTTATGAGTGGAAGTTACAGAAGGGAACACTACTGCTCAGAGATGTTACACAACTTGTCCAATAATAAACACCTGAAGGTAGAAGAGATGAGCTGCAAATCCAGATCTTCTTGACCTGACAGTCCATGATCTTTCCCTACCCCAAAACGGGGTAGGCAATGACCTACTCTATGCCTCCTACAACCACAACAGTCTTCTTAAGCTCACACACAGCTGGCCTGCTCCTGGCCTTGAGGTCATGAGTATTTATTTAAGTGATCAGAAGATGGCATTAAAGAAATCTCAGAAACCATGTGTTCTACTATCCTCTTACTTTATTTCACTGTAGCCAAACTATCTTTCAAGTATCTAATGACACAAGTTCTGGTCATTCTGAAACTTGGTGAAATCCATATTATTTTGTCAAACTTTTATAAACATCAAAATTACTTTCCATATTGAAACCTAATGTGCACTTTTTCACATACATATTCAGTTGGTCACTAAGGAATTTGTTTCAACTTTTTCAGAGCCTTAAGAGACCATTTATTGCCTTCTGGTCTAAAGAAGTGCTCACCTACAGAGAAAGGCTGCAGAGGGGCCCTTGGAACTAAGCCAAAACAGCCACTATCCTTCCCTGTCCATGGGACAGTTTTTTGTGCCCTTTGACATTCTTGTCAAGATCAGCATCTTAAACCATTCCTGGTTCTCCAGAGTGTATTCAGGCCCTTAATCACTCTACCTTGCTGACCCTAGTATGTTTTTCTTTGTAGATCTGGAGTCCAGGGAAAAGAAAAAGTGACTGAAGACAAACACAATATATTATTAGTATAGTCAGAGCCAGGCCTGGGTTGGGGGTAACAGTAAAATTAGAATAATTATAACAGCAATCTGATGAGCACCATAATGAAGAACTGAGTACCGTGTTCTGGGAGTAGAAAGGTAGGAATACGTAACTCCTTGACAAGGAAGTTTGACAAGGGTAACAAAGGAATTGGGTCATGAGGAGTAAATAGGAATTTTCCAAGTGATAAGGAAGGGAAGAGCATTCCTGTTTACAACAGAGCAGAAGCTGAGACCTTTGCACTTAAGAGAATACATGCAAGGTCAGAAATGAGGCCTGGACGGTAGATAGGAGCCTCAGGTGAAGAACCTCATTGCTGTGTTAGAATGTTTAGACTTTGTCCTGCAAGCTACTTGGGTCCCACTGAAGAATTTGAAGAAGGAAGTGAAAGGAACCTGTTTAAATTTTAGACAGCTCCCTGGGGCATGGTGGTGTGGAGGAGTGAACAGAATGGGGCAAGACTGAAAGCAGGATGTCAATGAGAAGATGATGGCAACAGTCCAGGAAAGCATTAGGAAAACTCAAAGTGAGGCAGAGGCAGTTAAGAGATGCATTCCAAATATACAGAACTGACAGAATCTATAGGGCTTGGTCAAAGGTTGGCTATGGAAGAAGTGGAAAAAGAGACATCTAGTATGATTTGTGATTTTAATTGTGTTGATCTCATGGTTTGTGGGTTCAAGCCCTACATCGGGCTCTGTACTGACAGCAGGGAACCTGGAGCCTGCTTCAGATTCTGTGTCTCCCTCTGTCTCTCTGTCTCTCCCCCACTCACACTCTGTCTCTCTCTCTCTCAAAAATAAACATTTAAAAAATTCTGTGGCATTTGTAGGGTACCATCAAGAGTACCAGTATACAATCATGGGAACACCAAAAGGAGAAAAGAGAGAGAGAGAGAAAGGCAGAAAGCTTATTTAAAGATATAATGGCTGATGGAATCTAAGAAAGAAAACAAATGAACATAGGGTGGAAAAAGAGGGGCAAACCAAGAAACAGACTCTTAACTATAGAGAACAAACTAATGGTTTACTGAAGGGGAGGTGGGTGGAAAAGGAGTGGAGGTGGGGAGGGCTGGGTTAAACAGGTGATGGGTATTAAGGAAGCCATTTGTTGTGATAAGCACCGGGTATTATATGTAAGTGATGAATCACTAAATTGTACAGATGAAACTAATATTATACTGTATGTTAACTATCTGGAATTTAAATAAAGACTTAGGGAAAAATAAAGCAGATTGAGGGCTATACGCCCTCACACATGCACACAAAATAGTAGTATATATTTTGCAATAATTTATACAAATAAAGGATATGCAGAAAAACACTGAATAAAAGATAATGGCTAAAAATTCCTGAATCTGAAAACAGTTATACACATCCAGGGACCTGAAGCTCAAACGTCCCCAGATTCACCCAAAGAGGTCCTCAATGAGACACATTGTAATTACACTGTCAAAAATCAAAGACAGAGAAATTTGAAAACAAAAAGAGAAGAGAGACTTTTCACATACAAAAAAAAAAAAAAAAAAAAACCCCACAGGCTATCACTAGAGTTTTCAGCACACACCTTGCAGGCAAGGAGAGAGTGAGGTGATATGCTCAAAGTTCTAAAAGAAAAAACAAAGAAAAGGAAAAAACAAACTGTCAATCAAGAATACTTTTTTGGTAAAGCTGTCTTTCAGAATGAGAGAACAGACTTTTGAAAATGAATAGGAGCTGAAGGAATCAATCACCAAGAGACCTGCTGTACAAGAAATGCTAAAGGAAGTTCTTTAAGCTGAAACCGGAAGACATTAAATAGTAACATGTAAACATATGAAAGCAAAAAAATTTATTGATAAAGCTTAGTATATAGTCAAATTCAGAATATTCTAAAACTATAATAGTGGAATATAAATGAGTTTTAAATCTAGCATAAAGGTTATAAAAAGAAATATTTTAAATTAACTATAGCTACAATAAGTTGTTAATGTATGCAATGTAAAAATATAAATTGTAACATCAAAAACTAAAAATGAGGAGGGGTAAAAGGGTAGTCTTATATGTAAAAGTTGTTATCAGCTTAAAATAGACTATTCTATCTATAAGATGTCTTATATAAGCCTCATGGTGATGAAAAAGTAAAAACCTATAGTAGATATGCAAAAGAGAAAGGAATCAAAGCATAACGCTACTGACATTTTTAGTCTTGAATTTCTGATTTGTTTTTTGTGTTTACTCTTTAAACATTTATTTATGTATGTATGTATTTATTTATTTATTTATTTCAGAGAGAGAGCAAGGGTGTGAGTGGGAGAGAGAGAGAGAGAGAAGGAGAGAGAATCACGAGCAGGCTCTGAACTGTGAGCACAGAGGCTGATGAGGGGTTTGATCCCATGAACCATGATCATGACCTGAACTGAAACCAAGAGTGGAATGCTTAACAAAGTAAGTCCCCCAAGAGCACCTCTGATCTTTCTTTTTGGATTAACCCCAATGTGACTTCAACTATCTAGTATCAATATTAAAGTTTTTTCTTAACTCTCTATCTGTAGATTTTTAGCGTTTAGGTGAATTTCAACATGCCAACATGCTACACATTTAATCATTCCTGTTTCTTATATACATCCTCTTTCCATCTTCTATTATATTTTCTTTTAATTAAAACATTCATTTTAGGGGCACCTGGGTGGCTCAGTTGGTTGAGCATCCAACTCTTGATTTAAGCTCAGGTCGTGATCTCACAGTTCGTGGGATCAAGCCCCACATCAGGCTCTGTGCTGACAGTATGGAGCCTGCTTGGGATTCTCTCTCTCCCTCTCTCTCTCTGCCCCTCCCCTGCTCTTATGAACTTTCTTTCTCTCTCTCTCTCTCTCTCTCTCTCTCTCAAAATAAATAAATAAACTTTAACAAAAGCCATTTCTTTCAGGGAGCCTTGGTGGCTCAGTCAGGCAGCACCTGATTTCAGCTCAGGTCATGATCTTGCAGTTCATTACTTCAAGCTCTGTCTTGAGCTGTGTGCTGACAGCTAGGAGCCTGAAGCCTGCTTCAGATTCTGTCTCCCTCTCTCTGCCCCTCCCCCACTCATGTTCTGTTTCTCTCTCTCTCTCTCTCTCTCTCTCGTTCTCTCGCTCTCTCTCAAAAATAAATAAACATTAAATTTTTTTAAAAAACAAACAAAAACCATTTCTTTCATAAGTTCTATACAATATAATCTTATTTAGAACACATAGAGACCAAAAAAATGAGAAGACAGAGAAATTTATCCCAAATGAAAGAATAGGACAAGACCATAGCCAGAGATCTAATCAGAACAGACATAAGTAACATGTCTCATAGATAATTTAAAGCAATATTCATAAGGATACTCACTGGACTTTAGAAAAGTGTGGAAGACATGAGTGAGACATGAGTGAGATAAGGAATAACATAGCACAGATAAAGGACTCAATAAATGAAATGAGGAATATGTTTGATGGAATGAACAGCAGGATGGAAGAAACACAGGAACAAATTAGTGACCTAGAGGACAAAGTAATGGAAAGTAATCAAGATGAAAAAAAGAGAGAAAAAAGAATTACACAGAATGAGAATGGACTTAGGCAACCCAGTGACCCCATCAAACAAAATAACATTCATATTATACAAGTCCCAGAAAAGGAGTGAGAAAAGGGAGAAGAACATTGATTTGAAGAAATAATAGCTGAAAATTTCCCTAATCTGGGAAAGAAAACTGATGTCCAGATCCAGGAGGCACAGAGAACCCCCAATAAAATTAACAAAAGCAGACCCACACCAAGACACTTGGTAATTAAATTTCCAAAATATAATGATAAAAATTCTAAAAACAGCAAGACAGAAGAAGTCTATAAATTATAAGGGAAAACCCATAAGGCTAACTGGAGATTTTTCAACAGAAACTTTGCAAGCCAGAAGGGAGTGGCATCTTACATTCACTGTGTTAATGGGAAAAATCTGCAGGCAAGAATACTCTATCAAGCAAGGCTATAATTCAGAATACAAAAAGAGATCAAGAGTTTCCCAGACAAACAAAAACTAAAGGAGTTCATGACCACTAAACCAGCTCTGCAAGGAATACTAAAAGGGACACTTTGACTGGAAGGAGAGACCAAACATGACAGTATAGAGGTATGAAACACAAAAGTAATAAAAATGAATATTTCTGTAAAATATCAGTCAAAGAACTCTCAAAAAAAGGATAAAAAAAATATAATAACATATACCTAAAATGTGGGGAGGAGAGAAGAATGGGTTCATACTTAAATGACCATCAACTTAATGTAGACTGCTATATGCAGAAGAGGTTATATACAAACCTAATGGTAACCACATATTAAAAATCACTAATGAATATGCAAAGAATAAAGAGAAAGAAATTTAAATATATTAGTAAAGAAAATCAGCAAAACATGAGAGAAAGACAAGAAAGAATGAGATAAAATCTTCAAAAACAACCAAAAACCAAGGAATAAAATGGCAATAAATACATATCTATTAATAATTACTCTTAATGTAAATGGAATAAACACTCAAATCAAAAGATATAGGGTGACATAATGGATTAAAAAAATAAGACCCATCTGTATGCTGCCTACAATAGACTCATTTTAGACCTAAAGACACCTGCAGATTGAAATTGAGAGGATAGAGAAACATTTATCATGCAAATGGATGTCAAAAGACAGCAGGAGTAGCAATGCTCATATCACACAAAATAGACTTTAAAACAAAGCCTGTAACAAGAGATAAAGAACACTACGTAGTAATAAAGGAGACAATCCAACAAAAAGATGTAACAATTGTAAATATTTATTTACCCAACATAGAAGCACTCAAATACATTAAAAAGTTAATAACAAACAAAAAGGAACTAGTCAATAATAATACAATAATAGTAGGGGACTTTCACACCCTGCTTACATCAATGGGCAGATCGTCTAAACAAAAAATAAACAAAGAAATAAAGGCTTTGAATGATACACTGGAACAGATGGATTTAACAGATTTATTCAGAGCATTCTATCCTAAAATAGCAGAATACACATTCTTTTCAAGTGCACATGAAATATTCTCCAGAATAGATCGCATATTAGCCCAGAAAACAAACTTCAACAAATTCATGAATATCAAAATCATGCCATGCATATTTTCTTACCAGAAGTCTTACTAGAATACAACCACAAGAAAAATCTGTAAAGACCATGAATATAAGGAGGTTAAATAACATGCTACTAAACAATGAATGAGTCAACCAGGAAATCAAAGAAGAAATTAAAAAGTACATGGAAACAAATGAAAGAAAAAAACACAGTGGTCCAAAACCTTTGTGATCCAGTCAAAACAATTCTGAGAGAGAAGTTTATAGCAATACAGGTCCACTTCAAGATGCAAGAAAAATCTCAAACAACCTAACCTTACATCTAAAGGAGCTAGAAAAATAAAAATAAACAAAACCTAAAAACAGCTGGAAATAATAAAGATTAGAGCAGAAATAAATGATATATAAACTAAAAAAAATCAATAGGTCAATGAAAACAGGAGCTAGTTCTTTTAAAAAAAATCGAGAAAATTGATAAACCTCTAGCCAGACTTGTCAAGAAAAAATAGAAAAGACTAAAATAAATAAAATCACAAATGAGAGAGGAGAATAACAAACAACACCATAGAAATACAAATAATCATAAGAGAATATTATGAAAAACTATACACCAACAAATTAGACCACATGGAAGAAATAGACAAATTCCTAGAAACATACAAACTACAAAAACTGAAACAGGAAGAAATATAAAATTTGAACATATCAATAACCAGCAAAGAAATTGAGTCAGTAATCAAAAAACTCCCCAACAAACAAAACTCCAGGGCCAGATGGCTTTACAGGTGAATTCTACCAAACATTTAAAGAAGAATTGATACTTATTCTTCTCAAACAACTCCAAAAAAAATAGAAAAGGAAAGAAAACTTCCAAATTCATTCTATGAGGCCAGCATTATTTTGACACCAAAAACAGTTAAACATACCACTAAAAAAGAGAACTATAAGTCTGGAGCACCTGGGTGGCTCAGTCGGGTAAGCATCTGACTTCAGCTCTGGTCATGATCTCGTAGCCCCACATCGGACTCTGTGCTGACAGCTCAGAGCCTGGAGCCTACTTTGGATTCTGCGTCTCCCTCACTTGCTCTCTCTGCCCATCCCCCACTCACAATCTGTCTCTCTCTCTCTGTCAAAAATAAATAAACTTTAAAAAAAAATTTTTTTTAAAGAGAACTATAGGTCAACACCCCTGATGAGCATAGATGCAAAAATTCTCACCGGGAGGGAAGATGGCGGCGTAGGAGGACACTGGGCTCACCGCGCGTCCTGCTGATCACTTAGATTCCACCTACACCTGCCTAAAGAACCCAGAAAACCGCCAGAGGACTAGCAGAACGGAGTCTCCAGAGCCAAGCGCAGACGAGAGGCCCATGGAAGAGGGTAGGAAGGGCGGCGAGGCGGTGCGCGCTCCACGGACTGGTGGGAGGGAGCCGGGGCGGAGGGGCGGCTCGCCGGCCAAGCAGAGCCCCCGAGTCTGGCTGGCAAAAGCGGAGGGGCCGGACGGACTGTGTTCCGACAGCAAGCGCGACTTAGCGTCTGGGAGGTCATAAGTTAACAGCTCTGCTCAGAAAGCGGGAAGGCTGGAGGACAAAGGGAGGGAGAGCTGCTGAGCCCCCGGAAGGCAGAGCTCAGCTTGGCGGGGAACAAAGGCGCTCGCCAGCGCCATCTCCCCCGCCCATCCCCCAGCCAAAATCCCAAAGACAACCAGTTCCTGCCAGGGAACTTGCTCGCGCAAACACCCAACTCTGTGCTTCTGCAGAGCCAAACCTCCGGCAGCGGATCTGACTCCCTCCCGCTGCCACAGGGCCCCTCCTGAAGTGGATCACCTAAGGAGAAGCGAGCTAAGCCTGCCCCTCCTGCCCCCGTGCACCTTGCCTACCCACCCCAGCTAATACACCAGATCCCCAGCACCACAAGCCTGGCATGTGCAAGTAGCCCAGACGGGCCACGCCACCCCACAGTGAATCCCACACCTAGGAGAGGGGAAGAGAAGGCACACACCAGTCTGACTGTGGCCCCAGCGGTGGGCTGGGGGCAGACATCAGGTCTGACTGTGGCCCCACCCACCAACTCCAGTTATACACCACAGCACAGGGGAAGTGCCCTGCAGGTCCTCACCACTCCAGGGACTATCCAAAATGACCAAACGGAAGAATTCCCCTCAGAAGAATCTCCAGGAAATAACAACAGCTAATGAACTGATCAAAAAGGATTTAAATAATATAACAGAAAGTGAATTTAGAATAATAGTCATAAAAATAATCGCTGGGCTTGAAAACAGTATACAGGACAGCAGAGAATCTCTTGCCACAGAGATCAAGGGACTAAGGAACAGTCACGAGGAGCTGAAAAGCGCTTTAAATGAAATGCAAAACAAAATGGAAACGACCACGGCTCGGATTGAAGAGGCAGAGGAGAGAATAGGTGAACTAGAAGATAAAGTTATGGAAAAAGAGGAAGCTGAGAGAAAGAGAGATAAAAAAATCCAGGAGTATGAGGGGAAAATTAGAGAACTAAGTGATACACTAAAAAGAAATAATATACGCATAATTGGTATCCCAGAGGAGGAAGAGAGAGGGAAAGGTGCTGAAGGGGTACTTGAAGAAATTATAGCTGAGAACTTCCCTGAACTGGGGAAGGAAAAAGGCATTGAAATCCAAGAGGCACAGAGAACTCCCTTCAGACGTAACTTGAATCGATCTTCTGCACGACATATCATAGTGAAACTGGCAAAATACAAGGATAAAGAGAAAATTCTGAAAGCAGCAAGGGATAAACGTGCCCTCACATATAAAGGGAGACCTATAAGACTCGTGACTGATCTCTCCTTTGAAACTTGGCAGGCCAGAAAGGCTTGGCACGATATCTTCAGTGTACTAAACAGAAAAAATATGCAGCCGAGAATCCTTTATCCAGCAAGTCTGTCATTTAGAATAGAAGGAGAGATAAAGGTCTTCCCAAACAAACAAAAACTGAAGGAATTTGTCACCACGAAACCAGCCCTACAAGAGATCCTAAGGGGGATCCTGTGAGACAAAGTACCAGAGACATCACTACAAGCATAAAACATACAGACATCACAATGACTCTAAACCCATATCTTTCTATAATAACACTGAATGTAAATGGATTAAATGTGCCAACCAAAAGACATGGGCTATCAGAATGAATAAAAAAACAAGACCCATCTATTTGCTGTCTACAAGAGACTCATTTTAGATCTGAGGACACCTTTAGATTGAGAGTGAGGGGATGGAGAACTATTTATCAGGCTACTGGAAGCCAAAAGAAAGCTGGAGTAGCCATACTTATATCAGACAAACTAGACTTTAAATTAAAGGCTGTAACAAGAGATGAAGAAGGGCATTATATAATAATTACAGGGTCTATCCATCAGGAAGAGCTAACAATTATAAGTGTCTATGTGCCGAATACCGGAGCCCCCAGATATATAAAACAATTACTCATAAACATAAGCAACCTTATTGATAAGAATGTGGTCATTGCAGGGGACTTTAACACCCCACTTACAGAAATGGATAGATCATCTAGACACACAGTCAATAAAGAAACAAGGGCCCTGAATGATACATTGGATCAGACGGACTTGACAGATATATTTAGAACTCTGCATCCCAAAGCAACAGAATATACTTTCTTCTCGAGTGCACATGGAACATTCTCCAAGATAGATCATATACTGGGTCACAAAACAGCCCATCATAAGTTTACAAGAATTGAAATTATACCATGCATACTTTCAGACTACAATGCTATGAAGCTTGAAATCAACCACAGGAAAAAGTCTGGAAAACCTCCAAAAGCATGGAGGTTAAAGAACACCCTACTGACGAATGAGTGGGTCGACCAGGCAATTAGAGAAGAAATTAGAAAATATATGGAAACAAACAAAAATGAAAATACAACAATCCAAACGCTTTGGGACGCAGCGAAGGCAGTATTGAGAGGAAAATACATTGCAATCCAGGCCTATCTCAAGAAACAAGAAAAATCCCAAATACAAAATCTAACAGCACACCTAAAGGAAATAGAAGCAGAACAGCAGAGGTAGTCTAAACCCAGCAGAAGAAGAGAAATAATATAGATCAGAGCAGAAATAAACAATATAGAATCTAAAAAAACTGTAGAGCAGATCAACGAAACCAAGAGTTGGTTTTTTGAAAAAATAAACAAAATTGACAAACCTCTAGCCAGGCTTCTCAAAAAGAAAAGGGAGATGACCCAAATAGATAAAATCATGAATGAAAATGGAATTATTATAACCAATCCCTCAGAGATACAAGCAATTATCAGGGAATACTATGAAAAATTATATGCCAACAAATTGGACAACCTGGAAGAAATGGACAAATTCCTAAACACCCACACTCTTCCAAAACTCAATCAGGAGGAAATAGAAAGCTTGAACAGACCCATAACCAGCAAAGAAATTGAATCGGTTATCAAAAATCTCCCAACAAATAAGAGTCCAGGACCAGATGGCTTCCCAGGGGAGTTCTACCAGACGTTTAAAGCAGAGATAATACCTATCCTTCTCAAGCTATTCCAAGAAATAGAAAGGGAAGGAAAACTTCCAGACTCATTCTATGAAGCCAGTATTACTTTGATTCCTAAACCAGACAGAGACCCAGTAAAAAAAGAGAACTACAGGCCAATCTCTCTGATGAATATGGATGCAAAAATTCTCAATAAGATACTAGCAAATCGAATTCAACAGCATATAAAAAGAATTATTCACCATGATCAAGTGGGATTCATTCCTGGGATGCAGGGCTGGTTCAACATTCGCAAATCGATCAACGTGATACATCACATTAACAAAAAAAAAAGAGAAGAACCATATGATCCTGTCAATCAATGCAGAAAAGGCCTTTGACAAAATCCAGCACACTTTCTTAATAAAAACCCTTGAGAAAGTCGGGATAGAAGGAACATACTTAAAGATCATAAAAGCCATTTATGAAAAGCCCACAGCTAACATCATCCTCAACGGGGAAAAACTGAGAGCTTTTTTCCTGAGATCAGGAACACGACAGGGATGCCCACTCTCACCGCTGTTGTTTAACATAGTGCTGGAAGTTCTAGCATCAGCAATCAGACAACAAAAGGAAATCAAAGGCATCAAAATTGGCAAAGATGAAGTCAAGCTTTCGCTTTTTGCAGAGGACATGATATTATACATGGAAAATCCGATAGACTCCACCAAAAGTCTGCTAGAACTGATACATGAATTCAGCAAAGTTGCAGGATACAAAATCAATGTACAGAAATCAGTCGCATTCTAATACACTAACAATGAAGCAACAGAAAGACAAATGAAGAAACTGATCCCATTCACAATTGCACCAAGAAGCATAAAATACCTAGGAATAAATCTAACCAAAGATGTAAAAGATCTGTATGCTGAAAACTATAGAAAGCTTATGCAGGTAATTGAAGAAGATATAAAGAAATGGAAAGACATTCCCTGCTCATGGATTGGAAGAATAAATATTGTCAAAATGTCAATACTACCCAAAGCTATCTACACATTCAATGCAATCCCAATCAAAATTGCACCAGCATTCTTCTCGAAACTAGAACAAGCAATCCTAAAATTCATATGGAACCACAAAAGGCCCCGAATAGCCAAAGTAATTTTGAAGAAGAAGACCAAAGCAGGAGGCATCACAATCCCAGACTTTAGCCTCTACTACAAAGCTGTCATCCTCAAGACAGCATGGTATTGGCATAAAAACAGACACATAGACCAATGGAATAGAATAGAAACCCCAGAACTAGACCCACAAACGTATGGCCAACTCATCTTTGACAAAGCAGGAAAGAACATCCAATGGAAAAAAGACAGTCTCTTTAACAAATGGTGCTGGGAGAACTGGACAGCAACATGCAGAAGGTTGAAACTAGAGCACTTTCTCACACCATTCACAAAAATAAACTCAAAATGGATAAAGGACCTGAATGTGAGACAGGAAACCATCAAAACCTTAGAGGAGAAAGCAGGAAAAGACCTCTCTGACCTCAGCCGTAGCAATCTCTTACACGGCACATCCCCAAAGGCAAGGGAATTAAAAGCAAAAGTGAATTACTGGGACCTTATGAAGATAAAAAGCTTCTGCACAGCAAAGGAAACAACCAACAAAACTAAAAGGCAACCAACAGAATGGGAAAAGATATTTGCAAATGACATATCGGACAAAGGGCTAGTATCCGAAATCTATAAAGAGCTCACCAAACTCCACACCCGAAAAACAAATAACCCAGTGAAGAAATGGGCAGAAAACATGAATAGACACTTCTCTAAAGAAGACATCCGGATGGCCAACAGGCACATGAAAAGATGTTCAACGTCGCGCCTTATCAGGGAAATACAAATCAAAACCACACTCAGATATCCCCTCACGCCAGTCAGAGTGGCCAAAATGAACAAATCAGGAGACTATAGATGCTGGAGAGGATGTGGAGAAACAGGAACCCTCTTGCACTGTTGGTGGGAATGCAAATTGGTGCAGCCGCTCTGGAAAGCAGTGTGGAGGTTCCTCAGAAAATTAAAAATAGACCTACCCTATGACCCAGCAATAGTACTGCTAGGAATTTATCCAAGGGATACAGGAGTACTGATGCATAGGGGCACTTGTACCCCAATGTTTATAGCGGCACTCTCAACAATAGCCAAATTATGGAAAGAGCCTAAATGTCCATCAACTGATGAATGGATAAAGAAATTGTGGTTTATATACACAATGGAATACTACGTGGCAATGAGAAAAAATGAAATATGGCCTTTCGTAGCAACGTGGATGGAACTGGAGAGTGTGATGCTAAGTGAAATAAGCCATACAGAGAAAGACAGATACCATATGGTTTCACTCTTATGTGGATCCTGAGAAACGTAACAGAAACCCATGGGGGAGGGGAAGGAAAAAAAAAAAAGAGGTTAGAGTGGGAGAGAGCCAAAGCATAAGAGACTGTTAAAAACTGAGAACAAACTGAGGGTTGATGGGGGGTGGGAGGGAGGGCAGGGTGGGTGATGGGTATTGAGGAGGGCACCTTTTGGGATGAGCACTGGGTGTTGTATGGAAACCAATTTGACAGTAAATTTCATATATTAAAAAATAAAAAAAAATTAAAAAAATTCTCAATAAAATACTAGCAAACCGAATTCAACAATACGTTAAAAAAATAATTCACTACGGTCAGAGATTTATTCCTGGGTTGCACGTGTGGTTCAATATTCACAAGTCAAGCAACGTGATACATTATATCAATAAAAAAAAAAGGATAAAAGCTATATGATCCTTTCAATAAAGGCAGAAAAAGCATTTGACACAGTACAACATTTATTCATGATAAAAAACACTCAACAAGGTAGGTTTAGAGAACATACCTCAACATAATAAAGACCATATATGAAAAACCCACAGCGAATATCATCCTCCATGGGGAAAAACTGAGCTTTTCCCCTAAGGTCGGGAACAAGACAATGATGTATGCTCTCACCACTTTTATTCAACATAGTACTGGGAGTCCTAGCCACAGCAGACTACCAAAAGATATAAAGCCATCCAAATCAGGAAGGAAGAAGTAAAACTTTCACTATTTGTAGACATGATACTCTATATAGAAAACCTGAAAGACTCCAACTAAAATATGCTAGAACTGATAAATGAATCAGTAAGGTCATAGGATACAAAATTGACAGGTAGTAACCTGTAGCATTTCTATATACCAATGATGAAAGAGTAGAAAGAAAAATTAAGGAATTAATCCCATTTACAATTGCACCAAAAATCATAAGATACCAAGGAATACAACTAACCAAAGAGGTAAAAGATCTGTATTCTGAAAACTATAAAGTTTTTAGATGAAAACTGATGAAAGAAATTGAAGATGATACAAATAAATGGAAAGGCATTCCATACTCCTGGATTGGGAAAACAAATGTTGTTAAAATGTCTATACTATCCAAAGCAATCTACCCATTTAATGTTGTAGATGCCAGAACATCAAGGAAAAATTAGACACAGTCCCTGCCCTTCAGGTGCTTTCATGGAGAGACATAAAATCAATAAATTATAACTCTCGTTCTTAGTTTTTGCTTTCTGTCTTATCACTTAGCTTTAAAATTAAGTAGCATAAATAATTATAATTTCATATATAAATTTTTTGAAACAGAGTCCTGTGTTACTAATGACTTCTTCCATAGAGACTTGGAAATTTCCACAGACACTGTCACATGTAATCTATTTTAAAATGCTAGGAAGGGGATGTATAAGGCAATATCCTGCTCTCTCCACAGAGAGAAATTAATATGTCTTCTTAATGCTTTGGAATGCACATTTTTGGGTCTGTTTCCTAAAGTACATTTTCACAATTTCTATAAATCATGTTTACCACAGGAACTGAGGAGGATACCGGTTAGAAATTTCTAGACTTCTAGACTCTTAAGGAGGCCAACCAAGCTCTAGTGCAGAGTTAGACCCAGAAAAAACAAACCAGTACTTTTTGCTAAGTGAAGTAACATCATGACTATGGGAACTAGGCTAAAGTCAGCTTCAGAGAGAAGTCTAGAAAGACTCCTTATTAGGCTTTGGTCTTGAAGATATAATTCCACCTAGCTTCCACTTAGAGCAGAGGTTTCCAACTAGTAGCTTTAGAGTGTGCTGAAAAAAAAAATGTCCAGTGAAATCACTTAAGGCCCCATGTCACTAAACCAAGAATTTAATACCTAACCTAACTGTAGTTGCAACCCTCTCAGGAATGTAACCATTAATTAGCCAAAGTGGAATTTCCTGGAGGCAATCCCCTGGGAGATCCTTCCAACTTAGAAGGGTCTTGCTATGAAGTCTTTGCTAATAAAATCCTTTTTTAATGCCCTCTCTCTCTGGCTTTAAAAACCTGTGGCTCAGTGGAGCCCCTACTTGCTAGATGGGATGATGCCCAATTCATGAAACATAAAAATAAAGCCAATTAGATCTTCAAATTTTCTTGGTTGCATTTTCTCTTAACAGATTTAGTGGCAGCACCAGAATTCAAAGAAAACTTCTGACAGAATCCAAGAACAATGAGAGACACAAGCATGGCATCCCTTGAGTCTCTCTGAGTTCACTTTCTCAACATTTCTAAGGGCTGTTGTAAGTCTCTCTCAGTGTGGGATTTTTCCATTTGAGCTCCATATCTAATTGGCTTTCCCATCCAGGGTTAACAGATCAATCTGGACTGACAGAGGCTCTAACAGAGTTCTTAGTCCTTAGCACTTAATTCAGTCCTTAGTTCCCGAGTTCCTTGGAGTCCCTTTCCCCAGATCCAGGGTGTAGTCGCCATTTCTCAGTGACTACCTGGTTTCTATTAACGTGCATACAAAGCTAAGAGAAAAATAATAAATAAGTAAGTAAATAAATAAATAAATAAATAAATAACAGATAATAGAATGGGATTCTGTTGGGAAGGGCATCAAAAACACATGAACACTGGTTGACCTGTGAGCTGGACCTGGGCAATTGGAAGCTCAGCATGCTCTCCCCTGTCTTTGGAATGTGGGTTCTGTTTGCCTTCCCCACTTCCAGAGTCTGCTCCAAAGACATAGCCTTGAGATAGTGATATGGTCCTGAGAACACCTGCACAGTTTATGTGACTGAACACTGTTAAGTCCTCTTTATAAACTTTTAAGATTTGGCAGGGGGGTGCTGGGATCCATTCATCTTGCAGTTGCCCATGACAAGCCTAGTATGCAAGTCCCCTTTGCTTGTTAAAACCTCCACCTCCCAAGCTGGAGTCGCCTGCTTTAGTCTCTCCCTGCCCTCTGAGTACAGGGGCCAGTCTCAGATTATACCCAGGATGCTTCAAGAGGTCTGTGAACCAACAATTTGTGAGCCAGGCAGGAGATAAGACATGGGCCTTGGAAATGAGGCATCTGTGGGGAAATTCCAAGTTGGCCAGCAAACCTTTATGTGGGGAGGGGTAGCCTACATATTCTCTTAGGTAAGTTCCCTAACCTTGGGAAAGGGACATTCATGGGGGAAATCCCTCGTTGGTCATCAACCTCTTGACCTATCTGTAGGGAAGAGTGTACTGTATGTCAGATGCTTGTGGAGCTCCAAGTAAATACAGGGATACTCCAAAACTGCTGACTGCTGTGATGCGCACATTTGACAAACTGTGCACAGCACACTATAGCATAGGAGGGAAATAAGTGGCTGCTGCAGTGGGCCCTCTAACGTGAGCGGTTTGGCTGGCCACTGATGCCCAACTAGAGCTCAAATTAGAAAGTTAGAAGAAAAGCTGAGATTAGACAAGGATGTGGGAATGTCTACTACCATGCTAGCTTTGGGTTGGCAGACAAGGTGGGAGAGCAGGGTAATAAACTGGAGACCTTCATGCCATTTTGCAAAACTAGAATGACAAAAAATGTCTCTGATTAAGATCCAGGCACTTATGACAAAGCCTGATTAGGACTCTAAGAGGTGAAATCTGTGGGAAGATGATGAGAATGAAGAGGTAACTGGAGAGAAAACAGACAAAATGCTCCATGACTTCTGACCCCTAATACATAGGAAAATTTTAAATAACAATTACCCCCAAACTCCTAAGAAAAAACTTTGCATTCTTTCTCTGTTCTTATCATGTCTTTGAAATGTAAACACCCCAAGAGATAACCAAAACATTGCCCACAGAGACAGGAAAAAAAAGGTAGGAGGAGAGCTTTTTTTTTTTTTTTTAATATAATTTGTTGTCAAGCTAGCTAACATACAGCATATACAGTGTGCTCTTGGTTTTGGGGGTAGATTCCTGTGATTCATCACTTACATACAACACCCAGTGCTCATCCCAACAAATGACCTCCTCAATGCCCATCACCCATTTTCCCCTCTCCCCCACCCCTCCATCAACCCTCAGTTGGTTCTCTGTATTTAAGAGTCTCTTATGGTTTGCCTCCCTCTCTGTTTGAAACTATTTTTCCCCTTTTCTTCCCCCATGGTCTTCCGTTAAGTTTCTCAAGTTCCACATATGAGGAAAACATATGATATCTGTCTTTCTCTCAGTGACTTATTTCACTGCTGTAGGGGTGCATGGGTGGCTGAGTCAAGAAAGCATTTGATTCTTTATCTGAGAGCTGTGAGTTTGAGCCCCACGTTGGTTATAAAGATTACTTTAAAAAAATAAAATATTTTTAAAAATAAAATAAAATACAGACTTCTGCAGGAGTTCCCATGCCCAGAATTCACATCACAGCCTCCAAAGATCATAGATATCAGTGAAATCTTTAGCCATAGGAGTGGGTACCAGATTCATTACTAGGGTTTTGAAATGAAAGCTGAATGTATATAGAAAGTTGCAAAAGTTTTGTGGAAGAGACATATTGAAAAAGGAATTTTATGTGTGATCAAGCTACAACTGGAATGGATTCATGTAAGTTAAAAAGGAAAAAAAAGAATTTTAAAATCAAAAGTACACTGATGTGAAATTAGAATATGGTTTTCTCTCTGTTAAAAGAGCAATGTTTTCCTACATTATTGGTCTGCTCTTAATAAGAAATTGTAAACAAATGTTTTTCCTTACTTTTCATGTAATTTGCCTAGAGAAAGATTCTGTGTTTTGTCTTTATCATGTTTTTGATTACATGAGAAAATTGGGCCCCCTCTATTAAAGAGCTAAGTTTTTTACAACAATGTAACTTTTTATATATGTTAAATTTCATGGAAAGCATTGTCAAATAAAAAGTGATTCTAAACTTCTTTTAGGATATATTTGTATGAAATTCCTAAAATCTTTTTTTAATGTTTATTTATTTTTCAGAAAGAGAAAGAGACAGAGCGCAAGCAGGGGAGGGACAGAGAGAGAGGGAAACAGAATCTGAAGTAGGTCCAGGCTCTGAGCTATCAGCACAAAGCCTGACATGAGGCCAGAACTCTTGAACCATGAGATCATGACTTGAGCCAAAGTCGGACACTTAACTGGCTGAGTCACCCAGGCACCCCTGAAATTCCTAAAATCTTATATGTTCTGTTATAATGGTATCCCCTTGTCAATTGCATTATAATAAACTCTCATCAGATCTTTAACCATGGCCATTGTAAAGAGATGTGACATATATGTCACATATATATGACATATATGACATATCATATGACATATATATCTTTTGTCATTTGAAATGTTATTGTTTTACTCTGATGCTTTGCCAAAAACATGTTCCTGCAAAAGTCTTCATTTCAAGGAGATTCATGGAAAAGACTTTGACAAGTACAGACAACTAAGATCAATTTACCTTCGTGTGGAAGGGACATGATGAAACTTTCAAGTGCTCCCCCTGAGTCTACCTGCATAGTCCTATGATATGTAATGGAATGGTATCTGGGGACTTGTCCCTGTTTACCCTCCTCACAAACAGTAAAATGGACCCATTATATTTATTATATGATGTTAACATGTAACAATTTGCCTCTGCTGCAAAACACCAGGCAGGCTTTGCTGGAGCATTTATAAGAGAGAGGATGGGCAATAAAACCACAGAAAATTCAAGGCCCAAGCACTACAGTGAGGTTTTGGGTGTCATCTGTACAAGTAAGACTTGTTGTCCTCAAAGCTGTAATTGATAAGGTACAAGCCTACCCAACCCCTAAAAATGTGAAAGAGCTACAAGCCCTTGTGGGGATTTTGGGTTCTGGGAGGACTTTTATTCCCCACTTGCAAAGTGCCTCTGTTTCTTATGCTGCCTGGTAAAGAAAGGATATGTATGAAAATGGGGATCAGAGCAGCAAGGGGCATTTGAGAAGGCAAAAAGTAGTAAAGCAGATTAAAGTTCTGGGCATGTCCCAAGCAGGACTACCATTAAAGTTATATATTTCTGTGACTATAGAAGGCATAGGGAATGGAGTATGCAATATAGCACAGAAAAATGAAGATGAGAATGCCCCTAGGATTTTGGTCCCATTTCTGGAAGTGGACAAAAGCCTGATATACCTCTACAGAGCAACTGCTCCTAGCAGTGTACACAGCACTCCTCCAGGTAGAACCTCTCACATAGTAGCCAGTTGAGCAGCAGTGGGTTGAGCTCAGAGTGGTCTGGCTAGTGATTACTCATGAGCCCTAAACTTTAACCCTTTGCGCTGATTAGCTAGGTTGTTTTAAGGACTGAATGATTATGGATAAGCTTGTATGGAGTCAGGATATGTGGAAAAACACTTGGATCCATCTGAAAGAGACTGAAGCAGTCCTCACTGGTTTTCATTTTGCAGCTCATAAGGCACTGATATGATAGGGAAAGGTAGGATAAAATAGGCAGAAAGGGAAAGGTTAGGACCTGAGATCCTTGGGTGAGGAAAAATACTATTTTAAGACATTTCTTGTGGGAAAGTCTGACCTCAAGCAAACTCACTCAGGCATAAAGTTCCTCTTGAAAATATGACAGACACCACCTACTTCCCCTCAGGTTTCCCTCAGGAATTTGACAAACAAAAGACCTGACTATAAATGAGTAGAACGTAAAATATATGATCCACAAGGAAAGTATGACCATAGACCACCCTTCATACAATAGAAATGAGCCAATCAAAAAGAAATGACTAGGCATTTGGAGAAGAGTTAAGATGGTGGAGAAGTAGGGGGACCCTGGTCTTTCCTCATCCCTCAAACACAGCTGTATTGAAGTCAGATTACTTGGACCCAGGAAATCGGTCTTCTGAGTGGCACAAGGATCTCCACAGTTAGAGGGAGACAGCCTGGCAGGTGCGAGGTGCATGGATGTGAATTGGGGGAGAGAAAAATGGCTGTGCCACTTTTGTGCCACAAGAACCCTTGTGCCACAAGAACCCTTTCTTGTGGAGAGGCAAAAGAGAGAGAAAGAGAGAGGGGTTGAGATAGTGCAGCATTGAGTTAGCACAAGAGGAAAACTTCTCTGAACCACAGACTGGGGAGCAAGAAGTGCTGAGGGTCCCAATTCTTTTTTGCAAACAGCTTTTGGAGTTCAAACTCAGGTTTGGAGTGTGCGAGTTTCTCTGGAGCAGAGCTGTGTGCACGCTTCTTGGGAGAAGGGGGCTAGAGAGCATAGCATGGTGTAGCAATCTCTGGGATGCACCGGGAGAGAAAAGTCTCCTTCCTGGAGTACTTTTGGAAGAGGGTTTATTGCCTCCCCAAGGCAAAAGACCCTACAGGGGCCAGCCAAAGTCCTTTCAACAGCAGGATAGAGAAGGTCTACTCTGGAGGAAGAGAGTGGATCCATGCCATGCTGGGTCCTTTAAGACTTTGGGTTTTAAATCCCCAGCCACGCACTGAAGAAAAAAATGCAAGAGAATTTTGGCATAGGGTAAACTAACCTCCCTTTCTATTCTGTGAGGGCTACCTGAACATCAGGGGTTAAAATCCCTGATCCAAGAATGAGAGATTGGGGTGGCAACATTTTTCCTCCCAACATGGTGGAACTTCAGAGAGCAGCATAGCATCCCCCAGTGGAGGTGGGACCGCTTATACCAAACCCTGCCCCACTGTGCCTGGAAACTGCTTATTGACTGGGGCAAGAGTGACTCTGAGCCAAAGCAGTTAGCCTCCCCTCAAGAAGACCAACACACAGCCACCACCACCCAGGCACGAACAGACAGCTCTCTCTCTCTCTCTCTCTCTCTCACCCTCTCTCTCGCTCTCTCTTTTTTTCTTCCTCCTTTTTATCTTTTGGAATCAGGATCATAGTTCCTTATTTGGGTTTTTTTTTTTCATTTTTTTTTTTCATTTCCTTCTCTCTCTCTTTCTCTCTCTCTCTCTCTCTCTCTCTCTCTCTCTCTCTCTTCTTTTGGGATCAGTCTTTTTTATTCTTTTTCTTTCCCCTTCTTTTTTCTTTTCTTCTGCTTTTTGCTCCATTTTTTCCTTTCTTTTTCTTTGAAATCAGCCTTATAGTTTTTTAATTATCTGATTGGTTTTTCTTTTGTTCCCTTTCCTTTTCTCTTTTTTGGTATCGGGCTTCCCCCACCCCCACCCCTTTTATCGCAGGGTTACTTCAACAAACAAATCAAAGTACACCTAGTTAAAGGTCTAAGCACTCCACCACCACAAGCAAGGAGGAGCTCTGCAGAGGTCTGACCAGTGGGAAAGAGCAGCCAAAACCAACAGCAGAGTGTACACAACATACACCAGAAACACTTCCTGTAGTGCCAGGCCCTGAACAGTGTATGACCCCTTTTTAATACTCTCAGGTTCAGGAAATACAGCAAGATTTTATAACACACAAAAGACAGAAACTTAGCCAAAATGACAAGATTGGGGAATTCTCCCCAGAAGAAAGGTCAAGAAGAAATCACAGCCAAGGACTTGATCAAAACAGATATAAGCAATAAATCTGAACAAGAATTTAGAACAGCAGTCATGAGACTACTAGATGGGCTTGAAAAAAGCATAGAAGATACCAGAGAATCCCTTGCTGCAGAGATCAAAGACCTAAGAACTAGTCAGAAAGAATTTAAAAATGCTATAGGTGAGATGCAAAATAAGCTAGATACAGTGACAGTGAGGATTGAAGAAGAGGAGAGAATAGGTATAATAGAAAATAAAATTATAGAAAATAATGAAGCTGAAAAAAAGAAGGAAATTACTAGATCACAAGGGGAGACCTAGAAAACTAAGTGATTCCATGAAATGAATTAATATCCCTACCATAGGAGTCCCAGATGAAGAAGAGTGAAAAAGGGGGGGGGGGGGGGGGAGGCATAAGGTTTATTTGAACAAGTTATAGTTGAGAACTTCCCTAATCTGGGAAAGGAAACAGGCATCCAAGTCCAAGAGGCACAGAGAATTCCTTTCAAAATCAACAAAAATAGGTCAACACCATGATATATTATACTGAAACTTGCAAAATACAAGGATAATGAGAGAATTCTAAAAGGAGCTAGGGACAAAATGTCCCAATCTACAAGGGTAGAGACATAAGATTAGTAGCAGACCTGTCCACTGAAACTTGGCAGACCAGAAGGGAGTGGCAGGAAATATTCAATGTGACAAATAGGGAAAATATGCATACAAGAATCCTTTATCCAGCAAGTCTGTCATTCAGAATAGAAGGAGAGATAGTTTCCCAAACAAACAAAACCTAAAGGAGTTCATGACCACTAAACCAGTCCTGCAAGAAATTTTAAAGGGGACTCCCTGAAGGGGGAATAATAAAAAAAAAAAAGACCAAAACATCAAAGACTACACAGGACTGGAGGACATCATCAGAAACACCAACTCTATAGGTAACACAATGGCACTAAATTCATATCTTTTAATAATCACTCTGAATGTAAATGGACTAAATGCTCTAAACAAAAGACATAAGATATAAGAATGGACTAAAAAAACAAGATCCATCTATAAGCTGCCTACAAAAGATTCATGTTAGACCTAAGGACACCTGCATATTGAAAGTGAGGAGACAGAGAACCATCTATCATGCTAACAGACATCACAAGAAAGCCAGAGTGGCCATACTTATATCAGACAATTGAGATTTTAAATCAAAGAGTGCAACAAGAGATTAAGAAAGGCATTATATCATAATTAAGGGGTTGAGCCATCAAGACCTAACAATTGTAAATATGCCAATTTGGGAGCACTCAAATATATAAACCAATTAATTAGAAACATAAAAAAACTCATTGGTAACAATATGATAATATTAGGGGACTTTAATACCCCACTTACAACAAGGTACAGATCACCTAAGCAGAAAATCAACAAGGAAACAATGGCTTTGAATGACACACTGGACTGGATAGAATTAACAGATATATTCAGAACATTTCATCCTAAAGCAGCAAAATACACATTCTTCTCAAGTGTACACAGAACATTCTCCAGAATAGGTCACATACTGGGTCACAAATCAGCCCTCAACAGCTACAAAAATATCGAGGTCATACCATGCATATTTTCAGACCACAATGCCATGAAGCTTAAAATCAACTACAAGAAAAATTGTGGAAATCCCTCAAATACATGAAGGTTAAAGAACATCTTACTAAAGAATGAATGGGTTAACCAGGAAATTTAAAAAGAAATTTAAAAAACTGGAAGCAAATGAAATTGAAAACACAAGAGTATAAACGCTTTGCTATGCAACAAAGGCAGTTCTAAGAGGAAAGTACATTGCAATTCAAGTTCATCTCATGAAGCAAGAAAGGTCCCAAATACACAACCTAAGTTACACCTAAAGGAACTAGAAAATGATCAGCAAATAAAGTCCAAAGCCAGCAGAACAAGGGAAATAATAAGTATTAGAGCAGAAATAAATTATATAGAAACAAACAAGAAAAAAAGTAGAATGGATCCATGAAACTAAAAGCTGTTTTTTAAGAATAAACAAAATTGATAAACCCCTAGCCAGACTCCTCAAAAAGAAAAGAGAGAGGACCCAAATAGATAAAATCATGAATGAAAGAGGAGAGATCACAAACATTACAGAAATACAAGTAATGATTATAAAATACTATGAAAAATTATATGCCAACAAACTGGACAATCTGGAAGAAATGAACAAATTCCTAGACACACACACACTACCAAAACTCAAACGGGAAGAAATAGAAAATTTGAACAGACCCATAACCAGTAAGGAGATTGAATCAATAATCAAAAATTTCCCAACAGATAAGAGTCCTTGGCCAGATGGCTTTGCAGGGGACTACCAGACATTCAAAGAAGAGTTAATACCCATTCTTCTCAAACTCTTCCAAAAAATAGAAATGGAAGGAAAGCTTCCACACTCATTCTATGAAGCCAGCATTACCTTTATTCCAAAACCAAAGACCCCCTTAAAAAGGAGAATTACCAGACAATATCCCTGATGAACTTGGATGTAAAAATACTCAAAGAGATACTAGCAAATAAAATTCAATAATACACTAAAAGCATTATTCACCATGATCAAGTGGGATTTATTCCTGGGCTACAGGTCTGGTTCAATATTCACAAATCAATCAATGTAACACACCATTAATAAAAGAAAGTAAAGGAACCATACGCCACGGTTCATAGATGCAGAAAAAGCATTTGACAAATGCAGCATCCTTTCTTAATTAAAAAAAAAACTCAAGAAAGTAGGGACAGAAGGCCCATACCTCAACATTATAAAAGCCATATATGAAAGGCCCACAGTTAATATCATCCTCAATGAGGAAACACTGAGAACTTTCCCCTTAAGGTCAGAAAAACAACAGGGTTGTCCACTCTCACCACTGTTGTTCAACACAGTACTGGAAGTTCTAGCCTCAGCAATCAGAAAACAAAATGAAATAAAAGGCATCCAAATTGGCAAAGAAGAATTCAAACTTTCAGTCTTTGCAGATGACATGATACTCTACAGTGAAAATGTGAAAGACTCCACAAACAACTGCTAAAACTGATCCATGAATTCAGCACAGTTGCAGGATATGAAATCAATGTATAGAAACCAACTGCAATTCTATACACTAATAATGAAGCAGCAGAAAGAGAAATCAAGGAATTGATCCCATTTACAATTGCACCAAAATCCATAAGATTCCTAGCAATAAACCTAACCAAAGGGGTAAAAGATCTGTATTCTGAAAACTATAGAAAGTTTATGAAATAAATTAAAGAAGACACAAAGAAATGGGGGAAAAAAATCCATGCTCATGGATTGGAAGAACAAATATTGTTAAAATGTTGATGTCACCCAAAGCAATCTACACATTCGATGCAACCCTCATTAAAATAATACCATCATTCTTCAAAGAGCAAGAACAAACAATCCCACAATGTGTATGGAACCACAAAAGACCCCAAACAGCCCAAGTAATGAAAAAGAAAACCAAAGCTAGAGGCATGATAATTCCAGACTTTAAGCTGTATTACAGAGTTATAATCATCAAGACAGTGTGGTGCTGGCACAAAAACAGACACATTAATCAATGAAACAGAATAGAGCCCCAGAGATGGACCCATGAATGTACGACCAACTAATCTTCAACAAAGCAGGAAAGAGTATGCAATGGAAAAAAGACAGTCGCTTCAGCAAATGGTACTTGGAAAACTGGACTGTGACATGCAGAAGAATAAAACTGAACCACTTTCTTACACCACACACAAGAATAAATGCAAAATGGATGAAAGGCCTAAATGTGAGACAGGAAACCACTAAAATCCTACAGGAGAAAATAGGCAGAAATATCTTTGACCTTGGCCGCAACAACTTCTTACTTGACATGTATCCAAAGTCAAGGAAAAAAAGGCAAAATGAACTACTGAGACCTTCTCAAGATAAAATCTTCTGCACAGTAAAGGAAACAATCAACAAAACTAAAAGGCAACCAATGGAATGGGAGAAGATATTTGCAAATGACATATCAGATTAGTATCCAAAATCTATAAAGAACTGATTAAACTCAACACCTAAAAAACAAATAATCCAGTGAAGAAATGGACTAAAGACATGAATAGACACTTTCCCAAAGAAGACATCCAGATTGCTAACAGACACATGAAAAGATGCTCAACATCACTTATAATCAGGGAAATACAAATCAAAATCACAATGAGAAACCACCTCACACCTGCCAGAATGGCTAAAATGAACAAATCATGAGGGGCACCTAGATGGCTCAGCCAGTTAAGCCTCCAACTTCAGCTCACGTCATGATACCACGGGTTGTGAGTGTGAGCCCTGCATCAGGCTCTGTGCTGACAGCTCAAAGCCTGGATCCTGCTTCAGATTCTGTTTCTCCGTCTCTCTCTGCCCCTCCTCTACTCTGTCTCTCTGTCTCTCTCAAAATTAAATAAACATTAAAAATAAACAACTCAGGAAACAGCAGTTGTCAGAAAGGATGTGGATAATGGGGATCCCTTTTACACTTTTGGTAGAAATGCAAACTGGTGCAGCCAGCCACTCTGAAGAACAGTATGGAGGTTCCTCAAAAAATTAAAAATAGAAGTATCATATGATCCAGCAAATGCACTACTAGGTATTTATCCAAAGGATACAAAACTGCTGATTTGAAGGGCCACATGTACCTCAATGCTATAGCAGCACTATCGACAATAACCAAATTATGGAAAAAGCCCAAATGTCCATCGACTGATGAATGGATAAATAAAATGTGGTGTGTGTGTGTGTGTGTGTGTGTGTACACATATATATACACATACACAATGAATACTACTTGGCAGTCAAACAGAATGATATCTTGCCATTTGCAGCAACATGGATAGAACTAGAGTGTATTATGCTAAAGTGAAGTCAGTGAGAGAAAGACAAATATATGATTTCGCTCATATGTGTAATTTAAGAAACATAACAAATGAACATAGGGGAACTGAAGGAAAAATAAGATAAAAATGGAGAGGGAAGCAAACCATAAAAGACTTGTGAATACAGAGAACAAACTGAGGGTTGCTGGAGGGGAAGTGGTGGGGGGGAATGGGCTAAATGGGTGTTGGGAATTAGGGAGGGCACTTGTTGGGATGAGCACTGGGTGTTATATGTGATTGATGAATCACTGGGTTCTACTCCTGAAACCAATACTACACCATATGTTAACTAACTTGAATTTAAATAAGTAAATTAAAAAAAAAAGGAGGAGGAGGAGGGGAAGGAGAAGAGGAAGAAGAAGAAGAAACAACTAGGCATTTAGAGTTACCTAGCCATTGAAGGAAGAACCTGAGAAGCAACAAGGAGGAAAGGAAGGGGGCCAACCAAAACCCCAAGAAACAAAGTCACTTGCCTACAGTCGCAAGCATTCACTTTCAAATGGCCCCTCTCTGCAAAGAGAGCTTTCATACTATCTTTACTTTCTAATTTATACTCTAATAAACTTTGCCTACTGCTCATTTTATTCTGTGTCCACCTCGTCATTCTTCAAAGCAAAGAGACAAGGAACCCTGGGTATGGAGGTTAAAAAAATCCTGCAACACTGACATCCTCTGGCAATCAGGAAGCTGATATCTTAGCTCAGATACAAACCCTAGCTACTAAATCTTTAGTAGATACAGCAGATTGGGTACACAGGAAGAGAGGCCACCACAGTGCCCAAGTAGCATGGCATACTGCCAGGGATGCTGGATTGCCCTTGAAGTACAATGACTTGTTTAATGGAGTAAGAGTGATGAGGGAGTATAAGGCAAGCTGAAGGAAAAGCACGGCTAGCAACTACCACCCCCTCCTCCCCAGTGGGATATGTGTGACATTCCTCAGGCATTTCTGGCT
Source organism: Panthera leo (assembly GCF_018350215.1). NCBI lineage: Eukaryota > Metazoa > Chordata > Mammalia > Carnivora > Felidae > Panthera > Panthera leo. The sequence continues at coordinate 52,333,422 of NC_056681.1, read as the reverse complement.
GAGAAAGAACAAAAGAAAGGGGAAAACGAATGGTTAACTGATAGAAACCACAGTCATACAGGACATGAATCTCCAACAGTTTGATGAGGTTTTGGAATGATGGGGGGGGTGGGTTGGGGAGTTCAGAGCTGATGGCCAAGAAAAACTTCTTGGAGACATCTTTGGTACAAAATGGTGATTTCATTAAAGCACAGGGACAGGACCTGTGGGCAGAAAGAGCTGTAGTGGGATTGTGAAGAGTGACTGGTTATATACTATGGAGTTGGGACAGGTAAAGTCAAGGGGAAGTTTCCAAAGAGATTTTCATATGCTAAAGAAGACTCAAGGGATACTGGAGGCCTAGCTATTGTCAAGCTAATGTTGTTTTTCCTTCTAGCAAAGCACTAACATTAAGACAGTAGGGAGTTCCTGGAGAACTGTTATACTCTGCCTGCCTCAAGTATTTATCAATGGGCTGCAGGTTATAAGGGAATTTAATTTTACCTACCATTTCCTTCTTGCCTTTGTTCCCTACATCACTATGTAGGGGAGGGTGATATTAGGGGTTCCAGGAAACTGAGTTTATAGATTTCTAGAGATTAAGCTAATGATAAGATTGCCTTTTGCTTATAATTTACTAAGATATTTGTAAACTGATGGAGACTCATGTCCTACATGACTGTGATCTCTATCAGTTAGCCATTTGTTTTCCCCTTTCCTTTGTTCTTGAGCATCTAGGAGTGCCTGAGGAATATCACACATATCCCACATGGGGCATGGGGGTGTGTGCTAGCTTGTACTTTGCCCTCAGCTTGCCTTATGCTTCCTCACCAAGTTTACATATTCTTAGTAAATTACAAGAAAAAGGCAATCTTATCAATAGTCTAATCTCCAGAAACCTAAAAACTCAGTTTCCTGGATTCCCAACATCACTTTCCCCTCCATAGTGATGTAGGGAACAAATACAAGAAGGAAATGATAGATAAAACTAAATTTCTCTATAACCTGTAGCCCACTGACAAATACCTGAGACAATGCAGAGGATAACATTTGTCTAGGAACCATCTCCCACCTCATCTTAATGTAATGCCTTACTAGAGGAAAACAACTTTAGCTTGACAACAGTAAGGCCTCCAGTTTCTTATGAGCCCTCTTTAGCATATGAAAGTCCTTCTGTAGGCCTCCCTTTTGCCTTTACTGCCCCAACTCCATAGTATATAATCAGTCACCCCTCATACTTATAATGCAGCTCTTTACACCCATGGGTCCTGTCCCTGTGCTTTAATAAAATCACCTTTTTGCACCAAAGACATCTTAAGAATTCTTTCTTGGCCATCAGCTCTGGACACCCACCAATCCAAAACCCCATCAACAGCACTTCTTGTGTGTTCTAAACAATACCCAAGGCAACTGATAATAGAATCTGGGGCTATCCATTGGAGTTCCTAGTTGATGAGGGATTGGCAAATTGATTATATTGATCCTTTCCCTCTGAGTGAGGGTTCTAAGTATTTCTAGGTTTGTGTAAACACTGCATCACAACCTAATCCATGTTTTTCCCTGTTGCCGTGCAAACCAGGCTGCCATTATTAGGGATTAGAGAACCTAATACCATGTATAGATACCCCCACCAAATAATCATTTAGGGTCACATTTCAAAAGTCATGACATGAAAGACTGGGCAAAAGAACATGACACTGAATGATGTTTTCATCTCCTGTATAATCCACACATAGTAGGGTTGGTAGAAAGGAAAAATGGGCTATTAAAGTAGCAAAGTAAAATGGGATAGTAAAGCAAAACCATCTTTGTCAGGTGGACTAAAGTACTGTTCAAGGCTTTAATACATTTAAATAACCTACCAGTGGAGTCTCCATTATTTGAATATTCATTCTAGTTATCCTCCATCTGAACTGCCTTTGCATGACCATAAATAAGCTGCCAGTTAATGACCTTGGAGATACCCCCATATCTACCTTTGCAGAAGGGTTCCTATGAGCTCCTCCCAGATTTGAAAGACTCAGAGATTTCTCCTAAACTGCTATTTCTTAAACATCCGAGGAAAAACTAAAATTAAAAAAAAAAATCCAACATAGGTGGATGGATATGTCAATCCTTCAACATCCAGCCTACAACTCAATGCTTTGAGGAATTTAAAGTAACAGTCCTTATCTTACAAATCTTTATTAAACTAGGAATGCAGATCTAGAGGCAATTCAAAGTTCACCTACTCCTTTACCAATCCTAAAACTTCTGTTTATCTCAAATGGCTTGTAAATTATTGACCTTTGTAAACCAAATACTTCTCTTTTTTCAATTTTTTTTTAATGTTTGTCTTTGAGAGACTGAGAGAGAGACAGAGCTTGAAGAGGGGAGGGGCAGAGAGAGAGGGAGACACAGAATCTGAACTGTCAGCACAGAGCCCAACATAGGGTTCAAACCCATGAACCGTGAGATCATGACCTGAGCTGATGTCGGATGCTTAACTGACTGAGCCACTCAGGCACCCTGTAAACCAAATCCTTCTTGAAGAAACTTGCATTCTTTCTCTGTTTCCTAAAGTTATAAATCTTACCATGTTTTTGAAATGTAAACACAGCCTACAATCTCCTGAGACTAAGGATTTAAAAAAAGAAAGAAGACTTTTTCAAATATTAACTGCTAGAAGGGCTTACCTGCCCAAACTCTGGACTTTATCCTCCTTAAGATTTCTTACAGGCAAAAATACAAATCTATGAAATCTTCTCCACAGTAATTAATAACCAGAAACTCTCTGCATCTGTCTGTATGTTTGTATATGTCTACTGTGAATATATGGCATTTTCTACCTTTGTAATAGAGTTCTATTTAATTGGCTTAAAGAAAATTAAGTGCTTATATATAAATTTAGTACTCATAAAATTTCTCAAAAATAAAATAATCTAAGAAAATAATCTAAAAGAAACATATCTAAAGGGATTTCAGGTTCACACGATCTGGTATTAAAGCTTATTTAAGTCTGTTGGATTAATTAAAATTGACATGTCTTTAGAGTTATCAACATTAAATATAAAAGTTTTATTCTACATAAATTTACTAAAATAAGCTCATGTTATCCCTGTTACAAAATTTGCCACCAATAATTTGACATAATAAAACCTCTACTTGAAAATAGTTTCTAAAATCTTTTTGGTAACCTAAAACGTTAAGTAAGTTTGTTAAGTGATGCATTAAGTTAAATTCATTGAGGCGTGCCTGGGTGGCTCAGTCAGTTAAGCGTCCGACTTCAGCTCAGGTCATGATCTCGGGGTTCATGGTTTTGAGCCCAGTGTCGGGCTCTGTGCTGACAGTTCAGGGTCTGTGTGCTTTATTGAAAGATTGTAGTGTAAAAAACACATATGTAGAAATTATGAAATACAGTAAAGCCTTGGATTGAAAATAATGTTTTCTGCAAGATTAACAAACATTTCTAACAAATTTTCACCTGATAAACGAGCAACGTGTTGCAATATGAGTAGTACATGACACCAAATGTCACATGATCACAACTGAGACAATGGTTCTTGAAATTCACTTTGATATACAAGTGCTTTGGATTACAAGCATATTTCCAGGACGAACTGTGCTGACAAACCAACGTTTTACTATACACTGATAGATTTGCCAAACTAAAGAATGAGGGTGTAACACACAGTTAACAATTGCTTATTACTTAGTTTTCTCTAGAATTTAAAGTTTCTGAGGGTTCAAAAACTCTATATGTGGTTAAAGCTACTAAAAATAATAATGAAACTCCCTATAACAAAAAAGTAGGATATGTGATTTCAGTAAAAGAAGGTATGAGGAATGAAATATTTTTGGTTGTAAGGGGGAAAAAAGAAAGTATTTTACATAAAGTGAGGCTACTTATTAGAAGGAAGTAAAATATAGTACAAAATCTAATGTAAAAAAAAAAAGGAGGTATTGAAAAGAAACCTTTAAAAAGGAATTTAATGTATGGTCAGACCTGTCTGTGATTGGGATAAATTTCATTAAGTAAATAAGATTTCATATCAAAAGTACACTTTTGCAAAATTAAAATTTGGTTTTCTCTCTGTTAAAATAACAAATCTCTCTTAGATTATTGGCCTGCTCTAATAGGACATTGTAACCAAAGGTGGGTTTTTTTTTCCTTTAATAAAATCTGCCCCAAAAAACAAAGATTCTGTGTTTTCTCTTCATCAGGTCTATAATTACTTCAAAAAACTGTGTCTTCTTAATATTGAAAGAGCTAAGTTTTACTCACAAATATGTAACTTTCTGTATTTGTCTTTAAAAAAGTTTAAACTCGGGGCGCCTGGGTGGCGCAGTCGGTTAAGCGTCCGACTTCAGCCAGGTCACGATCTCGCGGTCCGTGAGTTCGAGCCCCGCATCAGGCTCTGGGCTGATGGCTCGGAGCCTGGAGCCTGTTTCCGATTCTGTGTCTCCCTCTCTCTCTGCCCCTCCCCCGTTCATGCTCTGTCTCTCTCTCTGTCCCAAAAATAAATTAAAAAAAAAATTAAAAAAAAAAAAAGTTTAAACTCATTTTGATTACATAGTAATTATGTATCATAATGATATGTGATCCTATTTAATCAAATGTTTAAATCATATGATATGTTTTAAAGTTTTTATTTAAATTCCAGTTAGTTGACATGCAGTATTAGTTGTATGTGTATAATATAGTGATTCAACACTTCCAAATATCACCCAGTGCTCATCACAAGTACACTCCTTAATCCCCATCACCTATTTTACCTATCCACCCACCCACCTCCCTACTGGTAACCATCAGTTTGTTCTCTATAGTTAGGACTCTGTTTCTTGGTTTGCCTCTCTCTTTTTCTCCTTTTTGCTCATTTGTTTTGTTTCTTAAATTTCATACATGAGTGAAATTGTATGGTATTTGTCTTTCTCTAACTGACATATTTTGCTTAACATTATACTCTCTAGCTCCATCTATGTCATTACAAATGGCAAGATTTCATTTTTTAGGTCGAGTAATATTCCATTCTAGATAGATAGATGATAGGTAAATAGATAGATGATAGATAGATAGATAGATAGATAGAGATAGAGATAAAGATAGAAATACTTCTTTAACCATTCACCAGTCAATGAACATTTAGACTCTTTCCATAATTTGACTACTGTAGATAATGCTGCTCTAAGCATTGGGGTACATGTATCCCTCTGAATTAGTATGTTTATATTCTTTGGGTAAGTACCTACTAGTGCAATTGCTGGATCATAGGGTAGTTTTAGTTTTAACTTTTTGAGGAAACTCCATAATATTTTCCAGAGTGGCTGTACCAGTCTGCAGTCCCACCAACAATGCAAGAGGGTTCTAATTTAGCCATTTTGACAGGTGTGAGGTGATATGTCATTGTAGTTTTTATTTGTATGCTCCTAATGATCAGTGATATTGAACATATTTTCATGTATCTGTTGGCCACCTGTATGTCTTCTTTGGAAAAATGTCTATTCATGTCTTCTGCCCATTTTTTAATTGGATTTTCATTTTTGAAGTGTTCAGTTTTATAGGTTCTTTATATATTTTGGATACTAACCCTTTATCATATATCATTTTCAAATATCTTCTTCCATTTTATAGGTTGCCTTTTAATTTTGTTGATTGTTTTGTTCACTGTGCAGAAGCCTTTTATCTTGATGAAGCCCCAATAGGTCATTTTTAGTTTTTTGTTTCCCATGCTTCAGGAGACATACCTAGAAAGACGTTGCTACAGATGATGTCAAAAAGTTACTGCCTGTATTCTTTCCTAGAATTTTTGTGGTTTCAAGTCTTACATTCAGGCCTTTAAACCATTTTGAGTTTATTTTTGTGTATTGGGTAAGAAAGTGGTGGTCCAGTTTCATTCTTTTGCATGTTGCTGTCCAGTTTTCCCAACACTGTTTATTGAAAAGACAGTCTTTTCTCCAGAACTGAACCCACAAAAGTATGGCTAACTAATCTTTGACAAAGCAGGAAAGACTATCCAATGGAAAAAAGACAGTCTCTTTAACAAATGGTGCTGGGAGAACTGGACAGCAACATGCAGAAGAATGAAACTAGACCACTTTCTTACACCATTCACAAAAATAAACTCAAAATGGATGAAGGACCTGAATGTGAGACAGGAAACCATCAAAACCCTAGAGGAGAAAGCAGGAAAAAACCTCTCTGACCTCAGCCACAGCAATTTCTTGCTTGACACATCCCCAAAGGCAAGGGAGTTAAAAGCAGAAATGAACTATTGGGACCTCATGAAGATAAAAAGATTCTGCACTGCAAAGGAAACAATCAACAAAACTGAAAGGCAACCGATAGAATGGGAAAAGATATTTGCAAATGACATATCGGACAAAGGGCTAGTATCCAAAATCTATAAAGAACTCACCAAACTCCACACCCGAAAAACAGATAATCCAGTGAAGAAATGGGCAGAAGACATGAATAGACACTTCTCTAAAGAAGACATCCAGATGGCCAACAGGCACATGAAAAGATGCTCAATGTCACTCCTCATCAGGGAAATACAAATCAAAACCACACTGAAATATCACCTCACACCAGTCAGAGTGGTTAAAATGAACAAATCAAGAGACTATAGATGCTGGAGAGGATGTGGAGAAATGGGAACACTCTTGCATTCTTGTTGGGAATGCAAACTGGTGCAGCCACTCTGGAAAACAGTGTGGAGGTTCCTCAAAAAATTAAGAAGAGATCCACCCTATGACCCAGCAATAGCACTGCTAGGAATTTACCCAAGGGATACAGAAGTGCTGATGCATAGGGGCACTTATACCCCAATGTTTATAGCAGCACTTTCAACAAGAACCAAATTATGGAAAGAGCCTCAATGTCCATCAACTGATTAATGGATAAAGAAGTTGTGGTTTATATAGACAATAGAATACTACATGGCAATGAGAAAGAATGAAATATGGCCTTTTGTAGCAATGTGGATGGAACTGGAGAGTGTTATGCTAAGTGAAATAAGCCATGCAGAGAATGACAGATACTATTTGTTTTCACTTTTATGTGGATCCTGAGAAACTTAACAGAAGACTATGGGGGAGGGGGAGGGGGAAAAAGTTAGAGAGGGAAGGAGGCAAACCGTAAGACACTCTTAAAAACTGAGAATAAGCTGAGGGTTGATGAGGGGTGGGAGGGAAGGGAAAGTGGGTGATGGGCATTGAGGAGGGCACTTGTTGGGATGAGCACTGGGTGTTGTATAGAAAATAATTTGACAATAAATTTCATATTAAAAAATACAGTATTTTTCCCATTGGATATTCTTTCCTGTTTTCTCAAAGATTAATTGACCATATTGTTGTGGGTTCATTTCTGGGTTTTCTATTCTGTTCCATTGATCTATGTGTCTATTTTTGTGCCAGTACTATTCTGTGTTGATCACTACAGCTTTGTAATGTAACTTGAAGTCCAGAATTGTAATGCCTCTAGCTTTACTTTTCTTTTTCAAGTTTGCTTAGGCTATATGGGGTCTTTTATGTTTCCATGCAAATTTTAGGATTATTTGTTCTATCTCTGTGAAATGCTGGTGGTATTTTGATAGGGATTGCATTAAATGCATAGATTGTTTTGGACTGTATAGACATTTTAACAATATTTGTTGTTCCAATCCATGAGCATGGAATATCTTTCCATTTCTTCCTGTCATTTTCAATATCTTTCATCAGTGTTTTATAGCTTTCAGAGTACAAATCCTTCACCTGTTTGGTTAGGTATATTCCTAGGCATCTTATGGTTTTTGGAGCAATTGTAAGTGGGATTCATTCCTTAATTTCTCTTTCTGCTGCTTCATTATTTATAAAAATGTGATAGATTTCCGTATGTTGATTTCATATGCTGGTACTTTACTGAATTCATTTATCAGTTGTGCCAGATTTTTGTTGGAGTCTTCCAGGTTTCCTACATAGAGTATGATGTCATCTGCAAACAGTGAAAATTTGACCTCTTTCTTGCTGATTTGGATGTCTTTTATTTCTTCTTGTTGTTTGATTGCTGTGGCTAGGACTTCCAGTACTATGTTAATGAAAGTGGTAAGAATGGACATCCCTGTCTTGTTCCTGACCATAAAGGAAAATCTCTCAGTTTTTCCCCACTAAGGATGAAATTACCTGTGAGTTTTTGTGGTCTTTATTATGTTGAGGGATGTTCCCCTCAACCTCCCTTGTTGAGGGTTTTTATCATGAATGGATATTGTACTTTGTCAAATGCTTTTTCTGTGTCTATTGAAATGGTCATATGGTTCTTATCTTTTCTTTTATTAATGTTATGTATCATGTTGATTGATTTGTGAATGTTGAACCACCTTTGCAACCCAGGAATAAGTCCCACTTGATCATGGTGAATTATTTTTTTAATGTATTGGTTTTTTGTTTTTGTGTTTTTTAATGTAGTGTTGAATTCAGTTGGCTAGTATTTTATTGAGCATTTTTGTATTTGTGCTCATCTGGGATCATTGGCTTGTAATTCTCTTTTTTAGTGGTATGTTTATTTGGTTTTGGTATCAGCTTAATGCTGGCCTCATAGAATGAATTTGGAGGTTTTCCTTTTCTATCTTTTTGTAATAGTTTGAGAAGTATAGGCATTAATTCTTCTTTAAATGTTTGGTAGAATTCACCTATGAAACCATCTTCTGAACTTTTGTTTGTCAGCTGTTTTTTTATTAGTGACTCAATTTCTTTGCTGGTTATCAGTCTGTTCAAATTTTCTATTTCTTCCTGTTTCAGTTTTGGTAGTTTATATGTTTCTAGGAATTTATCCATTTCTTGTATGTTGTCTAATTTGTTGACATATAGCTTTCATAATATTTTTTTATAATTGTGTTTCTGTGGTATTGCTTGTAATTTCTCCTCTCACATTTGATTTTATTTATTTGGGTCGTTCTTCTTTTTGATAGATCTGGTAAGAAGTTTATCAATTTTATTAATTTTTCAAAGAACTAGCTCTTGGTTTCATTGATCTGTTGTATTGATTTTTTTTGTAGTTTCTATATTATTTATTTCTGCAATAAATTTTATTATTTCCTTCCTTCTGCTAGCCTTAGACTATATTTGCTGTTCTTTTTCTAGCTCCTTTAGATGTAAGGGTAAGTTACTTAATTTGAGATTTTTCTTGCTTCTTGAGTAGGCCTGTATTACTATATACTTCCCTCTTTGGACTGTTTTGCTGCATCCAAAAGATTTGGACCACTGTGTTTTCATTTAATTTGTTTCCATGCACTTTTTAATTTCTTTGACTTCCTTGTTGACCCATTAATTATTTAGTAGCATATTATTTAAACTTCTTGTATTCATGGTCTTTCCAGATTTTTTTCTTGTGGTTGACTTCTAGTTCCATAACATTGTGGTCAGAAAAGGTACATGGTATGACTTCTGTCCTTCTGTATTTGTTGAAGCTTGTTTTGTGACCTAATATGTGATGTATTCTGGAGACTATTCCATGTGCACTTGAAAAGAGTGGGTATTTTGCTGTTTCAGGATGGAATGTCTGTTAAAGCCATCTGTTCCAGTGTGTCATTCAAAGACATTGTTTCCTTATTGATTTTCCTTTTTGATGATCCATCCATTGATGTAAGTAGGGTGTTAAAGTCCCCTACTATTATTGTGTTACTATTTGTTAGTTCCTTTTATTTGTTATTGTTTTATGTACTTGGGTGTTTTCATGTTGGATGCATAAATATTTATGATTGTTATATCTTCTTGTGGATTGTTCCCTTTATTATGATATAGTGCCCTTCTTTGTCTCTTGCTACAGTCTTTGCTTTAAAGTCTGTTTTGTTTGGTATAACTATTGCTACTCTGGCCTTCTTTTGACATCCATTTGCATGATAAATGTTTCTCCATCCCCTCACTTTCAATCTGCAGGTGTCTTTAGGTCTAAAACGAGTGTGTTTCAGGCAGCATATGGGTGCCTAGATGGCACCAAGATGGGTCTTGGTTTTTTTTTACCCATTCTAACACTCTATTTCTTTTAATTGGAGTGTTTAATCCACGTACATTCAAATTTATTGCCATTTTATTCCTGTTTTGTCATCGTTTCTGGAGACTTTCTGTTCCTTTCTAGTCTCTCACTTTTTATCTCTCCTTTCCACTCAAAGAGTCCACTTTAATATTTCTTGCAGGGCTGGTTTAGTGGTCATGAACAATGTTCTTTAGTTTTAGTTAGTCTGGGAAACTCTTGATATCTCCTTCTACTGCCTTGCTGGACAGAGTAGTCTAGGCTGCAGGATTTTTTCCCATTCCACACAATGAATATATCATGCCACTCTCTTCTGCACTGCAAAATTTCTGTTGAGAAATCTCCAGCTATCCTTGTGGATTTCCATGTAAGTTAAGGATTTCTTTTGTCTTGCTGCTTTTAAGATTCTTCCTTTATCACTATATTTTGTGATTTTAATTACAATATATCTCGGTGTTGGCCTGATTTTGTTTATGATAGAAGTTCTTTGTACCTCCAGGGTCTAAATGTCAGTTTCCTTCCCTTATTAGGAAGGTTTTCAGCTATTATTTCGTCAAATAAATTTTCTGTGCCCTTTTTTCTCTCTCCACTTCTTCTGGGACTCCTGTTATATGAATGTTATTATGTTTAATGGAGTCACTGAGCTCCCTAATTCTACTTTGTGTTGCATAATTCTTCTTTGTCTCTTTTATTTAGTTTTATTACTTTCCATTACTTTGTTGTAGGTCACTAATTCATTCCTCTGCTTCTTCTTGCTGTTCATTGCCTCAAACATGTTTCTAATCTCATTTATTGCATTCTTCATCTCTTATTCTTTTTTAACTCTTGTATCTCTGTGATAAGGGTCTCACTGATGTCTTCTATTCTTTTCTTAAGCCCAGTGAGTAGCTTACAATTATTGCTTTGAATTCTTCATCAAAGAATTTATTTTTTAAAGGTTTATTTATTTTTGAGACACAAAGAGAGAGAGAGAGAATGCAAGCAGGAGAGGGGTAGAAAAAGATGGGGACAAAGGATCCAAAGCAGGCTCCACACCGAAAGCAACAAGCCTGATGCAGGGCTAGAACTCACAAACCATAATATAATGACCTGAGCCAAAGTCAGTCACTCAATCAACTGAACCACCCAGGCATCCCCATCAGAGAATTTAGAACTTTTTTGCTTAGATCTCTGGCCATGACCTTATATTTTTCTTTCATTTGGGATAAATTCCTCCATCTTCTAATTCTCTGCCTTCTTCTCTGTGTTATAACGGCCCATTATGTCTACTGCTTCTGAAAGTATTGGCCTTATGAAAAAGAGGTCATGTGGTGTGCAAGGTCTGACATTTCAAGGAGTGTCTCCTGTGTGTCCTGCGTGCATTCTGCTGTTGTGTTTTGGATAGTCTAAACTTCAGGGGCCAGTTTGGTCCCTGGTCTGAGTGTAGTGAGTTTTAACTAGGTGTGCTCTGATCTGCTTGTGACATGAGACTTGTCACTCCACCAGAACAAGGCCCTGCAGAACTTTCTGGTCAGAAGACCAGGTGTGGGCAGGGGTTTGTGCTGATCTTCTGGCAGAGGTACCTGCTGCACTGGGACTGAAGCAAGTATGGCTGAGAAGGGAAGTTCTACTGGAGCATAGGGTGGTGGGCTTGGTGTAAGCAAGTTAGGCAGCCAGTATGTGTGCTGCATGACTTCTTGTAGGTGGCTCTGTGTTTATGGTGAGGGGTAGGGGAAGGAAATGGTGCTGACCAGTTCCTTAGTTCCTGGAGAGGTGTCTCCACAACCTGCCTCTCAGGGATGCACTCTGAGAAGACCAAATAATCTCCCTATTATGTGCCCCAGGCAATCTTCAGATCACTCTTTCCACACTATCTGGATCTGGGTAGTCTTCCTTTATTCCATGGTAGCATAGTCCCCTCTAGGCTCTATCCCAGTCAAGCCCCCTGACCTTTAAAACTCCAGTCTTTAAGCCCTGCTTATTGCAAGAATTCATGAAGTTCAGCCCCTCTCATTTTCCAAGCCAATAGCTTTGGGCAAATATTCTCCTTTATGCATTCCTCTGTGTGCTCCTCTCTCTCTCTCACCCTTCTCCACAACCATGGCTCCCTCCCCTCCATAGCACCCTTGATCCATTTTTCCCCTAAACCCTGTCTCTGTGCTTTCTACCTTCTTCAATGTGTCCTTTTTAATGTCTTTAGTTGTGGAATTTATTCTTCCAGTCTTCAGGTCTATTTCTAAGGTATTTAGAATGATTTAATAGCTATCTCGTTGTGTTTGCAGGACAAGGCAAGCCTAGTGTCCTCCTCCTCCATCTTCTCCTCTCCAAATCTTTGGATTTTTTTTTACAAACTTGCCAAAATCAATTTCTAAAATAATATTTAGACCAGAATATAACTTTGAATTTTTCCAGAGGGTTCCTCAAACATTTCAAAAGGTTTGTTCTCCTCATAAAAGAGAAATAATAAGTTAATCAGGCTTATTTGGTATGTTAAATTACATGGGAAACATTGTCAAATAAGTGATACAAAACCTTCTTTGATTATATTTATGTAGGTATATGTTGTTAAAATAATTGTTCTAGAAATTGTAATAAACTCATAGAAATCTGGGATGTCCCCCACTATTTTATTATCTTGAAGTATTGTGTATCACAGAAATAACAAAAATTTCCTTGTCAATTGCGTTGTAATTAATTCTAAGCAGGATCCGTAGCCGTGCCATTTTTAAGTCTTTTGTCATTTACAGACAATTATTGTTTTACTCTGATGCTTGTGCAAATGTGTTTCATCTTCAGAGGTATTCATGGAAAGAACTTTTGACAAATATGTCTCTGATAATTTTAAGATCATAAAATTGAACTCTGAAAATTTTAAGATCATAATTTTAAGAATTTCTGGAACTAGTGGGAAGGTTGGATGTAAGCAGAACAATAATTAATAACATAAAACTAAATGCAGTAAAGAGGATGATTTTAATTTTTATTATTTTTTTGTTTGAAACATTGCCAACTTTTTAAAGTTTTGTTTTTCTAAATTTAAGAAAACATTTCCTCTTAAGCTAACTTATTTACAGCAATTTGATAAAATATACCTTTGTGATAAATTGAAACACTTTTTTTTTCTCCCTATCTGATCCCTCCAGAATTTTGGCTCTCAAAAAAGACTAGCCTTGAATCTCCTTGGAAGGGACTATACCACGTATTCTTGACTACCCAGATGCAGTCTAACTTTAGGGACTTTTTCACAGCTAAAAAAGGCTCCACTTGACATTTGGTCCTGTACAAGTGTGGAGATTTCTCAATCAGATTGACTAGTAAGAGAAGTAACTGACATCAAGGTAGATCGGTTCCATCTGAGATATGTGATCAAGCCTTCATATTTTAAGCAGGAAATTTTTCTTCTTCCCTTTCTTTCCTCTATTCTGACAATGGCCTGGAAAGATAACACCATCATACATATCTCCTAGGCCATTGCTTAAGGGGTAAACTTTGCCTTTCAGACCGCTGGATTTGTCATCCTGTAACAGTGCCACGTTAGTGGAAATGGTTTGTGACATGGCAGGGGTTGTCTTTGTGATGGTTATCATTCGTTTGGACCTATTAATGCCTAGATATCTGGCACACAGGAAGGCAATGCTTCTTAGGTTACGTAACTGTGCCTCTAACTTTTCACAAGCAAACTAAGACATCTCATTGGTCAATTCCTGGATTTACATAATCAAATTAGAAGAAATCTACAAAGAGGCATTCATAACTCAAGATTTGCTTCCTTTCTTTACTCCGGGTCAAGAGTAAATGCAAATGAGAATATGATCAGAAACCTCCTACAGAATCCATTGCTATCACAATCTTACCCTAACCTATTAGAGTCAAGGGGATAAAAAGGAACACAATATGATGGGATATGCAAAATAGAACAAATAATGAATATGACAGTAGAAGAAAAAAGATACTCAAGGTCAATAAAAGAGAGAACTATTAAAATAACTGGAGAAATATTTCATGCTGAGCCTGCTAAAATTAATTTAATACATGTAAGTCATATATTTAAAAACTTAAGATGAGTAAAAGAACATCTAGAAGATGCAAATAATAAAGTGAAAATAACTTTGCAGGAATCAAAAAGAGAACAAATCCATACACTCCCTAAGATAATGGCAACCTTGAATTCTAACATTATGGCAATTAAACACATGCTTCATAGCTCTGTGCAAGTCTGTACCTCCTCAAGCTTTATGAAAATGTCTTTTACCTGGAAATACAATGGTCAAGGAAGCTGAACTCAGTGGTTTAAAAAGTTTAACTTTTGGTGGTTCGGCAATTGGATATAGTACCATATGAAAAAGTTCTTTGTTATGCTTTTGTTAATATTAGGAATTTTGTTGCTTAAACTGCCCACTAAATCATGGTGTAAAAGAATGTGTGGCAAAGGAAAAATGCTCCTAAAATATGATTGTTTGCTATTAAGATTGTAAGTGATGCACAATCACACAGGTTCGATTGATATTTTTGTGAACTTAGATTGGAAGAAGGTTTTAAGCCCTTATAATTAATTAGTGGGTGAGTGATTTGCAATCACAGGGTGGATTGTTGTGTATTGATTTGATATAACTTTAAATCACTTGTTAATAATGTATATCAAGCTATTTTAATCCATTTGTTTATGACAAAGACAAAAAAAAAGTTGTTTTGATATGAGAATGAATTGAGTTGTGTCAGAATCTCATTATGTCACCTGTTCTCACTGATAAGAACTCATTAGTTCAACTGCTAAGTATCTCTGCTGTGGGCTTATCAATAAAAAAACATGAAGAAACAACTATATCAAGGGGACATTTAGACTATAAATACCAAGAGTTTATGAGGACTACCAGAGTGTTAGATCTGCAAAGGCAATGCTTTGCTGATCTAAAATAGCTTTCCAAAGACTTTTGGGCAATTATCTCCTACCACAGTAAAGGCAAATTTACCCACAGTGGTGAAAGCTGACAATGGCCGGTTGGAAGATCATCTTGTCCGTCAACACCAGTGCCATGTTTCCTAGCAACTTGATCTAGCAATAAGGGACTTTTGCTTTTGCACTGGTAGCTGGACTGGCCTTGTACTGGCCCAAGGTTGGCTAAGCCATCTCTCCTAAGTACCAGCTTGTATACATCCCAACTAAATTTGGACTTTATTTCTTTAATCTCCCCTTGCCTGAAACAATATTGTGATTACTCCATCAATGACTTGAAATATGTTATTTCTTATTGCTTATTAAGAGACAATATCCTATAGGCTATTGGCTTGTGATATTCCTATGGTGAACCCGTTTAATAAATAAATTGTTAAATAAGTAAATAAACTGATGACAAGCACAGTTGGTGAGCATTAATTTGCCTCCCCAAACAAAAGTTACCATCAGACCCCGTGTGGTTCTGCTTTCCTTATGAAACTAGGAGCTTATCTGGCAATCATGTCTCCTGTTCCACCTAACAATGTCAAGTCCAGAATGGTCTACAAAATCCCATGAGATCTGGAATCATTAGAATTAGCTACTCTGTTTTGGAGCAGGATAGACCCTGGTGGCTTTGTGTCCCCCAAACAATTCCCCAACCATCACCCAACTATCCTTATATGTTTCTGACTCAGACACAATTCCTATGAAGCCTGGCTGCAGGGTTGGAACAGCTGGCACATAAACACTGCTCCCCAGGCACCTCTGGCCCTCAGATTTCCAGGAAATTTAGGCACGTGCAAACATGCGCTTCCTCAGCCCAGCAAGCCATCTTCCTGGGGATATGGGTGGCCCACACTGAATTCCTGATGCAAAGAGAGGAAGGTCATTTCAGTTAGACCCCTTATAGACCTATGCCAGGGGATACTCAGCACCTCTGTGGAAATTCAGATCTCCAAGGTAAGTGAAGCTCCAGGTTGTGCTGAGGATGGTTCAGGGGTTTCTGTGACATCTGGCTTGAGCCAAAGCTTTGGGTGCAGTGAGCTTCCCTAGCCAATGGAGGTTAACATAACTTTAGATTAACAAAAACCAATGCACATGTGCATGCATGAGTGGGGGAGGGGCAGAGAGAGACAGACAGACAGACAGAATCCAAAGCAGGCTTCAGACTCCAAGCTGTCAGCACAGAGCCCAATGCAGGGCTTGAACTCACAAACCATGAGATCATGACCTGGGTCGAAGTCGGATGCTCAACCAACTGAGCCACCCAGGTGCCCTGAGAGTCAGAGTTATTTTAAAATATTTGTTTCCCTGGGGTGTCTGGGTGACTCAGTAGGTTGAGCATCTGACTCTTGATTTCTACTCAGGTCATGATCTCACAATTATGAGATGGAGCCCCATGATCGAGCCCCTAGCATGGAGCCTGCTTAAGATTCTCTCTCTCTCTATCTCCCCCTCTGCCCTTCTTCTGCTCATGCGCTCTCTCTCTCTCTCTCTCTCTCTCTCATTCTCTCTCTCTTAAAAAAATTTTGTTGTTGTTTCCTTTTATAAAATAAAGTTAGTTTTGAAAAGTTTCAAATTTTGTCAGTGTATGTTAGGAAAAGGCGAATTTGGTATGCTGATAGTATTAAGGAGAAAACCCAGAGGTAAGGGAGTGGTAAAAACTTATCAGGACCTGGTGCTGAAAGATAGGTGCTCTGCTGAACTGTCCAGGTGAAATAGAGACACAAACACAAAAGTTTCTCTGCCATTGTTCCTTGGAGACCTTTCAAAAAGCTTTGATTTTCCAACATATACGTTGATGGGGATTTACAATTAACTACAATGGGTTTGAAGTTATACAACTTCAACAAAATTAAGAGCACAATTTTGTAAACTATTGGCTAAAGCTAGGATCTGTGATCATGCTATCATGGAGAATAAGCAGATCTAAAACAAATAAAATCCACTTGAGCCATAATTTTTAGCACTGGCATCAAGGATGGATTAACTAGGTATCAGAAAAACATGCAGATATTTTATCCATTTATTCTATTAAACAGAAATACCTAAATTTATCATACTTTTTAATTTATTAAATATCTAAACTCTGACATTAACAACTGCCATCTTTTCAACCTTTCTCCATTTTTCTGCAATTTTTAAGTTAAGATACAATTCACACAACACACAAAATTCACCATTTTAACCATTTTAAGTAGCACAATTCAGTGTTTTTTTTATATTGTGCAACCATCAACACTATTGTCTTCCCCATATATCATATATCATCCCCAAAAGAAAATCCATAAACTTTAGCAATATTCCCAAATCCCATCCCCCAGCAAAAATTAATATACCCTCTCTCTATATAATATGCCCTATTATACCAGTATTTTTATATTCTGGATATTCTATGTAAATGAAATAATACTATAGAAGGAATTTTTGGTCTGGATTCTTCAGCTTGATATATTTCAAGTTTTGTCAGTACTTCATTGTTTTTATGGCTGAGTAATACTCCACTGTATGCATATATCACATTTTGTTGACCTGTAAATTAGTTGATGAGTATTAGTGTTGTTTCCACTTTGGGGCTATTATGAATAGTGCTGCAATAGACATTTATATATAAGTTTTTGTGTGATCATATGTTTTCAATTCTCTTGAGATTATACCTAAGGGTGGAAATGCTGGGTCATATGGTAACTGTATGTTTAACTTTTTGAGAAGCTATCAAACTGTTTTATAAGGGGCTGCACCACTTAACATTCCCACCATAATGTACTGAGTTCTCCAATTTTTCCATGACCCTTCCAACACTTTCATTTTTTAAAAAAATTAGTCATCCTAGTGGATATAAAGTGGTATCCTATATTCTATACGCATATTCTATATTCAATAAGGATCTCCCTAATGACTGATGAGGAGGAGGAATTTTTATGTGTTTCTTGGCTATTTGTGTATCTGGTGGTTTGCAACCCTCTCAGGAGCTTCTGATATCGGCCCCCAAATGCAAAAGGCAGAGAGGTAAGACCAAAAACTTGGACAGGCAGGCCATTTCAAGTTGGTAGGTACAGTTTTAAAAAGCAAAGAAAATTTGCATACAAGACTTATCTTAGGCAGCATCAAGATGAATGGATCCCCACCCCCACCTATCAAATCTTGAAAGTTTATATAGAGGTCCTCACTGGGTTTAGTCACCGTGCAGGTATTGTAAACACCACATCACTATCCCAAGGCTATGTCCTTAGAGCAGCCTCTGGGAGTGGGAAAGGCAAGCGGAACCCATATTCCAAGGACAGTGTAAAGGAACCTCAGATCACCTGAATCTGGCTCATAGGTCAATCAGTGATCATGTCTTTTCTATGATCTCCCCCAACAATATCTTCTTTGGAGAAACATTGATTCAAATCCTTTGCCTGTTTTTTTAATTGGGTTGTCTTTTTATTGTTGAGTTATAAGAGTCATTTATATATTCTGAACACAAATTCATTTTCAGATATATGATTTTTAAACAGTTTATCCTATTTGTGGACTGTCTGCTCACTTTCTTGATAGTGTCCTTTGATGCACAAAATATTTTAGTTTTGATAAAGTAAAATTTACCTATTTTTTTATTTTTGTACTGCATTTTTAGTGTCATATTTAAGAAATCTTTGCCTAATCTAAGGTCACAAAGATTTACACTTACTTCCTTCCAAGAGTTTTACAATTTTAGCTCCTACACTTAGGTTATTGACCCATTTTAAGTGAATTTTTTATGTGCTGTGAGGTAAGGATCTAATTTTCTTCTTTTGCACGTGTATATCCAGTTGTCCCAGCACCACTTGTTGAAAAGACATTACCCATTGGACAGTCTTGGTACCCTTATCAAAGATAAATTAATCATACTTATATGGGTTTATACACCTGCACTGTCACTTCCATTTCATTGATCTATATTTTATTCTTATGTCACTATTACACTGTTTTTACTACTGTAGCTTCAAAATAAGTTTTGAAGTCAGAAAGTATGAGTCCTCCAATTTTTTCTTTTTCAAGATTATTTTGGCTATGCATTGCCATATTAATTTTAGGATCAGCTCATCAATTTCTGCAACAAAAGATAGTTGGAATTTTGATTGGGATTCCATTGAATCTGTAGATCAATTTGGGGAGCAACGGTATCTTAACAACATTAAGCATTCCAATCCATGGACATGGAACGTCTTTCCATATTTAGGTTTTAATTTATTTCAACAATGTTTTATAGT
This sequence comes from Panthera leo, assembly GCF_018350215.1. Taxonomy (NCBI): domain Eukaryota; kingdom Metazoa; phylum Chordata; class Mammalia; order Carnivora; family Felidae; genus Panthera; species Panthera leo. The sequence goes on along the minus strand of NC_056681.1, from coordinate 52,314,308 downwards.
TTAATACCTAAATATGTTATTCCTTTTAATGCTATTATAAATGGAATTGTTTTCTTAATTTCATTTTTGGATTGTTCATTACTAGTGTATAGAAATACAAGTTTTCTGCATGTTGACCTTGTGATCTGTAACTTCATTGAATTCATTTATTAGCTCTAATTTTTTTGTGGATTCTTTAGAGTTTTCTATATATAAGATTATGCCATCTGCAAATAGAAACGGTTTTACTTCTTCCTTTCCAACCTATATACATTTTATATCTTTTTCTTGCCTAATTTCTATGCCTTGAGCCTCAATACAATGCTGACTGGAAATATTGAGAGCAGACACTCTTACCTTGTTCCTGATTTTAAAAGCAAACATTTCAGTGTTTCACCAGTAGATATGATATTAGCTGTAGGATTTTCATAAAGGTCCTTTATCAGGTTTAGCAAATTCCTTTCTATTCCTAGACTTTGAATAAGTTTTCATCGTGAAAGAGTGTTGGATTTTGTGACATGCTTAATTAGTTTCCAGTGGCTGCTCTAACAAATTACTACAAATTTGGTGGTTTCAAACAACACACATTTATTCTCTTTGGAAGTCAAAAGTCTGCAATCAGTTTCACTGGGCTGAGATGAAGGCTTCAACATGGCTGCACTCCATGCAGAGTCTGTAGGGGTAAATCTGTACCTTGGATCTTCCAGCCTGTTAAAGGCACTGACGTTTCTTAGTTTGTAGCCAGAACACTCCAATCTCTGCCCCATAGTCACAGTGCCTTCTTCTCATCTGTAAACAAATCTCCCTCTTCCTTTCTCATAGAGATAAATGTGACCATATTTTAGGACTCACTCAGAATCCAGGATAATTTTCCCATCTCAAGATCCTTAATTAAATAACATTTCCAAACTTCTTTTTGTCATACAAGGTAACATTTACATGTTTCAAGGATTAGGATATGGATAGCTTTTGGGGGGACTATTATTCAGCCTAACATACTTTCTATTCCTAGTTTGTTATATTTTTTTTATCATGAAACAGTGTTGGATTTTTTCAAATGAGTTTTATGCATCTATTAAGATGTCCTTTATTATATAAATATAGTATATTACATTGATTGATTTTCACATTTGAATCAATCTTGCATTCCTAGGATAAGTCCTACTTGGTCATGGTGTGTAATCATCTTGATATGCTATTGGATTCAGTTTACTATTATTTTGTTGCAGATTTTTACACCCTTATATTAATAAGGATATTTGCTTGTGATGTCTTTCACTGGCTTTGGCATTAGGAGTACTGCTTGCCACAGAGAGTGAATTGGGAAGGCTTCCCTTCTCTTCTAATCTTTGGAGGAGTTTGAGAAAAACCAGTATTCATTCTTTTAACATTTCACTAGTGAAGCCATCCTACCCTGAGATTTCCTTTGCTGAAGTTTTTTGATTGCTGACATTCTTTTTACTTTTTACAGGTCTGTTCATATTTTCTATTTCTTTGTCAATCTGTTCCAATAGTGTGTGTTTTTTGAGGAATTTGTCCTTTTCAGCTAGGCTATATAACTTATTGGTGTACAATTGTTAATGGTATTCCCTTATAATTGTTTTTATTTCTGTGAGGTCAGTAGTAATAAAAAAAAAGGTGGGCCCTCTTTCATCTCTGGTTTTAGTAATTTGCGTCCTTTTATTCTTGGTCAAGCTAGCCAAAGATTTGTCAATTTTGTTGATATTTTCAAAGAACCAAATTTTGGTTTCATTGATTTTATTTTCCATGTTCTACTTCATTTATCTCCACTCTAATCTTTATTTTTTTCCTTCCTTCTTCTTTATTTAGGTTTAGTTTGTTTTTAGTTTTCTAGTTACTTAAGGTGGAAAGTTAGGTTATTGAAGAACTTTCTTCTTTTTTAATATAGGAATTTATAGCTATAAATAAACCTCTGATCACTACTTTCACTAAACCTCACAAGTTCAGGTATATTAGGTTTCTATTTTCATGTATTTCAAAGAATTTTCTAATTTTCCTTGTGATTTTTTTCATTGAACCATTGGTTGTTTAGACATGTTTTGTTTAATTTCCACATATTTGTGAATTTTATTGATTTCTAGTATCATTTCATGGTGGTTGAAGAACACACTTTGTGTTATTTCAATCCTCTTAAATTTATTGAGATTGTTGGGGGGGGGTCTACTATATGGTCTATCTTTGAGAATGCTCCATGTGCACCTGAGAACAATGTGTACTATGTCACAGTTTGCTATAGTGTCTACAGATATGTTAGATCTAGTTGATTTGTAGTGTTCTTCAAGCCATCCATTTCTTTGCTGATCTAATTTTTCTATCCATTATTAAAAGTGGGATATTGAAGTTAATAACTATTATTATTGAATTATTTCTCCCTTCAATTGCAAAAATTTATTCAATTCTGGCAAGTTTGGTGGCAGTCTTATCAAGTGCTAATATGTTTATTCTTATATTCCTGATCTCTTATCATTATGGAATATCCTTCCTTGTTTCTCATAACAAATTTTTTCTTAAAGTCTATTTTGTCTGATATCAGTATAGCCACTTCAGCTCTCTTTTGGCTACTGTTAGCATGAATTATCATTTCTCCTGCACTGTCTTCTATTTTGTTAAGCAGATATTTTGATTGCCTTATCATTTCTTTTCCTATATGTTCTGCAAGTATTTTCTTAGCGTTTTCCCTGAGGATTACAATTAACACCTTAATTCATAGAAATTTATCTTTAAGTTTGTTGGTTTTTTTAAGGTTTCTTTTTTTAAAAGTTTATTTGTTCATTTTTGAGAAAGAGAGAGTGCTAGCAGGGGAGAGGGGCAAAGAGAGAGGGAGAGAGAATCTTAAGCAGGCTCCATGCTCAAAGTGGAGCCCAATGTGGAGCTCTATCCCATAACTGTGAGATCATGACCTGAGTTGAGATCAAGAGTCAAACGTTTAACTGGCTGAGCCACTCAGGTGTCCCTAAGTTTGTTGGGTTTTATATTCTGCTTGTTCAAATATGCTGTTGGGACCCTCTAGTAGATTTTTCATTTCAGTTGTACTTTTGAGCTCCAGAATTTCTATTTGATTCCTTTTTATGATTTCCATCCCTTTATTAATATTCCTTATTTGGTAAGGCACCATTCTCTTGCCTTTGTTTACTTAGAAATAGTTTCCTTTAGCTCTTCAAACATATTTAAAATAGCTAATTTCAAATCTTTGTCCAGTAGGTCCAACATGCGGGTTTACAGTGACAATTGGTATTGATTGTTTGTTGAAGTGTACAGGTCAGACATTATTGTTTCTCACATACCTTGCATTTTTTGTTGAAAATGGAACATTTCAAATATTAAAACATGGAACTTCTGGAAATCATATTCTCCCCTCTCTCCAGGGTTTGTTGTTGTTACTCATTGTTGTAGTTGTTGTTTACTTAGTGACTTTTCTGAAATAATTCTCTAAAGTCTGTATTCTTTGTCATGTGCAACCATTGAAATCTCTGCTCCTTTAGCTTAGTGGTCAACTAATGACTGGATGGAGATTTCCTTGAATGCATGTAACCAAAAATATCCCAGTTTTTGCAGAGGGACTGTGTGTGTGTGTTAGGGCACACATTCAACACTCAGTCAGGCAATTTACAATTCTGCCTTCTCCTTCACTTCCTGCTTGTCCAGAGACTCAAGGTCAGCTAGATGTGAAAGCTTAGTGTCATTCCTGAGCATACGTTTAGTCCGGGGCATATGTGTGGCCCTCCAGATTCCCAGGAAAATCTGTCTATGTGCATCTCATTCTCCAAACTTTCCTTCCCAACTATTAGTTTGATGTTTGGTTAGTATAATGTTTGCCCCAACTATTATCCATTGCCTCAGGCAGCAGTGACTAAAAACATTTGCCTGTAAAATTTGACTAGTGCTCCCTGGGTTGCAGTTTTAGCACTGGGAAAGTTCTTAGGTGAGATAAAGACAAGCCTTCTGAGTAGGTCTTCTAGGGTGCCACCAGACAGACCAAATAAGACAAACCTTTCCAAATAAGCTCCATTCTGCCCCCTTCCAGCAGTACTAGGAATGTGGACTATTATTTTCAAGGTTGCCACTGAGCTACGGAGTAGGGAGGATGGTACTAGTGTTAGTTAAAACACCACAAAATTTGCTGTTCTGAGATTCAGCAATTTTTCTTGAATAAGCACTTTCACTGGTTGCTGCAAGGCTTTGATTAATTTTCAGAGTTTCCAGAAAGTTGATTGTGACTGTTTTTGCCAATTTTTTCATTGCTTTTATGGAAGGTTGGAATTTTACAGTTCCCTACCCTGCCAATTTTTATATCTGTTTTTTAAGCTTTCTTAACAATAGCAGTTCTGACATATCCTTTAATGTCTTCAAACACTGCTACTTTTATTCATTTTACATGAATAGTAATTTCATTAACTTACTGATTAATATACTTAGAACATTAAAAAATGAGAACCAGGGCACCTGGGTGGTTCAATTGGTAAGCATCCAACTCTTGATTTTGACTCACGTCATGATCTCATATTTTGTGACTTCAAGCCCCATGTTGGGCTTTGTGCTAACAGTGTGGAGCCTGCTTTGGATTCTCGGTCTCCCTCTCTCTGCCCACCCCCCCCCCCTCAAAAATAAATAAACATTTTAAAAAATCTTTTTAAAAATGAGACCCAAAAAGCAGTATCTTAGGATAGCTTTAAGACTAAGGTCATATTTGTCAGAAAGCTGCAGTGCACAGTTTCTTGTAACCCAAGGTAGGTACACATTCCAGTTGAAGATCTTGAGTAATGTTGAATGATATTGATATTATCTTATAGGTGTGGAACAACCCTATAAAATGACTTCCCATTAAATGATTAAAATTCATTTTCCATTCCAGGTGATGCTGCCATTCATTGAGGATCAAAATGCAGTGTAGGAAAGGAAAGGACATAAAAAAATATAAAGCATCACAAAAAAATAAGCATAACACTGAAAGACCAGTTGTATCTAATTAGGCACAATTTGATCCGTGCTGAGCTGATCTGCTTTGTGTGGGGAAATAGGTTCAAGAATTCCTTATACTTACATAAATGGGTTAAAAAAGCTTAGGACAGAAAGCTGCCACCACAGAGTGAAAGTGCCCAAGGTTAGTTAGTGAGATATTATAATGGGATCATCAGCAACTTGTTATATTACCTGCAGGAAGCTACTTTCCATCTGGTGCCAATATACTTTGATCACAACTTCAAACTCCACTTGCCCCCCCAGGCCCTTTGCTTCTTACACACACAAATTAATGATTACTACCTGAGTGTTTTTTGCTGCATATTCACCACATGTGTAAGATTTTGAGAGCTCAATAAATACGGAGACAAAACCCCTATTCAGGGCTCTTGTCTCCTCCCAGACATTAGCCTCCCTCGTATTCAGTTATGCATCTGCTCTCTTGCTGGACAAGAGAGAACTCCAGATTCATAGTCTGTGACAGCTTTATACTTAAGGGGGAAATTTTTGACTAAATCAAAAAACATTGTTTTAAAAAAGTATCCAACTTAAATATGCTAAATTATTGTCTTTTAATTCCTGTTATGGAAGGCAAGGTTCTCTCTCTAACTTATACATGTAGATAATATCATCACTCAGGTAAATGCAGAAGAAAACCATCCAGCTTCAAAGTAGAATACAAGGGACTAATAATATGTAAATAATAAATCTCAAAATGGTCACATAAATTTAGCTTAGAACTATGAGCAATAGTCATTATATACTTTAATAATTACCCTCATGGATTTTCTTGCTACTAAGAAATTACTTTTCAATTTCTGAAAAATATGGGAATAGTGTCCCTCATGAGACTGTAGAAAATAAGAACTCACTTGGCACTTCAGAATAAGATAGATTTTGGGGACACCTGGGTGGCTCAGTTAAGCATCCGACTTCAGCTTAGGTCATGATCTCATCGTTTGTGGGTTCGAGCCCTGTGTTGGTCTCTGTGCTGACGGCTCAGAGCCTGGAGCCTGCTTAGAGTTCTGTGTCTCCTTCACTCTCTGCCCTTCCCCTGCCTGTTCTCTCTCTCTCTCTCTCTCTCTCTCTCTCTCTCTCCCTCTCATATAAATAAACATTTAAAAAAATTTTTAAAGATAGATTTTGATCTGCTAAATTATGTCCAGAGGAGGGTAATTGGAATGGCGGAGGATCCTAAAATCCAGTAGCATGAGAAATATTTAAAGATAAGTAGACTTGGGAGAAATCTGTTGGTTGTCTTCAACTCTCTAAAGAGTTTTCATGGAAAGCAGATTGGTCCACAGGACAAGACTGGATAATGGATGTATGTTGTAATGAGAAGGATTTCAGCTGAGGATAAGGAAGAACATTCTAGCTAAATGAAATGGAATAGACATCCTTGTTAGGTGGTAATCTACTAGACCTGGAAAAGTATAACAGAAGCTGTAGCATATGGTAAAGGAAATTCTTACATCATGTGGGAAGTAGGATTAGGATTAGAACATGTTTAATGTCCTTTCCAACACTAAATTTCCTGATTCTCAGAGATGACAAAGGACTCCAAACTTAAATGCTATCAGTAGTGTGTGAGGCATGATGTGTAGGGTGAAACTGGTGATTCTACCTCTTCATATTTTTTCACACCACCTACTTTGCTACCACCTTCTCTCAGCTGAGTCACTACAGGTGTTTTCTGAATGGACCCTGCCTCCATCTTCCCTCATTCTAGTTTATTTTTTTCACTATAGTTAGGATGATATTTCTAAATCACAAATCTGATTTTCCCATTTTCCCACATACAGCCTTTCAGTAGCTTCCCATTTTCCTTAGAATATAGTTGAAATGCCTCAGCATGGCTGTAGTTACCTCTTCAGTCTATTCCCTGGCCCTCCCCACTGACCACGCTCACTGGCCTTCCCCACTGACCACAAAGTTATGACACTTGCCTTCAGGCCTCTGCACTTGTTCCTAACTCTGCCTTGCATCCTATTATCCCTTTCTTTGCATACCCCCTTCCCCTTAATCTGGCTACCTTTTACTTCATCAAGACTCAGTTTACTTCTGAAAATCATCAATATCCTTTAATAATTGGGCTCAAGAGCCCTTCTAGTGTTCCTACTTCCTCTAAGTTATCACTTATCACACACACACACACACACACACACACACACACAGAGTTATTCAACAGAAGTAACTTTATCTTATTCATCACGATATTCTCATGTACTAAAACTATGTCTGTTGCACAGGAAGAATTCAATGAATATTTGCTGGATTAAAAAAGGAAATAATGTACTAAGTCATCTAACCTCCACAGGCTGGGGCATTCAGAAAAATGTTCATGGGACACCTGGGACTTTGAGTCATAAAGAAAGGGAAGAGAATTCCAGGCAGGTAGATGGCATGTTGGCATGTTGAAAAACGGCCTATTGTAAGGAAGGTGTGGGTTTTTTTTAAAGTTTATTTATTTTCAGAGAGAGAGCGCAAGAGACAGCATGAGTGGGAGGGGCAGAGAGAGGGAGAGAGAGAACCCCAAGCAGGCTCCACACTGTCAGTACAGAGCCTGATGTGGCGGTCGAACTCACAAATCATGAGATCATGACCCCAGCTGAAATCGAGAGTCAGACGCTTAACTGACTGAGTCACCTGGGAACCCCATATGTAAGGAAAGTGTTTAAGGACAAGACTGTCAAAGTAAGTAGAGCCACAGTACAGCTGTTCTGGAAAATTTGGCAGTTCTTCAAAAGTTAAACATAGAATTTCCATATGACCTAGCTATTCTTCTCCTAGGAATACACCCAAAAGAATTGAAAAACATGTCCACAAAAACTGGTACCCATATTTAGAATAACTAAAAGGTGGGAAAAACCCAAATGTTCATCAACTAAGGAATGGATAGACAAAATATGATATATCTATATACAATGAGATACTACTCTGCAATAAAAAGTAATCAAGTATAAATAGATGTTATAGCATTGATAAACTCTGAAATTATTATGCTAAATGAAAGTGGATACACACAAAAGGTTACATATTGTATGATTCCATTTATATGAAATGTCCAGAATAGGCAAATCCATAGAGACAGAAATTAATAGTTACCAGAGTGGAAGAAAAGGGAAAGTGGGAAATGGTTGCTATTGGGTAGAGTTTGGACAGCTGGGGGAGGCAGAGGTTGATAAAAATTAGTGATGATGGTTGTACAACTTTGTGAATATACCAAAACTCACTGAATTTTACACTATAAAAGTTTTTTAAATAAACTAAAACTTTTTCACCTATATATAAATGAACAAAATAAAAGGATAAACAAAGCAGAAGGCACTGCATGTCAGGCTTATGAGTCTGAATATTAAAGATTTCTGAGCAAGAAAAAGGCATAAACAGAGTGCCCAAGACAATTTTACAAAGAATTGGACAAAGTAAATCTTGGAGGAATGATGGCCAATTAGAAGACAATTATTGAGTCACAAGTCAGTGAGGGCCTGGATTCAGCTTTTGACAATAAAACTGAAAGGAAGGAGAGGTTCAAGAGACATGATACAGGAAAAACTGACAGGACTTTGACAACTAAGTGAATGTTTAGAAGGAAAATTAGGAGTAGAATTTGGCAGTTCTTCATAAGTTAAACGTAGAGTTTCCATATGACCTAGATAGTCTGCTCCTAGGAATATACCTGATTTAGAAGTCAGCTGTATGGAGAAAATTGAGAAAGAGAATTTAGCTTTGGAAACCAGGACAATGCAAATACCACATAGATCAAGAGAAGTAGTTATTTAGGAAACTGTGGTAAACCATATTTAAAGCTGCAAAGAAACTAAAAAGAATAAAGGAATATTCTTAGAATTTTTTTCACATTCATCATTCTTTAGTGACCCTGGGAGCTATGATTCAATTCCATAAACAAAATCCTCTTAAATGGCTTCTAAATAAGTGGGTAACTCACCTATGTGAGGAACTTCTGAAGAAAATATGATAAAATCCCATGAAGCCGCCCTCTTTCTTCTAGTCCATTTGTAATACAAGGAAGTGGATGTATAATTCCTCACTACAAGTATAGCTCTTTCTTCTAGTGTTTTCTTGAAAGAAATCATTAATGCTGCCTCTCTGTGAAGCAGATGATTGGTTTCCCAGGTGCCAAAAGTTTTTGTGAACACTATCTTCCTTAAAACTAAAAAAGTAAAAGTATTTCATTGGTGAGGTAAATAAGATTACAGTATGTTATCAACAATGTATTCTCTTTGGAACCTTCAATGTGGCTGTCCTCCAAGTACAAGCAGCATGGCTGGCCATGCTCAAAGTACATAATACCATGATGTTGAAAATCAGGAAATTAATAAAGAACTTGGAGAACAGAATGAGTTGTGGTAGAAATTTTGCCAAGACTGGGGAGTACAGCTGACTCAGAACAAAGTTTAATTTCACCTTTGCCTTTTTGTCACTTACCAAGTTTAATGCTATTTTCAAGCACACACACAGAGTCATCCATGTAGCAGACGGTATCTGGCATTCTTCAATAGCAGGAGGAAATTTGTTTGCACTGGAACAAGTAAATATCATATCCTACCTCTTTACAATAATCAGAATAGGGGTGCCTGGGTGGCTCAATCAGTTAAGCATCCAACTCTTGATTTTGTTTCAGGTCATGATCTCACAGTCCTGAGATTGTCCCAGGCCAGGTTCCATGCTACACATAGAGCCTACTTCAGATTCTCTCCCACCTTCTCCCTCTGCTCCCCAACCCCTACACCACATGCTCTCTTGCTTGTAATAAATAAATAAATAAATAAATAAATAAATAAATAAATAAATAACAAAAAAAGAAATAAAATAAAAAGTGATGTCAATGGGAGGAAAACTTCTCAATTCCTTATTATATATCTGCTATAATTTCCTGTACATAATGCCAAAAAAGAGAAAATAAAATGTGAATGAGAAATGTGTAAACTTTGTCTTTTTCTTTTTCTTTTTTGTTTAAGTAGGCTTCATGCCCAGTGTGGAGCCCAATGTGAGGCTTGAAGTCATAACCCTGAGGTCAAGACCTGAGCTGAGATCAAGAGTTGGATCCTTAGCCAACTGAGCAACCCAGGTGCCCTAAAATGTGTAAATTTTTTAATAAGTTACACACTTTTGTCAAAATAAGTAATTTACTAATATTTATTTGTGTTGTATTTCTGTGTCTAATGCTGTTTTTGAAAAGAGCTTATAGAATTCATTCTTTAATAACCTAGAGTTTACTTTAAAATATTACTGGCTATGTTGGCCAAGCAAAATTAAGAGTGTAACTTGTAATGTTCACAGACAATGTAATGATCTAGAACTGGGCTCTCAAACTCAGTATTACTACCTAGAAGAGCCAGGCAAGCAATAGGAGTGAATGAAGCTGATTGGATGAAGGACCACAGGGGATACTGAGGGCTGTGCCAAACTGGGGAGCATATTCCAGCTAACCATTGGCATGGGCTCATGGGCCCAGACCATCTGTTTTTTTCTGGAGGAGCTGAAAAATACAGCGTTTTACATGAAAATGTCCAAATTTTTAATGTTAGTAATTTTAATAAAGTCCAAAGATACATCTTATGTATGACCTGATTTGGCAGTAGCCTGCCAATTTGTGAACTTTACTCAAACAAAAAATAGATAGATGATTGACAGAGAGATAGATGATAGATAGATAGATGGATAAACAGTTTGTCTTCTCCAGGAGATTTATAAAGATATTTTATTTTGCTAGGATGGAAATAACTAAAAACCAGTAGGCTTTTTAGGTTTCTAAGTGAACCTATTAAGTATTTTATATGTAAATCCCAAGGTTTTCTTTGCATAATTTTATTCTTATTTTAAAGCCTCACAAATAAAGTATATTAAAATACATATAAGAGGAATGACCCAAGGGATGCCAGATTTCTAAAGTGTTCACATTCTGCCAGCAGATTTGGAAACACATAAGGGCAACAACCCAAAACCATTTTTGTGTCTTTCAAATTAATGCATTGCCTTCCCCAAGGACCCTGCAATGCATTCCCCATGTGACAATTGTTTCCATCATTGTGGAAAAACAACTGTTGGATAAGTTTAGAGAAAAAAATATACCTAACACTGGAATTCTCCCCGGAAAGAATTTCAGAATCCCTATAAGGTGTCAGACCCATTGTCTCACTAGCACCATATTCAGGCTGTGAATGAACCAAAGATGGCTATGCAACCAAGAATGACCTGCACATGACTTAGCATCCCTAGCTTTTCTCAGTAAACTGCCATCCAGTCAGCAACTTCAGATTAATGAAATCTAAATGTTTCCTAAAACAACCATTATCCTTTTCAATCCTTCAGTGAATTTGTTCCAGAACTTTACCACCTAACTCAAATCACACAAGAACAAAATTTTAAAGCTGAATGGATCCTGGAGATCATTTTCTTCAATCTCTTCACTTCCATTTCATTGTCCTAAAACTATCAAGACCAAACTTTAAAAGATGCATGAAGATTTCACAGAATTCTAAGAGTCTAGGAACAAATTTTTATTTACTCCATGTTTCTGTTTCATTATTTTGTAAATAATAAAATATAACCTAATGTTTCAAATATCTTATAGGCCATTTTTCTTCCCAGAATGGAATCCTACTTTTTGTGTTCAATTTCTATTTTATTTATGAAACTGTATTAACTGCTGGAAAATCCTAGGGGGTCATTTAGTGCCTTTTAATAGACATGTGATCCAACATACTCCAGAGGACCTACAAATAAGGTGAGTCAGGCCAACTTACAGCAATATTGCCTCTCTGAAAGTTACCTGGCACATTCAGTATGGTTGTTCTCCATTTATAAGAACAATGGTTCATCATACTCCAAATAGCACAAGACTGTGTCAACTCTGTCAGCTAGAACTCACAAGGAAAGATAGGATCAGCCACTATAGTAGTTGCTGTGTTATCCTTGACATCATGTTTTTCTATATGGATGTGGAATTCTGGCAAAGAAAGAAAGAAAACATGGGCAAATATCACATTTTATCATCATAGCTGATGTAATTTAATGCATTGCCCCTTCCCAGGGTGTCTATCTGGTGTAACAGCTCCAAGAACACAGCAAAGCCCCTTTAGCCTTTGGTACCACCTGAAATACCATACTGACGTTGTACCTTTTAGACCTAAAACATTCATGCGGTATCCACCGCCAAAAAAGTAGGTCTGAATTTTACTTTTTCTGAATAAATTTAAAATAGATTGTTTTAAAACCTCCCCAGTATATAGAAAAACTAAATTTCCACCATCTAGGAATAAACTCATAGGAGGCTTACCATTATTTTTTGCCACATCCTTCTTAGTACAACAATTAGCACTATTTACTGCATCATTTCTGAATTTATAAAATGCTTTTCTAAACTATAAGTGTAGCCATGAACTGAAGAAAAAGTTCTCAGACACTTAGACTGAGCAGACATACAGGGCAACCTCTGCCAGTAAAACAGCAGCATCAAACTGCACATAGTCTTTATTTCATGTTCACCCTGTATAAACATCAAAGAATGTTAAAGCATGGAAGGAAAACACAAAGAGCCTCCAGACATAGACCAAACACACATCTGGTGTTTACATGAAAGCATGCAGGAGGAGGTGCAGTTTCAAGGACTGCTAGGCAGTTACAGAGGGTCTGTTCCCTAACTGGCTCCTGGGAGACCATGGGGCTCTGTTCTCATAGTGCTATCACGTTCAACAGCCTTGAAACCAGAACATTGCCAATGTTTCAGCAATTGCCCCATTCACCTTCCCAGGGCTTACAATACACTCTCTAGAAATAACTCCAAGTAGGGACGCCTGGGTGGCTCAGTCGGTTAGACGTCCGACTTCAGCTCAGGTCACGATCTCGCGGTCCGTGAGCTCGAGCCCGCGTCGGGCTCTGGGCTGATGGCTCAGAGCCTGGAGCCTGCTTCGGATTCTGTGTCTCCCTCTCTTTCTGCCCCTCCCCCATTCATGCTCTGTCTCTCTCTGTCTCAAAAATAAATTAAAAAAAAAAAAGAAAGAACTCCAAATATATGTGACTGTTATTTTTAGTTATTTCCTTATCTACCAAGAAATTTAACATGAGGACACCCAAACTCTTTGCTTTGGGGTAATTCATTGTCACTGTGTAAGATCATGTGCTTCATATATCATTTAATATTCAGTGTTTATTACATGATGTTCAATTATTTGTTTCCACTGCTACCTACCCCATTATATTATGAGCTTCCCAAGGGCAGCAGTGCCAACATACTTCTTCTTGTGTCCTCATTACCTTAAAACATACCTAACATAGGGGCACCTGGGTAGCTCAGTTGGTTAAGTGTCCAGCTCTTGGTTTCAGCTCAGGTCATGATCTCACCATTCATGATATCCAGCCCCAGAGCTGACAGCACAGAGCCTGCTTGGGATTCTTTCTGTCCCTCTCTCTCTGACCCTCCTCTGTGCACTCTCTAAATAAATAAATAAATAAATAAATAAATAAACAAACTTAAAAAAATATATCACATATAATAAACACTTCATAATTTTAAATGTAAATAAAGTTATAGTCATACCTTTTCATTTGTTGCTCTCAAAAACACATGCAAAGCAGAATAATAGAATGTCATTTTGTATATATACCTTTTTCCATTTTGCAGTCTATTGTCTTTGAGGCCAAACTTTTGTATTTAAATCTGAGCTCTGCCACTGACAGGTTGTATAACCTTGGACAAGTTACTCAACATCTCTGCCCCTCTGTGGTGTCCTCCATAAACTGGAGAGAATATTAGTATCTACTTCAAGCAGGTGTTGTGAGGAATAGATCAGTTATTCCATATAAAGAGGTCAGGACTGTGCCTGGCATACTGTAGGCCCTCTGTAAATAAATACAATTAACACAGAGGTAGGAGTCAAAATGACAGGCTCTTCTGATCTCTCATGTGTTTACCCAGGTCAAAGTTACAGAATGTCCCTGACCCATGCTTCTTCATGTTTTAGGGACCTAATAATAATTCTTCTCCTTTCTCACTAAAGCATTAGGAGAAAATCAACTTTTAAAATACTTTAATTCTCCAAAATATTTCTCTATTATAATTAACTATAAACTATTTTAACTTTTAAATAACTTTATTGTAAACTAATGCATACTTATTATAGAAAATTCCAGGGGCGCCTGGGTGTCTCAGTCGCTTAAGCGTCCGACTTCAGCTCAGGTCATGATCTCACAGTTTGTGGGTTCCAGCCGTGCGTCGGGCTCTGTGCTGAGTGCTCAGAGCCTGGAGCCTGTTTCAGATTCTGTGTCTCCCTTTCTCTCTGACCCTCCCCCGTTCATGCTGTCTCTCTCTGTCTCAAAAATAAATAAACGTAAAAAAAAAAAAAAAAAAAAAAAAAAAAAAAAAAAATATATATATATATATATATATATATATATATATATATATTTAAAAAAAAGAAAATTCCAGAAGTCTATTAAATTATATATCATTCCACCTCCCAAAGATAACTTTAACATTTTGGAATACATTCTTCAAGTTTTTCTATAAATGTATTTTCATGTTAAAGTATCATTTGTTGGCATGTCTTAGGTACTACTGGAGGCAGAGGGAAAAATTACTGCTTAATGGTTCAGAATGAACAATTTAACAAAAACTGCAAAAAAAAAAATTGACTGGTACTTTTATGTCTTTCTGCATAGAGCTCACAGAAGTAAAGCTAAACATCAAGACCAGTCATAAAGACCACCTCATTATTTACGTTAACCAGCTACAATGCAGTTGAAGAACATTTTGTTTTCAATGCAGCTAATAATCCACACGGATTTTTGCTATACTTCTTAAAAAATAATAATCTAAAACAAACAGAACACACACGGTAGCCATTTTCTGCTCCTAAGATAGGACCTGGCTTCCCAACCTCACCTGGCCCATTTACAGGGTTAGGGAAAGTACAGCAGCAGATGCTTCATGGAGAGAAAATATGCCCCAGAGACCTTGTCTCTACGAGGTTAATGTTCATTTTTCTAACGTCTGACAGAAGCCAGGCTTGATGAAATAATAACAACCAAACATTCACTTCAACTTGAAGATGAGCTCAAGAATATAACAGAATGCAAAAAAAAAAAAAAAAAAGAATATAACAGAATGCCAACTGAAGAGGTTCTCTCATAGAAGTCTTAGAAAGTCCTGGGAATAAAAGCTAGAACATGGAAGTGTCAACCAGATATCCCAGTAAGCTCAGAATAGCCAAACCTGCTCTGATAATCAAGGTATCTACAGAAAACAGCACAGAGGGTAAGTGCTCCCTCATTAAAGAAAGAAGAGAGATGTGCTTTATATCACATATAAAAGGAATTATTGTATAAGGAGTCTATGTGTTGGACACTGTGATGTTTAAATATGTCTAAGTTCAAATGCATTTGGAATCTCCAGCAATACATGAGATAGGTAATATTATCCCCATTTTACAGATAAGGAAACTGAGGCTCAGAAGATTAAATAATTTTTTTGAGGCCTCACAGACAGAAAGTGTCTAAGCTGAAATTCAAAACCACATTTTGAAGACCTCATTTTTAAAAAAGCAGACCTAACACCATTTATTAAGAGCATGTTTGCAGACTGGCAAAATGTTGGTTATTATTAAGTTTAAAAGCAGCTTGGGGCGCCTGGATGGCGCAGTCGGTTAAGCGTCCGACTTCAGCCAGGTCACGATCTCGCGGTCCGTGAGTTCGAGCCCCGCGTCAGGCTCTGGGCTGATGGCTCAGAGCCTGGAGCCTGTTTCCGATTCTGTGTCTCCCTCTCTCTCTGCCCCTCCCCCGTTCATGCTCTGTCTCTCTCTGTCCCAAAAATAAAAAAAAAAAAAAAAAAAAAAGTTGAAAAAAAAAATAAATAAATAAAAGCAGCTTTAGTCTTGTTTTCCCATGAATTCCTTAGGCCATCAGCTGAGGAATTATCCCTAAAGGTCTCTGGTTCTTCCTAGACCACCAACTGCTTCCCTCAAAACCAACTCTGCAGAAAACTGAAGTGAAAGGGCATGTGGATTACAGGACAAACCCTATAGTCCTGGGGAGACCCTCTGCTGACTTAAGCTGGGATGAGGGGTTAGGGATGGGCAGCAGCCTGGAGCAGAAGGGTGGCTGGAGGAAGCAATGACAGGGAAGAACTGGTAGAGGAAAGCTGCTAATCTTTTGCATTGGTCTTTCTTGTGTTTTGCCCAGAGACCATCATTGCCTACCCCTCAAGAGTGACAATCAGACCACCGTGTCGGTATCTTTCAAGTCACAGGACAGCCCACAAGCTGGCTGCAGTGAGTTGATGGAAATATCTACAGACAGAGCAGTGTCCCTTGCGTGTCATTCCTCCATGCCTTCAAACCCCCAGAGTTGCTGGGTGATCAGAAATAGACTGCCTCCTCCAGGGGCTGCTTCTCTGTGAGGGCTTCTAAAATAAGGCCTGATTTTCAACTTTTCTTTCCCATTTGTTTGTATGTTTGTATTTCTCTATGATTTTCTTAACCGATGTAATTTCTTTTTGAAATAAGGGAAATAAATAGTTCCCTTTTTGTCATAAAGAAAATAAAATTAAAGCATTTTGAGGAACTTTTTAAAACTGAAGATGGAAGGGAGTCAGTAAATAGGAGGGATCAATAGTTTAGAGGTAGCTTAAGATGCTCTGAGCTTGGATTCCTCTCCTAAAACTCACTGGGGTTGACAGAGCCCAGGCCCAGAAGGGCCTACAGCCCTTCTCAACACAGTGCCAGTCATTAGACAATAGAGCTCAAACACACACACACACACACACACACACACACACACACAGAGTCCTGTGAACAGGAACTCACTGACCACGATAATCAGGTATCTGAGGAATATAGCCACTTCAAAAGGAAGACAATCAGACAGCATTTACTAAAGTATGAGAACACACAAAGTGAGAAATCATGTGCAAACAAAAATTAACTATGAAAAATAGAATAATTGAGATAAAGAACACAACAGATGGAATAAATAGTAGAATAAGCTACATCCAAAGAACAAATTATCAAGGAGATACAAGATCAAATTGAGGAATTCTCCCAGACAAACAGCAGGAAATGATAGAAAGTGTAAAAGAAAAGCTGAGATAAGGAGAGAAGTAGAAAGGGCTAATATCTGCACAATGAGGAAGAAGTAAAGATGGACAGGAAGAATTGTTCAATGAAGTAGTAGAGATAAAGTTCCCAAAATTAAAGAAAAGAATGTGAAATTGAAAAGGCTCTGTCACAGAGAGTTGGACAGGATAAAGATGGAAAAACCTATGTGGAGAAAAACCTACATGTTTAACAACACGGCCAAAGAGAAATTCTAAATGTATTTTAAGAATTATAAAAAAGAGAACCACATCTACTAGCACAGTTCTAAAATTGATTTAAAATTCAACATTACCCCAGTAAAACTTTAAAAATCTTATGTAAATGTACAGGAAGAAATAAAAGGTTCACAAATGACCTTAAAAAGAAGCTATAAAAGGAGCATCTGCCAGACCAGACTAGAGGTCAACTGCAGAACCAAAGCAATGACACTGGATGGTTTTGTCACCAGACCAGAAAAACAGCCTGATGGAACAGAACAGAATGCTCAGAGGCTGATGGATGAATATATGGGAACTTGGAGGGGACATTACAAATCAAGAGGAAAAAGATTCATGGTAAATAGGTGACAGTAGGGAAAATGGCTTACTACATGGACAAGAAAAACTGAATTCCTATCTAACAACTTATTCAAGTGTAGGCTCTAGGCATATTAAAGACTAAATGTGAAAAAATGGTAGAAGTCTAAGGATAGAAGTTCATTTAATTCACAAAGAACTCTGAGACTGAAACAAGATGTAAGGCAAAAAAAATATTTAATAAATTTGATACATCAAAATTTTAACTTAGCTTAATAGAAAGAGAACAGAATGAGAAAAGTTATTTGTAATATCTAAAACCAAAAAGACCAATATTCACAATATACATAAAACTACCAAACCAGAAAGAAAAAGATAAAACCTAAATAGAAAAATGAGCAAAGGAGACCAGAGGAAGGCAATTTTCAGAAGAGAAAATAAAAAAATTAATAAGCATTTGAAGAGATGCTCAAAATTATTAGTAAACAAGAATCAATACAAATGAAAACAATGAGCTACCACTTCATATCTATTAAACAAGCAAAAATTAGAAAGTTAGATAACATACTGCTGGTGAAATGTACACATGTGCAGCTATCTAGAAGAGCAATTTGGCAATACCTATGCAAAATAAGTAAACAAATATTGTTTGACCCAGAAGTTCCACTGTTAGTATATACCCCAAATGAATGCATAAGCGATTCCATAAAGAATGTGCATAAGGATACTCATGTTCATGGTCCTTGTGGCCTTATTTTTCCTGGCTGGGAGTTGAAGGTTATCTGGGTGCCCATTTCCAGGAAAGTAAATAGGGTAAAATGTGGTGATGCACATTCTGGGATATCAGAAAACAATTAATTATAAGCAATAGATTTACCCACAGCAGTATATAGATATCTCTAAAATACTGTGCTTAGAGGAAAAAAAGTAACCAAATGAGATACATATAAACCAATATTGTTTATATAAATTAAAAAATACACACACTCAAACCATAAATATTCATTTTGCAAGAACACATACACCCAAAATGTACATGTTAAGTGTCATAAATTCTATGGGAAGAGGGCAATGGAGATGAGGTCTAAGGAAAAAAAAATAAGAAAGAAAGGTCTTACATGCACCAATGATGGTACTGTGCCATGAAGATTTACCTCAATTCTTTCTACCCTCTGTGTGGATAATTCCACCTCTACCACTTTCCATCATTCCTGAGACTACTGGAAAGAGTCTTATTAGAGAAAATGCATGGATGGTAGGCATGAACATTGGGTGGACAGTAGGCATAACACTGAGAAGCTCATCAGGCAATCTGAATCTGACATCCATCAGTCTCATCATAACCAGTGAAAAGTGGTGAGGAGGAGGAACAGAAAGCTTTCCTTGCCTGTACCCCCCATCAAGGTCATCTGCCATTCCCCTTAGTTTGCTATGTTCTGCTGCCCCCCCCAAGACCCATGGTAGCATATCCTCATGTGGATATGTCGGAACACAAAGGTGGTGCAAAGCACTAGACAAATGTGAAGCATTATTACCAGGTCTCTGCCACATCACTACTTGAATTTAGACATCATTTTTTGCTCTTCCAATTCCCTACACATGCTCTCAAGTCATAAGACATGACTGAGGAGATAATGAGATATACCTGGGAATTGAACAGTCCCCAAAAACACTCTATTAATTTTTACCTCAGCACCACAGACATCCAGAAAGGTAAACATCCCGACATAGTCAATTCAGTACAAAGGCCCAAGAAGGAATTCATCCATTTCAGAGATAAGAAGTGCTGAAAGAGAGGGAACCAGAGGAAAGGGGGAAAGAGGAGAGAAGAGGAATGAAAGGGAAAGAATAAAGTCCTTGCTTTGGTATTACAATAAGTATTGAAGGATTTCAAATTAATTGTGTTCAGTGCTTGTTGATAGAATTGTATCATGATAAATGAAGTACTTGTAACTGATGCAAAAGTCAAAAATAGTAGAACAAATTTTCACTGATTCTGCTACTTAGTTCTGATAAAAACTCAGGACACCATATATTTTCAGCATGAGATTAATATTTTCATGAGCAATAATAGCAACTTTTTGGCATTTCTTTCCTTGCAAGAGCACTGAAGGCTTGCCTAGACCAGGGCATGAGTGTAAAGACTGTCCATATGTTTTGCATTTACATTCAGTATTTTGTATTCATTCAATAAACCTCCATGTGGTTTGAGACCTGCACCAATTACTACCAGCCAGAGAGTTGTTGCTAAATAGTCTACAGTTTCAAACTTTGGGGACTCATAGGAAGAGTGAATTCCACAGAGGTTTTTAGCTTTGGCACACTCCTCCTGCTTTACATGACCTGCTTGTATCAGTGGCAAAATACTCACATACCTTGCCAGGGATTAGAATTTTATTATTGGTAATTTCAACCTGTAATAGTCATACAGTGTGTGTGACTTCAATCAACTATACCAACCTTTAAAGACTTCTTGTGGCCACATTTTTCAAAGGCTTTCATTTTATTAATAGATGGTGCCTCCACCAATATACGGGTTACACAGCCCTTTCCTCATGTAAGTCATTCACTCTAGATAGATGGGAGTTAATTTGTAAATTTTGAGTTTCATTTTAAATCTTTCTACAATGTACAGTTGACCTCACTATTATAACTGTAAGTTGTCAAGCTACAGTCTTGGATGCTGACAGCATGGACCAGATGCTTGGTCCATGACTTCACTTGTCTTCCTAGAGGCAGTGACATCCAGACCCAACATTAACCTGTGTGTTAGTAGATATGCTCTTAGCAGGGCACAGATGCTTGAAAATTGCTTCTTCCCACATTCCTCCTCTCCAGACCATAGTTCTACTGGGCTCTGCAGTAGAACACAAATGGAATTGAGTCTTCACTTTACCATTTACTACGCTCTGAAGTTTAGGCCCTTATTTTACCTCTCCAATTTTCCACCTAAATTCAAGACACAATTGCTTACCTCAAAAGATTAATGCAAAGATTAAATATGACAACATTAGCTGCCACCCTGAAAACTCTTCAATAGCTGTCCCTTACCTACACAGTATCTAACTTAAGCTCCTTTGCAACATCTAAGGTCTTGCAAGACTGGGCCTGTGCCCTCCTCTTCCACCATTCTTTGCACTCCCCCTGCCCTCCAGCAATGCTTCCCACTGACCAGTGAACACACCTAACCTCTCTGTGCTTTTGCATGTGCTAGTTCCTCTACCTAGAACACCTTGTTCTCTCTTAGTCACTTGGCCAACCTCAGTTCATCTGTTAAGCTTCAGTTTAAATGTTTTCTCTATTCTGGATGACCTCTCCCAAGTCCAGGCGGACTCCAGTTCTCCTTCTCCAGTGCTCTAGGGCATTGTGTCCATACCCCCATTAAAGTAAATATCATACTATATACTAATTGCTTTGTTGAGTATATATCTCTGCATCAGACTGCAAATTCCCTGACAGCAAAGACTGTCCCCTGAGGCAGTCACAAGATCCCACACATGGCAGGCACTTAATAAATGGTAATTGCCTCTCCCCTCTTCATCTGTGTGGGTTTATTTATCAAAGGCCAAAGGGTCCTGCTCTCGGTCTCCATCCTTTCTTCCCATTGTGAATGCTGACTGCTACCTCCTCTGATCTTCTAATTTCTGAAAGCAGCTAAATCCTGGTCCAGGAGGCACATGAAGGTTCAGAGAGACTCAGCAGGGAAGTCAGGAAATAGGGACCAGTAAAATTCCAAATTCTATATATCCCCCACTGGCTATCTTTTGTTACCCTTCTGTTTCCTTGTAGAAATAAGCATCAAAGGTTGAAAAGAGCAAGAGCTTGTGTGCTTGTTTTCAGGTGAGTGAGGAGGGGAAGGAAGGGAGAGTAGACCCCACTCATTCCCCAAGTCTGGCTTGCTGGGAAAAGAGGCTGGCGGTGGCTGCTTCACAGAAAAAAAAAGGAACTACCTGAGCACCTAGGAACACTGACAAAGCAAAAGTGGCCCCCAGTCCAGAGACAGAGGTCTTCTTGTGGTTCTTGCAAAACTGCTTTAGAGACCGGGGTGCCTCCGCCCCTTTAGGGACCTTACCATCAATCAGAATTCCTAACATGTTAGCTATAGCAGCTTCCCTGCTCTTCTTGCCTTTCTTCACTGATGCTGGGAGCTCAAGAACTCCTTTTTTGGCACCAAAATACTGCCTTTTTTCATGTGAGAAATCTGGATATTGGAGAATATGCTGTATTGGGATATGCGGTAGCACAATGAAGTGTTTCATGAAACAGCAGTATCAAGAGGTCCACATGTGCCCACCATCTCTCCCTGTCCCTAAATCCCTCAAAATTAATAAAGATGGGTCAGGGCAGAGCATACATAAAGTCTCATCTAAGACACTCGACTTATACCAATTTCTGTTAATTCACTGTTTTCCACACTGAAATTTTTATGTGTCACCCACACATAATCACCCATAGTCACCCATGAGGTAGTGTCATCTCCACAAAAGAAGCTAAGTAAATCGCAGGCTAGGAGAAGAACCTGCAAAGATGCTAATAACTGGGAAGTGCAAACAGTACACATTTGCCCACAAACCAGTGCCAAAGAGACTGGCAGTCACTCAGTTTATGTGATATTCTGAAGAGTTTTCTGGTTCAGTCATGTTTCTAATCCCACTCATTAAGCTTCCAGAGTTTTTCTGTTTTGAAGTTAGATTTAACAAGCATCTTCCTGCCTATCTAGGGTTTCCAAATAAAATACAGAACACCCAGTTACATTTGTGTTCTAGATAAACAACAAATAAATTTTTTAAGTTTAAGCATGTCCCAAATATCGCATGGGATATGCTTATACTGAAATTACATTTGTTATTTATCTGATTCAAATTTAACTGAATGTTCTATATTTTGACACAGCCTATTTTTCCAAGAATGTAATGGATTCTTGGGTTTATGTCTTAAGGAATTATCTGAGATTAAAGATTCCCTTCATCCTTACTTTACTTAGAGTTCATAACCAACCCCAATCTCTGGAGCTGGTTAAAGTAGCAAGTATCAATACAATTTATTTCGGTTTCATTTTTTTCCCTACTCACTTCTGGAACAGAATTTTGCAAAGAGAATGGCCGAAAAGCAATTTAAATTGAAAATGGTGGAATGGAAACAAGTTATGGGTAAACCATAGATGTTTCTCAATCCCTGTATAGTCTGGATTTTCAAGTCCTGTTGATTATGATCTTATTGTTCCTTCTTCCTCCTGGGTTGGTTTGAAGGCTTGGATAACAAATGAGACATTTTTAATGAACTTAAGTTAAATATTGATTCAAGGAGTGAACACAATTTCAATTAAATTTTATTCAATATTTATTTAAATAAACTTAACTCACTTTCCAATAGTTGTGTTTTACAACAGTTTGCTGTACCAAAATACATTTAGACATATTCTTTTTGCAAAAACATTTTTAAAAGAACCTGTTTAAGGAGAGTAACCAGCACTCTGACTTTTTCTAAGAAAAATGTATTAGAAAGTCCAGTCATAATTTTTTCCAATGGATCACACTTGTGGCCTGAACACCTATTACAGTTTGCATCTGACATCCAAAGAATGCAATGAGAGTTGCAATCTCCTCTCCACACTAAGAAAGTAACAGTAACAGAGTAGAATAAGAAGGAGAAACAAGAGGAGGAGGAGGAGGAGAACGAAAGAAAAGGAGAAAGAGGAAGGGGAGGAGGGGAGGAGGGGGAGAGGAAGAGGGGGAAGGTTCAGGAAAGAATTGGAAGGGAAAAGGGCATAACTTTATCTTTGGTGCCCAATGTGTGCCAAGTCTGCAGGTCCACAGCTACTAGGACTTGGCACAGGATTCAAATGCAGGCAGTCTGACTTCTGTCTAAGGACTACCAAATCCCCAGGCTTACTCCCCACAATAATGATGGCTCAGAAAACTCACTTCTTCAATTTTCTATTTGGGTTTACTCATTCTTTATCTCAAGAAATAATAGCATGCTAGGCACTAGGTGGCATAAGTGAGAAACAAGACAGAGCCCAGGCCCTGTTTTACATGCCTTTGAGTGTAGAATAAGAGAAAGAAAATGTTAACAAGTAAATAAACAAGACTAAATTCTGATAACTGCTCTAAAGGAAAAAAAGTTGCCCCAAGCAAGGAAATAGGAGGGACCTACTTCAGATGACACTGAAACCTCATTTAGTATAAACTCAGGTAGAGTCTAAAGGGACTCATTATGGATAACCAAAGACACTCCAATCACTCAGGAACTTCCAGGAGTTTTTGAAACTCTGTTCAAGGAATCAGAGACAAATACCAAATATATTCTTTTTTTTTAACGTTTATTTATTTTTGATACAGAGAGAGACAGAGCATGAATAGGGCAGGTGCAGAGAGAGAGGGAGACACAGAATTCGAAGCAGGCTCCAAGCTCTGAGCCATCAGCCCAGAGCCCGACACGGGGCTTGAACTCACGGACCGCGAGATCGTGACCTGAGCTGAAGTCGGACGCTTAACCAACTGAGCCACCCAGGCTCCCCTATATATTCTTTGTTATATCACAAGAGACAGGAAAATTAAGTGGGTGTCCTGTAATATTTAGCAGTTAAAAACTAAAAGGTATCTGGCCTTGTTTTAGAGGTGAAAAGAGGTTATGGTTGAAACAGGAGGAGAAAACCCAAGAAGGAACCAGAAATGGTTCCAAGGAAAAAGCAAGGAGTTTTCTGCATCTCTTTTGCTTTAAATGAGACGTGCATATTCTGATACTAACACTGTATAGCCTACAAAATGAAGAGAACCTTTTCTAATAGAGCATATTTTATTTTACTCTTAAAAATAACAACACTGACCCTTCCAGATATTTGTGCTGGGAGATTCAAATCTAGGACCTTCTTGCCAACAGCCCACAGAAATTTCCCTTCAGCCTTTCAGGGAAGTTATTCTATGTTGCTACCTCCATTCACTACCTCCGTTCTGTGAGCAAATTTCCTGCAACTTTTTAATTAGCTTAACATTCACAGAAGAGACAACAAATGAATGTGAATTATTTTATGAACACAAATAAGAGAAACATAAACAACATGGCACTAAGTCTTGTTAAACTGACACAGAAGAACAGGACTGAACTTGAACATGACACAGCAGCCAGGATCTGGGAGGGCCTCTGGCAATTACGTCAGAGCCTGGATGGGAGGAGGGCTGGAGCTCATTAAGAAAAGGCCTGCCTAAACAGTAGTGCCCTGTTTCCTGGAACTGGGGCTAGCAGGCCTGTAGCTGGTTTGCACATTAATTGCCAACCATCCCCAGGCTGTCCAGGTAGAACTTGCAGTCCGAGTCTTGCATTGCCTGTACAATAACAAGAATGCAGCTTTGTGCTGACTGAGCAGTAACATTTTATCTGGTACATTAGTCTGATTTCTGATACTAATGGCCTTAAGTAAAATGGAGGATTTTAAATTTGATGGAAAAGAGCGCATACCTGTCGACTACGTGAAGGGGATAATGCAAACCATACCTACCTGTAACATCTGGGACCAGATCTGGAACTTCCAAGCCAAGTCTGATGATCTGCTTATTGCCACCTATCCTAAAGCAGGTAGGGGAGAGAGGAGAGGGGAAGGTGAAGAAGAGAGTTAGGAAGGGAAGTGGGGAAAGTACATTAATAATGAAATAAAGGAGTGGGAAATTGTTTACTGGACGGAGTGATATGGCTAAGATATATATCTTGTGGAAACTGAAACTACAGAAAAAAATATTAAAATGATGTACAAATTTTAAGATTTAATTCTTCCTATGATGTACATATTTTTTTAATTTTTTTTTTTTGAGAGTGAGACAGAGACAGAGTGTGAGCAGGGGAGAGAGGAAGACACAGAATCTGAAACAGGCTCCAGGCTCTGTGCTGTCAGCACAGAGCCCGATGTGGGGCTCAAACTCACGAATGACGAGATCATGACCTAAGCCAAAGTCAGACACTTAACCCACTGAGCCACCCAGGTGCCCCTGATGTACATTTTTTTTACTTCCCCAGTAAAGAGTGAATGAAAGAGCTGAGAACTAAAGGGCTAGATTTATTGATTTGTTTGTTCCCAATGCAGGCCCTTACTGCAGATCCTGTAAAAAAAAAAAGAAAAAAACAAAACAAAACAAAACAAAACAAAAAACTTCTTTGTGTGTGTGAGCTAAAAAGGGGATCCCAAGGCTGATTTGGGGAAGAGTTATGGGAGCTTTGGTCCTGCAATGCTGATTTCACCTCAGCAGCCCCCAGAAGCCCTCAAAATTCTCTCAGTTCAGGGTCTGAGAACTACTGTTTTGATTTCCATCCTCCGTCATGGCATGTTGTGAACCTACTTCCTTGTTTCAGTAATTAGTTTAACAGAAGTTGCTATAAAAGTAAGAATACTTGAGCCCAGCCACTGTATCATAAAAATTTTAGGATAAGCAGGGAGAAATAGTTCTCTACAGATTTTTGTGCATATTACATATATAGTAAAAATACACTATTTAATTCACAGCCAGATTGCATGTACATTTGCTCTTTGAAAAATCAAGTTACCTGTCAATAACCCCTCTTTCACACACACACACACACACACACACACACACACACACACATAAACACCAAAAAATCTAAACCTAAGCATTTTCTGAGATTTTATGTTCAAACCTCTCTTGAGTCTTTATATCTAATAATCCTAATAAAAGACTACCAGCAGATGAGAGCCTTAGACTCCTAATTTTCTAATCTTACTCATCGTGAGCCCATTCAGGATTAAACTTTCCTAAGTTTGTGAATGTAAAAGAATTCACTGGTAAGAATCACACGTCATAGTCTTAATTTTGTCCACAACTCTACTTGATCATCATTTCAGCATAATGTTTAATAGTTAATCTTTCTCCGCCTCCCAAATGTGAGCAGCAAGATTTGGTTTATTTAAGGTTTTCATGGGTTAGGATTAATGGGGCTTCAACAATCCAAATAACACACTAAATAAATAATATGCTTGCCAGCTAATGTAATATTTAATCATCACTAAAACCTTATCCATTAATAAAGGCTAAATTTATTGGAGGGAAGAATGAACAAGCATGGATGAAAAATATGGCTTACACCTAAATTTTTAAAAGAGTAATAAATACTCTGTGAATGAGCCAAGAGAAAAAATATATTATAAAATCACTGACCTCTAGAGGATGTATTGAGAAATTCCACTCATCCCCAAACCCCTAGCAACATGTGAACCTGCCCCATTTTTAGCTGGCCCATGGCTATAAATTCAGAGTGACCACCTAAAACCAGTACAAATAGCTCTAACTTTCTTTGACTAGATAGCTGAAGAAATATTGTTCTTTTATCCTGTAATAAAAGAGTTGGTGCCAGAAAATATTAGAGACCAACTCATCTATGATATAAAATGTAATTTTTTTCATTGTTTCCTAACCTATGCCCTTCCTGTAGAGCTAAAAGCACTAAATTGACAGTATGAGGAAAGGAGTCTATAATGAGATCTGATTTCAGAGAAAATAGGAAGATTAGCCCAGATTCATGATTCAGAGAACCATTCTCAAATTGTTCATCTTCCTGACATGGATTTGTCAGAATGTCTAGTACAATAGCTCTTCATCAAAGGATGAAGATTTAGTTGGTAGGCACTGTATCAGTCAGAATCAGACAGCACACAGAAACTAACTGGGCCTGGGAGACAAAGGGCCCTTCTTCCAGTGGCTTCTTGCATTTGAGACACTGGGCAGCAAAATGTGGTATGGCCTCTGCAAAATTTCTATCTGTTGAAGCTACCTTTCAGGAAGAATGACCTCTATCTCTCTTCCACGTTTCAATGCATTTCATCAGGGGACTCTAAATAATATTCAGAATCTTAGTGGCAAAGAAGTCTAGATAATGCACTTTTTAGCATTTCAGTCCCTGAGATAAGGGGAAAATTGAGAAATGGGTGAAAATGGATACTAAGTACCAATGATCAATATCCAGCCCAGATACTAATTATTCACTTGTTCATTCAGCCAACACATATTAAGTAGCTCCTATGTAGCAGCCCTACTATGTGCTTGGGAAACGGTTTGAAAACCACATAGTGATTACTCTCCAGGAGATCATAATCAGGTGAGAAAGACCTTTCATTCTAGCTTTCTTATGAACAATGCAGCTATATCAATGAGATAACAATTCAAATTAATGGTTGTGACAGGCAAAAAAAAAATGAACTGCATATTTATCAATATAGTGTCCACTCCAAATTGCAGCCTTTATATAAAAATTCATATTGTGATAACATAAGACAAATAAAAAATGATGTTTTCTGAATTCCACTATAAACCTAGCTTTAAAATTCAGAGAGATATTCTAACAAATATGATCATATTTTAAGAAATGTAGTATACTAGAGGCGACTGGGTGGCTCAGTCAGTTAAGCATCCAACTTTGGCTCAGGTCATGATCTCACAGTCTGTGAGTTCGAACCCCACATTGGGCTCTGTGCTGACAGTTCAGAGCCTGGATCCTGCTTCAGATCCTGTGTCTCCCTCTCGCTGCCCTTCCCCTACTTGTGCTCTGTCTCTCCCTGTCTCTCAAAAATAAATAAATGTAAAAAAATCTTTAAGAAATGTAGTATACTAAATGTCTGTGCATCTTCATCTTACATGTGGAATAAGGAACAACATGGACTCAGGAGATAGTGGACTTAATACAAAATGAAGGTGATGTTGACAAAAGTCAACGAGCACCTACTTATATACGATTTCCTTTCATCGAATGGATAGTCCCATCCATGAGATCTGGTGAGTATGGAATAGCAACACTTGACTATGATCCTAAATATACACTGAGGGTTTTTTACTATCACATTCACAGGCATTCAAGCTGAAAAAAAATCATAGAAAAGACATAAGAATTAATACAACCATTTTGAAAAACTAGAAAAAAATTAAATTCTAGGCATTCAAGCATTACTAATGAATTATGTGACTGTATTTTTTTAACTGTGTCTGGCCGTTGCTAAACTCCAGACATTTTCTAATGGAGTTACTGATTATACACAAGTTTTTCTTCTCCATTAGAAATTAATTGTATTCCACAAAGTTGAGCCCAAGTGACATAATTTCATCATGGAAGGGTTTGAATCTTTTAGGTTCTTATTTGTTTGGTTTCTTGTTTGTTATGGCTAAAGACTGTTTTAGCTTTAAAAAATCATTCATAAGCTAGACATATTATCTCAGATCTACTGTTACAGTGCTCTCATAGTTGCCTTGAATTGTTCAACTGTTCCTAAAGTAGTAATAATGGAAGCAGTAAGATGTTGAAGCAAATAGAAAAAAAATGGTGGTGAGTGATCAAAAATCAATTTTGCAGGTTTGGAACAAGCTAAGCAAATGCCCTCACCACGGACCCTGAAAACACATCTTCCCATCCAGTTGCTGCCACCATCCTTCCTAGAGAAAAACTGTAAGGTAAAAAGCAAAAGGAATTCACAATTTACTCCTTAAAACAACCCTAGAGTGGTCTTTAATTTCCTCTTAAGACACTTCACTTGTTAAAGAAGAGAGAGTCCATCTCTTCACAATAATCAATATGCAAATTGATTTGAGTCTTTTTGAAGTCCCACAAAAGTCAAAATCATAAGAATGCAGCATCAGAAAATCTCATCTGTATGGAATGTACCCACTTGAACATAATTTGTATGAGCAATAACCAAATATCAGTCTAATCCTCTTTTTGCTACTTTCCTAGATAATCTATGTAGCAAGAAATCCAAAGGACAATATGGTGTCTTATTACCATTTCCAAAGAATGAATAAAGCTCTTCCTGCTCCAGGAACCTGGGAAGAGTATTTTGAGAGTTTTCTGGCTGGGAAAGGTAAGAGAATTCAGTTTGTTTCTTTTCTGTCTCAAAATTCTCAAACACTCTAAAAAGAAAAAATCATTTCCTTAGAATATCTGGGCCTCTGCCTGCTTTACTGTGAAGAAATCATCAGTATGATACTCTCCCTCTCTTTAGGAAATCTCCTTTCAGTGGAATATCTGTTTGTTGGGCTTCTGTGATTCATTACCCTGTTTTTCATCCCTCCTTGCAGTGTGCTGGGGATCATGGCATGACCATGTGAAAGGATGGTGGAAAGCCAAAGATCAACACCGCATTGTCTACCTCTTCTATGAGGACCTGAAGAAGGTGAGGAGCAGTGCCATGTAAAATGTTCCCATTGGACTATAAGACATTTAAGTCATAATGTATGGACCCTACTGGGGACTCATAGATTGAAACAGGGAATAGAAAATGCTGCATTTCATTGGTTACTGCTGTCCATGAATCAAAGAACACATGGGATATCAGGAGTTTATGTATCCCATAGTTTCATCTACAATTTCCTGGTGCTCTGGGGTATGGTACACTGTTTCCATATAGGCAAAATGCAAGTGATACCTTTATTTTCCTCTTTCATATCTATTTTAAAATTCCATTTAGAAAGTAAAACATTTCCTAGCACATTTTGTGTTTTTTCATCAGTACTTGAGAAACATCATAATTTCGAGAAATGGGTTAAGAATTTAGGGTGTAATGGAAAATACTAATGATTTAGATTCAAAATTCTTGAATTCAAAGTGTGGCTTTCCCTACTGGCAATTATTCTTGGTAAGGACACTTAACATCTTAGAGATTTACTTAGTTTCCCTAAATGCAAACACTAGATAGTAATATATACTCTTCCAAGATCTACTGTGAGGACTAAATAAGATGAGGTTCATGGGAGTTTACTATAAATTATAATATACCCAATACTATCTATGACTTAACTAAATACAGGGATCTATGAAAATTAGAGTCTCTGTTCTTCAATTATCACTGAAAGCCTTGCTACTCAAAAGGTGTTTCACAGACTAGCTGCATGGGGCTCTCAGACCCCACATCAAGCCTACTAAGTCAGAATGTGCACCTTATAAGATGCCTTATAAAATGCCTAGGGGATTTGTGGGCACATTAGCTTAGATGTATGTCTCCTGGGTTCAGTCACTGCTGGGCCTCATCTAGCTGTTTCTACAGAATATCAAAAGAGTAAAACAGAATCATTTTTATTTTTTTAGTCAAGATACAATAGACAATTAACATTATATTATTTTCAGGTGTACAACATGATTTAATATTTGTATATGTTTTGACATGAGCACCACAATAAGTCCAGTTAACATCTATCACCACAGTTAGAGAATTTTTTTCTTGTGATAAGAATTTTTAAGATCTATTTTCTTGGCAACTTTCAAATAGACAACATTGTATTATTAACTATAGTCACCATGCTACACATTACATACCCAGGACTTATTTTATAACTAGAAGTTTGTAACTTTTGTCTCCCTTCATCCATTTGCCCATCCTACTCTCTATCTCTGGCAACATCAATCTGTTCTCTGTATCTATAAGTTTGGTGGTTGTTGTTTAGATTCCACTCTACAGTTTCTTCAAACAGAAAAGGTCAGATATGCGCCCTATCTGCCCTATGTGCAGAGAGTTATCTACAGAATTCTACATTTAGATATTCAGTTAAGAAATATTATGGCAGGGAATCATATAAGGGAAATGTTTGCTCTTTAATGAATAGATATGACAAACTGAGGAAGCCATAGAAGGAAGGAATACTCTGCTGTTAAACACAGAGTAGGAAAACTCCATGTAGGTGATGCTTGTCCACATGATATCAAATGTATCATTATAGGGTCAAAATAAGAATATATCATCAGGAATGATGCCCTTTTAATGGGGTATATCCTAATGTATTATGATGCCAGGAAGAAACTTTAATGAACAGGTAGTCTAACCTTAGAATCCCTAGAGCCCTTTTAAATATTTCTGTGATCATGTTCTGGAATGCCCCCTAACTAGTCACTCAAAGCTCAATATTCTCTGCACTCTTTTTTTTTTTTTTTCCTGGTGTAATTTCTCTTAGCTTTTCTTTTTTTTTTTCCTCTTTTTTAAAAATATTATTTAAATCCAAGTTAGTTAACATAAACTGTAATAATGGTTTCAGGAACACAATTTAGTGATTCATCACTTACATATAACACCCAGGGCTCATACCAACAAGTGCCCTCCTTAATGCCCATCACCCATTTAGTCCATCTCCCCACCCAACACCGCATCAGCAACCCTCAGTTTGTTCTCTGTGTTTAAGAGTCTTTTATGGTTTGCCTCCCTCTCTGTTTTTATCTCGTTTTTCCTTCCCTTCCCCTATGTTCATCTGTTGTTTCTTAAATTCCACATATGAGTGAAATCATATGATTTTTTTCTTTCTCTGACTTATTCTCTTAGCATAATACATTCTAGTTCCATCCACATTGTTGCAAATGGCAAGATTTCATTCTTTTTGATTACTGAGTAGTATTCCATTGTATATATATTCCATATCTTCTTTATCCATTCATCAGTCAATGGACACTTGGGCTCTTTCCATAATTTGGCTATTGTTGATAGTGCTGATATAAACATTGGGGATTCCTAGTCTATGTGAAGCCAATTAATTAAGCACTTTTGACATCCAAGCTTTTAAAGCAGAAGACACAGATGTCAGGCTATGCCTTTCTACTTTCTTTCCCCTACCACTCCTCCTAGAGATAGGGACTTCCCACGGCCACAGCTCCCTAGGGTGGTGTGTCCCTCTGATGAGGAAACATTGGAACTCTCGGGAGCACATAAACATCTGGACATGCTGGGTAGTAGAATTACTAGTCATGGGTGTCTCTTGGGCACTCATGGGTGCAAAATAGTCCTCTCCCATTCTCCTGCCACCGCTTACTTCCACCACTGAAATGGTCTGGGGACATTTCTATCAATGAAACAGGAGACAGCCTCCTTAAATTGTCTTACCCTATGCTTCCACAATACCATTGCTCTTATCACCAGTCTATGGACTCTCCTTGTTGGATATTTAATTGACCAAGATCCCCACCCCCCGCGATAACTGACTTGCATGGGACACTTGGGCATAACTCTTAGTGAAACACTCTCCCTGCACTGCATGTCACTGTATGCTGAATGTTTCACTAACACTTCAGTTTTTGCTCCTATGTTAGAGCAAGAAAAGTTTAATAATTCCAGTTAATAAAAAAGAGAATATTATGGACCATCATGTTAAAATGAGTCATTTATGGATAGTTGAGCATTTGTGATATAAGATTTTTTAATTTTATCTCATAGCATATTACTGATTACTGTTATTAATTCATTTCAGTATTCTTATTAAACCAATTGTTTTATATCAAATCTTCACTTTTCTTTCAACTCTCATCATAGAATCCAAAGCAGGAAATTCAGAAGCTGGCAGAATTTATTGGAAAAAACCTAGATCATGAAGTTCTAGATAAAATTCTCCATCACACTTCATTTGATGTTATGAAGCAGAATTCAATGGCAAACTATTCATCAATTCCTACTGAAATCATGAACCACTCTGTTTCTCCATTCATGAGAAAAGGTTTTTATATTTTCTTTTGATCATAATCTTAAAAGTGTTGTGCAACCTTTCATAGCCTTGGGGGAATTTTCTTTCCTGTGGCTAAGAAAAAAAAAAAAGCTCTATAACAAATGATTCTGGGATTCTTAGGAAACCACAAATGAAACGAAAACAATGTTCAGACAATTGAAGAGTAAGGTGTGGTGTCTAAATCCCACCCCTTCCCCCACCCCAACTCTTCAGAGATCTTACTGGTAAGGTGAAAACACACAGAATTAAATGAGATAAGGCAAAGAATCCATTTTATAATGGATTTACAAGGGCTTTATGCTATCAGTTAGATTTAATTCATTCCAAAATACTTACTGAGTGGCTACTATGTGCCTGGCACTGTTCTAGGTAATGTCTAGAGCAGTGAAAAAAAACACAAAATTGTCTCCCCTCATGAACATTATATTCTAGCCACAAATAAAATAAGCAAGAAGAATACACAGGATAATAGATGATGGTAAGCACTACAGGGGGAAAAGGCAATCTGTGAAAAGGTAACAGGAGTTGCAATTGGAGAATTTGGGGATTTTTTTTTTGTTTTTTTCCTCAGAACTATACCTTGAATTCTCTCACATACAAGCCCTTCCTGGTAGGTCTATACAATGAAAGCTATAGGCATAAGCACCTACCACACTTTGACGTACAAAGAGAACAGGAGAAAAAGACAAGAAATCCCCCCATGCCTGCTGTTTTAATTACTGTAGTTTCATTTCCCCCATTAATGTGACTCAGTGGGTAATGGGCTCTCCCGTTACCAGATCAGATAAGAAATTCTTCTTCCCTTCAGAATGAAATTGACAGGTTAGCAACAGAAATGTTTTGTTCAATATTGCTTCCCAGGAAGGTAGAACAGAAATATTCACACAGAAACAGGAAAATAGAGAAATACAAATTGACTCTCTCCCACATGACTGTTTCAGGGACAGTTGGAGACTGGAAAAATCACTTTACTGTGGCTCAGAATGAGAGATTTGATGAAGACTACAAGAAGAAAATGGCTGATTCCAGTCTAACTTTCCACTTCCAATTCTCATAAAAAAGAAAACAAAATTTTTTTTTTAGTTTATTACCTAATTTATTGGGTAATAATTAAATTTTGTTGCTCAGATCACATAATATTGGATTAGGTTCTCAGAGTAGTTGTTTATTGTGTTTGCTTTTGTGCACTCTAAAAAAGTGGGGATAAAGCTAACAGAGATTGGGGACAAGGTGGAGAGTGGGAGGAGAATGGCAGTGTGGAAGGAATGAGGTTCAATCATCACTAGTTAAAATCCTGGCATCATTGCTAATTATCATTATGTTTAAGTTTTCTACAGATCATGTGTTTGTTAACATTAAAAATTCTTCATTCCTTATATAAGAAAACATTAAAATTTTCAGAGTAAGTGTTCTTTCAGACTAACTTCTCAACACAGCACTAAAGTATGTAGATAGTGACTATTTCTCCCAGAAAGTAATTGGTAGCCAAGTAACCATCGTGTAACTCTGTTTCCCCCTGAAACTTTCCAATTCACTTCAGTGTTCTTTCTATAATACATCTATCCCTATCAATTACCACATCCTATATACTTAACTCTCTCTCTCTCACCTCAGCCAGTGCTATGATTCAGTCTTGGAGTCATATCTTGATTTGCCTCCTTCCAGTGAATCCATAATCATATGCTAATCCACCAACAATATCTCAGTTTTTCTTGTATGAAGTCTCATTTCTATAGCCACCCTTCTGGTTCAGAAACCTTTTACCCATACTAGTGTAAGCTTCCTAACTAATTTCTCTCTTCCTCGCAAATCTATTAGGGTTACTTTCCTAAAACAGGATTGTGATTGTATTTTTCCTTAGCTCTAAATAATACTTCAATGACGCTGAATTTACAGTGGCTGAAAGATAAATCCCATGCTTTTTAGCCATCAATTCATAGGCAGCTATAAACATATGATATGGTTGATCTCATCTTCCAAACCACTTTTCTAGCTTAATTTCATCTTCTGAACCATCTCCTTACTTCAGCAAATTAGCTACTCACTGAGCCCTGATATCTTGCAGGTTCCTACCCTACTAGTTTTATTTTCACCATGCCTGTATCTGAAAACATATTCTACCTATCCAAACCATATAACATGCCTCAATAACCAGGACAAGTGGTTCATTCCTTCTGCAAATACTGAAAACTGAAGAGATCATTTGTTCTTCTGAAGTTCTCTACACTTAGTATAATTCTTTTGTGATTAAGATTAAAGTATATTACATCTCTTATATGTATATATTGTCTTTCTTGTGCTTATTAAAATTTTCGCTTATTTATTTTTTTCCAAGATAGAAACATTGCTATATACTTCATTGCATCAAACAAAATAGGACAAGCACGAAAATAAGTAACTGAAAGAATATGTCTGTCAAGGAAATTCAAAACAGCTAACTTTTTATATAGTAGTACCTAAATTTATATTTAAGTAGTACCTATAAAAGTTATCTTTAACTGCTGTCCAATATACTAGCTACAAGTGCCTATTTAAATTAATTAAAAATAGATAAAATCTAGTTCCTCATTTCCACCAGTTAAGTTTCAAATGCTCACTAGCCACACATACCTAGTAGCTATTACTTGGACATTAGAAAATATTTCTATCATCCAGAAAAGTTGTATTGGATAAGACATTTTATTTTTATAACAATTCTTTGAATGTGGCAGTATTATCCCACAGAGAAAACTAAAACTAAAGTTCAGAGATATTAGTTAAGTTACTCAAATAAGAAATGTTGGAATTTACTTTCAAACACAGCTCCAATGGTTCCAAAACCCGCATTTTTAACTGTTCAAAATAGAGTCTCTCCCTTCCTGTTCTTACCACAGTCCCATCACAGGTTCATAATGATCACTGCTAACTAAAGGATGCCCAACCCAGACCCAGACCTAAAAATAACCAGACTGTCAAGATGTCAGCCACTCCCCACCATGATCAAGTGAAGCTTAACAATAGTCTATTGAATATCTAAAATATTCCCACTGTCCACATGCTCTGAAGTAGACAGAGTCCTAAGCCAACAATAGCTTCCCACTTGGCACCCCTAGCATCTGTCCAGTCTGAAATCTGTTTTTTATACCTTTATATCTCTAAAGTTCTCTGTGAAATTGGTTACAATACCTGCAGGCTCTTATCTGAATGCAGTGCTTTCTGTGACTATGTTCAGTTCTCCCCCACATACCACCACTACCCCCAAGACACCAAAATCCATGCTCTGCCCTGCTGCCTCACAAAGATAACTCAGAGGAAGGGGGCATGTGCTCAGCCCATGGCTCTTGGACTTTTGACCTTGCACTCAAGTTGCTACCTCTTACCTTCCTCTCCCCTTCAGTCTTTCAAAACCATTGATTAGCATATTATATTCTAGATCTAGTCAAAATTGTTTCCATTTTAGCAGAAAATTGCAATAATGTATTTAGTCTTTGTAATACTTCTGATACATAGAATCTATCAAATACAGAGTGCACATTCTATGTTTTATCATATGTGAGCGATAACCTTTAACTCCTATGGAAGAAGTCTAGGTTTGAATCAAGAAAATTAAGAAAGCTTGATTTGGTATGAAATGTATTTATTTTTAAAATTATATTTCTATTGATACTTTACTAATAGACAGGAGCCAAGTAGCATTATGGTTCATTCACACCAAATTGTCTCTAGCATTGCTAAGAATATATGTTCTTTTTAATGTTTTATATAGAATCATAATACTGATTTTTTGCACTATTTTACTTCTTGCATCTCTATACATGCACTTTGATTTTCCTTACTATTTTCTTTTTTAAATGTTTTATTTATTTTTGAGATAGAGAGTGTAGGCGGGGGACAGGAAGAGAGAGAGGAGGGACAGAGGATCCAAAGCAGGGTCTGCACTGACAGGCTGACAGCAGTGAGCCCAATGTGGAGCTCAAACTCATGAACCATGAGATCATGACCTAAGCTGAAGTCAGACACCAAACCAACTGACCCACTCAGGAACCCCAAAAATGCCCCAATAAAACAGGAAATTAGAAAGTAAATGGTTTCTGACTCCCCAGACTAGAGCACTAATGAAAAAGGTAAATGCCACAGTTCACCACAGCACCAGAGAGACTACAATATGAAAGATACCAACGTGAGCAAGAGATCACAAGTTCTTAATAAAGAAAAAAAACTTAACTGAGAAAGTATACAAGAAGATCAAAGAAGTCACACCCCAAAAAGGCTTAAGAGGTCCTCAGAGTTTCTAGCTAGGCTGAATGACAGTGGTCTTCCCTTATACAAAGCAAATATGTAAAGACTGGAAAAAGTGACTATTTTTTTTTTCAAATGCCCAAATCACAACATGAGGTCATAAGGCATAAAAAGAAACAGAGAAACATAGCCAATCAAAAAAACAAAATATATCTCCAGAAATAAGTCCTAAATAAACAGATATCTATGAATTATTTGACAAAGATCCAAAATAATCATCTTAAATATGCTCAATAAGTTTAAAAAAAAAAGAACACAGAAAGCTAACTAAATAAAATCAGGAAAATAATGCATGAATAAAATAAGAATATCAACAAAGAGACAGGAACTACAAAAAAAAGAAGAACTTGGGGCACCTGGGTGGCTCAGTCAGGTAAGCATCCAACTCTTGATTTTGGCTCAGGTTATGATCCCAGGGTCATGGGACCAAGTCCCATGTCAGGCTCCATGTTGACTATGGAGACTTCTCAGGACATTCTCTCTCTCTCTCTCTCTCTCTCTCTCTCTCTCTCTCTTCTCTCTCCCTCTCTCTCTCTCTCTCTCCCTCTCTCTCTCTCTCTCTTCTCTCTTTTCTCTCTCTCTCTTTTCTCTCTCTTTTCTCTCTCTCTCTCTCTCTCTCTCTGTCTCTCTCCCTCCCTCTCTATGCCTCTCTCCCTCAATTTCTCTCTCTCTCTCTTTCAAAATGAAAAGAAAAGAACTTAACAAATTCTGGAGCTAAAGAATACAATAACCAGATTGAAAATTTCCTAGAGGTATTAAACAAGAGACTTGATTAAACAGAAGAAAGAATCCATGAACATGGAGAAAATGAGTCAGAAAGGCAAAAAGAAGAAGTATGAAGAAAATCAAAAAGAGCCTAAGGGACTCATGAGAGACCATCAAAAACAATGTGGAAGCCTCAGAAGAATAGAGAAAAGG
Source organism: Panthera leo (assembly GCF_018350215.1). Taxonomy (NCBI): domain Eukaryota; kingdom Metazoa; phylum Chordata; class Mammalia; order Carnivora; family Felidae; genus Panthera; species Panthera leo. The sequence goes on along the minus strand of NC_056681.1, from coordinate 52,276,055 downwards.
GCAGAAAGATTATTTCAAAAAAGAACAGGTGAAAAATTCCCAAATCTGAGGAAAGTAATGTAAAGAGAAATTCAAGAATCTCAACAAATTGCCAATACACATTATTATCAAACTGTAAAAATTACAAAGAGAGAATTTTAACAGTAGGAGGAGAAAAGCAACTCATCATATACAAAAAGAAAAAGTATTTTAAGATTATCAATTAATTTCTCAACAGAAAACTTATAGGCCAGAAGACAAGGATCACACACACACACACACACACACACACACACACACACACATTCAGGTGATATATTTCAGAAAGTGTGGAAAGAAAAACAAACTGCCAACTAAGAATACTGTATCTTGCAAAAACTGACCTTAAAAAATGAAGGAGAGAAGGACCCTGGGAAGATAGCAGAGTAGAAAGCACCAGAAATCTGTGTCCCCCACCTAGACAGCAAGTGCACCTTCAAAATACCCATGATATAACCATTTTGGAACTCTGGAGTCCATTGAAGACCTGTAAATTCAAAGGAAAGGCTTGAACTGTAACTTGCCATTAAGTTGAGCCAATTTCAGCCCTTAGAACAATAGTAGCTCCCATAAACTGCTGCCAGCACCGTGGCAAGCAACTATACACATGTTCCTGAAACAAACTACACACAGTTTTTGGCGGAGCCAAAGTGGGCAAAAAGCACCCTCTCCTTTTTGATAGATAACTATCAGGCATCTGTGCTTTTATCACTGATTGCACCAAACACACCAGTGCTGACAAAGAGGTAGCTGGCCATCATTAGTGCACCTCCCCCAATTGTTGCAATCCCCTCCTTCTCTAGATGAAGTGGTTTCCAGGGGATTTAATGGACTAGTACCCTTTTTCTCTCTTCATTTTCCTCTTTTCCCCTTTTTGAAAGTCAAATATTAAAGACTAGGAAATTCTAAAGTAACTACATATTCAGAGAAAATTAAAAAGTGGCCACTTATATGCCCAAGGAAAGGCATGTGTTCAGAAAAGACTTGAGAATATCTTAAGTCTACATCTCAGAAAGAGTCTTTGCAAAGAGGCAGCTGATAGCAATAAAAAAAAAGATAAACAAAGACAATAACAAAAAAAAAAAACAGCACACCCTGGGGAAGAGGAAGAATCTGATTCCCAAAATTATCACATTATTAGATTCTTATGTCCAGTTTTTAATGATCACAAAGCACACAAAGAATCATGAAAGTATGGTCCCTTCAAAGGAAAAAAAATCAACAGAAACCATCCCAGGAAAAGAACAAATGGCAGATCTACTAGACAAAAACTTTAAAACAACTGTCTTAAAGATTCCCCAAGTATTAAAGGAATACATGGAGAAAGTAAAGAAAATAACTTAGGAACAAAATGAAATATCAATAAAGAGATAACAATAAACAGAAAGCTAAAATAAATGTTAAAATGGGAAATTAAAATAACAGAAATAAAAAATTTACTGAAGGTAATCAAAGGCAGCTTTGAACAGAGAGATGAAAGAATCAGCAAACTTGAAGATAGAATGATGGAAATTATCAGTCTGAGAAACAGGAAGGAAAAGACTGAAAAAAGTGAACAGAAACTAATGGACCTGTGGGACACAATCAAATGGGCCAACATATGTGTTGTGGGAGTCCTAAAAGGAAAAAGAGAAAGAAAAAGTGGCAGAGAAAATACTTGAAGATATAATGGCTGAAAATGTCCCAAATTTTATGAAAGACATGAATATGAATATTCAAAAAGCTCAATAAACTCAAAGTAAAATGAACTCAGAGAGACAAGATACATTATAATTAAACTTTTGAAAGACAAAGAAAGAGAGAAACTTCAAAGGAGCAAGAGATAAGGCACTCTTAACATAAAAGGATCTTTAATAATAGCACATTCCTCATCAGAAACTTCAAACACCAGAATGATGTGGGTTAATGTATTCAAACTGCTAAAAGAAAAATACTATCAGCAAGAATCCTATAGCCAGCAAAACTGTCCTTCAAAAGTGAGAAAGAAGTTAAGATATCCCCAGATAAACAAAAGTTGTAAGAATTTGTTTTCATTAGACCTGTCCTACATAATGAAACGAAAGGATACTAGACAGTAACTCAAGCCATAAGAAGAAATAGATAAGATTACATGTTAGGCCACAAAACAAGTCCCAATAAATTTAAGATTGAAATCATATCATGCATCTTTTCTGACCACAACTGCATGAAACTAAAAATGAATCACAATTTTAAAAAAACTGGAAAAAATACAAACACTTGGAAGCTAAACCAAATGCTACTGAATAACCAAGAGTTTATGAAGAAATAACCAATGGGTTCATGAGAAATATGGGTTATGAAAAATAACCAATGGGTTTATGAGAAAGAAGCAGTAGCTGGGGGCATCACATTTCCTGATTCCAAACTGTATCACAAAACTATACTAATCAAAACAATATGGTATTGCCAAAGAATTAAAGATAAATGGAAGAGAATAAAGAGCCCAGAAATAAGCCTGCATATAAATGGTCAATTAATTTACAGCGAAGAAGCCAAGAATATAATGGGAAAATGATAGTCTTTACAATAAGTAACACTGGGAAAACTGGATAGCCATATGCAAAACAATGAAATTGCACCACTATCTTGCACCATTTACAGAATTCAGATCAAAATAGATCAAAGACTTGACCATAAGACCTAAAACTATAAAACTCCTAGAAGACAATATACGGGGTAAAGCTCCTTGACATCAGTCTTAGCAATGATTTTTGGATTTGACACCAAAAGCAAAGGCACCATAAGTATAAATAAACACTGGAACTATATCAACCTAAAAGGCTTTTTCACAGCAAAGGAAACAACAAAATAATAAGGCAAACTATAAAATGGGAGAAACTATTTCCAAGTCATAAATTTGCTAAGTGGTTAATATCCTAAATATATATAATACTCATACAACTTAATACCAAAAAAATCCAATTAAATAATGGACAGAGGATCTGAATATATTTTTCCAAAGAAGACATATAAATGGACACAGGTATGTGAAAAGTTACTCAACATCTCTAATCAGAGAAATTGCAAATCAAAACCATAATGAAATACCATCTCACACCTGTTAGAATGGCTATCATCAAAAAGACAAGATAACAAGTGTTGGAAAGGATGTGGAGAAAACTATGGTAAAGATGTACACTGTTGGTAGGAATGTAAATTGATGCAGCAACTGTGTTAAATAATAAGGAGTTTCCTCAAAAATTAAAAATAGAACTACCACATGATCATGCAATCCCACATCTGGGTATGTATCCAAAGAAAATGGAAACTGGATATCTGCACTTCCATGTTGCAGCATTATTCACAATAGCTGAGATATGGAAACAGCTAAGTGTCCATCAGTGGATGAATGCATAAAGAAAATGTGATGGATGGATGGATGGATGGATGGAAACATATATTCATAAACATGTACATATAATAAAATATTATTTAGCCATGAGAAAGAAGGAAATTCTGTCATTTGTGATAATGTAAATGGACCTTAAAGTCATTATGTTTGGTAAAATGAGCCTCACAGAAAAAGACAAATACTGCATGGTATCACTTAAATGTGAAAATTTTTTTAAAAAGTCAAACTGATAGAGCAGAGGGTAGGAAATTGGTTGGCAGGAGCTGGGGAGTGCTGGAAATAGTGAAAGTTTGGTAAATGGGTACAAACTTTCAACTATAAGATGAATAAGATGAACCTAATGTAAAACATGGTGACTATAGTTGATAACACTGTTTTGTATAACTTAAATTAGCTAAGAGAATAGAACTTAAATGTACTTAAAAAAAGGATAAATATACAAGATGAGGGATGTGTTAATTAGCTGCATGGCAGGAATCCTTTCAAAATGTACCTGTATATCAAATTACCACAACATACACTTTAATATCTTACAAGTTTTATGTCAATTATACCTGAGTAGAGCTGATTTAAAAAGAAAAGAGAATATTGAACTCTATGGGTTATTTTTGCAACTCTTCTTTAAATGTAAGATTTTTCTCAATGCAAATAATTAAACAGCACAGCCCTAAATGGGTCAAAAAAGAAAATATGAGGGAAATTTAAAATACTCTGAGCTGAATGAAATACAACTTACCAAAAATTATAGAATGCAGTGTTTAAAGAAATGCTCACCAGGAAACTTACAGTTATAAATGGCTATAATAAAAAAAATTTTAACATAGAAGAAATCAATAACAATTTATTTCCTTCTGTCATAGACTCTAAGTCTAAAGTTCTCTCTTGTCTAGCAAGAAAGTAGGATGCAGGATGAAAAGCGAGAGATGGCTAATGTCTGGGAAAATACAAGAACCCCAAATAAGGGTCCTTGCCCTGTTTTGATTAGGATCAGAAGGCTCACAAACATGACAATGGATGTGCATAAAGAGGCAATGAATCTGTGAACATTAACTTGTGGACATGAGGGGAAGGGGGTCTTGAAGATATTCAAGGTTAGGGGTTTGGGTTAATACAAAACAAAATCTGGGTGCCAGGCAGTCGGGAGGAAGGTTGTTTACTGCAGACATGAGGCAGCACATCTGTTTATCTTAGCTAGACAGATAGGAGAAATAACCTCAGGGTTAAGAAGGCACCTTTTCTTTTGTTAACCATCTCCGCTCTGGGCTGCTTTGCCTGCAACGCAGCAGTCCATAGTCCAATTCACCTAACCTGGCCCTATCCTCCTGTGAAAGGAGCCTTTCTGCTATAGTACTAAAGCGGGGATGCTTCCACCCTGAATATCTAATCTTGTTTATTTCATATACCTATGTATTGGGCACCTTTGCACCTGTTCCTATTTGGGGCTTTGCCCCTCCCTCTCTATTCTGGGGATTCTGCATCCCCTCTCTATTTTGGGATGCCTTTGCACCACCCTATTCCTGGCGCCTTTGCACGGGCATATTCTTGGGGTGCCTTTGCACCCCCTACTCTTGGGGTGCCAATCTGGTTTACCCAAATTCAGTGTGAGTATATTATGGCTTTGTATCTCTTTATGCCTTGTTAACCCATTGGTATAAGCCTGGGGGATTCCTAAGCTTATCCCCTACATCCTTGTACCTCAGGAAACTGGTAAAAGAATAGTATACTAAGTCCAAAAGAAGAAGAAGGAAAAATATAAAGTACAGAGCAAAAATATGTGAAATAGTGATTAGAAAAACAATAAGGAAAATCAATAAAATAAAAAGGTAGCTCTTTGAAAAATCAACAAAATCGTTACATCAGTTCTTTAGTTCAACAGACCAAGAAAAAAAGAAAGAGGAGTCATCATGCTAAAATTAGGAATGAAAAGAGGAGACATCACTGTGAATAATTGTATGCCAATAAATTGTATAATACAGGAAAAAGGATAAATCCCTAGAAACTGCTGAAGTTGACTCATGAAATTGAAATTCTGAATAGATCTGTAACAAATAAAGAGACAAGAAATTAAGAATCAAGAAAATTTCTATAAAGAAAAGCCCAAGACTAGCTTCCTTCCCTGGTGAATTATGTCAAACATTTAAAAAATCAATATCAGTCTTTCACAAATTCTTCCAAGATAAAAAAGGAAAGAACACTTCCCAACTCATCCTATGATGCCCTAATAACAAAGTTAGCCAAAGACAATCATAAGAAAGAAAACTACAGATCAGTATCTCTGATGTAAAAAATCTTCAACAATATACTAGCAACTGTATCACCAGGAATACATAATATATAAAAAGAATTATATACCACATTAATAGCATAACAGACAAAAACCACATGATCATTTCAATAAATGAAAATTTTTTTCCTTATCTTTTTTCTTTTTTAAAACTTTTATTTAAATTCCAGTTATTTAACATATAGTGTAATAATAGTTCAGGTGTACAATTTAGTGATTCAATACTTATATACATCACCCAGTGATCATCAAAACAAGTGCACTCCTTGATTTCCAACACCTATTGCACCCATCCTCCCACCCACCTCCCCTCTGGTGACCATCAGTTTGTTCTCCATAGTTAAAGTCTGTTTCTTGGTTTGCCTCTTTGTTTTCTACCCCCAAGTTCATTTGTTTTGTTTCTTAACTGCTACATATGAATGAAATCATATGGTATTTGCCTTTCTCTAATCAACTTATTTCACTTCACATAATACTCTATAGTTCCATTCATGACATTGCAAATGGCAAGATTTCATTCTTTTTTTGGCTAATTTTCCATTGTATATATACATACCACATCTTTAATTTCGTTATATAGATAATGCTGCTACAAACATCAGGGTGCACATATACCTTTGAATTAGTCTTTTTGTATTCTTTGGGTAAATACCTAGTAGTGCAATTGCTGGATTTTAAGGTAGGTCTATTTTTAAGTTTTGGAGGAACCTCCATGCTGTTTTCCATAGTGGCTCCACCAGGTTGCATTCCCACAAACAGTGCAAGAGACTTCCCCTTCTCCACATCCTCGCCAACAGCTATTGTTTCTTGAGCTGTTAATTTTAGCCATTCTGGCAATTTCCCTGATGATCTGTGATGTTGAGCATCTTTTCATGTGTCTGTGGACCATCTGGATGTCTTCTTTGGAAAAAGGTCTATTCATGTCTTTTTTTTTTTAATTTTTTTTAACGTTTCATTTATTTTTGAGACAGGGAGAAACAGAGCATGAACAGGGGAGGGTCAGAGAGAGGGAGACACAGAATCTGAAACAGGATCCAGGCTCTGAGCTGTCAGCACAGAGCCCGACGTGGGGCTCGAACTCACGGACCGCGAGATCATGACCTGAGCCGAAGTCGGCCGCTTAACCAACTGAGCCACCCAGGCGCCCCCCAAAAAATGTCTATTCACACAGATTGCCACGATATGACTACATACTTAATACCTAAATACCTAAATACTTAATACCTAAATCAAAATCAGGAGACTTACTATTGAAAGTTGACTGAGTTCATGAAAAAAGCCAAGAGTAGAGAGGCATCTAAGTGCATTCATTTCTTCATGTATGTCCTTCTTTCATGTGCTGGTGCTCTGCCAAAACCAGAATTTCAATGCATCACTTTCCAGTCTACATCATTGCTCACAAAATAACCACTAACTATATAAACTTTGTTTTCATATAGTAACAATTCTCAGTGATGAATAAAAATAGAAAGTCATTAAAACTTTTCTCCCTCACTGTTTATTATACTAAAAACTATGGCTCTGACATCACTAAAATTTCTCTCTCATTTTTTCTTCTTCACCCCCAACCCTCTACTTTACCATCTACTTTCAGAAATCTCTGTAGAAAAAGTCTCAAGGACAATTTGGTGTCCTATTTCAGAGGAAGAATAAAACACTTCCTTCTCCAGAAACATGGGATGAGTTTTATGAAAGTTTTCCAACTAAGAAAGGTGAGAGAATTTAGCTAAGTTTTCTTCTTTTATCAATAATCTTACTTATGCTGGCAAGTGCTGTAGAAAATGTTAGAAATAATATCTGGACACTGTAACATGGGTTTTACCTTCTCTAAAATAAGGGAATTATTGTTGTGGATTGTCTCCTATCTTCATAAATCCTTTCAGTGAATTACTGGGATCACGTAGACAGTCAAGACACACTGCCCCATTTTTCTTCTATGTCTTGCGGTGTGTTGGAGTTCTTGGTATGACACGAAAGCTTGATAGAAAGTCAACAAGCAACACTGCATTCTCTACCTCTTCTATGAGGATATGATGGAAATGAGGGACAGTGTAGAATAGCACAATTTTCCATATCTCTAAGGCATGCTTTGGAAATAATGACATGTTCACTCTTTCAACAAAGAGTTATTGACTGCTTGACTATGTGCCATGTTCTATTTTGCACTGACTGACTCACCACCACCAGGTACTCACCCATGAAGAGACAGGAGAAAATAGTGGCAGTTAGGAAATATTGTATATTCATCAACATGTACATGGAATATCATAAAGTCATGAATCAAGGAAGCTCTCATGGAAATTCATGGAATCCTCCCTGGTCTGTGAACACAAAGACTGACTAGTATACATTTAGGTACACCTCTAGTTAACACATTTCCTTGATCCTCAAAATTCCAAAGCTAGTTTTGCAATAATTGCTTGACATTTTGTTAATACTTACTAGTTTGTGTTTATATAAGAGGAAAAGCTATATTTAAAATTACAACTTTAAAAAAATTCTACATCAAGACACAAATAATACCAGCAGCAATATAGCCTAAGAAGAGTAAGAATATTTAATACCAATTTATCTCATGAAGGTCAGTGTTTTGAACCTATCATCACTCTAGTTCCTTTTTTTCTATTTATAGTATGCTAATTTGATATACTTCCAAACCTATGCTAATTTGATATACTTCAAAACCTGTTTTTATTTTTATTAAATTCCCAATTCTCTTTTAACTTTCTTCTTAGGATCCAAAGTGTAAATTTGAAAAGGTGCTGGAATTCATTGGGAAGTAATCAGATGAAATTCTAGACTAAAGTGACAATCACACCTTCTTTGGTGTAGTGAAGAAGAATCCAATGACAGACAATTCATTAGTTCCACCAAATTCATAAGCCACTCCATTTCTCCACTCGTGTGGAAATGCTTTCACATTTTTCTCATATATTCTAGGTCATCTGGAATTTTACTATTTTCTTCTATAATGATTGAACAAAAGACATCTGACCTTAAAAACATTCAAAGGGGAAAGCCATTTTAAACAGCTGCTGAGGATTGAAGAGGCAGAGGGGAGATGAGGTGAATTAGAAGATAAAATTATGGAAAAAGAGGAAGCTAAGAAAAAGAGTCAGGAGTATGAGGGGAGAATTAGAGAACTAAGCGATGCAATCAAACAGAACAATATCTGTATCATAGGAATTCCAGAAGAAGAAGAGAGAGAAAAAAAGGGGCTGAAGGTGTACTTGAACAAATCATAGCTGAGAACTTCCCTGATCTGGGGAAGGAAACAGGCATTGAAATCCAAGAGGCACAGAGCACTCCCTTCAGATGTAACTTGAATCAATCTTCTGCATGACATATCATAGTGAAACTGCCAAAATACAAGGATAAAGACAAAATTCTGAAAAGAAGCTAGGGATAAATGGGCCTTAACATACAAAGGTAGATATACAGGTAGTAGCAGACCTATCTACTGACACTTGGCAAGCCAGAAAGGAATGGCAGAAAATCTTCAATGTGATGAACAGAAAAAATATGCAGCCAAGAATCCTTTATCAGCAAGTCTGTCATTCAGAATAGAAGGAAAGATAAAGGTTTTCCCAAACAAACAAAAACTGCAGGAATTCATCACCACTAAACCAGCCCTACAAGAGATCCTAAGGGGGACACTGTGAATGAAATGTTGCAAGGACCACAGAGTACCAGAGATATCACTACAAGCATGAAACCTACAGATATCACAATGACTCTAGCCCATATCTTTCAATAATAACACTGAATGTAAATGAACTAAATGCTCCAATCAAAAGACATAGAGTATGAGAATGGATAAAGAAACAAAACCCATCTATTTGCTGTCTACAAGAGACTCATTTTAGACCTGAGGACACCTTCAGATTGAAAGTGAGGGGATGGAGAGCTATCTATCATGGTACTGGAAGTCAAAACAAAGCTGGAGTAGCCATACTTATATCAGACAAACTAGACTTTAAAGGCTGTAACAAGAGATGAAGAAGGGCATTATATCATAATTACAGGGTCTATCCATGAAGAAGAGCTAAAAATTATAAATGTCTATGCACCAAATTCGGGAGAACCCAAATATATAAAACAATCACAAACATAAGCAAACTTATTGATAAGAGGGTGGTAATTGCAGGGGACTTTAATACTCCACTTACAACAATGGATAGATCATCTATACAGAGAATCAATAAAGAAACAAGGGCCCTGAATGATACATTGGACAAGATGGACATGACAGATATATTTAGAACTCTGCATCCCAAAGCAACAGAATATACTTTCTTCTCAACTACACATGGAAAATTCTCCAATATAGATCACATACTGTGTCACAAAACATGCTTAATAAGTATAAAAGAATTGAGGTCATACCATGCACACTTTCAGACCACAATGCTATGAAACTTAAAATCAACCACAGGAAAAAGTCCATAAAACCTCCAAAAGCATGGAAGTTAAAGAACACCCTACTAAGGAATGAATGGGCCAACCAGGCAATTAGAGAAAAATTTAAAAAGATATGGAAACAAACGAAAATGAAAATACAACAATCCACATGTTTTCGGATGCAGCAAAGGCAGTCCTGAGAGGATAATACATTGCAATCCAGGCCTATCTCAAGAAACAAGAAACATCACAAATACAAAATCTAACAGCACACTTAAAAGAACTAGAAGGAGAACATCAAAGACACCCCAAACCCAGAAGAAACCAAACTCAGACACCCCAAACCCAAACTCAGCAGAAGAAGAGAAATAATAAAGATCAGAGCAGAAATAAATAATATAGAATCAAAAAAAAAAAAAAAAACAGTAGAGCAGATCAATGAAACCAAGAGTTGGTTTTTTGAAAAAAATAAACACAATTGAGAAACCGCTATCCAGGCTTCTCAAAAGGAAAAGGGAGATGACCCAAATAGATAAAATCACGAATGGAAATGGAATTATTACAACCAATCCCTCAGAAATACAAGCAATTATCAGGGAATACCATGAAAAATTATATGCCAACAAACTGGACAACCTGGAAGAAATGGACAAATTCCTAAACACCCACACTCTTCCAAAACTCAAACAGGAAGAAATAGAAAATTTTTTTTTTTTTTTTTTAGGTCTTTTCTATTAATTTTACTTGCAATGCCACAATATATTCTTTTTTTTTTTTTTTTTTTTTTTCTTGTGTCTTTTTTTTTTTTTTTTTTTTTTTAATATATGAAATTTACTGTCAAATTGGTTTCCATACAACACCCAGTGCTCATCCCAAAAGGTGCCCTCCTCAATACCCATCACCCACCCTGCCCTCCCTCCCACCCTGCCCTCCCTCCCACCCCCCATCAACCCTCAGTTTGTTCTCAGTTTTTAACAGTCTCTAATGCTTTGGCTCTCTCCCACTCTAACCTCTTTTTTTTTTTTTTCCTTCCCCTCCCCCATGGGTTTCTGCTATGTTTCTCAGGATCCACATAAGAGTGAAACCATATGGTATCTGTCTTTCTCTGTATGGCTTATTTCACTTAGCATCACACTCTCCAGTTCCATCCATGTTGCTACAAAAGGCCATATTTCATTTTTTCTCATTGCCACGTAGTATTCCATTGTGTATATAAACCACAATTTCTTTATCCATTCATCAGTTGATGGACATTTAGGCTCTTTCCATAATTTGGCTATTGTTGAGAGTGCCGCTATAAACATTGGGGTACAGGTGCCCCTATGCATCAGTACTCCTGTATCCCTTGGATAAATTCCTAGCAGTGCTATTGCTGGGTCATAGGGTAGGTCTATTTTTAATTTTCTGAGGAACCTCCACACTGCTTTCCAGAGCGGCTGCACCAATTTGCATTCCCACCAACAGTGCAAGAGGGTTCCTGTTTCTCCACATCCTCTCCAGCATCTATAGTCTCCTGATTTCTTCATTTTGGCCACTCTGACTGGCGTGAGGTGGTATCTGAGTGTGGTTTTGATTTGTATTTCCCTGATAAGGAGCGACGTTGAACATCTTTTCATGTGCCTGTTGGCCATCCGGATGTCTTCTTTAGAGAAGTGTCTATTCATGTTTTCTGCCCATTTCTTCACTGGGTTATTTGTTTTTCGGGTGTGGAGTTTGATGAGCTCTTTATAGATTTTGGATACTAGCCCTTTGTCCGATGTGTCATTTGCAAATATCTTTTCCCATTCCGTTGGTTGCCTTTTAGTTTTGTTGGTTGTTTCCTTTGCTGTGCAGAAGCTTTTTATCTTCATAAGGTCCCAGTAATTCACTTTTGCTTTTAATTCCCTTGCCTTTGGGGATGTGCCGTGTAAGAGATTGCTACGGCTGAGGTCAGAGAGGTCTTTTCCTGCTTTCTCCTCTAAGGTTTTGATGGTTTCCTGTCTCACATTCAGGTCCTTTATCCATTTTGAGTTTATTTTTGTGAATGGTGTGAGAAAGTGGTCTAGTTTCAACCTTCTGCATGTTGCTGTCCAGTTCTCCCAGCACCATTTGTTAAAGAGACTGTCTTTTTTCCATTGGATGTTCTTTCCTGCTTTGTCAAAGATGAGTTGGCCATACGTTTGTGGGTCTAGTTCTGGGGTTTCTATTCTATTCCATTGGTCTATGTGTCTGTTTTTATGCCAATACCATGCTGTCTTGAGGATGACAGCTTTGTAGTAGAGGCTAAAGTCTGGGATTGTGATGCCTCCTGCTTTGGTCTTCTTCAAAATTACTTTGGCTATTCGGGGCCTTTTGTGGTTCCATATGAATTTTAGGATTGCTTGTTCTAGTTTCGAGAAGAATGCTGGTGCAATTTTGATTGGGATTGCATTGAATGTGTAGATAGCTTTGGGTAGTATTGACATTTTGACAATATTTATTCTTCCAATCCATGAGCAGGGAATGTCTTTCCATTTCTTTATATCTTCTTCAATTACCTGCATAAGCTTTCTATAGTTTTCAGCATACAGATCTTTTACATCTTTGGTTAGATTTATTCCTAGGTATTTTATGCTTCTTGGTGCAATTGTGAATGGGATCAGTTTCTTCATTTGTCTTTCTGTTGCTTCATTGTTAGTGTATAAGAATGCAACTGATTTCTGCACATTGATTTTGTATCCTGCAACTTTGCTGAATTCATGTATCAGTTCTAGCAGACTTTTGGTGGAGTCTATCGGATTTTCCATGTATAATATCATGTCATCTGCAAAAAGCGAAAGCTTGACTTCATCTTTGCCAATTTGGATGCCTTTGATTTCCTTTTGTTGTCTGATTGCTGATGCTAGAACTTCCAGCACTATATTGAACAGCAGCGGTGACAGTGGGCATCCCTGTCGTGTTCCTGATCTCAGGGAAAAAGCTCTCAGTTTTTCCCCGTTGAGGATGATGTTAGCTGTGGGCTTTTCATAAATGGCCTTTATGATCTTTAAGTATGTTCCTTCTATCCCGACTTTCTCAAGGTTTTTATTAAGAAAGGGTGCTGGATTTTGTCAAAGGCCTTTTCTGCATCGATTGACAGGATCATATGGTTCTTCTCTTTTTTTTTGTTAATGTGATGTATCACGTTGATCGATTTGCGAATGTTGAACCAGCCCTGCATCCCAGGAATGAATCCCACTTGATCATGGTGAATAATTCTTTTTATATGCTGTTGAATTCGATTTGCTAGTATCTTATTAAGAATTTTTGCATCCATATTCATCAGGGATATTGGCCTGTAGTTCTCTTTTTTTACTGGGTCTCTGTCTGGTTTAGGAATCAAAGTAATACTGGCTTCATAGAATGAGTCTGGAAGTTTTCCTTCCCTTTCTATTTCTTGGAATAGCTTGAGAAGGATAGGTATTATCTCTGCTTTAAATGTCTGGTAGAACTCCCCTGGGAAGCCATCTGGTCCTGGACTCTTATTTGTTGGGAGATTTTTGATAACCGATTCAATTTCTTCGCTGGTTATGGGTCTGTTCAAGCTTTCTATTTCCTCCTGATTGAGTTTTGGAAGAGTGTGGGTGTTTAGAAATTTGTCCATTTCTTCCAGGTTGTCCAATTTGCTGGCATATAATTTTTCATAGTATTCCCTGATAATTGTTTGTATCTCTGAGGGATTGGTTGTAATCATTCCATTTTCATTCATGATTTTATCTATTTGGGTCATCTCCCTTTTCTTTTTGAGAAGCCTGGCTAGAGGTTTGTCAATTTTGTTTATTTTTTCAAAAAACCAACTCTTGGTTTCGTTGATCTGCTCTACAGTTTTTTTAGATTCTATATTGTTTATTTCTGCTCTGATCTTTATGATTTCTCTTCTTCTGCTGGGTTTAGGCTGCCTTTGCTGTTCTGCTTCTATTTCCTTTAGGTGTGCTGTTAGATTTTGTATTTGGGATTTTTCTTGTTTCTTGAGATAGGCCTGGATTGCAATGTATTTTCCTCTCAGGACTGCCTTCGCTGCGTCCCAAAGCGTTTGGATTGTTGTATTTTCATTTTCGTTTGTTTCCATATATGTTTTAATTTCTTCTCTAATTGCCTGGTTGACCCACTCATTCGTTAGTAGGGTGTTCTTTAACCTCCATGCTTTTGGAGGTTTTCCAGACTTTTTCCTGTGGTTGATTTCAAGCTTCATAGCATTGTGGTCTGAAAGTATGCATGGTATAATTTCAATTCTTGTAAACTTATGAAGGGCTGTTTTGTGACCCAGTATATGATCTATCTTGGAGAATGTTCCATGTGCACTCAAGAAGAAAGTATATTCTGTTGCTTTGGGATGCAGAGTTCTAAATATATCTGTCAAGTCCATCTGATCCAATGTATCATTCAGGGCCCTTGTTTCTTTATTGACTGTGTGTCTAGATGATCTATCCATTTCTGTAAGTGGGGTGTTAAAGTCCCCTGCAATGACCACATTCTTATCAATAAGGTTGCTTATGTTTATGAGTAATTGTTTTATATATCTGGGGGCTCGGGTATTTGGCGCATAGACATTTATAATAGTTAGCTCTTCCTGGTGGATAGACCCTGTGATTATTATATAATGCCCTTCTTCATCTCTTGTGACAGCCTTTAATTTAAAGTCTAGTTTGTCTGATATAAGTATGGCTACTCCAGCTTTCTTTTGGCTTCCAGGAGCATGATAAATAGTTCTCCATCCCCTCACTCTCAATCTAAAGGTGTCCTCAGATCTAAAATGAGTCTCTTGTAGACAGCAAATAGATGGGTCTTGTTTTTTTATCCATTCTGATACCCTATGTCTTTTAGTTGGCGCATTTAATCCATTTACATTCAGTGTTATTATAGAAAGATATGGGTTTAGAGTCATTGTGATGTCTGTATGTTTTATGCTTGTAGTGATGTCTCTGGTACTTTGTCTCACAGGATCCCCCTTAGGATCTCTTGTAGGGCTGGTTTCGTGGTGACAAATTCCTTCAGTTTTTGTTTGTTTGGGAAGACCTTTATCTCTCCTTCTATTCTAAATGACAGACTTGCTGGATAAAGGATTCTCGGCTGCATATTTTTTCTGTTTAGCACACTGTAGATATCGTGCCAAGCCTTTCTGGCCTGCCAAGTTTCAAAGGAGAGATCAGTCACGAGTCTTATAGGTCTCCCTTTATATGTGAGGGCACGTTTATCCCTTGCTGCTTTCAGAATTTTCTCTTTATCCTTGTATTTTGCCAGTTTCACTATGATATGTCGTGCAGAAGATCGATTCAAGTTACGTCTGAAGGGAGTTCTCTGTGCCTCTTGGATCTCAATGCCTTTTTCCTTCCCCAGTTCAGGGAAGTTCTCAGCTATAATTTGTTCAAGTACCCCTTCAGCACCTTTCCCTCTCTCTTCCTCCTCTGGGATACCAATTATGCGTATATTATTTCTTTTTAGTGTATCACTTAGTTCTCTAATTTTCCCCTCATACTCCTGGATTTTTTTATCTCTCTTTCTTTCAGCTTCCTCTTTCTCCATAACTTTATCTTCTAGTTCACCTATTCTCTCCTCTGCCTCTTCAAGCCGAGCCATCGTGGATTCCATTTTGTTTTGCAATTCGTTTAAAGCGTTTTTCAACTCCTCGTGACTGTTCCTTAGTCCCTCGATCTTTGTGGCAAGAGATTCTCTGCTGTCCTGTATACTGTTTTCAAGCCCAGCGATTAATTTTATGACTATTATTCTAAATTCACTTTCTGTTATATTATTTAAATCCTTTTTGATCAGTTCATTAGCTGTTGTTATTTCCTGGAGATTCTTCTGAGGGGAATTCTTCCGTTTGGTCATTTTGGAGAGTCCCTGGCGTGGTGAGGACCTACAGGGCACTTCCCCTGTGCTGTGGTGTATAACTGGAGTTAGTGGGCGGGGCCGCAGTCCGACCCGATGTCTGCCCCCAGGCCACCGCTGGGGCCACAGTCAGACTGGTGTGTGCCTTCTCTTCCCCTCTCCTAGGGGCGGGATTCACTGTGGGGTGGTGTGTCCCGTCTGGGCTACTTGCACACTGCCAGGCTTGTGTTGCTGGGGATCTGGCGTATTAGCTGGGGTGGGTAGGCAAGGTGCACGGGGGCTGGAGGGGCAGGCTTAGCTCGCTTCTCCTTAGGTGATCCACTTCAGGAGGAGCCCTGTGGCAGCGGGAGGGAGTCAGATCCGCTGCCGGAGGTTTGGCTCCGCAGAAGCACAGAGTTGGGTGTTTGCGCGGAGCGAGCAAGTTCCCTGGCAGGAACTGGTTCCCTTTGGGATTTTGGCTGGGGGATGGGCGGGGGAGATGGCGCTGGCGCCTTTGTTCCCCGCCAAGCTGAGCTCTGCCGTCCGGGGGCTCAGCAGCTCTCCCTCCCTTTGTCCTCCAGCCTTCCCGCTTTCTGAGCAGAGCTGTTAACTTATGACCTCCCAGACGCTAAGTCGCGCTTGCTGTCGGAACACAGTCTGTCCGGCCCCTCCGCTTTTGCCAGCCAGACTCGGGGGCTCTGCTTGGCCGGCGAGCCGCCCCTCCGCCCCGGCTCCCTCCCGCCAGTCCGTGGAGCGCGCACCGCCTCGCCGCCCTTCCTACCCTCTTCCGTGGGCCTCTAGTCTGCGCTTGACTCCGGAGACTCCCTTCTGCTAATCCTCTGGCGGTTTTCTGGGTTCTTTAGGCAGGTGTAGGTGGAATCTAAGTGATCGGCAGGACGCGCTGTGAGCCCCGCGTCCTCCTACGCCGCCATCTTCCGGAACCTCCAGAAATAGAAAATTTAAACAGACCCATAACTAGTGAAGAAATCGAATCACTTATCAAAAATCTCCTAACAAATGAGAGTCCAGGACCAAATGGCTTCTCTGGGGAATTCTACCAGACATTTAAAGCAGAGATAATACCTATACTTCTCAAGCTGTTCCAAAAAATAGAAAGGGAAGGAAAACTTCCAGACTCATTCTATGAGGACAGCATTACTTTGATTCCTAAACCAGACAGAGACCAAGCAAAAAAAGAGAACTACAGGCCAATATCCCTGATGAATATGGATGCAAAAATTCTCAATGAGATACTAGAAAATCAAATTCAACAGCATATAAAAAGAATTATTCACCATGATCAAGTGGGATTCATTCCTGGGCTGGAGGGCTGGTTCAATATTTGCAAATCAATCAATGTGATACATCAAATTAATAAAAGATAAGAACCATATGATCCTGTCAATCAATGCAGAAAAAGCATTTGACAAAATACAGCATCCTTTGTTAATAAAAGCCCTCGAGAAAGTTGGGATAGGAGGAATGTAGTTAAACATCATAAAAGCCATTTATGAAAAGCCCACAGCCAATATCATCCTCAATGGGGAAGAACTGAAAGCTTTCCCCCTGAGATCAGGAACATGACAGGGATGTCCACTCTCACCGCTGCTGTTTAACATAGTGTTGGAAGTTCTATTATCAGCAATCAGACAACAAAATGAAATCAAAGGCATCAAAATTGTCAAAGATGAAGTCAAACTTTCACGTTTTGCAGATGACATGATACTCTACATGGGAAACCCGACAGACACCACCAAAAGTCTGCTAGAACTGATACATGGATTCAGCAAAGTTGCAGGATACAAAATTAATGTACAGAAATTGGTTGCATTTTTATAGACCAATAATGAATCAACAGAAAGAGAAATAAAGAAACTGATCCCATTCACAACTGCATCAAGAACCATAAAATACTTAGGAATAAACCTAACCAAAGATATAAAAGATCTGTATGCTGAAAACTATAGAAAGCTTATGAAGGAAATTGAAGAAGACACAAAGAAATGGAAAAACATTCCATGCTCATGGATTGGAAGAATAAATATTGTCAAAATGTCAATACTACCCAAAGCTATCTACACATTCAATGCAATCCCAATCAAAATTGCACCCACATTCTTCTCAAAGCTAGAACAAACAATCCTAAAATTTGTGTGGAAGTACAAAAGACCCTGACCTAAGTAATATTAAAGAAGAAGACCAAAGTGGGAGGCATCACAATCCCAGACTTTAGCCTCTACTACAAGGCTGTAATCATCAAGACACTACGGTATGGCACAAAAACAGACACATAGACCAATGAAATAGAATAGAGAATCCAGAATTGGACCCACAAATGTATGGCCAACTAATCTTTGACAAAGCAGGAAAGAATATCCAATGGAAAAAAGACACTCTCTTTAACAAATGGTGCCGGGAGAACTGGACAGCAACATGCGGAAGGATGAAACTAGACCACTTTCTTACACCATTCGCAAAGATAAAATCAAAAATGGATGAAGGACCCAAATGTGAGACAGGAAACCATCAAAACCCTAGAGGAGAAAGCAGGAAAAAACCTCTCTGACCTCAGCCGCAGCAATTTCTTACTTGACATATCTCCAAAGGCAAGGGAATTAAAAGCAAAAATGAACTATTGGGACCTTATGAAGATAAAAAGTTTCTGCACTGCAAAGGAAACAGTCGACAAAACTAAAAGGGAACCGACAGAATGGGAAAAGATGTTTGCAAATGACATATCAGACAAAGGGCTAGTATCCAAAATCTATAAAGAACTCACCAAACTCCACACCTGAAAAACAAATAATGCCATGATAAATGGGCAGAAAACATGAATAGACACTTCTCTAAAGAAGACATCCAGATGATCAACAGGCACATGAAAAGATGCTCAATGTCACTCCTCATCAGGGATATACAAATCAAAACTACACTGAGATACCACCTCATGCCAGAGTAGCTAAAATGAACAAATCAGGAGTCTATAGATGTTGGAGAGGATGTGGAGAAAACTGGAACCCTCTTGCACTGTTGGTAGGAATGCAAACTGGTGCAGCCACTCTGGAAAACAGTGTGGAGGTTCCTCAAAAAATTAAAAATAGATCTACTCTATGACCCAGCAATAGCACTGCTGGGAATTTACCCAAGGGATACAGGAGTGCTGATACATAGGGGCACTTGTACCCCGATGTTTACAGTAGCACTTTCAACAAGAGCCAAATTATGGAAAGAGCCTAAATGTTCATCAACTGATGAATGGATAAAGAAATTGTGATTTATATAGACAATGGAATACTACGTGGCAATGAGAAAGAATGAAATATGGCCTTTTGTAGCAACGTGGATGGAACTGGAGAGTATTATGCTAAGTGAAATAAGTCAGGCAGAGAAAGACAGATACCATATGTCGTCACTGTTATGTGGATCCTGAGAAACTAACAGAAGACCACGGCGGGGGAGGGGGGAAAAAGTTACAGAGAGGGAGGGAGGCAAACCATAAGAGACTCTTAAATACTGAGAACTGAGGGTTGATGGGGAGTGGAGGAGAGGGGAAAGTGGGTGATGCGCATTGAGGAGGGCACCTGTTGGGATGAGCACTGGGTGTTGTATGGAAACCAATTTGACATTAAATTATATTTAATAATATAAAAAACAAAATTAAAAATTAAAGAGAAGAAATAACAACTGACAGAACAGAAATGCAAAAGATTGTAAGAGAATATTATGAATACTTATATGCTAACAAATTGGACAACCTAGAAGAAATAGATAAATTCCTAGATACATATAACCTACCAAAACTTAACAGAAAGAAATAGAAAATTGAACAGTCTGATTACCAGCAAAGAAATTGAATCATTAATCAAAAAACTCCCAATAATCAAAAGTCGAAGACCAGATGGCTTCACGGGTGAATTGTACCAAACATTTAAACAGGGGTTAATACTTATTCTTCTCCTACTATCCCAAAAAATAGAAGAGAAAGAAAAACTTCCAAATTCATTCTATGAGTCCAGGATTACCCCAATACTAAAACTAGATAAAGACACCACTGAAAAAGAAAACTACAGGCCAATATCTCTGATAAACATAGATGCAAAAGTTCTCAACAAAATATTAGCAAATCAAATCCAACAAAACATTTCAAATTTCATTTACCACAATCAAGTAGGATTTATTGTCAGGATGCAATCATACATGGTTCAGTATTTGCAAAGCAATGAAGTGATACATCACATCAAAAAAAGAAAAGATATACCATATGAGCATTTCAACAGATGCAGGAAATTCATTTCACAAAGTACAACATCCATTCATGATAAAAACACTCAACAATGTAGGTTTAAAGGGAACATACCTTAACATAATTAAAGGTCTTATATGAAAAACCCACAGCTAACCTCATAGTCAATGGGGAAAAACTGAGAGATTTTTCCCTGAAGTCAGCAACAAGACAAGGATGTCCACTCTCACCACTTTTTATTCAACACAGTACTGGAAGTCCTAGCCACAGCCAATCAGCCAAGCAAAAGGCATCCAAATTGTTAAGGAAGAAGCAAAATTTTCACTATTTGCAGACGATATGATGCTTTTCTGAAAACCTGAAAGATTCCACCAAGAAACTACTAGAACTGACAAATGAATTCAGTAAGGTCACAGGATACAAAACTAATGTGCAGAAATCTGTTGCATTTCTATACACTAATAATGAAGCAACAGAAAGAAAAATTAAGAAAGCAATCCCATTTACAATTGCACCAAAAATAATAAAATACCTAGGAATAAATTTAACCAAGGATGTGGAAGACCCATACTCTGAAAACTATAAAACAATGACAAAAAAAAATTAAAGATGAAAAACGAGTGGAAAGACATACCCTGTTAATGGATCAGAAGCACAAATACTGTTAAAATGTCCCTATTACCCAAACCAATCCACATATTTAATGCACTCCTTATCAAAATACCAATAGCATTTTTCTGTCTCTCTGTCTCTCTCTCAAAACTAAATAAACATTAAAAAAATTTTTTTTGAAATGGGGGGAGGTGCCTGGGTGGCTCAGTCAGTTAAGCATCCATCTTTGACTCAGGTCATGATCTCATGATTTGTGAGTTTAAGCCCCACATTGGGCTCTGTGCTGACAGCTCAAAGGCTGAAGCCTGCTTCAGATTCTGTGTCTCCCTCTCTCTTTGTCCCTTCCTCCCTCTCTCTCTCTCTCTCTCTCTCGCTCTCTCTCTCTCTCTCTCCCTCTCTCAAAAATAAATAAACATTTTTAAAAAACCAAAATACCATTAGCATTTTTCAGAACTAGAACAAACAAGCCCAAGATTTGTATGGAACCATAAAGACCCCAAATAGCCAAGACAATCTTGAAAAAGAAGAACAAAACTAGAAGTATCACAATTCTATACATCAAGTTATATCACAAGCTGTAGTAATCAAAACATTATAATATTGGCACGAAAACAGAGACATAGATCAATAGAACAAAATAGAGCCCAGAAATAAACCCATAATTATGTAGGCTATTCATTTTCAACAAACGAGGCGAGAATATACAATGGAAAAAAGACAGTCACTTCAATAAACAGTGTTTGGAAAACTGGACAGCTACATGGAAAAGACGTAAACTGAGACACTTTCTTACACCATTCCCAAATATAAACACAAAATGAAAAAATAAAAATAAAATTAAACCTCAAAATGAATCAAGGACCTAATGTGAGACCTGACACCTTCAAAATCCTAGAAGAGAGCACAGGCAGTGATTACTCTGACATTGGCTATAATGTCTTTTTAGATATGTTTCCCTAGGCAAGGGAAACAAAAGCAAAAATAAAATATTGAGACTACATCAAAATAAAAAGCCTCTGCACAGAAAAGCAAACAATCAACAAAACTAAAAGACAATCTAACGAATAGGAGAAGATACTTGCAAATGACGTATCTGATAAACAGTATTCAAAATATATAAAGAACTTACACAGCTCAAACCAAGAAAACAATAATCTAATTAAAAATAGGCAGAAGACATAAACAGACATTTCTCCAAATACAGATGGCCAACAGGAACATGAAAAGATGCTCAACATCACTGATCATCTGGGAAATGTAAATCAAAACTACAATGAGATACCACCTCACACCTGTCAAAACAGCTACAATTAAAAACACAAGAAACAACAAGTGTTGGCAAGGATGTGGAGAAAAAGAAACCATCGTGCACTACTGGTGAGAATGCAATTGGTGCAGCCACTGTAGAAGACAGTATGGAGGTTGCTCAAAAAATTAAAAATAGTACTACCCTATGATCTAGTAATTCCACTACTGGGTATTTACCCAAAGAATATGAAGAAACTAATTCAAAGGAATATATTCACCCCCATGTTTATTGTAGCATTAGTTACAAAAGCCAAGTGGAAGCAGCCCAAGTATCCATCCATTGATAAAGAAAGAAGATATGGTTTATGTATATAATGAAATATTCGGTTATAAAAAAGAATGAAATCTTGCCATTTGCAACAACATGGATGGATCTAGAGAGTATAATGCAAAGTGGAAAACTCCAGTCAGAGAGAGACAAATACCATATAATTTCACTCATATGTGGAATTTAAAAAACAATACAAATGAACAAAGCAAAAAAGAGAGAGAAACCAAAAAAACAGACTCTTGACTACAGAGAACAAATAGATGGTTACCAGCAGGGAGGTGGGTAAGGAGTTGGGTGAAATATGTGAAGGGGATTAAGAGTACACTTATCTTTATGAGCACTAATATATAGAACTGTTGAATCACTATATTGAACACCTGAAACTAATAACACACTGTATGTTAGCTACACTGGAATTAAATTTTTTTAAGTATTATTCTGGTTGCTGTATGGAAAATAGGAAGTAAGCAGTAAGAGTGAAAGCAATTACATCAGTTTAGAAGGTTATTGTAATAATGGCTTGGACTACAGGTGTGGCAGTGAAAATTACTAACAGTTGGATTAAGTGTATATTTTGAAGGTGGTGCCAATAGAAGTTGTGGATGGATTAGATACAGGGAAGGAAAAAAAAAAACAAATCAAGAACAACTCTAGGTTTGAGAACTGTGAACATGGTGAAATATCCACATCAGTCAGCCTCATATTCTTAGAAGACTTTGTCCCATATTTTATCCCCAGTCCCACATACTGTGCAGAGCACTCAGTGATCACAGCTACCACCTACACTGGACTTAAGGAATGGTGCATGTTCATACCAACATGGACAGTGGTTGTCATCACTGAATTTTGACCTAAAAACTCAAGTATTTCTTCATTCAATGAAATTTTTCTTCACGGAATCCATTTCCTCACCTGCCTTCATCCAACTTCTATTTACCTTTCAAAGTTCAATTCAAATATCAATCTGTGCCTTCTACTACCACCATCGCCTTGAACTAGGTTAGATCCATACATACATACTCCATTAAACATCCTATAGAGGCAGTTAGTTCCATTGGTTAATATCATAGTTTGGCAAACTTTTTGTATAAAGGTCCAGCGAGGTAGTAAATATTTAAGGCTTTATGGGATATATGTAATCTCTACCACATATTCTCTGTTGTTTTTTGTTTGTTTTTTTGTTTTTTACAATTCTTTAAAAATGTAAAAACCATTCTTAGCTCATTGGTCATACAAAAACAGGCCTGGATTTGGCCTGAAGACCACAGTTTGTAAACCCTAGTAAAAGTATGGTGTCCAGATTGTCTGAATTTAGATCTTTTTTCTGCTACTAGTCAACTCAAGAATAAGACATATCACTCAACCTCTCTGTGCTTTAGTTTCCTGTTGGGAGGCAATTATCCATGGTCTATGTCATTTCTGCACATCTTGCGAGCAGAGGAACTAAATAACTTTTTTCTAGACTACCTTTTTAAGGATATGTGTAAAAAGAACAGCCTTAGAATAAAGTGTCCTTCTGGAGTAAAGAGCATCTTATTTACTGTCTAGTAATGACAACATCTAATGATAATATCTCCCTCTAAGGAAAAGAGCAGGCCTTCTTGAGCCCATTACAAAAGATTTGGGTTTCCTGAGCTCTGAGTTCCTCAGCTATAACACAAACCCACTGCATGTGCATCTACCTACAAACATCAAATCCATGCAGCCTGCTTTGCCTGGAGTATTTATTTCTGACCCAGGAGTCTCATATATTTCATCAGTTTCCATGTAACTTGTTAATTTATAAAGTAATATAAAATCTCACATTCTTCATGGTTGTAGACATTTCCTCAGAGATAGTATCTACCTTATAGCATTGTGGAGAACAGTAAATAAGTTAATATATTAAAGTTTGCACTTAAAACGGTACTTGGCACAGAGTTCAAAATTATAAAAATTTCAGATATCATTAATACTGAAACTCTTTGTACTTTATAGCAAATTATCACAATTTGATTATATACACATTTTTTGTCATAATTTGCTTATTTTCTTACCCCTCACCAATCTGTAGGCTCTATGAGGGCAAGTGGAATCTAGTAGACACTTGAAATACTTCTTGAATTAAATAAATAATTATGATCCAGCAATTCAATTTCTGGGTATTTAATAAAAAGAAACAGAACCACTATCTTGAAAAGATGCCTGCACCCTCATGTTTATTGTAGCATTGTTTACAATAGCAACCATGAAAACAATCGAAGTGTCCACTGACTGATGAATTGTATTTTTAAAATGTGATATATATCAGAGTGGCCAGAGTGAACAAATCAGGAGACTATAGATGCTGGCTCTCCAGCATCTGTGGAGAAACGGGAACCCTCTTGCACTGGTCGTGGGAATGCAAATTGGTGCAGCCACTCTGGAAAACAGTGTGGAAGTTCCTCAAAAAATTAAAAATTACCCAACAATAGCACTGCTAGGAATTTACCCAAGGGATACAGGAGTACTGATGCATAGGGGCACTTGTACCCCAATGTTTATAGCAGCACTCTCAACAATAGCTAACTTATGGAAAGAGCCTAAATGTTCATCAACTGATGAATGGATAAATAAATTGTGGTTTATATACACAATGGAGTACTACGTGGCAACGAGAAAGAATGAAATATGGCCTTTTGTAGCAACGTGGATGGAACTGGAGAGTGTTATGCTAAGTGAAATAAGCCATACAGAGAAAGACAGATACCATATGTTTTCACTCTTATGTGGATCCTGAGAAACGTAACAGAAACCCATGGGGGAGGGGAAGAAAAAAGAAAAGGAGGTTAGAGTGGGAGAGAGCCAAAGCGTAAGAGACTCTTAAAAACTGAGAACAAACTGAGGGTTGATGGGGGGTGGGAGGGAGGGGAGGGTGGGTGATGGTTATTGAGGAGGGCACCTTTTGGGATAAGCACTGGGTGTTGTATGGAAACCAATTTGACAATAAACTTCATATATTGAAAAAAATAATAAAAAATAAAATGTGATATACACATACACTGGAATATTATTCAGCCTTGAAAAAGAAGGAAATCCTGCCATTTACAATGTCAGGGATGAAACTTGAGGGTATTCTAAGTGAAATAAGTCAGACAGAGAAAGATAAATATTGTATGTTATCACTTATATGTGGAATCAAAAAAAAGAAAAAACTGAACTCATAGACACAAAGAAACAGACTGATGGTTGTCAGGCGCAAAGATAGAAGGTGGGTACAATGGGTGAAGATGGTCAAAAGATGCAAAAGATCCAGCAATAAGATAAATAAGTCCTGGGGACATAATGTACATCATGGTGACTGTACTTAACTTGCTGTACTGTATATTTGAAATATACTAAGAGAGTAGATCTTAAAAGTTCTCACCACAAGATAAAAAAAACTCTAGGAGATGGTAGATGTTAACTAAATTTATCATGGGAATCATTTCACAGTATATACATATATCAAGTCATTATGTTGTGCACCAAAAGTGAATACAATGTTGTATGTCAATTATATCTCAATATTTTAAAATTTGTGTTAATAAGAAATGAAAGTGTTTCATTATCCCCCCCAAAAATGAAACAAATAGTGAATGTTTCCTAACTTGTCTTTCATAACTTTCAACTATTTGTCTTTTAGCACTAAGTTCTAGGGAATTCATTTGCATCATATTTTAGATTGTTATGACTTGCATCATACTTCACAATATTCATATTTTCAGATTACAGCCATGTCTAGTCTACTTATAAACTTATATAAAGTTTTTTTCTCTTGTTTCATTTCAAAGAGCTATTTCTTACTCTCCAATTTTTTCTTTTTCAGAGTAGCCTTTATTTTGTGGATACAATATCATCTCAATCATTTCTGAAAAAAAAAAAGAGAATTTAAGTCATCGGTTTCCTCTTTAACTGTTTCCTCAGTATTCATTTATTTACTAGTTTAGTTGTTCTTCTTCACACTATTAACAATGTCTAGTGATTTTTAGTAATCTACCCAGAGTTTATAAATGCAAAGCATCTCTAGCTAGTGTATCAAAATCACTGCATTCTTCTCTTGAGAGCAGAGCCCTGGCCGTGGTGGATGGACACAAAAGTGAAGCCAGGAGAACTGCCTCTCATGCTTCTTGAGGAATTGATTTCATAAGGCAAATCTCTGTGTCCATTTCAGTGGACTCAGATTATGACATTCCACCCTCCAAGGAAGACCCACCCACCCCACTCCACCCCCTGCCACTTATGAAAAACAAGGCTGTCTTCAGCTACTGCCTAGAGAGGGAATGCCCATATGGACACTCTCTGGGCCTGACCCAGCTCCAGCAATCTTGACTTAATGATCCTACCATCTTCCCACAGCCTATTACCCAGTGCATCCTTCCAAGCATCTATGACTATTAACTTGTCCAGTATATTGTTTTTTAGGGTCTTTGCTTTTGCCAAAAATCCAATCCCTTCCTTCACATCTTCCAGAAACCCCTCCTCTGTTGCACCAACAGAATATACATGATTTCTAGTACTGCTGCAGTCACTACTGTTAAATAATGAAGAATTTGGAAAGGAGCTTATGTAACTGAGTCAGTCAGCCATCTTGAATCAGAAAGCTGTTCAGCATTTAAACACACTAACATCACTCTTGGTTTAAAAAACACTTAGATTTGACTTTTAAAATAGTTGATTGCATGTACCGTCTCTAATGCTCTCTTCCACTTCCTTCTCATGCTAGGTGTAGTCATGCTTCTGTCCCAAGCAGTCCATCAAAAGTATTATTGTCAAGGTCACCCAGGGACCTTCATGCCACTAATCCAATGGATACTTTTAAGTCTGTATCTCTTGATTTCTCTGCATCATGTAACAGTGTATAACCATTATCACTTTCTTAAATTGCTCTCATCCCTCAGCTTCCCTAATAACAAATATTCTAGATTTTTCCTTCTACATTTCCAATATTACTTTTTCATTTGCTCTCATTCTCTTTCTCAATGATTCTAAATTCTTCCTCTTTTTTTTCCCTCCACTCACTCCCTGGGTTATCTCACCCACTCAATTCTCTCTACATGCTGATGTCACTTGGATATGTATATTCAGGCTAAATCTTATTCTAGAGCACATCAAACATTGGACATTTCCAGTGGACATGTCCATTGGACATTTTCAGTGGACATGTCCATTGGACATTTTGTTGGCACTTCAAGTTCAACACACAAAACCAAATTTACCACCTTCCTCCATTAAGTCTATTTTCTCTGGTCTCTTATTTCATCAGTAGCCCACCATGCTTCCAACTGCCAAGGCCAGACACACCCATGTATCATCCTAAAATTCTTCCCTCATTCTCCATAACATATCACCAACACATTAGAGCCTTGATATTTCTTAAATTCTCCCACTTCCTTCCAGTGATGGATATTGCTGGCATTGCTGGTTTCATACCTAGCTACTATGCCAATTCAGGTATCCACCCCTTCTCCATGTAGCCCATGTGCCTCAGGATAAATTGATGTCAACCTCTACTCCAGTAGTTAGCCTGAAGAGAGACAGGGCCTCAGCATCATTCCAAACTTTCAACAGTACGTATGGCAAATGGACACAAGCCTGTATGTACCAGGTACTATTGACCATGACGGATAAAGTAGAAATATCATTGGAGCTTTTTTTATAATATGTGCCCTTCCAGGTTTGTAAATGGTTGAGGGCAGCAGTTAATTTCCATATATACTTCTGTAACGGTCCTTCTTGTAAATGAGGACTGGGTGCAGAAAATCCCTCACCATGCCAAACAATTGAGCCATTAGTAGTGGTGTTGATAGTTTGATTATGAACACACAATTGTAGATTTTGTAATGAATTTTTAAGGCAAGCTGAGCCCATAAGGCTGTAATCAATGACACTTCCATAGGAAGTATTTAAAAGAACTAGCTCCATATCCCCTATACATGTTTCCCAAGTCACCCATCCATCCCATTCTGACAACATACAAGTAGCACAAGACAGAAGCATTGGAGGAGTGCCATCAATTGTAAGATTGGAGCCAGAGAATGGGCTGATAGTAAGAAAATATGTTTGTGCTGGGTCCTGTTTTTAAAAATAGATAGCTATGCTTGAGGCTTACTCTTGAGGCAGTTGTTAACCATTTTAATGTAAGGCATAACGTTGTTCATGAACAGTGGCCCTTACACTAAATTTGAATTCTGTATAGGATATTCCAGTCCCATATAAGGAGGCTGCATTTTGGCAGTAATTGGCTCCATACGCCCATTTTCTTGTCATCCAAGCCCTTTTAATGGATTATAATTCATTTTGGACATAATATTGGTTGCAGCAGGAGAAACATAAGGAACATTAGTATATGCTTCCCTTTGACTTAATAGGTCTCTTCCCCCTAGATTAATGGCTCTACCAGTAACATAAGGCTGAATAGTAGCAACCTGGCCTCCAGGCTATTTACATAGAAAAATTTCAACACTCTGCTGGATATCAGTAGCTTTTCCTACACCCGTAAAGACTGCGGATACAGGATGAGGTGGTCAATTCTTTATGTTTTTAATATGAAATTTATTGTCAAATTGGTTTCCCTACAACACCCAGTGCTCATCCCAACAGGTGCCCTCCTCAATGCCCATCACCCACCCTCCTTTCCCTCCCACTCCCCATCAAACCTCAGTTTATTCTCAGTTTTTAAGAGTCTCTTATGGTTTGGCTCTCTCCCTCTCTGTTTTTTTTTCCTTCCCCTCCCCCATGGTCTTCTGTTAAGTTTTTCAGGATCCGCATAAGAGTGAAAACATATGGTATCTGTCTTTCTCTGCCTGACTTATTACACTTAGCATAACACTCTCCAATTCCATCCACGTTGCTACAAAAGGCCATATTTCATTCTTTCTCATTGCCACGTAGTATTCCATTGTCTATATAAATCACAATTTCTTTACCCATTCATCAGTTGATGGACATTTAGGCTCTTTCCATAATTTGGCTATTGTTGAAAGTGCTACTGTAAACATTGGGGTACAAGTGCCCCGATGCATCAGCACCCCTGTATCCCTTGGGTAAATTCCCAGCAGTGCTATTGCTGGGTCATAGAGATCTATTTTTAATTTTTTGAGGAACCTCCACACTGTTTTCCAGAGTGGCTGCACCAGTTTGCATTCCTACCAACAGTGCAAGAGGGTTCCAGTTTTCTCCACATCCTCTCCAGCATCTATAGTCTCCTGATTTGTTCATTTTAGCCACTCTGGCATGAGGTGGTATCTCAATGTAGTTTTGATTTGTATATCCCTGATGAGGAGTGACATTGAGCATCTTTTCATGTGCCTGTTGATCATCTGGATGTCTTCTTTAGAGAAGTGTCTATTCATGTTTTCTGCCCATTTCTTCACGGCATTATTTATTTTTCAGGTGTGGAGTTTGGTGAGTTCTTTATAGATTTTGGATACTAGCCCTTTGTCTGATATGTCATTTGCAAACATCTTTTCCCATTCTGTCGGTTCCCTTTTAGTTTTGTTGATTGTTTCCTTTGCAGTGCAGAAGCTTTTTATCTTCATGAGATCCCAATAGTTCATTTTTTTAATCATTTTTTTAACGTTGATTTTTGACAGAGAGAGAGATATAGAGTGAGAGTGGGGGAGGAGCAGAGAGAGAGGGAGACACAGGCTCTGAAGCAGGCTCCAGGCTCTGAGCTGTCAGCACAGAGCCCGACGCAGGGCTCGAACCCACAAACCGCAAGATCATGACCTGAGCCAAAGTCGGATGTTTAACTGACTGAGCCACCCAGGCTCCCCGCCAATAGTTTGTTTTTGCTTTTAATTCCCTTGCCTTTGGAGATGTGTCAAGTAAGAAATTGCTGCAGCTGAGGTCAGAGAGGTTTTTTTCCTGCTTTCTCCTCTAGGGTTTTGATGGTTTCCTGTCTCACATTCAGGGCCTTCATCCATTTTGAGTTTATGTTTGTGAATGGTGTAAGAAAGTGGTCTAGTTTCATCCTTCCACATGTTGCTGTCCCGTTCTCCCAGGACCATTTGTTAAACAGACTGTCTTTTTTCCATTGGATATTCTTTCCTGCTTTGTCAAAGATTAGTTGGCCATACCAAAGTGGCCAATTCTTAGGCCAAAACTTGGAAGCAATGATGGTGACGTTAGCTCCTGAGTCTACCAGGCCAGGAAACGATTTTCCATGAATTGTATGCTCCTCTAAGGCCTTCTGTCCTTTAGAAATGTTTGCCAAAATACCTGTTTGCCAGTAGATCCAAACCCTCCCTGCCATTCTATCGGCGTGGGATTTAAAGCAATGTAAGGCAACAATAATAGTTGAGCAATGCAATCTCCTACCATGAAACGCCAAGGAACAGAGGTACTAATCATTACTAAAATTTCATCCTTAAAATCAGCATCTATGATTCCTAAGTGGACATGAACTCCCTTGGACAAGACTACTTAATCCAATAAGAAGACCAACAGACCCTGAAGGAAGAGGGCCATAAATCCCAATTTTAACCTGATAAATTCCAACGGAGAGTTCGAGGACCAGAGAATCTGGGGCAGGGATATCTAATGCAGCGCTCCCTCCTGTGGCATGGAGGAGGTCATGGCCAGATTTGAGTGATAAGTCCCCGTCGCTCATGGGATAACAGCGTGGAATCTCATTCCCCATATTGTTTACCTTCCGGCCCTGGGGAGGGCCCATTATCCCCTTTCTCGACGAGGAGACAGGGGAGCTCCATTTTTATCGACTTTGGATGTACATTGATTAGCAAAATGATAGCCTTTATTGCATCGGGGGCATAACCTAGGAGGTTTAGTATTTCGTTCTGGTAGGAGAACCAAGGTAGATCCTGGGAATTGTTACGATTCGGCTGTCTACAATCCCTTTTATAATGTCCCAATTTGCCGCAGCGAAAACACTTGGACTGTTTGTAAGGTCCAGTGCCTTGAATAGCCGCTGACAGTAACCCCATTTTATAGGCCTCTGAGCCGATATCTTGATAGGCCTTTAAATAATCAGCTAAATCACCCCCTTGAGACTTCACTGGGCATAAAGCTTGTTGGCATTCCTTATTAGCGTTACCAAAAGACAGCAGCTGTAAGAGGAGATCGGTAAGCCCGCCCCAGAAACGGTTTTTATAATAACATCATTTAGCCAACATCCTTTAGCTGGGCGATGAAATCTACATCAGGCTTGTTAAGACTCTGTTTAACTTGAACAAAAGAGGGTGTCACCTGTCCCGGGATAGCTATTTTCTCCCAGGCATTAAGGCAGCACAATGTAACTTGCATCACTGGTTGATCATCACGCTGAAGCCGAACCTGTATGCCAAACCCTTGTCCGGCCAGTAAATTGTTCTAGGGTAATGGGCACAGGAGCTTTGGCGGCGGCATCACGCCGGGCCTGTATCTGTGCTTCATCCCACCAGGTTCTAAATTGCAAAAATTCAGAAGCACTTAGGACAGTGCGACCTAGGACCTCCCAGTCCTACGGAATGAGTCACTCTGAATTTCGCTAAACCAGACACCAATCCCAAAATATAGGGGGAAGTAACACCGTATTGTATGCAAGCCTGTTTCAAATCCTTAATTAC
The DNA here is from genome assembly GCF_018350215.1 of Panthera leo. Classification (NCBI taxonomy): domain Eukaryota; kingdom Metazoa; phylum Chordata; class Mammalia; order Carnivora; family Felidae; genus Panthera; species Panthera leo. The sequence continues at coordinate 52,244,174 of NC_056681.1, read as the reverse complement.
CTTAAAACTTAAAGGAACATCATCAAATTGTTGCCCTCCTGAGTATATTGCTGATCAGGAGGAATTTGGGGAATGTTGACAGGATAAACTGCAGGCATACTAGCCATTAATTCAGTGTCCCTGCAGCCTCAGCTTGTTGAAGCATCTGCATCATGGAGGACACAGGAACTGTGATTCTCCAAGCGGAGGTATCAAAAAATGGGTTTTTTGAATAAGTGGAGCATTTAGTTTCCTCAAAAAGATTGACAGGCCCAGGGCCATGGGGCAGTGCAGGAGGCAGGGGTGCGGAAGCTTGAGCTGAGACTATCTCTAGGCCATTAACCCGGCACCCTATAGGTTTCCGTTCCTCCGGTGGTGGGGGTAGGGGCTCGGGTTCTTCATTATCTACAAGCTCATGATCATTTTCAGCCAGTGAGGGGTTGTGAGGACCAATGCTCCCTCCTTCCCCCGATTCTGACTTCAAGGGCTGTAAAGCCAGGGAAATTACATTACATAAAGACCATATGGAGAGAGGGATGGCTTTTCTTTGTTGATGAGTTCGGAACAAAGCACATAAAATCAAATTCCATTGTTTCTGATTCAAAGCATTTTTGCCAGAAGGCGTAAACCAATAACAATGTTTCTTTACTAAATGAAACAAATCCTCAAATGCGAACGTTTCACTTTTATCCCTGAGCTCTTTAGTAACGCCTGCAGGAGCTGAATATATGAGTCATAACTAAATGAGGTGGCATTCCCCATACTTGCCCCACAGAAATCCCAAAGGATGAGCTTCCCCCGGCTCAAAGGTTCCCTTTGGTTCCTTCCCCACTTCTTCAGCGGTGTTGGCACACTTCGACCTTCAGGCCCCTGTTCCAGCACCAGCTGAAGAGAGACAGGGCCTAAAGGTGCGGTGAGGAGAGAATTACAAAGCAGGGGGCTGACTCTCCAGTAGCCAAAGCACCGGTTCCTGCCTCAAGCCTCTTTTAATTTTGCAATATGTCTGATAACAGCAAGCACATACAACATAGTGTTTGTCATCTTGCCAGGTCATGCACTTGAAGTGTATTCCATACTGGGTCATGAGTACCTTTGGCGCCAGACAAAACATCCTTATCCCCAGGCCTGGGGCCCACATGATGTCCTTCTGAAGAGAACGTGCAGTCCAAGGTTTTCCGCCTGGGAACGGAACTGCTTTCAATTCCTTGCTGCTCCGTCCCTTTCCTTCAGGACATTCTTATGGTGGCTCTGGCTTCTTGTTCTCCAATATTAGCCTATTGGCTAAATATAATCCCATTCCCCTGGATGGTGATTAGTTTAGGAATTGGCATGGAATGCACTTTGGCCAATAAAAGCCATGAAGAGGTTTGCAGAGAATTTTGATTTGCAGGAAATTTCTCCCTAGTCTGGGAATGCTTCAAGAATTGATCTTCTCGCTTCCTTTGTGCATTTCATGTGTATGATATGAGGTTTGAACATGCTGCAGCAATTTTGCTGCTATACCCTAAGAATAAAGTAATGAAATAAAGAAAAGCAACACCAATAAATTCATTTCTTGCCTGTCCAGATGATGGATTGTCTCTATGACTAGGCCCATGATACAGATCTAGAGAACTATAGTCTAGAAAGCAATCTAAATATTCCACTATAAAAGTATAAAACCAGCAACATTTGTAAGTAATACAATGGCATCTAAATAAATCAGATCAATTTAAGAATAAACACCCAACAAGATAAATTCAATTAGTCAGTCAAACTTAAGAGAGACAAAAGTTAAACTGAATTGCTCTAAACTTACTGTACAATCAAACCAAATGTCTTCTAGTGTGTGTCTTGCCCAGGTGACTAAAATGGTGTTTATTTTATAATTTATGATCAAAAACAGAACAAAAATTTTACATTTCTTTTCTTATTTTCAAACAGACCTCAAATATGTATAAGTAGGTCAATGGCCATCAGTATGTACCTGTCACTTACATAAATGAACAATATCATCTTTACACAAAGAATGTGGTGACTATATAGAACAACAACAACCTGAATAACAGGTTCTTGTGGTAACTAGGGCTGAATGAAAGAATAATTTAGTATAGATTTTAGTTTATATTAGGACAAAATTCTGAACCAAAAGATTAAAAACAAGTTTGGGTACTTGGACAAGCACCTCAGAATGAGAGGAGACTGAATTTGGAAAGTGATTTTTAAAAAGTCTTTATATCAGGGCACCTGGGTGGCTCAGTTGGTTAAGTGTCCAATTTCGGCTAAGGTCATGATCTCATCGTTCATGAGTTTGAGCCCCGCATCCAGCTCTGTGCAGACTGCTCGCAGCCTGGAGCCTGCTTCTGATTCTGTATCTCCCTCTCTCTCTGCCCTCCACCACTCACAGTCTCTCTCTCTCTCTCTCTCTCTCTCTCAGAAAAAAAAAAAAAACATTTTTTAAAAAGTCTTTGTGGGGGCGCCTGAGTGGCTCAGTCAGTTGAGCCTCCGACTTCGGCTCAGGTCATGATCTCACAGCCTGTGAGTTTGGGCCCCGTGTGGGGCTCTGTGCTAACAGCTCCGAGACTGGAGCCTGCTTCAGATTCTGTGTCTCCCTCTCTCTCTGCCCCTTCACCACTCATAGTCTGTGTGTGTGTGTGTCTCTCTCTCTCTTTCAAAAATAAACAAACATTAAACAATTTTTAATTAAAAAAAGAGTCTTTGTATCAATTCTGTGTATCAATTCTATGTACCTACCAAGCATCGAGTTTTTACCAGCAGATTGGAATCACCGTTGCTTCTAGAACTATATTCATTACTGAATTTTAGTAGACTGTATTCAGCCTTTGCTGATACAGTCACACAAATTGAAGAAATGAAGTACAGAATGAGATAAGACAAGGGACCTATTGGCCTTTATAACACATTAGATGCCATGTTTGATGTGTCCTTCATAGTGTTGGACTGAAATGTAAACATACAAGTGTTCAAACAAGACACTTCCCAAATGTCTCCCATGTTCTGAAGGCAACAAGGGAAGTGAACTAGCTTGCAACCATCTAGAAGACAGTCATCTATTCACACTGAAGGACACTATCCTTTCTTTAAATTCCAACCATCACATCCCCCTTCTCTCAAAAAGTTTGCATTGTTTACACCATGGGAAATGGTGTGGGAATAACAGATGTTGAAAATAAGAACACTCTAATCTCCGAAGAGAAATCTCAAAATTTGGGATATTGGTGTGGGGTATGGCTGAGTGATTCAGAATCCATGAAGTGCTGAATTTCAGGGCAAATGGATGTCATTGTAGTTAAGCTGGTTCTAGAATTATGAGGCTGAAGTGTTAGATGGGTCATTGGTATGGGTCCAGAAGTGTCTGTTCTGATGGCAGGGGTGCAACAAAGAGGAAACAGTGAGCCAATGGAACAGTGTGGTGATTTTCACAAGATTACAAAAGGTAGGTTATAGACATTGTCTGTTGCCTTCTTGTTACCCATTTACTTGTTTTCCTTGCCAAGAGAGCCTCAACTTTGTTCAGAATTATGGTGGCCTCATGATCAGGTTCATGATTGGTCTAACCCTTAAAACTAGGTTGGCCTAGTTCTGGGTGGTAAGATGCAATAAGAAGTCTATTGAGGAAGGGTTTTCTGGAAATATTTTGCTGTTTTGATGGTAGGAAAAAATTGTGCTGGTGACTCCTATTTTCCTTGGAGCTATGAGAGCCATCTCTTGATCATGGGGAAATGGCCAAGAAAATAATAGACTCTAGCTCTAGTATGAAATTATTATCTCCTTACTTCCAGATGTCTTATTTGGGAGAAAATAATCTATTTAAGCCATTGTTAGTCAGACGTTATTGCTGAAAACAATCTTTACTGATACAACTAACAATTGTAGTATATTTTTATATATATAGTATATAAAGTATATATATATAGTATATATAAAATATATATACTACATATATATAAGTATATGTACTTATAAGTATAAGTACATATATATAAGTATATAGTATATATACATAGTATAGTATATATATAAAAATATATAAAATATATATATAGTATATAAAAATATAGTATAATTAATATAATTACTATAATAATTATAGTAACAATTTTCAGATTCCTTCATTCATTGTTGGTTAATTTATTAGTTTTCTAGGGCTGCAGATTGGGTGGCCTAGACAACATAAACTTATTTTCTCACAGTTCTGAGGGCCAGAAATCTGAGATCAAGGTACCAACAGGGTTGTTTTTTTTTCTGAAATCCTCTTGCCTGCTTCATGGATGTCTATCTTCTGCTAGTGTCTTAAAGTTTATTTATTTATTTTTGAGAGAAAGCGTGTGTGTGCAGGGGAGGGGCAGAGAGAAACACAAAGAGAGAATCCCAAACAGGCTCCGCACTGTCAGCACAGAGCCCATTGTCGGGCTTGAACTCATGAACTGTGAGATCATGACCTGAGCCTAAATCAAGAGTCAGACACTTAACCGACTGAGCCACCCATATGCCCCATATCTTCTCATAGTGTCTTCACATGGTCTTCCTTCTGTGTGTGTGTGTGTGTGTGTGTGTGTGTGTGTCCAATTTTCCTCTTGTTATAAAGACACCAGTCATGTTGTGTTAGGGCCTACACCAAGGACATCATTTTATCTTAATTACCTCTTTAAAGACCTTACCTCCAAATATAGTCACATTCTGAGGTATGGGGATTGGACCTTAACATATGAATTTGGTGGGGGGGGGGGGGGGAGGGATAGTATTCAGTCCATAGCAGACAACTACAACTAACATTTAATATTTATGGTTCTCAGACTCTTTCAAATGACTGTTGGACAACCATAGCATAGGGTCTTTAAGGAGATTATATTTGTCATTTTTTTCTACTCATTCATTCAACAAATAATTAAATGTGACTGGTGTTATAATAGATGCTGGAGGTGAATACAAGGGAAACTAAGAGAAGCTTCCTTCTCTTTAATACTGTATAGATAGTCGAATGTGTGGACTAGAATTGGAAGGAATTCCAAAGGTCATCCAGACAGGGCTGTAAAATGTAAGAGTTGGAAGGACCTGGCCTGTTGTCTTGTTCAAGTTCTCCATTTTATATTTGGGAAGTCAGCAGCCTTCTTATATTTCAGAACCCACTTTACAAACCCAGGCAAGTGGGTTCTCTCTAGTCAAAGAATCTTCTTAAAATATCCCAATAAACCCAGTTAAAGAGTCTTAGGATTAGTGGGGGTAAAATGACATTTTATGAGCACTTACTGTTATCTAGGCACGATGCTATGAACTCTCATGGGGGACAAGCCCACTTCATGTGAGCCCCACTTTGGGTAAAACACAAGTCCTGCTTTGGGTGAGCCCCACTTCTCTCTCTCTCTCTCTTTGCCCCTCCTGGGATTCTATCTCTCTCTCTCTTTGCCCCTTGCTCACTTATGCCCTCTCACTCTCTTAAAGGGAAAAAAAAAAAAAAGAGTACACTTATGATGACCACTGAGTAATGTATATAATTGGTGGGTATATTGGGGCACCTAGGTGGCTCAGTCAGTTGAGTGTCCAACCTCAGTTCAGGTCATGATCTCAGAGTTCATAAGTTTGAGCCCCACGTCAGACTCTGTGCTTACAGCTCAGAGCCTGGAGCCTGCTTCAGATTCTGTCTCTCTCTCTCTCTCTCTCTCTCTCTCTCAAAAATAAACAGTAAAAACAATTTTTAATAAAAAATTTTAAAAACAGAATTGGTGAGCATATGGTACACTTGAAACTAATACAACACTATGCATTAATTATATTGGAATTAAATAAATAATAAATAAATTTTCTAATTAAAAAAAAAAAGAATCCTTGGTTTTGGTCCTGGTTCTGCTACTAGCCATTTTATGGCTTTTAACCAATACCTTAAATTCTGGCCTTAGTTTCTTATGCCTACTTACAAGTATGTGGGCAAGAGTCATACTTTAAGAAACATAACTGAAGCACTAGTGAGCCAAGAACTAATTTCCTGAACTAACTCTTGCTAATGTACTAACAAAAAAGATCAGGCATCTCTCAGAACCCTAAATAACAGATGTATTGTAATGAGGCTTTTCTGGAAATAATGCCCCACCTTTGTCACCTAAACCATATAAGGAGGGAACAGTGGCACCATGGCAAGCTGGTGAAGAAGATATATTTACTTAGGCAGGGCCTTTCAACATCCTCAAATTATGTCAAACAATGCTGGTTGACACAAAGCAGTCTCCATCTGGCATACAATATGCCCAGTAACATAGCATGTATTATTGACAAACACAATGACAAGTGTCTGTATTTTCTATTTCTAATACATTTTCAGGGTGATTTTTATTTTCTGAGATTTTCCTCTATTTTCCAGATGTTATCTTTACAACTGAAAAGAAACACATCATTAAACTGGTGATAGTATCATTACATTAATATATATCTCAAAAACATGAACTAATTAGCAGTCAAAAAATGTAAAATATCAATAATAATTTTTCTAAAATCTAAATATGTATTAACTATGGACTGAAGAACATCAGGAGACCTCAGAGTACTCACAATCAATTCATAAATATTGTTTATTTCACTTAAGAAAGTATGAAAGATGATAGGGCACCTTGGTGCTCAGTTGGTTGAGCATCTGACTTCGGCTCAGGTCATGATATCATGGTTCAAGAGTCTGAGTCCCACATTGGGCTCGCTGCTGCCAGCACGGAGTCTGCCTTGAATCCTCTGTGCCCTTTTTTTCTGCCCCTTCCCCACTTATGCTCTCTCTCTCTCTCTCTCTCTCAAAAATAAATTTAAAAAAAAGGAAAGTATGGTACGCCTGGGTGGCTCAGTCGGTTAAGCATCCGACTTCAGCTCAGGTCATGATCTCACAGTCCATGAGTTCAAGCCCCGTGTTGGGCTCTGTGCTGAAAGCTCAGAGCCTGGAGCCTGGTTCAGATTTTGTGTCCAGCCCCCCCGCCCCTCCTTTACTCATGCTCTCTCTCTCTCTCTCTCTCTCAAAACTAAATAAATGTGAAAAAAATCAAAAAGAAAGTATGAAAGATGGTAAATATATTTTGGGGATTTCAGTGTTCACTGTAACTAGTAGAATAAGAAATAAAATAATGTTTCCCTTTAGAGGAACAAGAACAGAGCTACCATATGGTCAAGGACATTATGCCCGTCTATGTCATCTCAGAGAATAAAATTCTTGCACAAATGATATCCAGAAAGACAGCTGGCAGTGAACTGGAACTGAGTGAGGTATTTGGTTGCTAGGCAGCTTGGGGACACTGTTAAGGATGCACTGATCTTTGTCTCCCTGAGGATTCCATGCTGCTCTACCTGACCTACAATTTATGGACAGTGTTACTCAATCTAATGCTAAGAGAGAACAGGATGAGGGACGGAGGATCAAAAGGAAGAAAGGTCCTTTTGGTGTCAAATGTGGGAAAGACAGAATTCTACTGTAACAACAATTCTTCTGTAGCTATTCATACAGTTCATTCCTAGAATATAACTATTTCTTGCTGTGTTTCTCTGAACAACTTCTACAGGATAGCTGGTTAACCTGCTATTTTGTGGCAAGTTATTTTCCTTTGGGTTATTAATCAAAATAGAGTTTACCATAAATTTCTCTTTAAGTCTGGAAAATACTTTGCCATGCATGAAGGTGAAGTAATGTGGGCCTTTAAAAGCAGTGTATGCTTCGGGACTATATATATAGTCCCCCCCCCCCACACACACACATTTATGTATGGTACATGTGTGCATGTGAGCCCCTAAGCCCACTATAGAGAAGGCACATGAAATGAAAACATTTGAGTTTTTCCTCTCACCCCAGGACTTAGTGAGTCAGGATTGCTAAAGGGGAAAAAATCCCAGTAACTTTATTTATTTAATTATTTGTAGAGATGATGCTGTTTACCCTCAGTTATGAGGAACAAAATTTGAAAAGAGTGGGAGATCAGAGGATTTCAAAAAGAATAGGATGATTTAGCACAAGAAGCAAGTTAGCTATAAGCACATAATTAGGGTGCCTCAGGAAGTTACCATGAATGGCAAGTAGAAATGAGTGTCAATGGAGCAGAAAGGGTACCATCCAACCTGGAGAGCTAAGCACCAAAGATCTATGTTAAAAGAACATGGCCAACTGCAGAGCCAATCTGTAGGGACTCCCATAAACCAAAAATGGGACAATTTGAACAACAGAAAGAATAAGAACTGCAATAAATTTAAACTCATCAACTATTTTTATTTTTCTTTTTTATAAGTTTTTAAATGTTTATTTATTTATTTATTTGGGGGGGTGGAGAGAGAGAGAGAGAGCAGGAGAGGAGCAGAGACAGAAGGCGAGAGAGAGAGAATCCCAACCAGGCTCTGCACTGACAGTGCAGAGCCCAATGTGGGGCTCAAACCCACAAACGGTGAGATCTGAGCCACAATCAAGAGTTGGATGCTTAATCAACTGAGCCACCCAGGCACCCCTCATCAACTATTTTAAAATCCATGAATATTAAATAGTTACAAAAAGAAAAATATTTAACTGGTCAATCTGGGAGGATTATTTTGAAGTTTATTGCTTTGAAAACTAGCAAATAAAGTGCAAATCGAAGTCTTATCCTCAGGGTAACAAAATAGTTAATGAGAGGAAATTTCTCCTTGAAGAATTATTTCAGTTAATAAGTTGAAGAACAATAGAATCAGAATATCACCATTTTGCAACTAATGATCTAGGCAATGATCATCAGTGATTGCTCACATCACAAGACAACAGATTTTATATATCTCCTGGTAGAAGTACATAGCATCCCTTATCAAGTACTCCTCACACACACACATGCACACACACAAACAAACCTTCAAATGTAACTAGTAATTTATAGCAAACAGAAAGGGAAAAGAAATATGGTAAATGGGACACAATCAGAAAAATCCAACTGTAAGAAACTGTTTAGGATAAATGACTCCATTTCTCTAATAAGTGAAAGGAAAAAGGAATAGATGGCAGGGGATACCTTTAGATTAAGAAACTTAAGAGACATATAAATCCAGAAGGAGGGCAGAGCAGCATGGAACTTTTCTTTTGCATCCCTCATCCCAAAAATGCAGCCAAATCAACACTGAACCATCTTGCACAGCTAGAAAACTGATCTGAGGATTAACACAACAATCTGCACAACTTGAACTACAGAACTTGGCAGGTACATGGTGCAGAGAGGTGAACTTGGGGAGAGAGAAACTGTTGAGGGTAGGGAGCTGTTTTTGCCTGTGGAGAGAGGATGGAAACAGAAGAAGAGTCCAGGAAAAGCATTGCTCTATGCCCCCTGAGAGCAGCTGGAGAGAAAGAGAGTGGAGTGAGCAAAAAAGGAAGAATGGAGAAAGGGACTACAAGGGACTGAACAAAAAAGGGGGGGGAGGATACAGGAGACAGTCTAAATTCCACTAAGACGCCATAAAAAGGGGAGTTCAGAGTCTGAAACTCCGCAGTTTGATACCTGGAGGAGTTCTAGTGGGAAGAGCAAAGCCCAAGAGCAGACAGCAAGGTCTGAGGAGTCCTCAGGCCACATGGGGAATGGCTTTTTCCCTGCTGGGAGGACATTTGATAGAGGCAGTACAGTCTCCTCCAGCAGACCCCAGAGAACAGCCACTTTCGCTGGTGTTGAAACAAGGACATTAAGGGTTCACTGAAGCTTGGAGCCAGATGGGCATTGTGATTTACCATAATCCCTGAAATGCTGCTGCTACACAATCCCCTAAACTTTTTCTGGGGCAGGCTGGCACCAGCTGCAGTTTCTGTGCATCTGTGGCAGCACAGTCTTGAAAACATTCCTGGGGGCGGGCCGGCCTCCGGCCACTGCTCAGCAAACCCTCCCTCAGAGGGTCTGAGCAGGTCAAAGCCACAGGGCACTCAGAAGTGAGGTTTGGAAACACAGTCCCATCTGAGATAAAACTCGGGAGGGAGGTGACACCTGGCAGGCTGACAGCTTGGTCATGGACAGTGTAGAAGCAGGCAGTGGATGGAAGCCAGACACAAAGGAGGGGTGCTTGATTTCCAGTCTGTGAGAGCACAGAGCTCTGATACTAGAGACTGGGTAGCTGGGTGATGCCATTTTCACTCCTCCCACGCATGCACATGCACATGTATACCTACATAAGGATCCAGCCTGATTAACTAAGCAGCTCCATCTAGTGGAGAATGGAGCTGCTGAACCAAGACCCACCCAAATGGGCCAGAGCGCTCTAGTGGAACACCACAAATCTCTCTGCCTACTTAGTTTACATACTATAAAGTGCTCCATAGTTTGACTTCTAGGGGAAACTGGACATAATTTCAATTGTATTTCATTCTGTTCATGGGTCTATCTATTCAATTTTTTTTCTTTTTCTTTTCTTATTCTTGAATGCAGAAAGAGAAAAAAATTATTTTTATTTTCTGTTTTTATGAAAAAGATTTAATTTTTCTACAATATTTTTTACTTTTTTGTAAATTTTTTAGTTCTATTTTACGTTCATCATTTCATTTGATTCTATTTTATTGCATTCATTTTTTAAAAAATTTCTAACATTTTCCTTTTTTTAACCTTATTTCTTTCTTTTCCATTCTTTCCCTTTTTTCTCTAATCTATCAAACATCCTTCAAACCAGACTGAAATATACCTAGGAGCTAGCATCCTTTATTTGATTTTTTGTGTTGTTTTTATTTTTATTTATTTTCACTTTTATTTTGTTAATTCTTTTTCTTCCTTCAAAATTACAAAACAAAGGAATACACCTCAAAAGAAAGAACAGGAAGAAAGGACAGCCAGGGACTTAATCAACACAGATACAAGCAAGATGTCTGAACCAGGATTTAGAATCACAATAATAAGAATACTAGCTGGGGTTGAAAAAAGCATAGAATCCCTTTCTGTGGAGATAAAAGAGGTAAAATCTAGTCAGGACAAAATTTAAAATGCTATAACTGAGCTGCAATCTCAAATGTCTGCCATGGCAGCAAGGATGGATGAAGCAGAGTAGTGAATCAGTGATATAGAAGACAAACTTATGGAGAATAACAAAGCAGAAAAAAAGAGGGAAACTAAGGCAAAAGAGCACGATATGAGCATTAGAGAACACAGTGACTCATGAAAAAGGAATAACATCCAAATCATAGGGGTCCCAGAAGATGAAGTAGAGAAAAAGGAGTAGAAGGTTTTTGTGAGCAAATCATAGTGGAAAACTTTCCTAACCTGGGGAAAGACACAGACATCAAAATCAAGGAAGCACATAAAAATCCCATTAGATTCAACAAAAACCGGCCATCAACAAGGCATATCATAGTCAAATTCACAAAATACTCAGGCAAGGAAAGAATCATTAAATGGCAAGGGGAAAAACGTCCTTAACCTACAAGGGAAGACAGATCAGGTTTGCAGCAGACCTATCCACAGAAACTGGCAAGCCAGAAAGGAGTGGCAGGATATATTCAATGTGCTGAATCAGAAAAATATGCAGCCAAGAATTCTTTATCCATCAAGGCTGTCATTCAAAATAGAAGGAGAGGTAAAAAGTTTTCCAGATGAACAAAAACTAAAGGAATTCATGACCACTAAACCAGCACTGCCAGAAACTTTAAGGGGGACTCGGAGGGAAGAAAAGAAGAAAATAACAAAAAAGACCAAAAGCAAGTAAGATCAGAAAGGACCAGAGAACACCACCAGAAACTCCAACTCTACAAGCAACATAATGGCAATAAATTCATATCTTTCAGTATTCACTCTAAACGTCAATGGACTAAATGCTCCAATCAAAAGACATAGGGTAACAGAATGGGTAAGAAAACAAGATCCATCTATATGCTGTTTACAAGAGACCCACTATAGACCTACAGACACTTTCAGATTGAAGGTAAGGGGATGGAGAACCATCTATCATGCTAATGATCACCAAAAGAAAGCCGGAGTAGCCATACTGATATCAGACAATCTAGATTTTAAAATAAAGACTGTAAAAAGAGATGAAGAAGGGCATTATATCATAATTAAGGGGTCTATCTACCAAGAAGACCTAACAATTGTAAACATGTATTCTCCAAACATGGAAGCAACCAAATATATAAATCAGTCACAAACATAGAGAAACTCATTGATAATAATACCATAATAATAGGGGATTTCAACACCCCACTTACAGCAAGGAAAAGATAATCTAAGCAAAAAATCAATGAGGAAACAATGGCTTTGAATGACACACTGCACTGGATAGACTTAACATACATATTAGGAACATTCCATCCCAAAGCAGCAGGATACACATTCTTCTTCAGTGCACATGGAACATTCTCCAGAATAGATCACATACTGGGACACAAATCAGCCCTCAACAAGTACAAAAAGATCGGGATCATACCGTGCATATATTCAGACCACAGAGCTATGAAACTCGAAATCAACCACAAGAAAAAATTTGGAAAGATAACATACTTGGAGACCAAAGACCATCCTACTAAAGAATGAATGGACTAACCAAGAAGTTAAAGAGGAAATTAAAAAGTCTATGGAAGCCAATGAAAATGATAACACCACAGCCCAAAACCTCTGGAACACAGCTAAGGTGGTCATAAGAGGGAAGTATATAGCAACCCAGGCCTTCCTAAAGAAGGAAGAAAGGTCTCAGATACACAACCTAACTTTATACCCTAAAGAGCTGGAAAAGAGCAGCAAATAAAACCCCAAAACAGCAGAAGACAGGAAATAATAAAGATTAGAACAGAGATCAATGCTATCAAAGCCAAAAACAAACAAAAAAACCCCCAGTAGAACAGATCAATGACACCAGGAGCTGGTTCTTTGAAAAAATCAACAAAATTGATAAACCCCTAGCCAGTTCGATCAATAAGAGAATATTATGGGCAATTATATGCCAATAAAATGGGCAATGTGGAAAAAATGGACAAATTCCTAGAAGCATATAAACTACCAAAACTGAAATAAGAAGAAATAGAAAATTTTTAACAGACCCATAACCAGTAAATAAATTGAATTAATAACCAAAATTCTGCTGAAAAACAAGAGTTCAGGGCAAGATGGCTTTCCAGGGCATTTCTACCAAACATTTAAAGAAGATTTGACACCTATTCTTTTGACACTGTTCCAAAAAAATAGAAATGGAAGGGAAACTCCCAAACATATTCTATAAAGCCAGCATTACCTTAATTCCAAAATCAGACAAAGACCCCAATAAAAAGGAGAACTACAGACCAATTTCCCTGATGAACATGGATGCAAAAATTCTCAACAAGACATGAGCCAAACGGATCCAACAATACATTAAAAGAATTATTCACCAGGACCAAGTGGGATTTATACCTGGGATGAAGGGCTGGTTCACTAACCACAAAATAATCAATGTGATACATCACATGAATAAAAGGAAGGACAAGAACCACATGATCCTCTCAATAGATGCAGAGAAAGCATTTGACAAAATACAGCATTCTTTCTTGAAAAAAAAAACCCTCAACAATGTAGGCATAGAAGGATCATACCTCAAGATCATAAAAGCCATATATGAAAGACCCAATGCTAGTATCATCCTCAATGGGGAAACACTGAGAGCTTTTCTCCTACAGTCAGGAACATGACAGGGATGTCCACTCTCGTCACCATTATTCATCATAGTATTGGAAGTCTTTGCCTCAGCAAACAACACAAAGGAATAAAAGGCATCCAAATCGATGAGGAGGAAGTCAAACTTTCACTCTTCACAGACAACATGATACTCTATATGAAAAACCCAAAAGATTCCACTAAAAACTGCTAGAACTGATCCATGAATACAGCAAAGTCGCAGGATATAAAATCAATGCACAGAAATTGGTTGCATTCCTATATACCAATAATGAACCAGCAGAAAGAGAAATCAGGGAATCAATCCCACTCATAATTGCACCAAAAACCATAAGACACCTAGGGATAAATTTAAGCAAAGAGGTGAAAAATCTATACACTGAAAACTACAGAAAGCTTATGAATGAAATTGAAGAAGACACAAAAAAATGGAAAAATATTCCATGTTCATGGATTGGAAGAACAAATATTGTTAAAATGTCAATGCTACATATTCAATGCCATACCTATCAAAATAACACCAGCATCTTCACAGAGCTACAACAAACAATCCTAAAATTTGTATGGAACCAGAAAAGACCTTGAATACCCAAAGCAATCTTGAAAAAGAAAACCGAAGCAGGAGGCATCACAATCCCAGAATTCAAGCTGTACTACAAAGCTGTAATCGTCAAGACAGGATGGTACTGGAACAAAAACAGACACTCAGATCAATGGAACAGAATAGAGAACCCAGAAATGGACCCACAAATGTATGGCCAACTAATGTTTGACAAAGCAGGAAAGAATTCTCAGTGGAATAAAGCAAATGCTTCTGGGAAAACTGGACAGAGACATACAGAAGAATGAACCTAGACCACTTTCTTACACTATACACAAAAATAAACTCAAAATGGATGAAAGACCTAAATGTAAGAGAGGGAAGCCATCAAAATCCTCAAGAAGACAGGCAAAACCTCTTTGACCTCAGCTGCAGCAACTTCTTATCTAACGTCTCCAGAGGCAAGGGAAACAAAAGTAAAAATGAACTATTGGGACCTCATCAAGATAAAAAGCTTCTGCACAGCAAAGGAAACAATCAGCAAAACTAAAAGGCAATCAATGGAATGCGAGAAGATATCTGCAAATGACCTATCAGATAAAGGGTTAGTATCCAAAATCTATAAAGAATTTATCAAACTCAACATCAAAACAAAACCAAACCAAACAAATAATCCTGTGAAGAAATGGGCAAAAGACACGAATAGACATTTCTCCAAAGAAGACATCTAGACAACCAACAGACACATAAAAAAATGCTGAACATCACTCATTATCAGGGAAATACAAATCAAAACCACAATGAGATACTACCTGCAACAACAGATGTTGGCAAGGAAGCAGAGAAAGAGGATCTCTTTTCCACTGCTGGTAAGAATGCAAACTGTGCAGTCACTCCGGGAAACAGTATGGAGGTTCCTCAAAAAATTAAAAATAGAACTACCCTAGGATCCAGCAATTGCACTCCTAGATATTTATCCAAGGGATACAGGTATGCTGTTTTGAAGGGGCACATGCACCCCAATGTTTATAGTAGCACTAGCAACAATAGCCAAAGTATGGAAAGAGCCCAAATGTCCATCAATGGATGAATGGATAAAGAAGAGGTGGTATATATATACAATAGAGTATTACCCAGCAATCAAAAAGAATAAAATCTTGCCATTTGCAACTACATGGATGGAACTAGAGGGTATTATGCTAAGTGAAATTAGCCAATCAGAGAAAGACAAACACCATATGACTTCACTCATAAGAGGAATTTAAGATACAAAACAGATGAACATAGGGAAGGGAAGCAAAAATAATATAAAAACAAGGAGGGGGGACAAAACATAAGAGACTCTCAAATACAGAGAAAAAACTGAGGGCTACTGGAGGGGTTGTGGGTGGAGGGATGGGCTAAATGGGTAAAGTGGCATTAAGGAGGACCTTTGTTGAGATGAGTACTGGGTGTTATACATAGGGGATGAATCACTGGAATCTACTCCAGAAATCATTATAGCACTATATGCTAACTACCTTGGATGTAAATAAAAATAAAAATAATAATAATAACAAAATAAAAGATATTATAATACCTTCTTCAAAATTTAAAAAAGAGAGAGAGACATATAAACCAGTTGCAAAGAATGGGTGTTAATATTCTGAATCAAACAATCAAATTCTAAAAGGACTACTTTGGCCAACGTGAGCATTAATTGGATATGCAATGATATTAATAATTCTGTTTTTTGTATCATAATAGTATTTGTCTACTTTTTTAAAAAAAGTATTTTACAAATACATTCAAAAATATTATAAATTAAATGATATGCTCCCTGGGATTTATTTCAAAATAATGTAGGAGACTTAAGGATATGGTAAATGTGAGTAAAAGTGAAATAAGACTAGCCATGCATTGTCAATTGTTGAGGATTGATGATGTATATCCAGGAGGGGTTAACCATATATTTGAGAGAGAAAGAGAAAGACAGAGATAAAAGGATGTGGCCATCTCCTAGGCCATGCTACCACAGTGGAACAGAGGCCCCCAATAAACAAAACCATAAACCATAACTTTTGGGCCCTCACTTAAAAGACTTAAATGCAATCAGAATGTCATCAAACAGTACACAAAATAGGAGAGAGATGAAGGGGACACAACATGAACATGAGCATTTTCAGAAGTATAGTGGACTGAGGAAAATCATATTTTTAATTTCATCAGACCAAAATTTTATGTTCATAATCAAGACATAATGTTTTTTAAAAGGGAGTATTATTGTTATTATTGCACGTACAGAGAGTTGATAAAGGATATCAGTATTAAAACTTATGGCTAACATCACATTTAATGGTTAAAGACTGAATGCTGCTTCCCTTAGGTCAGATCAAGGCAAGAATGTACACTGGGAACATTCCTTGTGGGATGGGGAAGCACCAACAAACAACCCATTAGTTCCACATAAGGTGTTGTCTCTCACCATCTCTGTTCCTCCATCTTGGCCCTGAGAGAGGCCGTCTCTCTTGCTTCCCACATCAGAAAGGGTTCAAAGCCCCCTTGGACAAAAGCTCCCCTGGGGACCTCCTCACAGCCTTGAGAGCCAAAAAATGCCTGCTTCGGGAGGCCGCATCCTTGGCTCCATCAGCTCCGGAGAGAACTCACAGGGCACCCTGCTGGACGGCATCTGCCTAAGAATCCTCTTGAAAACAGCTATCTGACAGGCATCTGAGGCTTTCCATAAAGAGTAAGGTAACTGACCAGGCGCCTGGGTGGCTCAGTCGGTTAAGGGACCAACTTTGGCTCAGGTCATGATCTCACGGTTTATAAATTCGAGACCTGCCTCAGGCTCTGTGCTGACAGCTCAGAGCCTGTAGCCTGCTTCCAATTCTGTCTCCCTCTCTCTGCTCCTCCCCTGCTTGTGTTCTGTCTCTGTCTCTCAAAAATAAATAAACGTTAAAAAAAAATTTTTTTTTAAAGAGTAAGGTAACTGGCCTTTTGGGGGTACCTGACCCTCAATACAGTACTCCCATCAGCCTAACAGCATTTTAAGGTATGGAAAACGAGGGTCTCAGGGGTGATTTGCCTAATTCTCACATCTACTAAAACATAGCAGTGGCAGGATTCAAACCTACCAGGGTTTGTGACACCCAATACCAGGGTTTGTCCCCCCGCCCACCAGAACGTGCAGAAGCCTCCCCCACCCCGGGTTAGGCCAGGGAGTCGGGCGGAGCTGGCAGTTGGCGGGTCAGGGCGCGCGCAGGGACCCGCCTCCCGGAGGAGAAGCGGAAGCGGAAGCGCCATCAGACGGTAGCCATGGAGACGCGGGGGGTGGCGGGCAGCCACGGAGAAGCGCGACCTTTAACCTGCAGCCGAGGGTACGTCAGAGGCGACAGCAGACGGAAGTGCGGAGTCGGCGGCGGCTGGGCTGTGGGGTTGCGGGGCAGCGGGGCTGCGTGGCCACAGCAGGCCGGCTGCCATGGAGGTAACGCAGCTCGGGCGACCGGACTGGGACCGGGGCCCACCATCTCCCCGCGAGGCCTTCCCGAGCCGCGGTTTGAGACACGGGGATGGGTGCCGTGTGAGTTCTTGGCAGCCTTCGCTTTGCGCCCCGCAGCCCTGCGCTGCTCCGGTCTCTGCCCCTACTGCCCCAAACTCAGTCCCTAGATTACCTGGCTCCTTAGAGCCAGATTGTATATGATTTGCCACAGCGACAGACCCCCACCTTCCCTAACTCACATAGGAGTTTCCTACACTTGATTCCACGGAGAGGCTTTACCTGTAAAGGTTCCAGCGTTCTATCTGAGATTAGGAGAAGAGTTCTTGATACGTGGGTTTGATTTTGTTTTGCAGGATCCTGTTCAAGATGGGGTGGCTTCACCAGCCACCTCTGGGACCGGGAAATCTAAGGTGAAGAGAATACAGTACTTGACTAGCCAATTCACTGAAGAGTGGAAGGGTGATGAATGGAAAACTTTGGCATGGGTAGGAGGGTGGCCTATTTAAAAGAAACCCTTCCCCAAGGGCTCTTAACCAATCTGTTACCTTTTTTTTTTTTTTTTTTTTTAAGTTTCATGGTGTGAAAGGAATGGACCTTGTTTACTTCCTGCTCCCGGTTAGCACGGCTGAGAGATTCTGCAATTTTTCAAACATTAATCTATGAGGATTTATATAGTGTAGTGGAAAGAGCAGTGACATTAAGTAGGAGTCAACGGACTCAATTCTGTAGGTTACTACTACAGTATGAAAAAAAGGTTGAATTAGGTAATTTTTATGGTCTGGTACAACGTTTAACATTCCATGATTCTAAAAAGATAGTGGTTTATTGCTTGCATACTAAGTTTTCAGTACTTCCCTGAACAGTTACTTCATCATTTAAGCTTCATGGTAACCATGAGACAAGTACTTTTGTTATCCCAATTTTACAGATGAGAAAACTGAGCCCAGAGGTTAAGTAATTTCCCTGATTTCTTAAAAAGACTAAATGCACCCTGATTTGTCTTGTTGCTATATTTATGCTTACATATTTTCAGGTAGCCAAAGACATTTCAGCCTTGAATAATTTTACAGCTCCAAGGAACGTTAAGTAGAATTAGTCCCAGTCCCCTAATTTTACAATTAAATCAAAACCCAGAAAGTATCTTAACCTAAACAAGAATTTATGTGAGTAAGAGGATATGTGCTGTTTTTTATATTTCATAGCAGTCCCCTAACTGGTATTTATTGAGTTGAAGTTGCAGTTGCTACTTTTAAAAAATATGGTTTGGTTGACATGAAGATTTATTCAGTAGGATGTTTTTAAGAAGATATTATATTTCTTTTTTTGTGGTCTAAAAGGAACATGAGTTATAACAAATTAGTAATATCATTACATCTTTCAGCTGGAAACCTTGCCCAAGGAAGATCTTATCAAGTTTGCCAAGAAGCAGATGATGCTAATACAGAAAGCTAAAGCCCGATGTGCAGGTATTGAGTTGAAAATACTCATCTTTACCACAATCTCATTGAATCATGATTTAAAATACTAGGTTTTTAGTTGTATATTGGCTTATTTTGTTTACCAGTGAATCCAATAAAATCTTACTCAGTGTGAAATCTATTATTATTTAACATTCTAACCATTTACCTGTGATTTTTTTTTTTTTTTACCATTACACATCTCTAAACGGCAGTTATTTTTGAACTATTAAAATAATAAAAGTCAAGGAAGAGGATCTTAAAGAAAAATTTGGTTAAAATTAAGCATTTTTTTGGATTTGGATTGTATATTGATCTAGATAAATCATTTTTTTCTAGGGTAGTCAGTTGAAATGTCAGAGATAGAAGATTGTGAGCCCAAAGAAGTAAAAAGAGGCCTCAAGTAAAGTAATAAAATATTTCCATTCCTGGAATGTTGAAGTATATTTGTTGAAGTTGATTGATTGCCTGTTCAACTTTATATTCCTAAAGAATGTAGATATTAGTATTCTTTTCAATATGTGCGGTGAGGTCATGAATTTCCAATGACTTAACAAATGTTAATTGCTACAAGCCAAGATTTATTTTCTACTAGAAAAGGTCGCATTGTGTTTAGGGAGATTGGGCCAGTTTGTGATAAAGAGAGTAATAAATATATTTGGAAAGGTGTTCTAGGCTCCAGACCTGGACATGGGTTGATGAAATAGGTTAGTATTTATGCTTAATATGAGGTTAATTATTGCTTTAAGATTATACAGTAAGAAGTTATTTACAGCTAAAATACTATAATGTCTCAGATTTGCATCAAAAATATCAAGATAGGTAAGAAAAAAGGAAAAATACAGGTCAGGATGAAACAAGAGTCCATGTAATTATTGCTAAATTAAGGTGATGGGTGTATTAATCATACTATCCTTTCTACTTTTCTTATTTGTCTGGAATTTTCCATAAGAAAAAAGGAAAATAAAAGGTAATATGGGGTGAAATTAGTACTTTCTCAAAATATCTGCTGCTTTATTCTAATTTATAGTGTCTTTTTTTTTTTTCCTTAAAGAATGTACTTACCACTTTAGACAATAATTATTCTCTTCATTTCTGAACTGGAATTTTTTTAATAATTATTTAGAATTGGAGAAAGAAATTGAGGAATTCAAAACAAAACCTGTTGCTGGAGGAACTGGTGATATTATTAAGGTAATGCAAAAGTTGCAAATATTGCTTTAATTTTTATTTATTTACTTAGAGGAAATGTGTAATAACAAATCAAATTTCCTTTAAAGCTGTCAATGTGCCAGAGCCCTGTCTGGCTTTTGCCTCTGTTTTTCCACTTCCTCTCTGCCCTTGGTTAAGTTTTTTACCTCTCTTTCTGTGTGAAATGAGTGGTACTCTCTTCTCTTTTCCATCGCACACACTCTGTCATTAAGGCGCTGCCTTAATCTCAGCCCTGCTCTTCCCTCTCCCCCTCAGAAAACCCGTGCTCAGGAATTTGATGGTGATTTTTAGGCCAATGGATGCATAAAATGTATAAATAGATATGTATACCTGGATGTGATTACTGACCCACATCTCACAGTTGAATCTCTAGCTGTTTGGGGAAAGATTTAAATATTCACCCATTTCTCTTGTCTTTTCTTTTTGTTTAGCATGGCCAAATCCCTTTTACTGGACAACCAGTGACAGCACTGTTTTTCAGACCTTTTAACTTTAGAGACTCTTCAGTTTTCCTGTTTCCTTTATCCTGTACATGTGTCAGCCACCAGTGATCTATAGTTCCTTCAGGATAATGCTGCAGTTTATCAGTACACTTTCTCTTCCCTAACCCTGCTCTCTCTTCTCTTTTTGTTTTATATGCTCTTGCCAGATCACAGGGTATTGTTTTTATCTTGTTTATCTGTTGACGAACCTGAATTGCTTATTCTTACTTACAGGCCCCTAATGCTAACTAAATGTACCCTCCCCACCCATTTGGTCTAATCTTTAGAGTTTCTTTTGTTTCTCAAAGCTTTGTAATGTTTTTTTCCATGCTCTTCTAAATTTTCTAAATTTCTAGTAGTCATCTTATTTCTGGTAGTTATCTTCTAGCACATTAGGATACATCTAAAGTTTTATTCAAAGCTGATGTATTTGACTTTCATTTTTAGAAGAGGAATAATCGTATTTTCCATGTCAAAATTTGAAGGTATATGAAGTTATATGCTGCTTCCAAATGCAAGGGGGAGGTGAAATTGTATGTTAAGATAATGAAATTTCTAGTACATGTCACTCTTGTTATTATCTCTTTGCTGGAATCAAGTCTGTATTTTCTAAGAAATAACTGTGCATCTGTGCCTCTAATCTTCAAGATTTTTTATAGCTGTTTTCAGTTAATGACCTGTATATATCCCCTAAAATCAGTGAATGTATTTAGGATTGCCCTGATAATTTACCAATCAGAAGTTTATATTGCAATATTCTATGTAATGTGAAAAAGCTAATTTTAAAACTAAAATTGTTTTAACCAAAGTAATCTGTGCACATAATTTACAAATAATGCTAATAACTAAATAACTTATTAAAACACTAATACTTCTAGAAATTATTTCTGTATTTCTAAATAATACAGTTACACTGCTATTCTTTGATTTATCCATTTTAGACATTTAGCTATTAACTTGCTGTTAACAGCATATGAAAATTTTGCTATCTTTCCCAATAACTCCTACTTTCCATTGATCAGATAGATCAGATCATCTTTACTGTTTTTTCCTGGACCCCCCCACCCCACCCCTTCTAAAGCCTTCTGTCCTGCATTAATTTGTTCTGGTTGTTCTCTAGGTCTGCCGCCCAGTTTTCCTGGAAATGGCCTTGTGCCATGATCCTGTGAATTTTTACACTGCTTTTCTGTATTGGCCCCCCATTTGCTAAGTGACATGTTATTCACTTCGGTGGTTAACCTCATCTTCATAGAGTATGCCCTTCTGTAGCATCCTAAGAAGGGATGTATGGGAGGAAAATGTCATCCCATATTTTAAAATGGCTTTATTCTACCTGTATTTGAATAATAGCTATAACTTGATATAGAACTGTAAATTTTCTACATCTGTTGTTTGGTTTGTTTTTATTACTTTACGTAAGTTCAGAAGTAGACAGATATAGGGTGATAGTAGACTAATTTATTTAAGATTTTAACATTTTTATAGATTTTAAACATTTAGGTTTAACTTAATCTGGATTCATGATGAATTGGATTTGTGATTTTCCTGTTTGTAAAGTCTTTCAATATTTGTATCACGTTATGCAAATTTTGTAGAATAACGGAATCTGCTTCTTATTTTGTCTGAACAAGTTCATATGTAATTGGGATAATCTGTTCTTTGAAAATTTGATAGAATTCACCTATAAAACTATTCCTTCTGTTACCTTAGGTGGACAGTTTTTAAACCACTAGTTTAATTTTTAAATTGTTACAGTATTAGGCTTTTTAATTTTTTTTTCTTGAGTTAATAAAGCTATATTTTTATTCCTTTCATTTCAGTTTTTAATGTTATTGCCAAATAATTGTTCATAATATTCTCTTTAGCTGTTTAATCTCTGATTTATATGTAGATATGTGTCCTTTTTATTTTTATTGTTGTGACTTCTGTCTTCTCTTGATCAGTCTTGGTAGAAGTTTTACTTACTCTTGTTGATCTAGTTTCCATTTCATTTACTTTCTATCCTGTTAAATTTCTGCAGAGAACAAACCCATCTCTGAGGAAGATGGGACAGGGGTGATTTCTTGCCTTTTATTCTCATCCTCCCTATTCAGATTGTCAACCAATCCCCAGTTTTTGAATCCCACACATTATACTTCCCTCAACAATATCTAGGGCCTCCAATTTCTGGACATTTAATTTACTAGAGTATTTGCCAGCTTCTCGTGTGTTTCCCTGTGAAGACACTGTAAGTTTTACTTTTCTTCCTCTTTCTAATTCAGTTCC
The DNA here is from genome assembly GCF_018350215.1 of Panthera leo. Taxonomy (NCBI): domain Eukaryota; kingdom Metazoa; phylum Chordata; class Mammalia; order Carnivora; family Felidae; genus Panthera; species Panthera leo. Next base: position 52,221,174 of record NC_056681.1, on the reverse strand, counting down.
TCCTCCACTTTTCAGTTTTTCAAAAATATGGTGAAATTTCCCGTAGTCCTTATTTATTTTCTCCTTTTCTCTTTGTTCTTACGTATAGACCTTTTTAAGTCTTTTATTCTTACTTCAGTGTGGTTTGGATATGGTGAAGAAAAAATTACGCATGTGTTCAATCCACCATTTTTAACCTCTGGCAAACAAATCACCCTGCTCCAAAACAGGCATTGACTGAACGTCTGGATGCTCTTCTTCTGGAAAAAGCAGAGAGTGAGCAACAGTGTCTTTACCTGAAGAAAGAAAATATTAAAAGGAAGCAAGAGGTTGAGGTAAGGCAACAATTTAATGTTTGGTTTTTTTATTTTATTTACTATAGTCATGAATTTTAGAGCTAAAATCTTAACAAGCATGTGATTTGATGACTTTAATAATTTACAACAACAAATTAATATCTAAAAAAGAAAAACAACTGAAATCCCCCATCTACATAGAGATAGAACTAGCATTTAGTTTTTGCATTTCTTAATCCTCTTTATTGCTGTAATGTTACTCTTTAATGAGAATTATTAAAAATTACTTGTTTTGTGAAAAAGTACTTGTTTAAGTAAGTTGACTCTCACACATACTCTAAATGAATCATTGTTCAGTTCTGGAATAGTCAATTGCCTATTGGGTCTGGGCTAATTTTCCCCAAAAGTCCCCTATTGTTCAACTCAGGAGATAACTCATTAAAACTTTGTGACTCAATATAACTTCCGTAGTTTATCCCTTTTTAAAAGGAAATTAAATCCAGAGATTTCTTAGATTTTAGTTATTACCCTGAATAACACATTTAGTACTGCAACGTGCAGTATGATACTTAAGGTAGTTGCAGCCTGAGCAGAATTCTTGGGGAGTCTCAGTGTCATATTGCTCTATGTACATTTTTGCTCACTTCCTTTTCTCTCCAGTTAGCCTGTGGCTAATATTTTTCCTGAAGGCAGGCATTTCTTTTGTCTTAATTAGGTATTTTTGTGTGCTGATTTTTATAATAGGATTCTATTACTAAGATGGAAGATGTGCACAAGGAGTTTGAACAATCACAAGGAAACTATGTGAAAGAAATTGAAAATCTGAAAAATGAATTAATGGCAGTACATTCCAAACACAGTGAAGATAAAGCTAGCTTGCAAAAGGAACTGGAAGAAGCAACAAAAAAACAATTAGAACTTTCCGAACAACTTAAATTTCAGGGTAACTGTGAAGATAATGTTAAAAAATTACAAGAGGAGATTCAGAACATCAAGCCAGTCTTTGAGGAACAAATTTTATATCTGCAAAAACAATTAAGCACTGCCACAAATGAAAAGGAGCAAGAAATTACGCATCTCCAAGAAGTCATTGAGGCTAATTCCCAGCGTTACCAAAAAGATATTAATAGTTTGCAAGAAGAGCTTTTGCAGTTGAAAGTTGCACACCAAGAAGAGGTGAAAGATTTGATGTGCCAAATAGAAGCATCTGCAAAAGAACGGGAAGCAGAAATGAGTAATTTAAACCAGCTAAAGGAGAATTTAGTCAGACAATGTGAAGCAAGTGTGAAGAACATTCAGGAGAAATATGAATGTGAATTAGAAAACTTAGAGAATGCGCCAGATGCAAACCACGAAAATCAGATGTGTCCTATGCTCTTACAAGAAGAAGCTTTTGTAGAACAAGTAGTAAACGAAAAAATCAAACACTTAGAAAACACCTTAAAAGAATTGGAGTCTCAACATAGTATCTTAAAAGATGAGGTAACTTACATGAATAATCTTAAATTAAAACTTGAACTTGATGCACAACATATAAAGGATGAGTTTTTTCATGAACGGGAAGACTTAGAGTTTAAAATTAATGAATTATTGCTAGCTAAAGAAGAACAGAGCTGTGTAATTGAAAAATTAAAATCTGAACTAGAAGATTCAAACAAACAATTTTGCTGTATTGTAGAACAACATAACAAAGAAGTACAGAGTCTTAAGGAACAGCATCAAAAAGAAATATCAGAACTAACTGAGACATTTTTGTCAGGTTCAGAAAAAGAAAAATTAACACTAATGTTTGAAATACAAGGTCTAAAGGAGCAGTGTGAAAACCTACAGCAAGAAAAGCAAGAAGCAATTTTAAATTATGAGAGTCTGAGGGAGATTATGGAGATCTTACAAACAGAACTGGGGGAATCCGCTGGGAAAATAAGTCAAGAGTTTGAATCAATGAAGCAACAGCAAGCATCTGATGTTAACGAACTTCAGCAGAAACTCAGAACTGCCTTTAATGAAAAAGATGCTCTTCTTGAAACTGTGAATCGTCTCCAGAGAGAAAATGAAAAGTTGTCCCAACAAGAATTAGTGTCAGAACTTGAAAATACCATAAAAAGTCTTCAAGAAAAGAATGAAGTGTGTTTAGTTAGTCTCAGTCAGAGAGATACCATGTTACAAGAACTTGAAGCAAAGATAAGTTCCCTCACTGAGGAAAAAAATGATTTCATAAGTAAAATAAAAACTTCTCATGAAGAGATGGATAATCTCCATAAAAAATGTGAAAGGGAAGAAAGATTGATTGTAGAACTTAGGGGAAAAGTAGAGCAAACTAGCCACTGCAACAGTGAACTGGAACAAAAGGTAAATGAATTAAGAGGAGAACTAGAAGAAACTTTAAAAGAAAAGGATCAAAATAACCAAAAATTAGAAAAACTTATGGTTCAATTAAAAACTGTCTCTGAGGACCAGGAAGCACTATCATCTGAAGTTAAGTCTCTTTATGAGGAAAATAATAGATTAAGCTCAGAAAAGAACCAGTTGAATAGGGATTTGGAAGTTCTCCTGTCCCAAAAAGAAGATGTTATGCTTAAGGAACACATTTCTGAATTAGAAAAGAAACTTCAGGTAACAATTACAGAACGAGATAATTTAAGTACACTGTTTGAAAATGAGCAGGTTCAGAAGTTATTTGTCAAAACTCAGTTATATGGTTTCCTGAAGCAGATGGAGTCAAAAGTTTCAGAAGAAGATGAAGAGCAAGATGTTGTAAATATCCTACAAGCTGTAGGTGAATCCTTAGCTAAAATCAATGAGGAAAAACACAACTTGATATTTCAGTATGATGAAAGGGTAGCAGAGTTAGAAAAAAAGATTAAGTGCCTTCAAGAAGAGAATGCAGTTCAGCATGAAGAGCTTCAGTCTCTACTAAGAGACCATGAACAAGAGAAAGTTCTCTTAAGGAAAGAATTAGAAGAAACCCTGTCGCATAAAGAGGCCTTGCAGTCTGATCTTCTAGAAATGAAGAATGCTAATGAAAAAAGGCTTGAAAATCAGAATCTTTTAAGTCAAGTTGAAGAAGCCTCTCAAAACTTACATAGCAAAAATAAAACCCAAAATGAAAAAGAACAGTCTTTTCTAAGGGAGCTTGAAAACCTGAGGCTATCGCAGGAACAAAAAGAAGCTGAATTGCAGGACGTGAGAGCAGAGTTGTTGTTATTAAAGGTACTATTATTTCAATTTTATTAATTTAAATTCTTAGTTCTAGTACTAGACTAGAACATACATACATTAAATTTTTACACTTTTAAGTCAGAAGTAAATTGTTTTCTGAAAAGTACATTAAACATTTTCATGTTACATATTCTGTATCCATATTGGTCACTTTTTGGTTTTAGATCATTTTAGAATCTTGATCTGGCATAAGATTAAATGATTAAGGGGTTAAATGTCTTGGTCAAAATTGCATAACTAGTCAACACCAAAAGTACAACATGAAAAAACTAGAATTTCATTCTGGTGTGATATACATTTTACCTTTCTTAAAGAGCACTATTGAGCAGAAAAGTGGGCTATTGTGGTATTTAACTTTAGCCAAAATTTTAGATTTTTGTCCAAAATTTGTGAAAGTATGATAAACTATAATCATTTAATCTTTATTGCATTATGTGTTTGGTATGTGTCAGGTTGTTCATCTTGGCCTTGGATACTACTGTTTTTTTACAGTAAATTCTATATGCATAAGGTCAGTATTGGTCTATCAAGGTAAGAAAAAGACTGTTCATCAAATTGCTTTTTGTGTGAATTTTCTTTAATGAGGATTTTCTCATGCTTGATATGATGGCCAATTAGTTCATCATGGGAAATGAAGTGATTTTCTTTTTGTTTTTCCTACAAAATCTAGGATTCCTTAGAGAAATCACCTGTAGAAAATGATCAACCTTCTTTAGTAAAAGAGTTGGAAGAAAAAATAGGTAAGTATGGTTTTGTATATGTTGTCACAATGAATTACACAGATTCTTCTAGAGTTGGAATACATTGAGAAATGTAGCTGATTAATGAGTTGTTAAATCATAATAACTAGCTGTCTCTAATGCCCCCATTTTTGCTTCTCTGCCATCTGTTTGCCTTCCTTTCCAAAATTACCACTCTCTTGTTTAATTGTTTAATCTAAAGGACTGATGTGATTCCATTTATAAATGGTTCCATGATGGTTTGGGGATTTTTCATTTATTTAGCAAAGTTTATTTGAATGCCTAGCTAGATAGGCACTAGTAATAGCAAGTGATTAAAATACAGACCATGTCTTCAAAGAGCCAAGTGCCAGAGGGGCTGTTCTTGTAGTAGTTTGAAGTGTCGACAAGGTGTAATGCTGGAAGTACAGGAAGGCATGATCGGCTGTCTGCCTTCAGGTAGGAAAAACATCACAGAATAGGCTATACTTTTGTGTTGAAGAATGAGAAATTTGACATGAGAAGAAAGGTATTCTGGCAGGAGAGAACGGCAGGTGTGTGAATATCAACATACATAACATCAAGGAGCATACCAAGAAGTTCCTAGAGAGGCAGGAGTATGACCACAAAAGCACTAGAATGTGTGCAAAGAAGTTGAGACTTTGTCCTATACACATCTTTGTCATAGTAACATTATGGAGTAGCTATTTTATTCCCATTTAAAAATAAGAGATAAATACTTAGAAGTGTTAAGTAATGTGCCCATAAATCTTCAGTTTAGTGTCTAGTTAGTCTAGTGAGGGAGAGGTAGTAGGGGAAGCTGGAAGATTTTTAAATGAATGCTAGTTTTCTTATAGTGGATGACTGGGACAAGTGGGGTTAAAAATGAGATTAGGAACTCGGTTTGAGACAAATTTAACACCTCAGATGGTGATGTCAGGTAGACTACTAAATATGCAAATCTGGAGTTATGGGGAGGGAGCTAGATCCGAGGTAAAAAGTTGTAGTTAACAGAACAGTTAAAAGCCATGAGATGGAGATCACCAAGGAAGTGAATGTAGAAAAAATATGAAGACCAGAGACCATTCTCTGTCATTTAAAAGTCTGAAAGATGGGAATAGCACAGGAGATTGGGAAGGAGCAGCCAGTGAGTTGGGAAAACCCAGAACATAAAATGTGTTGGAAATTAAGATCGATGAAGTGCAAGTAACAGAAGTGTTTAAAGAGGGAAAAAATATTTAACCATGGCAAATGCTAGAATAGGTAAAGTAACATCAGTACAAAGAACTAACCATTGGATTAAGCAAACTAGAGGGCATTGGTAACTTGATAACCTTTTCTGTGATATGCTAAAGCCAGAGCCTGAATGAAATATGTTCAAAAAAAAAAAAAAGAAATTTGAGAGCATGTGTACACATGCTTACAAAGGGCTTTGCTTATAAAAGAGATGAGACAGTATCCAGAGGGGAAGTGTGGTGGTTTGCCTTTTTTTGTTTGTGTGCGGTTTCAGCAATCCTTTCATGACCTTTCCCATCCTCTTTGGTGCTTCCACTGGGGCACCTGGGTGGCTTGAGTCAGTTGAGTGGCCAACTCTTGATTTCAGCTCAGGTCATGATCTCACGTGTTCATGAGTTCGAGCCCTGCATTGGGCTCCATGCTGACAGTACAGAGCCTGCTTAGGATTCTCTTTCTCTCCCTCTCTCTCTGCCCCTCCCCACTCTCTCTCTCTCTCTCTCTTTCAGAATAAATAAATAAACTTTAAAAAAAAAAGGAAAGAAAGAAAAAAAGAAAACTCCATTAGAGAGGGGGATTTGCTGCACAAGAAAGAGGGAGCTTTGCTGCACTGATTCTTGAGTGCATGAGAGGTGTAGGATGAAATGCAAAAGTGGAACAATTGGCCAGTGCTGCACAAACACACAGACAAAATAATCACCTGTAGCAGCAGAGAAAGGCAGAGTCTGTGAGCACAGGTGCATCTGGATTAATGAGCGAGGACAGAAATTCAGATAACTTAAGCAGAGATATCAAGAAATAAAATCTGGAACACAGGAGCTGAAATAGAGGAAATGGCTAAAGATGTTAAGGAAGAGATCAGGATTGGAGTGTGTCTACAGAGCAAAAGTATTTAACTGTATCTGATATTTCCCCATATGATCCTGATTTGCAAATTGCCGCCTAAAATCCTACCATAGTTGAGTTTCTAGGAAATCTTCTAACATTAAAGGAGCACTAATAGCCTCTCCAATTCCTAGACACTTATGAAATGAGTAGGCTATTTTGACAGTTGGAAGGAAATGGACATTTTTACCATTGTTTCCCTTGCTTAGGTAATGACTAAACTTTCACTTAAACAAATAGATACTAATATTTTTGCTACTTATTACTTTTAATTACAGATTACAGATTTTGTGTTCCAGATTAAAGGTCAATTTCTAAGGCTAAAACAAGTAAATAATTTGGATTTTTTCCTTTTGAGTTCATATATATAATCCTTTCATTTTGTGTTTTTAGGATATCTGGAAAAAGAATCCAAAGAGAAAGAGGAAAAAATAAATAAGATAAAACTAGTTGCTGTGAAGGCAAAAAAAGAACTAGATTCTAGCAAAAGAGAGGTAAGGTGACTTAAAAATACAAGGTTCAATAATCTTACATATTAGAAAATCTAGTTTTTCTGTCCATAAAAAACTTTTTAGGGGCGCCTGGCTGGCTCAGTCGGTAGAGCACATGACTCTTGATCTCAGCATTGTGAGTTCAAGCCCCACATTGGGTGTAGAGATTACTTAAAAATAAAATCTTTAAAAAACAAAACAAAACTTTTTATCATATATTTAAAATAGGCCCAGACTCTACGGGAAGAGCTTGAATCTGTTCGATCAGAAAAGGATCAGTTGTCTACTTCCATGAGAGATCTCATTCAAGGAGCAGAAAGCTATAAGGTAAAAATAGTTATTTTAATAGCAAGTTATATTTGTAACTTCTAAGTTAAGGAATGTACTAGAAATGTAAAACTTGTCCATAAGACAGTCACCTTGTATTTTTTAGTAAATTTGTTTCTATTTTTTTGTGTAATGTCATAGCATCCTAGTATCAAGATTTTAAGTGTCTGAGATTTAAAGTACCTTCAAGCTATTGTTTTTTAAAACCAAAATTCTGTCTTGGGATTTCCTAATAAAATCAGTAACAAAAAAGATGACTATTATTACTGTTATTATTTTATATTCTGGCCAAGTGAATAAACTTGAAACTCAAACAACAGGTTTAAAAGGAAAGTAAAAGCATTATTTGGAGGTAATATGCTTATCAACCTAACATGAGAATATTATAAAAAAATTTAAAATTAAAATAAGAGAGTGCAACAAAATCCCTGAATGTAAGATAAATACCATTACATTCTTGTATGTATTGATTCAGCAAATATTTATACAGTCAGAGTGAGTACTGAGTACTAGGGAGATGTAGTCCACCAAATAGGCTAAATTCCTGCCCTCTAAGGACTTAAATTCTAATGGCAATAACAGAGAAGTAGACAAAAAAAATTTAAGAAACTTACAGTGTATAACAATAAAAGAGGATGGTATCAACAAGAGAGTGAGCCAAGTGGGATTGATTGAAAGAAGAAAATTCCATAGAAGCCAAAAAATAAAATTTCAGGAAGAACTTTAATGAGAAAATTCGGCACTTCATGAAGAAAACTGCAAAACATATATATAGCAACTATTATTATTTGATATACTTGTTTTCAGGTTGGTTTACATGTTCTGAAACAATTTTACTAAAAATTTATCTATTTTGGTTAGGCAATCTTGACAATTATTTTAAGTTTCAAATGGGAAATAAGCTCACAAGAATAGTTAATACTTTTTAAAGTGAAAAAAGAAAAGCATCTTGCTCTAGCAGGTGTGAAATTTATTACAAAACCATAATAATGTGATACAGTTCTGATATAAAAATAAGACATTAATTTAACAGAAGACAGAGACCTCTGCATAACAACAAACACTTCTAGGCCAGCCTCTTTTCTAAGCACTTTACATATCTTATCACACTTAATTCTAAAAAAAAAAAATTTTTTAGTAAAAAAAAAACAAAAAAACAAGAAACATATAATTAACATTGCCGCTATCACAGAGCAAGTAACAGAATAAAGCCCAAGCTTGGATTCAGGAAGTCTGGTTCCAGAACTGTTCTATTACCAACTAAGCTAGATTGTATACTAGCCCAGTAAGATTTGAAAACATTGAAACCAACAAAGAAGGAATTAGGTAACTACTTCAGAATAATTTAGTTAGATTTTTACTTTACTCCCACACACCAAAATAAATTCTAGGTGGATTTAAAGAGTTTTGTCAAAAGTGAAAAGGATTTTTTAAAACCTGTTATAAAACAATCATTTTACTGCTGGATATGAGATATGTTTCTAAACTTAAAAGCAATTGAATTTACAAAGGAAAAGATAGACTGAACTATATAAAATATAAAATTAACATGAAAATATGACAAGGGATTAATATCCTTAATATATAAAGGTATTTGACACATCCATTTTTTTAAAACACTTATTTGAAATTTAAATATAGGCTCATTTGTCTTTTATGAGCCATTAGCACCTTGCTTCTTTACATTTTAATCTAATTTATTAATTTTTATCAATGGGTAGACCAGGTATGCCAATTTCTTTGTTTAAACTATAGAGATGCCTGGGTGGTTTAGTCGGTGAAGCATCCAACTTTGTTTCAGGTCATGATCTCACGGTTCATGAGTTCGAGCCCTGCATTAGGCTCTGTGCTGACAGTTCAGAACCTGGAGCCTGCTTTGGATTCTGTGTCTCCCTTTCTCTCTGCCCCTCCCCTACTCACACTCTGTTGCTCTCTCTCAAAAAATAAGCAAACATTAAAAAAAATTTTTTAATGTAGATTTCAGGGGCATTTGGGTGTCTCAGTCGGTTGAGTGTCCAACTTTCGATTTCAGCTCAGGTCATGATCCCAGTGTTGTGGGATCCCCCGTGTAAGGTTCCATGCTGAGCGTGGGGCCTTATTAAGATTCTTTCTTCCTCTGCCCCTCTCTCCTTACACATGTCCACTGTCTCTCTCAAAAACCAATAAAAAATTAAATATATATATATAGATTTCAAAAGACAAAAAAAAAAAAAAAAGAATTTCAGAGAATGGTGAGCCAAGTACAAAAGGTACAACTGCATAATGAGAATGCTCATAGGAAAAGAAAGACATGCCTTTCAAGAAATGTTAAAAATGTAGGGCGCCTGGATGGCTTAGTCAGTTAAGCATCTGACTCTGGATTTCAGCTCGGATCATGATGTTACAGTTTGTGGGTTCAAGCCCTACATCAGGCTCTTTGCTTAGAGCACAGAGCCTGCTTAGGATTCTCTCTCCCCCTTGTCTGCCCCTCCTCCAGTCTCACACATGTTCTCTCTCTCTCTCTCTCTCTAGATAAACTCTTTTAAAAATTTTAAAAGTTCCTTAGAGAAGGAAAATGATGTAGGTCAGACTCAGAAAACAATACTGAAGAAGAACAAAATGGGAGGATTAACCTGACTTCAAGACTTACTATAAAACTACAGCAATCAAGACAATGTGATATTGGTAGAAGAATAGAGAAATAGATCAGTAGGAGAGAATAGAGAGCCCAGAAATAGACCCATATAAATATAGTCAGCTGATCTTTGACAGTGGAGGAAAAGATAATCTTTTAAACAAATGGTACTAAAACAATTAGACATCCACCTGTAAAGAAAAAAAAAAAAATTTGAATCTAGATACAGACCTCATACCCTTCACAAAAATTATCTCAAAAGTGGATCATAAGCCTACATGTAAAACAAAAAACTGTGAAACTCCTAGAAAATAACTGGAGAAAACCTAGGTGAATTTGAGTGTAACAATGACTTTTTAGAACACCAAAGGTATGATCCATGAAAGAATTGATAAGCTATATGTATACACACACACACACACACACACATACATACACAGACACACACACACACATATATGTTTAAATTATAAGTATTCTGCGAAAGATAATGTCAAGAGAATGAGAAGGCATAGACTGGGAGAAAATATTTGCAAAGGACGTATATCTGATAAAGGACTGTTATCCTAAAATATGCAAAGAACTACTAAACCTCAACAGTAAGAACACAAAAAACCTGATTTAAAACTTGGCCAAAAAACTTACACCAAAGAAGATAAACAGATGGCAAATAAGCATATGAAAAGATATTCCACACCATATGTCATCAGGGAAGTGCAAATTAAAACCACTGCATGCCTATTAGAATGGCCAAAATCTGAAACACCAACACCAACAAATGCTGACAAAGACATGGAGCAATAGGAACTCTCATTCAGAAAATCTGGTAGGGGGTACAAAATAGTACAGCCATTTTAACAGATGTTTGGCAATTTCTTACAAAACTAAACCTACTCTTACCGTATGATCTAGTAACTGCTGGTGTTTACGCAACGGAGTTGAAAACATATCCACGCAAAAACCTGCATGTAGGTGTTACAAACAGCTTTGTTTATAATTGCCAAAATTTGGAAACAACCAAGGTGGCCTTCAGTAGGTAAATGGATAGATAAACTGGTACATCCAGGCAATGGAATGTCATTCAGCACTGAAAAGGAATGAGCTATGAAGCCATGAAAAGGCATGAAGGAAACTTAAATGCATGCTACTACCAAGCAAAAGAAGCCAATCTGAAAAGTCTACATAATGTATGATTCCGACTACATGACATGTTGGAAAAGGGAAAAGACAGTTAAAAACAAAAAAATCAGTGGTTGGGGAGGAAGGGATGAATAGATGGAACAGAGGATTTTTAGGTTGTGAAACTACTCTGTATGATATGATACTGATTAATGGTGGATGTATGTCATTATAAATTTGTCCAAAGCTAGAGAATGTACAACACCAGAAGTGAACCCTAATGTAAACTATGGACTTTGGATGGTAATGTGTCAGTGTAAGGTCATCAATTGTAACAAATGTGCCATGTATTATTGATAATATAGAAGGCTCTGCATTTGGGGGTAGAGGAGTAATGGGAAATCTGTACCTTCCTCTCTGTTTTGGTGTGAACCTAAAACTGCTCTTAAAAAAATGAAGTCTATTAAAACATTTTCAAAAATACATTTTAGGGGCACCTGGGTGGCTCAGTTGATTATTCAAGCCCCACATCAGGCTCTGTGCTGGCAGTGTGGAGGCTGCTTGGGATTCCCTCTCTGTCCCTCTCTCCGCCCCTCCCCAGCTTGCTCTCTCCCTGTCTCTCTCTCAAAGTAAATAAATAAACTTAAAAATACATTTTATAGTTGTAGAATTTTCTCAGTCTTTGAATAAGCTAGGGATTCCATTTGTGAGGAAACAACAGGATGTACGATTAAATCGGTCCTGCTGATATGTTTAAGAATCATGATCATTTTTTATAAAAATAGACATAACTGAGCTCCATTAGGTTCCTCAGGGAACATCAATATTAGGATGCTGAGGAATTTTGTAGACTTGTGAACCTGGCCAGTTTCTTTTTTCAGTGTTCATATCACTTATAATAATCATTTTTATCAGTTTTTTAATGTTTATGTTAAGAGAAAGAGAGCGGGTGCACGCACACATGAACAGGAGGAGGAGAGAGAGCGAGAGAGAGAGAATCCCAGGCCAGCTCCATGCTCAGTGTGGAGCCTGATGCAGAGCTTGATCGTGACCTGAGCCAAAATAAAGAGTTGGATGCTTAACCAAGTTCCCCAGATGCCTCTCAGTTGTTGTTGTTGTTGTTGTTGTTGTTGTTTTAAAGATCTGAACAGGGGCACCTGGGTGGCTCAGTCAGTTGGACGCCTGACTTCAGCTCAGGTCATGATCTCACAGCTTATGAATTCAAGCCCCGCGTTGGGCTCTGTGCTGACAGCTCAGAGCCTGGAGCCTGCTTCAGATTCTGTGTGTGTCTCTCTCTCGCCTTCAAAAGTAAACATACATTAAAAATATTAAAAAAAAAAAAAAAAAAAGATCTAAACGTGCAACAATTCTGAAGCGGTGATAATTTGTAATTATTCGTTTGCTTGGAATCAATATAGGCATATGCATCGAGGAAATTAGACCATTGCACGCATGGCATTCGTTTTTTGTTCCAGTGCTCCCCTTAGGAATAATATGTGATTATAGTCAGAATTTCCTGTGGCGAGCCATTATTTATTTAAGTCAGCTTTGTTATAGGAATCCCATTTTTGCAGCTCTTGACAACTATTAGAACCATAGCAAGTAAAAACGAAGACGAGATAGAGTTTAAGATAAAGATCTCTGATCTATAGACTTAGAGGAATTTGCACGAAATACAAAAACAGCATGGAATCTTCTCTCTGTGGAAGATAAATGATTTCTCAACCCCATATTCATTTAAGCCAGGAAATAGCAGAACCCTCAGACAAATAAACATGGACAAACATATATATATAAGCCAGATTTTTGGTTCCCACATCCTGTTTTTTGCCGATCATTAGATGGGTAGACCATAAAATTGAAACTCAGATCCCAACATTCAGCTACTAGTGTGGATAATAGTTGATTATGTATAAATCAGAATTAGAAACAAAATTACACTTAGCCAAGAATCGGATTTGGCAAGCAAGAGCCAGAAAGAGCCTATAATTGTCACACATGAAACCCCAGAGGAGCCTGGGAAGGACTCAAGAAGTCCTGGGCTGGATGAAGGTCACTTTTTAGGCTTTCCAAAGTAAACTTTCAAAGAAAACTCAGGTTTTGTTAGTTATTCTGTACACAAATTCATTTATGTGAAGAACAGTCGGTAGTTTTCCAAGAACCAAGGCAAAAGCAGGATTTATTAGAGGAGAGGAAAAAAAAAAAAAACAGTACACACAGTCTCAAAACAGTGAATCTCATTTACATACTTTGGAGGATAACCTAATTTGCCAGTATGTTGCAAAAAGGTCAGCCTGGGCATTTTGTTCTTGAGTAGGGACCAAACAAAAATATCAAAATTCCATTGGTTTTAGAGTCCAAAAAATGGCAAACATCTTGCCACAGAGAGTGAGACACTGATTGTATGAAATATCTTCCTATGTCCTTCCATTAGCACTTATACCTTATATTAGGCCAGGCCTGAAACATTTCCCTCATCACAATTCTTTAGGTGGAGTTAATAGGCCACCAGGTTAAGCTTTTTCTCCTCCCTCTTTAAATTTTGTTTATGTTACAGGAGTTTATTTTTATTGGTGACTAGAATATATTTAACTTGCTGGTACTGTATAAATGTAAAATCCTTTTGCCCTTTAATAGTTCCATCCCATACTAAAGTCCTCTGAACTATGTTAATTTTATTATACAGTGCCAATTAGATGTTCGGTCAAATGTTGAACTTAGCTAAGTGTTTTAAACTTCCAGAATGGACTCAAATGTTATATCAAGATGGTTTGGTAATATAGTCTGATTGGTCAAATGTATAATCGTCTCAAGTTAAATCCTTTTGTTTTTTATTGAAGAATCTTTTATTAGAATATGATAAGCAGTCAGAGCAGTTGGATGTGGAAAAAGAGCGTGCTAATAATTTTGAACATCACATAGAAGAACTTACAAGACAATTAAGGAATTCAACTTTTCAGGTAAAAAAATTTTGTGGAGGTATAATTGACATACAACATTATATTAGTTTAGTTTCAGGTGTACATCATGATTTGCATATATTTTGAAGTCTGGTTAACACCTATCCATACGTAGTTACAGAATTTTTTTTCCTTGCAATTAGAACTTTTAAGATTTACTCTCTTAACAACTTTCAAATATTCAATACAATGTTATTAACTATAGCACCATGCTGTACATTTCATGACTTATTTATTTTATAACTGGAAGTTTATAACCTTTGACTGCCTACACTTATTTCACCCACCTCCACCCTGTGCCTCTGGCAACCACGTATTCTATGAGCTTAGTTGTTTCGTTTTTTTTTTTTTTTTAATTGCACATATATGAGAGATCATATGGTATTTATCTTTCTCTGATTTATTTCACTTAGCATGATGCCCTCAAGGTCCATCCATGTTGCCACAAATGGCAAGATTTCATACTTCTGTATGGCTATATGGCCAAATAATATTCCATTTTATATATACACACACATACACATACATACATACATACATATACCACATGTTTTTTATCCATTCATCCATCAGTGAACACTTAGGTTGTTTCCTTATCCTGGCCATTGTAAGTCATGCTGCAGTAAACGTGGTTGTGCATATATCTTTTTGAGTTAGTGTTTCTATTTTCTTCGAATAAATACCCAGAAGTGTAATTACTGGGTCATATGGTAGTTCTGTTTTTAATTTTTTGAGAACTTCCATAAGGTTTTCCACAGTGGCTGCACCAATTTACATTCCCACCCCTTTTCTCCACATCCTTGCCAACAACTTGCTGTTTCTGTTTTTTTGATGATAGCCATTCTAACAGATATAAGATGATATTTCATTGTGGTTTTGATTTGCATTTCTTTGATAATCAGTGATGTTGAACATCTTTTCATGTACCTGTTGGCCATCTGTATGTCTTTGGGAAAATGCCTGTATAGATATTCTGCCCATTTTTAAATTGAATTGTTTGGTTTTTTGCTTTTGAATTGTACAAGTTCTTTATTTAGGCTGTTAACCCATTATCAGATATAAGATTTGCAAATACTTTCTCCCATTCAATAGGTAGCCTTTTCATTCTGTTGATGGTTTCCTTTGCTATAAAGAAGGTTTTGAATTTGATGCAGTCCCATTTGTTAATTTTTATTTTTGTTGCCTTTGCTTTTGGTATCAGGTTCAAAATATCATTGACAAGACCAGTGTCAAGGAGCTTACTGCCATTGTCTAGGAGTCTTATGGTTTCAGGTCTTACATTCAAATCTTTAAACCATTTTAAGTTAATTTTTGTGTAAGATGAAGGTAGTGGTCCAGTTTCATTCATTTGCATGTGGACATCCAACTTGTCCAACACCATTTATTGGAAGAGACTGTACATTTCTTATTGTATATTCCTGGCTCCTTTGTCATAAGTGAATTGACCATATTATCATAGGTTTATCTCTGGGCTCTTTGTTTCATTGATCTGCATGTCTGCTGTTATGCCAGTACCATACTGTTTTGAGTACTATAATTTTATAATATAGTATGAAATTGGGGAGCATGATAGCTCCAGTTTCATTCTTCTTTTTCAAGATTGCTTTGGCTATTTGGGCTTTCTTAGGTTCTGTACAAATTTTGGGATTGTTCTAGTTCCCTGAAAAATGCCATTGAATTTTTCATAGGGATTGCATTGAATCTGTAGATTGCTTTGGTCAGGATAACAGTATTTGGACTTTTGAAAAATATTAATTCTTCTAATCTATGAGCATAGAATATCTTCCCATTTATTTCTGTCATTTTCAGTTTCTTCCATCGGTGTCTTAAAGTTTTAAGTCTTTCACCTCTTTGAATTTATTACTAGGTACTTTTTTTCTTTTTGATGCAGTTTTAAGTGGGATTGTTTATTCTTAATTCTTCTTTCTGATAGTTTGTCATTAGTGTATAGAAAACACAACAGATTTCTGTATATTGATCTTGTATTCTGCAGTCTACTGAATTCGTTTATTCTAACAGTTTTTTGGTGGAGTCTTTAGGGTTTTCTATACATAGTATCCTGTCATCTGCAAATAGTGACAATTTTACTTCTTCTTTTGTAATTCGGATGCCTTTTCTTTTTCTTGCTTATTGTTGTGGCTAGGACTTCTAATACTATGTTAAATAAAAATGTCACAAGTAGGAATCTTGTCTTGTTCCTGATCTTAGAGGAAAAACTTTTCACTATTGAGTATGATGTAGTTGTGGGCTTGTCATATACGGCCTTTATTATGTTGAGGTACATTCCTTACACACCCACTTGGTTGAAAGGACTTTTCAGGTAATTTTAAATTGAGTAAAAGCAAACATGAAAATTGTAATAAATCTGTTTAAATTTCAGTATTTTTGCATAAAAACTTTTAATTAAAATTAATATAAACTTAATTTCATTTTTTTTTCCCCCCTGTTGGGGGAAGACTATGACAAAACAGCTGGCAACTCTCCTGTCTTATCTACTACTCTAATCTCAGCTCCCTGGGGTATTTTTGGTTTTGTTTCTTTTTTGCTTTTCCTCTGCCAGTGCTTGTGGTCTCTTGTAATGTTTGCCAAATTTATTTTAACAATAGTGTTTTAAACTTCTTCTCGATTTTATATTATGTGGAATTGGTTTTGAAATCTTCAGTTTTCAAATTGTGCCATAATCTCATAATGTATTATTTTATTCTTCCTGTCTTGTACATTTTTTCTGCATGTTTACAGTAGTGAACATTTGTCATTCTAGTGTGAAAAATTAAATTCTGATAATGAAGATCTCCTGGCTCGTATTGAGACACTACAGTCTAATGCAAAGTTATTAGAAGTACAGATATTAGAAGTCCAAAAAGCCAAAGCAGTGGCAGAGAAAGAGTTGGAAGCCGAAAAACTTCAGAAAGAACAGAAGATAAAGGTACAAACAGTCCCATGGGATTAATTTGTTATATAGTGATATTTTTATTATATTACTTAAGTGAAGGAAAGACTATGAATACAACAGAGTTCATTAATTCCCTAATGTATGTGAACTATGAATTTGAGAATCCCAAGATATAATTTTGGGGTGCACATTTTTTAAATATTAAAAGGTTTTCAAGCTTTTTTTGTATTTTAGTATGTCAAATTCATTTTATAGACCCTTACAAATACCTTTTTTTAATGCTAGTTGGCTTGGGGGGATGAGGTGGCAATATTTTTATTTTTAATTTCAGGAGCATGCCAGTTCTGTAAATGAACTTGAAGAACTTCAGCTTCAACTTCAGAAGGAAAAGAAACAGCTTCAGAAAACTATGCAAGAATTAGAGCTGGTTAGAAAGGTAAAATAAAATACTAAATTCAAAACTAAGATCAATATTCACAGTGTTAAACTATTCTAATAGTTTAGAAAGGAAATATGTCAAAAATAAGGTTTTTGAGGTACCAAAATAATCATGTGTAAATTGTCAGCCTCAAAAAATTGCAAGTTTAACTTATTTCTCTCAGTCCTGTTTTTTCAGAAGAATCTAGGCTCAAAAATGATTAGATTTTGGTTTGATACTTCATTTTTTGTACAGGATTATTCTATGACACATGAAGATCTAATTAATGTCAAAAATGGGAATTTGTATTATACTTAAAACTTTGGCTAATTTTTCTCTACTTCTTCAAAGATGAGGCCAAAAAGAAAAGTACTGTAAGAGCTGCTTAAAATGTTAATATTTTAGGGGCACGAGTGGCTCAGTTGGTCAAGCGTCTGACTATTGATCGTGATCTCACGATTTAAGAGATTGAGCCGCACTGAGAGCATGGAGCCTGCTTAGGATTCTCTCTCTACCCCTCCCTCTCTGTCCCTCCCTGGCTCTCTCTCTCTCTCAAAATAAATAAATTAATTTTAAAAAATTTTTCAATGTTAATATTTTATAAATAAGAGCTCCATAAGTAGAACTATGAATCGTGGTTAATGAAAATTATGATGAAATTCAGTGAAACTGAGAAAGTTAGATTAAACTATTAGAAAATATTTTATTTTATAAAATTACAAATTAGAAAGTACCAATTTCTAGTTTGTTCATATGTGTAAACTTTCCATATTACAGAAAAGCATAATAGAATATGTTTATTCCTGTGGCATAATTTATAATTATGCAATTAACAGTTTTACAAATCAACTGATCTACTATTATGTGGATCTTTTATTTCTGATATGTGCAGGATGCCCAGCAAACCACATTGATGAATATGGAAATAGCTGATTATGAACGTTTGATGAAAGAACTAAATCAAAAGTTAGCTAATAAAAACAGCAAGATAGAAGATTTGGAGCAAGAAATAAAAATTCAGAAGCAGAAACAAGAAACCCTGCAAGAAGAAATGGGTGAGTAAAACAAAATTCACTTTAACTTAACAATAATTTCATCATAACAGAACACAGGGCAGCAACATTAGTTGTTCATTTCACCAGTCTTTGACTGCCAACCAGAGCTTTCACACAATACTTACTATTCTTAAGGACGAGGAGGGTTGTAAAACCATGTTTTGTTTGAATGTGTACAGTCTGCGTTGGTGAATAATGCATTCACTTACTTAAACATTTCTTAAGTACCTGCTATGTGAGTGATACAAAGGTAAGAAATGGTCTTATCCACGATTTGCTGGTTGTCAGCAGAGTAGGAACATTAAATAGCAATTAAACCTTCTTTTTAAGGTGATTACATTCCATTCTTTCCATAAAATGATTTCTCATGTATGCACCTAAAGCTCTAAATATCCCCAGGCACTCCTTCAGCCACATCTCATAAGTTGGTATGTTATACTTTTTATTCCACTCAAGATTTTTTAAATTTCCTTTGGATTTCTTCTTTGACCCATGGGCTATTTACAAGTGTGTTATTTAATTTGTTTGAAGGAATTTCAAATATCTTTCTGTTAATGATTTCTAACTGAATTCTGTTGTAGTTAAAAAACATATTCTGCATGATTTCAGTCCTTTTAAGTTTATTCAGTTTTGTATTAGGGTTCAGAATAAGATTTGTTTTGGTGAATGCTCCTTAGGCACTTGAAAACAATGTGTTCAACTGTATTAGTTGTTGGATAGAGTGTTCTAACTAATGTCAATTAAATCAAGTTAGGTGACTGTTTAAGTTTTCTGTATTTTTAATGATTTTCTGATTACTGCTTTATCAAGTATGGAGAGAGGGATGTTGAATTTCCTGAACATAACTGTGGATTTCTTTCTCTTTTCATTTCTGTTAGTTTTGGCTTCATATATTTAGAAACTCTGGAATTAGCTACATTTACATTTAGAATCATTACTTGTTCTTGGTAATTTAATTCCTCTATTATTATGAAATGTGTCTTATTATTAGTAATATTTATTTTTCTAAAGTCCACTTTGATATTAATGTAACCACTCCAGCTTTCTTTTGTTTATTGTTTACATAGCATGTCTTTTCCTATCCTTTGGCTTGCGACCTAAGTCTATAAAATACTCCTTTTAGATAGCATATAGTTGAGTCTTCCTTTTCTCTCCAAGCTGACAGTCTCTGCTATTTAATTGGAATATATAAGTCATTTATTTTTAACATAAATATTTATGTGATTAGATTTAAATCTATCTTGCTGATTATTTTCTATTGTTCTTGTGATTCATGTCCTTTCTCCTCTTTTATCTGCCTTCTTTTGAATTGATTAATTTATATGATGCTATTTTATCTCTTTTATTAAGAGATAACTATACCATTGTTAGTGTTTAGTGGTGGGCTTAGGGTTTATAATATATCATAAATTTATTACAGATTACATTTAAGTAAATTATACCACTTCATATATAGTATAAGAATCTTACAGTACTGTTTGTTTCCCCATTGTTGGTCTTTGCTTTATTTTTATCACACGTTTTGCTTCACGTGTTTTTCACATGTGTTAGGAATGTAATAACTGTGTTGTTTTTCTTTAAAAATATTTCTTTATTAAAGAGACATATGCAAACCATGGCCCACAGTTATTCATATATATATATATGTAGGTTTTTATATTTATATATTTATATATTTATATATTTATATATTTATATATATATATATATAAATATATATATAAAGGTTTTATTGAAACATTGCCATGTACATTTGTGTGTATCACTTATGGCTACTTTCATGCTATAACAGCATAGTTGAGTAGTTGTAACAGATACTGTATCACCTGCAACACTATAATATTTATTACCTCACCATGTAAAACATTTTCCAATCCCTGTTTTAAAGAAGTAAAAAACTAGAAAAATTTTTTTTAACTATTTACCCACATATTTACCATCTCTGTTGCTCTTCATTTCATGTATATCCAGATTTCATCAAGTATGACTTTCCTTTTGCCTGAAGGACTTCCTTTAACATATCTTGTACTGTGGGCTGTAGGTATTGAATTCTGTCATGTCTTTCATCCCCAAAAAATTGCCTTCATTTTTTTCTTAACTGTAAAATTTTATTCTTTTTTTTTTTTTACATCCAAGTTAGTTACTATATAATACAACAATGATTTCAGGGTAGATTCCATAATGCCTGTTACCCATTTAGCCCATCCCCCCCTCCCTCCCACAACCCCTCAAGTAACCCTCTGTTTGTTCTCCATGTTTAAGAGTCTTATGTTTTTCCCCCTCCCTGTTTTTATATTACTTTTCCTTCCCTTCCCTTGTGTTCATCTGGTATGTGTCTTAAAGTCCTCAGTGTGAAGTCATATGATATTTGTCTTTCTCTGACTAATTTTGCTTAGCATAATACCTTTAGTTCCATCCACATACTTGCAAATGGCAAGATTTCATTCTTTTTGGTGGCTGAGTAATACTCCATTGTCTATATATACCACATCTTCTTTATCCATTTATCCATCTGTGGACGTTTGGGCTCCTTCCATACTTTGATTGTTGTTGCTAGTGCTGCTATAAACATTGGGGTGCATGTGTCCCTTCAAAACAGCACACCTGTATCCCTTGGATAAATACCTAGTAGTGCAATTGCTGGTTCATAGGGTAGTTCTATTTTTACTTTTTTGAGGAAACTCCATACTGTTTCCAGAGTGGCTGCACCAGTTTGCATTCCCACCAGCAGTGCAACAGGGTTCCTCTTTCTCTACATCTTCGCCAACATCTGTTGTTGCCTGAGTTATTAATTGTAGCCATTCTGACTGATGTGAGGTGGTATCTCATTGTGGTTTTGATTTGTATTTCCTGAAGATGAGTGATGTTGAGCATTTTTCATGTTCTGTTGGCCATCTGGATGTCTTCCTTGGATAAGTGTCTATTCATGTCTGTTGCCCTTTTCTTCACTGGATTATTTGTTTTTTGGGTGTTGAGTTTGATAAGTTCTTTATAGATTTTGGATAATAACCCTTTATCTGATATGTTGTTTGCAAATATTTTCTCCCATTCCATCGGTTGCCTTTTAGTTTTACTGATTGTTGATTTCAAGTTTCATAGCATTGTGGTCTGAAATATGCACAGTATGATCTCGATCTTTTTCTACTTGTTGAGGGCTGATTTGTGTCCCAGTATGTGGTCTGTTCTGGAGAACGATCCCTGTGCACTAGAGAATGTATATTCCACTGCTTTAGGATGAAATCTTCTGCATATATGTTAAGTCCATCTGGTCCAGTGTTTCATTCAAAGACATTGTTTCCTTGTTGGTTTTTTGATTAGATGATCTGTCTATTGCTGGAAGTGGGGGTGTTGAAGTCCCCTACTATTATGGTATTATTATCAATGAGTTTTTTATGTTTGTGATTAATTGATTTATATACTTGGGTGTTTCCACAGTTGGCACATAAATGTTCACAATTGTCAGGTCTTCTTGGTGGATAGACCCCTTAATTATGGTAAAATGCCCTTATTCATCTCTTGTTACAGTCTTTATTATAAAGTCTAGATTGATATAAATATGGCTACTCTGGCTTTCTTTCATTGACCATAAGCATGACAGATGGTTCTCCATCCCCTCACTTTCAATCTGAAGGTGTCTTTAGATTAAAGTGGGTGTCTTGTAAACAGCATATAGATGGATCTTGTTTTCTTGTCCATTCTGTCACCCTATGTCTTTTGATTTGAGCATTTAATACATTGATTTACAGTGAGCACTGAAAGATATGAATGTATTACCATTATGTTACTTGTAGAGTTGGAGTTTCTGCTGGTGTTCTTTCGTTCTTTCTAGTCTTTGTTCCTTTTGGTCCTTATTTTATTTATTTATTTATTTATTTACTTACTTACTTATTTATTTAGTCTTTTCTCCCTCAGGGAACCCCCCTTAAAATTTCTTGCAGGACTGGTATAGTGGTCACAAACTCCTTTAATTTTTGTTCGGGAAACTTTTAATCTGTCCTATTTTGAATGACAGCCTTGCTGGATAAAGAGTTCTTGGCTGCATATTTTTTCTGATTCAGCACATTAAATATATCCTGCCACTCCTTTCTGGCTTGCCAAGTTTCTGTGGACAGGTCTGCTGCAAATCTGATTTGTCTTCCCTTGTAGGTTAAGACTTTTTTTCCTTTGCTACTTTCATGATTCTCTCCTTGCCTGAGTATTTTGTGAATTTGACTATGATAGGCCTTGTTGACAGTCGTTTTTTTTTTAATCTAATGGGAGTCCTCTGTGCTTCCTGGATTTTGATGTCTGTGTCTTCCCCCAGCTTAGGAAAGTTTTCTGCTATGATTTGCTCCCATAACCCTTCTACCTCTTTTGCTCTCTCTTCATCTTCTGGGACCCCTATGATTCTAACGTTGTTCCTTTTTAATGAGTCACTGATTTCTCTAATTCTTAAATTGTGCTCTTTTTCCTTAGTCTCCCTCTTTTTTTCTGCTTCCTATTCTCCATAAGTTTGTCCTCTATATCACTGATTCTCTGCTCTGTCTCATCCATCCTTGACGCCATGGCATGCATTCGAGATTTCAGCTCAGTTACATTTTTTATTTCATCCTGACTGGCTTTTACTTCTTTTATCTCTGCAGAAAGGGATTCTAATCTATTTTCGACTCCAGCTAGTATTCTTATTTCATGATTCTAATTCTGGTCAGACATCTTGCTTGTATCTGTGTTGGTTAAGCCCCTTCCTATCATTTCTTCCTCCTCTTTCTTTTGGGATGAATTCCTTCGTTTCATCATTTTCAGGGTAGAATGCCTTCATTTTTGAAAGATAGTTCTGCTGGGTATAGAATTTTATGATGTGCCTTGTTATGTTTTCTTTCCCTGTTTATATCCTGCTTGTGGTTTTTTGCATTTGTTTGCTGTATTTAGATTTTCTAGTTTTCTTCAAGTTGATCATATTTTTGGCCATTGTTTACTTTATTCTTTCTTGTTTAAATCCTCCTTCTTTTTTCCCCTGAGACTCCAATTACACACATTAGACCACTTGATATATCACCATAGATTAGTGATAATTTGTTCATTTTTTCTATTCTTTTTTCACTTTCTGAGCTTCTTTTTGGATACTTTCTAATATTAAATAGAATATAGTTTCTATTCTAGTTGTTTCTATTAGTAAGTAATTTTTAAATTCTCTCATCTCCAGAGTCTAATATTTTATTACCATCCAGTGATATTTTCTTGAGGTATTATATTTTTCATCTCCAGAAATTCCATTTGTGTTTTTTTTTGTTCCTGTTTTCCATTTATCTCTTCATTATATTTTCCTTCCAGTCTTTAAGCATATTCTGTGATTTATTGTTCTAAATCTATGGATTGAATTTTTTTCTCCTGTAATCAGTAATAATTCCCTGCTTCTTTGCATGGGAAATAATTTTTTAATTGGATGTGAATTTTACATGTTGAGTGCTAGATTTTTTGTATTCACTTACAGAGTTAAACTTTGGCGGGCATTTATAGATCAGTTTTATTCTTTTGTGGCTTGTTTTTCTTTTTTTTTTTTTTTTTTAGGACAAGTGTAGAGAGTCCTTTCATATAGATTTAGATTAGCCTCTCTACTAAAATAGGGATCTTCTAATGTCTACTGAGTGCCTATGTATTAAAGTCTCTTTACTCTGGCTGGTTGGAACAATTTATAGCCCTTTGTGAGCCCTGGGAATTGTTCCAATTATAGTTCCCTATACACTGTTCTTTCCAAGGCTATTGTTCTTTGAATCTCAGCAAGACCACTGCTCTGTTTGGGAGTCCCTTTCTGTAACACAGTCTAGAAATTGCCTCCTGACCAAAAGCTGGGACTGTAATAGGGCTCACCTTGTTTACCTTCTCTCAGGGATCACAGCTCTATAGTGCTTATTGTCTAATGTCAGAAAGCAGGATTTTTTTTCATATATTTTGTTCAGTTTTCTAATTGATTACGGTGGAAAGTAAGTCTAAGACTTGTTACTCCCAAATGACAAGAAGCAGAAGTCCCATAAAATGATTTGAGGTGGCTGCCAAGATACTACTATACAATATTTCAGATATATAAATGATGAGGAAATGAGATAAAAGCAAATGTTGAGATATAGGACTATACAGTAAAGTCAGACATAAGATCAAGACATAAAGTGTATGTTCTGTGTGCTTTTGGTATCACGTTGGTCTGCATAAATTGGCTTGGAGTTTCCCAGAAGCCATACAAAGACAGGAACAGTCTCAGGTACAGAGTTTATAAGAGCCACAATATTAAAACAAATGTGATAATTGTAAGAAACATAGCTTTTCCTGGTACTAAGATGTGTGAGAGAACTTTTTTTTAAGACATTTTTATAAAAGGGGGTGCCTGGGTGGCTCAGTCGGTTAAGCATCCAACCTCGGCTCAGGTCATGACCTCACGGTTTGTGAGTTCAAGCCCTGCATCAGGCTCTGTGCTGACAGCTCAGAGCCTGAAGCTTGCTTTGGATTCTGTGTCTCCTCTCTCTGCCCCTCCCCCACTTGTGCTCTGTCTCTCTGTCCATGAAAAATAAATAAATGAAAAAAAAAATTTTTTTGAAGACATTTTTATAAAAGAAACACTGTGTTATGTGGTCCCAGACCATAACTTGAATGGTCCCAGACCTAACTTGAATATCACACAGTATTGGAGAGCTTTTTAGAAAGCCCAGGCACAGATGTAAAGAATCAGAATCTTAAAGTGTGGGGCATTAAAATCTGTGTTTTCCAGGCATACCTGGGTGGCTTGGTTGAGTGTCTGACTTTACCTCAGGTCATGGTCTCATGATTGTGGGTTCAAACCCCCCGTTGGGGCCTGTGCTGATAGCTGAGAGCCTGCTTCTGATTCTGTATCTTTCTCTCTCTCTTCCCCTCCCCTGTTTGCCCTCTGTCTCTCAAAAATAAAAATAAATGTAAAAAAAAGGTTTTTTTTAATAAAATCTGTGTTTTCAATAGTCTCATATGTGATTTTGAAGCTAATGCTACCTTAGGAATGTCAAACATCCAGAAATAGCAAAAATTAAAGCCACCAAATCAATAAATAATATTTAGTAAGAATCTCGTGTGCATGTAAGACCATTTCACAAAATGGGAGTTTTCAAATTCAGAGACTGATAGACCAGGGGTATTACCTTACAGGATTGGCTTGTAAAGTGAAAATAAGTAAATTTAACCTTTACAATGATTGGTTATTACAATGGGGGTTCCCAGATGACAAGTTCACTTGTTTTGCACAATAAGCTAAATAAGTTTCAGTTATATGACTTAAATGGTTTTGTCTGCTCGGGGAATTTTCAAACCCAGTATCCATTTTATATTTACTTTTAACAGAAACCACTGATAATCCAGATAATCCAGATTTGTATTTTCAATGGCATCCCCACAATAAATAAAGTAACAAATCTCCCATGAATGTTTCATAATGGGTACTTCATTCAACGTGTAGCCAAATCACAGCTGAATAAATGTGATTCCATGAATAAACAAAGGAATGAAGCCACATATGCAGTGTTCTGATATCTGCCTGCATCCAGGGGGGGAAAAATAACATATTCAGATAATCGAAACGACTGTAGAGTTTCCAGCCAATTCACTATGCATGTATCTCTTCTTATATATATACCATATTTTCCAACTGTGTTCTTGGTGCAAATTGAATGGTAGAACTCTAGATTATATTCCTTCAATAAAAAATTTGGGGTTCTTTTGTTGTTGTTGTTGTTTTTCAATATATGAAATTTATTGTCAAATTGGTTTCCATACAACACCCAGTGCTCATCCCAAAAGGTGCCCTCCTCAATACCCATCACCCACCCTCCCCTCTCTCCCACCCCCCATCAACCCTCAGTTTGTTCTCAGTTTTTAAGGGTCTCTTATGCTTTGGCTCTCTCCCACTCTAACCTCTTTTTTTTTTTTTTTTCCTTCCCCTCCAGCATGGGTTTCTGTTAGGTTTCTCAGCATCCACATAAGAGTGAAAACATATGGTATCTGTCTTTCTCTGTATGGCTTATTTCACTTAGCATAGCACTCTCTAGTTCCATCCATGTTGCTACAAAGGGACATATTTCATTCTTCCTCATTGCCACGTAGTACTCCATTGTGTATATAAACCACTATTTCTTTATCCATTCATCAGTTGATGGACATTTAGGCTCTTTCCATAATTTGGGTATTGTTGAGAGTGCTGCTATAAACATTGGGGTACAAGTGCCCCTATGCATCAGTACTCCTGTATCCCTTGGGTAAATTCCTAGCAGTGCTATTGCTGGGTCATAGGGAAGGTCTATTTTTAATTTTTTGAGGAACCTCCACACTGTTTTCCAGAGTGGCTTCACCAATTTGCATTCCCACCAACAGTGCAAGAGGGTTCCCATTTCTCCACATCCTCTCCAGCATCTATAGTCTCCTGATTTGTTCATTTTGGCCACTCTGACTGGCGTGAGGGGATATCTGAGTATGGTTTTGATTTGTATTTCCCTGATGAGGAGCGACGTTGAGCATCTTTTCATGTGCCTGTTGGCCATCCGGATGTCTTCTTTAGAGAAGTGTCTATTCATGTTTTCTGCCCATTTCTTCACTGGATTATTTGTTTTTCGGGTGTGGAGTTTGGTGAGCTCTTTATAGGTTTTGGATACTAGCCCTTTGTCCGATATGTCATTTGCAAATATCTTTTCCCATTCCGTTGGTTGCCTTTTAGTTTTGTCGGTTGTTTCCTTTGCTGTGCAGAAGCTTTTTATCTTCATAAGGTCCCAGTAGTTCATTTTTGCTTTTAATTCCCTTGCCTTTGGAGATGTGTCAAGTAAGAAATTGCTGAGGCTGAGGTCAGAGAGGTTTTTCCTGCTTTCTCCTCTAGGGTTTTGATGGTTTCCTGTCTCACATTCAGGTTCTTTATCCATTTTGAGTTTATTTTTGTGAATGGTGTGAGAAAGTGGTCTAGTTTCAATCTTCTGCATGTTGCTGTCCAGTTCTCCCAGCACCATTTGTTAAAGAGACTGTCTTTTTTCCATTGGATGTTCTTTCCTGCTTTGTCAAATATTAGTTGGGCATACGTTTGTGGGTCTAGTTCTGGGGTTTCTATTCTATTGCATTGGTCTATGTGTCTGTTTTTGTGCCAATACCATGCTGTCCTGATGATGACAGCTTTGTAGTAGAGGCTAAAGTCTGGGATTGTGATGCCTCCTGCTTTGGTCTTCTTCTTCAAAATTACTTTGGCTATTCGGGGCCTTTTATGGTTCCATATGAATTTTAGGATTGCTTGTTCTAGTTTCGAGAAGAATGCTGGTGCAATTTTGATTGGGATTGCATTGAATGTGTAGATAGCTTTGGGTAGTATTGACATTTTGACAATATTTATTCCTCCAGTCCATGAGCACGGCATGTTTTTCCATTTCTTTATATCTTCTTCAATTTCCTTCATAAGCTTTCTATAGTTTTCAGCATACAGATCTTTTACATCTTTGGTTAGATTTATCCCTAGGTATTTTATGCTTCTTGGTGCAATTGTGAATGGGATCAGTTTCTTTATTTGTCTTTCTGTTGCTTCATTATTAGTGTATAAGAATGCAACTGATTTCTGTACAATGATTTTGTATCCTGCAACTTTGCTGAATTCATGTATCAGTTCTAGCAGACTTTTGGTGGAGTCTATCGGGTTTTCCATGTATAATATCATGTCATCGGCAAAAAGTGAAAGCTTGACTTCATCTTTGCCAATTTTGATGCCTTTGATTTTTTTGTTGTCTGATTGCTGATGCTAGAACTTCCAACACTATGTTAAACAACAGCGGTGAGAGTGGACATTCCTGTTGTGTTCCTGATCTCAGGGAAAAAGCTCTGTTTTTCCCCGTTGAGGATGATGTTAGCTGTGGGCTTTTCATAAATGGCTTTTATGATCTTTAAGTATGTTCCTTCTATCCCGACTTTCTGAAGGGTTTTTATTAAGAAAGGTGCTGAATTTTGTCAACTGCCTTTTCTGCATCGACTGACAGGATCATATGGTTCTTTTCTTTTATTAATGTGATATATCACGTTGATTGATTTGCGAATGTTGAACCAGCCCTGCATCCCAGGAATGAATCCCACTTGATCATGGTGAATAATTCTTTTTATATGCTGTTGAATTCTAGTTGCTAGTATCTTACTGAGAATTTTTGCATCCATATTCATCAGGGATATTGTCCTGTAGTTCTCATTTTTTTACTGGGTCTCTGTCTGGTTTAGGAATCAAAGTAATACTGGCTTCATAAAATGAGTCTGGAAGTTTTCCTTCCCTTTCTATTTTTTGGAATAGCTTAAGGAGGATAGGTATTATCTCTGCTTTAAATGTCTGGTAGAACACCCCTGGAAAGCCATCTGGTCCTGGACTCTTATTTGTTGGCAGATTTTTGATAACTGATTGAATTTCTTCACTGGTTATGGGTCTGTTCAAGCTTTCTATTTCCTCCTGATTGAGTTTTGGAAGTGTGTGGGTGTTTAGGAATTTGTCCATTTCTTCCAGATTGTCCAGTGTTTCGGCATATAAATTTTCATAGTATTCCCTGATAATTGCTTGTATCTCTGAGGGATTGGTTGTAATAATTCCATTTTCATTCATGATTTTATCTATTTGGGCCATCTCCCTTTTCATTTTGAGAAGCCTGGCTAGAGATTTATCAATTTTGTTTTTTTTTTTTCAAAAAACCAACTCTTGGTTTCGTTGATCAGCTCTACAGTTTTTTTAGATTCTATATTGTTTATTTCTGCTCTGATCTTTATTATTTCTCTTCTATGCTGGGTTTAGGTCTGCTTCTGTTTCCTTTAGGTGTGCTGTTAGAGTTTGTATTTGGGATTTTTCTTGTTTCTTGAGATAGACCTGGATTGCAATGTATTTTCCTCTCAGGACTGCCTTCGCTGCATCCCAAAGCGTTTGGATTGTTGTATTTTCATTTTCGTTTGTTTCCATATATTTTTTAATTTCTTCTCTAATTGCCTGGTTGACCCATTCATTCTTTAGTAGGGTGTTTTTTAACCTCCATGCTTTTAGAGGTTTTCCAGACTTTTTCCTGTGGTTGATTTCAAGCTTCATAGCATTGT
This sequence comes from Panthera leo, assembly GCF_018350215.1. NCBI lineage: Eukaryota > Metazoa > Chordata > Mammalia > Carnivora > Felidae > Panthera > Panthera leo. The sequence goes on along the minus strand of NC_056681.1, from coordinate 52,191,887 downwards.
GGTCTGAAAGTATGTATGGTATGATTTCAATTCTTGTATACTTACGAAGGGCTGTTTTGTGACCCAGTATGTGATCTATCTTGGAGAATGTTCCATGTGCACTCGAGAAGAAAGTATATTCTGTTGCTTTGGGATGCAGAGTTCTAAATATATCTGTCAAGTCCATCTGATCCAATTATCATTCAGAGCCCTTGTTTCTTTTTTTTTTTTTTTTAATTTTTTTTTTTTAACGTTTACTTATTTTTGAGACAGAGAGAGACAGAGCATGAATGGGGAGGGTCAGAGAGAGAGGGAGACACAGAATCCGAAACAGGCTCCAGGCTCTGAGCTGTCAGCACAGAGCCCGACGCGGGGCTCGAACTCACGGACCGTGAGATCGTGACCTGAGCTGAAGCCGGTGCTCAACCGACTGAGCCACCCAGGCGCCCCAGGGCCCCTGTTTCTTTATTGACCATGTGTCTAGATGATCTATCCATTTCTGTAAGTGGAGTGTTAAAGTTCCCTGCAATTACCACATTCTTATCAATAAGGTTGCTTATGTTTATGAGTAATTGTTTTATTTATTTGGGGGCTCCCATATTCGGTGCACAGACATTTATAATTGTTAGCTCTTCCTGATTGATAGACCCTGTAATTATTATATAATGCCCTTCTTCATCTCTTGTGACAGCCTTTAATTTAAAGTCTAGTTTGTCTGAAATAAGTATGGCTACTCCAGCTTTCTTTTGACTTCCAGGAGCATGATAAATAGTTCTCCATCCCCTCATTCTTAATCTGAAGGTGTCCTCAGGTCTAAAATGAGTCTCTTGTAGACAGCAAATAGATGGGTCTTGTTTTTTTATCCATTCTGATACCCTATGTCTTTTGGTTGGCACATTTAGTCCATTTACATTCAGTGTTATTATAGAAAGATATGGGTTTAGTGTCATTGTGATGTGTGTATGTTTTATGCTTGTAGTGATGTCTCTGGTACTTTGTCTCACAGGATCCCCCTTAGGATCTCTTGTAGGGCTGGTTTAGTGGTGACGAATTCCTTCAGTTTTTGTTTGTTTGGGAAGACCTTTATCTCTCCTTCTATTCTAAATGACAGACTTGCTGGATAAAGGATTCTCAGCTGCATATTTTTTCTGTTGTTCACATTGAAGATCTCCTGCCATTCCTTTCTGGCCTGACAAGTTTCAGAAGAGAGATCCGTCACAAGTCTTACCGGTTTCCCTTTATATGTTAGGGTACATTTATCCCTCGCTGCTTTCAGAATTTTCTCTTTATCCTTGTATTTTGCCAGTTTCACTATGATATGTCGTGCAGAAGATCGATTCAAGTTACATCTGAAGGGAGTTCTCTGTGCCTCTTGGATTTCAATGTCTTTTTCCTTCCCCAGATCAGGGAAGTTCTCAGCTACGATTTCTTCAAGTACACCTTCAGCACCTTTCCCTCTCTCTTCCTCCTCTGGAATACCAGTTATGCGTAGATTATTTCTCTTTAGTGCATCACTTAGTTCTCTAATTTTCCCCTCATACTCCTGGATTTTTTTATCTCTCTTTTTCTCAGCTTCCTCTTTTTCCATAATTTTGTCTTCTAGTTCACCTATTCTCTCCTCTGCCTCTTCAATCCGAGCCGTAGTCATTTCCATTTTGTTTCGCAGCTCGTTTATAGCATTTTTTAGCTCCTCCTGACTATTCCTTAGTCCCTTGATCTCTGTAGCAATAGATTTTCTGCTGTCCTCTATACTGTTTTCAAGCTCAGCGATTAATTTCATGACTATTATTCTAAATTCACACTCTGTTATATTGTTTAAATCCTTTTTTATCAGTTCATTAGCTGTTGTTATTTCCTGGAGATTCTTTTGAGGGGAATTCTTCCATTTGGTCATTTTGGATAGTCTCTGGAGTGGTGCAGACCTGCAGGGCACTTCCCCTGTGCTGTCTTGAATAACTGGATTTGGTGGGCAGGGCGGCAGTCAGACCTAATGTCTGCCCCCTGCCCACTGCTGGGGCCACAGTTAGACTGGTGTGTACCTTCTCTTCCCCTCTCCTAGGGGCAGGATTCACTGTGGGGTGGTGTGGCCCCTCTGGGCTACTTGCACACTGCCAGGCCTGTGGTGCTGGGGATCTGGTGTATTAGCTGGGGTGGATCGGCAAGGTGCACAGGGGTGGGAGGCGCAGGCTCAGCTCGCTTATCCTTCGGTGATCTGCTTCGGGAGGGGCCCTGCGGCACCGGAGGAGTCAGACCCGCCGCTGGACGGATGGATCCGCAGAAGCACAACTTTGGGTGTTTGCTAGTTGCAAGCAAGTTCCCTGGCAGGAACTGGTTCCCTTTGGGATTTTGGCTGGGGGATGGACTAGGGGGATGGCACTGGAGAGCACCTCTGTTCCTAGCCAAGCTGAGCTCTGTTGTCCGGGGCTCAACAACTCTCCCTCCTGTTGTCCTCCAGTCCTCCGGCTCTCCGAGCAGATGATAAGTCCCGCTTGCTGTCTGAACACACTCCGTCCGGCCCCTCCCCTTTTGCAAGCCAGATTCGGGGCCTCTGCTTGGCCGGCGGTTGCCCCTCCGCCCGTTTCCCTCCTGCCAGTCCGTGTAGCAGGCTCCGCCTCGCTGCCCTTCCTACCCTCTTCCGTGGGCCTCTCGTCTGCGCTTGGCTCCGGAGACTCTGTTCTGCTAGTCTTCTGGCAGTTTTCTGGGTTATTTAGGCAGGTGTAGGTGGAATCTAAGTGACCAGCAGGACACGGTGAGCCCAGCATCCTCCTACGCCGCCATCTTGCTTCTACAAACATTTGGTTTTATGAATTAGTGATTACGTGTATGTTTGATCATCAACTAAACTGAAAGAAGATTGATTGATACCTTGGAAAAACTAAAAAAAGATATTTATTCAATAAATAAGTATAGAAATAAATGGTACAGGAAGTGAGTACTAGAGTTCAGAGGAGAGAGATTCTCTAGACTGAAACAATTACAAGTTGGGGCTCAAGGTGAGTCCTGAAGGTAAGGTTTGGAGATTTAAAGCAGACAAGGAAAGAGTATTCCTTTATGCAGCCATGGTACAAGCAAAAGTTAAAAGAAGTAACATAATTTTGGAGGTCTTGATCAGTTGGAGTGAAAGGCTTGACCTGCCAGGGAGAAGTGAGGTATAATTAGGAAGACATTTTTGATCCAGTTCATGAAGTACATGAAGAATGTATTGGGACCCTTTTTAAAGACAGTGGGGGAAGATTGGTCTGCCAACATATTGGATTAAATGGAATGGTGTAGAATCTGCCAAAAGCCGCCAGGCTAATGGCATGAAGGGCCTTGGAAGGCTGGGCTAAGGAGATGTGGTAGAGTAGGAAAAAGATAAAACGTCCAGACAATGTTCTGGGGGCAAGTGGGGGCGGGGGGAGGTTGCTTAATAAATTAGCAACACACATCTTAATCTGAAACCCCTCCAACATTTATCCCCACTCTGTAACTGTATATCTCATCTCTAAAGGAAATCTCCTTTCATGCCCTCGCACTCCCGCCATCATGCCCACGTCTGGGAATCCTTCCTAATCTTCAGTGTTTCCTATTCTATGAATTTTTTTTTTGTCCTGTGCGAACTTTATATAACCTTTGGCTCCTGTGGATCTCTGTAGCCTTTTGTATTTCTTTCATACATTTATATTTTGCTTTATGTTATCCTGTGAAATGTTATATCCCCCAATTTCATTTTTAGACGGTTTGAGCTTAGGAACTTACTATATCTTATCATAATTCCTGAAGCACTTAACATAGGTTTTATATGTAATTTGTGCTTTAGAAAATGCTTTTCAGAACTGAGCAAATAGTTTCCAGAAGTTAACTAAATTAGACTTATAAAAAGTCATAGTTAAGATATATTCTTAAAGTATATGTGTTCATATTTACATGTAGTACAACTACATAAAGTTAATCATTGATTATAATATACTTTAGTAGCACAATTACATAGTGCCCATGTAATTGGCTTAGACCAGGTGTCCAGCACACTGTTTCTTGAAGGACCAGGAAGTCAGTCTCCATGGCTTCACAGGCTACGTGGTCTCTATCATACACTCTTTGTCTCTTTCACAACAGGCTGTGGCCAGATTTGGCCTGCTGGTTGTAGTTGGACACCTGTGATCTAGACAGTAAATCCACTTATTCCTATATGATGTTTGGTTTTTTTTACCTCTGTTAGCATAAAAGTTTTTTGTTTTTATCACGTTTTATTTGTTCCTTAGTGAACTGTCACTGACAGTCCCATTCCATAAAACAATTAGTACCACAAAAACAGGCAACCAGGTATGTGCCTCTGCTGTGATATAATTGGAAATACATGGCACCTCTTTTGAGGTACTTCTTAAAAGTAAAGCTTTTATCTTTTAGTTATACACTACGTATATAACTTTATTTTAAGAGATGTATACTGAAATATTTACAGTTCAATGGATTTCTTGTGAAGAACCAAAAAAACAAAAAACAAAAACAATCACCCAAAAACCAGTGAGGGCATAAGGAATAGGTAAGGGTATAGGTTAGTGGTTGGCAAACTTTTTCTTTCAAGGGCCACACAGTAAATATTTTAGGCTTTACAGGTCATATCATATCTCTATTGCCATTAGTAAATTTGTCATTGCTGTACTAAAGCAAATGTGAACAATATGTAAATAATTGAACTTGACTGTGTTCTAATAAAACTCTTTACAAAACAGGCAGCAGCCAGATTTTAGCTTGCAGACCAGATTCCTGTTCTGGGTGAAACAAGATTGGCCATGTATTGGTAATTGTTAAAGCTGAGAGAGGGGTGCCGGGAGTTTATTACACTGTTGGCACTGCTGTCGTGTATATTTGAAATGTTCCATAATAAAAGGCTAAGACAAGTTTCTTTCAAATATGGGTTAATACAAAGAAAAGACTTGTCATTTCTTTATTTAAAGTCATTCATAAAAATTGTTCAACCTCTTCTGGAATTATTTCCTTTGCTAGCTTCACTACAGTCTTCAGTGCAACAGTCTGAGGAAAAGAATACCAAAATCAAGCAGTTGCTTGTGAAAACCAAAAAAGAACTGGCAGATTCAAAGCAAGCAGTATGTTAATTTCCCATTTTCATATTTCAGTTTATGTATCTATAAATCCCTTCTTTTCTAAATATAACCAGGATTCTTATTCTTTAGGAAACTGATCACTTAATACTTCAGGCATCTTTAAAGGGTGAGCTGGAGGCAAGCCAGCAGCAAGTAGAAGTCTATAAAGTAAGATTCTTTTTACTTCTGAGGATTTACAAAAGAAGTAAGGTACCATGTAGGGATTTTTCTAAATATCCTTATGTACATATTTTTATATACCCACACACGTTCCCCCCCCCCCCAATATCCTTCCTCAACATTTTGAAAAAGTAGAAGCAGTAAGCCAGGTATGGCATATAACTGGAGTATCCCATTTAGCTTAAGCTAGATCCTCTTCATGTATTTGAAAATCCTTAATGCACTAAGAATAGTGCAACACAAAATCAACATGGCCCCAGAGCTGTATCTGAGCTTTCTAAATGATAGTGCAGTCACAAGAATCAGTTTATAAAATGGTTTCATATGTTTATATTGTATACATATGTATGTATATTTCCATTATTATATATATTTTTATAACTGTTATATTTATATAATATCTTGATATATTCAATTAAACATTGAACTATAACAAGTAGTCTGGAATTTATGATTTTTCATGATTGATTTTAAGGAAAACTGAATTTATTGGGGAAATGTTCTATTATATTGCCTTTACTCTTTTAATAATAATAGATATTTTAAATTCTATTTAGTTTTATACCTTATACATACTCATGATCCAAAACTCAAGTTTATTTAAAGGAACATCTTTAATTAGTGAAGGTCCAATTTGCTAGAGCTTAATTGAAAGGTTTTGTCCCAGATTCAGCTGGCTGACATAACCTCTGAGAAACATAAAGTTCATGAACAGCTGAAGACCTCTGCAGACCAGCACCAGCGCACACTGAGCGCATACCAGCAAAAAGTGACAGCCCTTCAGGAAGAATGCCACGCTGCCAAGGTACATGCTTCACATGGACACAGACGACAGGTGTTGTTATCACCTAGCAAGCAGTTCACGAGAGGGCTGTGGTCTGGCCTTTTAGTGTTTGCTGTTATTTAAGAGCACTTATTAGAGGAAAATTCGGTGCAACTCATCTGACTCTAACCCCAACCCCATCCCACTCCTGTCATGTGCATAACCTTTTTTTTGTTAAAAGGGAAGACATAGGTACATGTTTCCATTTTAACCTTGCTTTGCAATTTCTGTATGTAAGAGTTATTTTCTTTAAATTTTATAATCTAAAAAGCATATAGTTGTTTCTGAGGGCCAAATGATTATAAAATAACATTCTACTAGAATGGCTCTGAGGGCCTGCTTTCTTCAGCATACAAAACAAATTCAATACAGTAGCTTTGTGAGAGGTGCAGCTATCATCTAAGCAATTTTGGCAGAAGGGTGACAGGAGATCACCTTGGGAAAGTGAAAGATCTAGAATTTCACTTTTCCCTCTCTCTTTAGAAATCTGAAGTTCAAGTAGCTTAATTTCTTTTAATTAATTTTTCTTGTATTTATGAAAAGAGGGACTATCTTAAATAAAAATCTTTCCAAGTTTCCAAAGGCAAAAATAGTGCCATTACAAAATTTATGGGTACTCAATTAATCTACCAGGGAAGAAAACATGTAGAAACATCTCCTGTCAAACAAAATTATATCATTCAAAAAATTAAAAAGTGTAAGGCCAACAGAAACACACTTTTTAGGGTAAGTTAATCAAAGGGATAAAGAGTGTCAGCCATTTTATTCATTTTCTAAAACAGGTTTTCATTGTAAGTCATTAATCTGAAAGAAAATAAGAGGATTATGTTACAATAGAAAACACAATAGAAAAATTATTCTCTCTCTTTTAAATGTCATAGGCAGAACAAGCTACTATAGCCTCTGAATTTGAGAACTACAAAGTCCGCGTTCACAATGTTCTAAAACAACAGAAAAATAAATCTGTGTCTCAGACTGAAACCGAGGGAGCTAAACAAGAAAGGTAAAGTCAAAATTAAAAGAAACATCCAGGTTTCCCTTCCTCCCCCTGAGATAGGTCCTCCACCAAGTATGTTGAAAATCCGACTGATTTCATTTGACTGTGGAATTTTACATGCAACAAGAGCAGGGTGTCTTGGCTTCACTATCTCCAGGCAGCAGCAGGGAAATGTCACTACCAAGGGCACTGTTACAAACTCAGAAACTGTGTAATACGGGCAGTGAAATGAGGAGATAGTCTTTGAGGTATAGACTAAATAGTGCCATCTTGTTGTAGTAGGATCTGGTCATAGTAGAAATACAGACATTGAAGTTACATTATGATTAGTTTTTCCCATTTTGAAAATTTAGAAATAGAAGGGAAAAAATGCTTCCTTGATATACCCACCATTAATTAAGCTAAATAGGGGTGCCTGAGTGGCTAAGTCAGTTGGATGTCCAACTCTGGCTCAGGTCATGATCTCGTGGTACGTGAGTTCAAGCCCTGCGTCAGGCTCTGTGCTGACAGCTCAGGACCTGGAGCCTGCTTCAGATTCTGGGTCTCCCTCTCTCTCTCTCTGCACCCCCCCCCCCCCCGCTCACTCCCCCTCTCTCTATCTCTCTCTCTCTCAAAAACAAACATTTAAAATTTAATTAAGCTAAATAGAAATTGCTTTAAAACATTTTACTTATTTCAAAAAGTTTTAAATTAAGTACTAAATTCTAGTCTGGAATTAAATTTTTCTTTTTAAATTTATGACCATGTCAATTATTTGTTTCTGTAGTATATTTTTAATGCATCTTTAAAACTAGCATAAGATCACTTTTGTAAATTATTTGAAGGTATGCTAGGAATATTAAACAAGGCATTCTACAGCAAATGTGTTTTATAAGTAGAGGTTCAGTGTTGAAAACAATTTTACATCTGCCTCTTACTATTCTAGGACTAAATATTCTGCAATGTTTGTATGTTTACACTTTTGCTACTTTTTATTTAAGTGTCTATTAAATATGGGAACTATAGACTGAAAAATGAGATATTTTCTCTGTCAACCCATTTTCAAATTTCAAAGCAGAAATTGAATATTGACACATTTAATATGAAAATGTCAGCATCTGCAAGAGCCTTTTTTGAAAATTTTTGTGCTGTTCTTTTTTTTTTTTTAGTGTTTATTCTGAGAGAAAGAGTGTGAGTGGGGGAGGGGGAGAGAGAGAATCTCAAGCAGGCTCTGCACTGTCAGCGCAGAGCCCGACATGGGGCTTGATCTCATGAACCATGAGATCATGACCTGAGCCGAAATCAAGTCAGACTCTTAACCACCTGAGCACCCAGGCACCTCTAGAGCCTTTTTTGATCGTGCTGGAATTTTGGATTCAAATTATTTTAATGTAAATGTTTTACATTCCTTCTATTTTCTTATGCATTAAATGCTTTTTTTTTTAAGGAAATTAAGCTTAGACCTGATTTTTTTTTTAACTAAAAGCATAGCACTATAACGAAATGGGCTATTTTAATACCATTCAATGCTCTCTTCTCCATTTGAATCTGAAATTTATAAATTCACAGACTTTTTTGTAAATCTGCATTTGCCTAAGACACAAAATCTGACTCTAATGAATTCTATAACTGAATTCTTCCAATTATACTTCGCTTAAAATAGTCCATAATAATAACAAGAATATGACATTAAAAGATGAAATGATTAAAGTAAAATTTATTTGAAACCACACAATCAGGTTTACGTCTTTCAAAATTTTTTGTAAAACTGTTTCTGTTTTAGAGAACACCTGGAAATGCTGATTGATCAACTAAAAATCAAATTACAGGACACCCAAAATAACTTACAGATCAACGTATCCGAACTTCAGACGTTACAGTCTGAACATGACACTCTGCTAGAAAGACATAACAAGATGCTGCAGGAAACTGTATCCAAAGAGGCAGAACTCCGGGAAAAGTAAGGTTGCTAGCAGCACTAACAGTGTTTATACTGGGCAGCAAAATATTTCCTTGCTAGAACTCGTAAAGTGTTGCTCCTTGGGATAAATTGAAAATAAGAAACAGATATTCCTAAAGGCTTGGTAACTTTGTTTTCCTATCTTAAAGCCCTCCTTTTTTATTGTTTTTATGCTTCACTTTTTTAAAAAACAATTAACTTTATCTGTTCATCCAATATTCTGTCTCTCCTATGGCCTTCATGACCAGAATGTTTCTTTTAAAAAAACCCACTTTCCAACTCAAGTTTCAAATTCTAAGCATTTTTCTTTCTCTCGAGAGGAAAACATTCAGACAGCTGCTGGCTGAAAAGGAATATACAACTTACCTTTGCAACTGTCTTCAACTTGTTATATTATTACTGTTAATCAGTACTTTCAGTAGACTTTAGGGGTACTGGCAGGAGGAGTTGATTATTGTGAACAAGGAACTTTGGATTCCTAATGAAGAAGTTGGGTGGTAATATTTGTTGTATCTTAGACTAAGGAAAAGAGTTCTTCATTGAGCATCATTCATCAAGGATGTTGGAATACTTTACATGTCTCAGGTATGCTTTTAATACCTACCTAATCTATGGTAATCTCAAAAACTTCATTTTATTGGCTTTCTAATCTTTTAGTAGTGTAATTTATATAAGTTAAACGTAAATCAAAAGTTTCCGGGAAGATCTACCAATTTTCTAGCTCCTTATCATCGGAGTTTACCATGAGATTAGCTTAAGTATAGTGATGCTTGCTTGCTCTTTACATTAGAAATTTCCCACACTTATTCTTTACTCTAGAAAAGTTATTGCAAAATATATTGCTAACACAAATAAAAGTGCAAATGATGCCTCTAAAGTTCAATAAATATTTTTTCAGTACCTACTATGTGCCAGGCACTCTTAGTCCTAGAAACTTCACAGCATTTGAGATATCTTTAGAGGTCTTAACCCCCTTCTTCACACATATTAAGAGTAATATTGTTACTATCTGTGTCCCAGTATGAAGAAATAGCCTTTTCTTTATAAATCCTCTTCTTTTTTAAACATCTTAATATTCATACTTTCTCTATATGAGATTGTAAAAACATCTCAAGAGGAATAACTGGGCTGAGAAGCTAATACCTACTACAATGCCCAGAGGGTACAGCTACTATAAACACATCAATAACAGCTGAGACGGATGGTAAACTTCCATCAGCACAATTGTTCCAGGTCCAGGTTGGGATTCAAGCTTCTAGCTTTTAACTAGGTAAAGTCAGAAGTGTCACTGATACCACCTGCAAACTACCAACCTGACCCTAGCTCTAAAATGTAGCTATTATCTTCCTTAGAAAATTGTTGTGACTGCCGATGATTCTTCCTTTACTTTCGTGGCAGATACTATTTAAACAAAGGCTTACGAAAAAAGCAGGCTTGAGGGGTAACATATACCCTAGCATTTTCTGAATTCATTGATCAGTATAAATTTGGCAATTAAGAAACCTTTTCTGAAGCATATGATATTTTTATTGTATGTCACCCTTTAGCCACTAAATTTTGTTTTAAAACTATATGGTGTGCATATGTGTAGCACATAGGAAATAGCTCTTGGAAAGCTACATGTTGAACCATTAACAATGTCTGTGCCTGAAGTTGGGATTTTACACTGCGGGGGTGGAATTGAATAAAAGAAGGCTCTCACTTCTTTCTGTAATTGGTTCCATATTGTTTGAATTTTTATGAGAGAACTTGTTGCTCCCTTGCAGTAAAAGAAAACTTTTTTTTTTTTTTTTTTTTTTTTTACCAATCCAAACATAAAACATCAAGACTATAAGTGAACCATTAAACATAGTGGTTCCCAAATTATAGTTGCATGGCTAGCATCAGGCTGACAACATAAAAATTGCATGCAAAACTGCTAAAAGTAGGCAATTTCTAGGACCACCTCCAGACATTCTGATTCAGTGGCTCTAGGATGAGAACTAGATGTCTGTGTTTTTAACAAGGGACCCAATGATTCTACTGTGCAGCAAGATCTTATAACAGCTGTAATAAACCAAGTCTATGTGTTTCAGAGTTTTGCATTACTTGGCTCAGAATGGCTCAGAAAAATTTCCATAAGGCTTTCCCTAAGGCTTTATTTATGAATGAAAAGAAAGTATTCATTTTTGTGTTTCCAAGGTAATACAGAAAAGGTACAGTAATCCTATTACCACATAAGATAACTTGAAAGGGGGACAATTTAAAATATAATTATTTTATGCTCTAAATTTAACCCTATTTTCTGATAAATGATGAAGGAAGTTCCTCATCTGAACCATTGTAGCATGGCTACTCAAATGAGGTTCCTCATGAACTATAGAACACAGAAATGATTTGAACTAGATGACTGCCAAAGTCCACAGATGGTTAGCACAGCTAGTACCATTATAGATGCTTTTAGAAGTTAATTCATACATTTAGTAAATATCTCAGGGCTAATGATCTGATAGAACCCAGTTGAGAAAAGCTGAGTCAGCATGACAAGTTGCAAGATCTCCTATGAAGTAAGTTCCTCTCACCCTTCAGGTTGTGTTCAATACAGTCCGAGAACATGATGCTAAAGTCTGAACATGCACAGACTGTGAGTCAACTGACGTCCCAAAATGAGGTCCTTCGCAGCAGCTTTCGTGATCAAGTGCGCCATTTGCAGGAAGAGCATAGAAAGACAATGGAAACTTTACAGCAGCAACTCTCCAAAGTGGAAGCTCAGCTTTTCCAGCTTAAGAGTGAACCGACCACAAGAAGTATGTGTGTATGCATGAAAACATTGGTTGTTCATGTTCTCATGTATTTATGTCACTTAAATACATTCTCCACAAGTTCATAAGAAAATAGAAAATGTATCAGGTGAAAGTCGGTGCCAATGAATTTTGGATTAGCTTACTGAGAAGATATTTGAACCATATGAACCCTTGTTGATTATACTTATAGCCACCTCCTCACCTCTTACAGTACTGACTTTCACGTGTTTGTTACCCTCTGTGTAACACTATTTCCTGTTCTCTCACTCAGACATAACCTGCAGTCTCATGACATGTATCCAAATTCCAGTATTCACTGAATCTGGTGTTCTCCACTGTTGATCACCAAATATATCTGTTTTGTGATTAGGATTATGAGAGTTAGCAGCTTACTAACAGCGACTCGGGCAACATTGAACTTGTAGGATCAATAGGCCAATATCGTTTCTTCCCTTTAAAATTTCTGCTTAATTACATGGGTGCCTTGGTGGCTCAGTTGATTAAGTGTCCGACTCTTGATTTCGGCTCAGTCATGATCTCATGGTTCATGAGACTGAGCATGGAGCCTGCTTAGAATTCTCTCTCCCTTTCTCTCTGCCCCTCCCCTGCTCATGTGCATATTCTCTCTCTCTCTCTCTCTCTCTCTCTCTCTCTCTGTCTCTCTCAAAATAAATAAACCTGAAAAGAAAGAAAGAAATGAGGTAACTTCATGGAATGGAAAATAAATGAAATTGGAAGTTAACAGATCTGGGTTAGAATTCTTTCCCCTAACCCTACTATGATACCTTGGACAAAGTCATTTATTTTCTCTGACCTTTGGGTTTCTTGGGATTAATACAGTAATGTGTTTGAAAGTGCCTTACAGATCTTACAGATCTATGCAAGTGTTCATTATCAGCAAACAGGAAAGCCTGGCCTGAGGAGTGTAATAGATCCCTGCCCTGGATCCTAGGCCTTTCTTTGGCTAAACACTGAAGATATGAAGGGGCAGTGGTAGGAACCAGCAGAGGTAAAGGTGTAAGGCAGTAATAAACAAGAATATCTGTCCAGCAAATTTCAGCAAGAGTGTTGTGTCAGAAAGCATGCAGCTATCTGAAATAACTAATCCTCAAAAACAGAGTCTAGTTTTAGAATTTCTGCCAGTATTTTGCAACAGTATAGCTCTATTACGATATTTAATAGTATATCTTATCTAGGTGGTAGCAATTTATAGCTTCTGTTGAAATTATTTAAGTGATTAAAAGTTCAATAACTTCTATTTTAATAAATTTTTAGTACTGACAGAAATTCTTTTTTTTAAATTTTTTTTTAACATTTATTTATTTTTGAGACAGAGAGAGACAGAGCATGAGCAGGGAAGGGTCAGAGAGAGAGGGAGACACAGAATCCTAAACAGGCTCCAGGCTCTGAGCTGTCAGCCCAGAGCCCGATGCGGGGCTCGAACTCACGGACCGCGAGATCATGACCTGAGCCGAAATCAGATGCCCAACCAACTGAGCCACCCAGGTGCCCCTAGCTTAGAAATTCTTTATGCACCTATTACTTGTCTTCTAGTTCTTCAAATTCCCTATCATACCATTTGACCTCCCTATGATCATTTTAATCTCATCGTGTATCTCAGTGAATGCTGAATCCATGGTTTTGAACAATCTCACTCTTTTAAAAAAAAAATTTAATAGGCCCAGCTTCTTCCCACCAACCTTTGAAGAACCTTCGAGAAAGGAGAAGCACAGACCCTCCCCTACCAGACATGTACACCATAACCCGGGAGGAGGGAGAAGGAATGGAGACAACCGACACAGAGTCTGTATCTTCCTCTGGCACTCACACACAGTCTTTAGAGCAACTGCTTAATTCTCCTGAAACTAAACTTGGTAGGTCTCTCTCTTTGGGTATGTTTTTCTTATTTAGCTCTGTTGTCTCGTCTAATAAATCCTAACCCTTAAGTTATACTTGTTTTTTTTAACTACTCTAGGAAAATTTCTTTCAATGTTCCACCCCAAATGGAAGACTCTTCTACAGAATGAAGCAATTGTTTGTTTGATTTTAATGCTAGTTCTGCTCTAAGCTTGAGCCAGAAATAGATGGTTGTAAGCTATGTAGTATTAGAAAGTAGGATGAACTATTCTCTCACCCTTCTAAGAAACTGACAGCTTTCATTTATTCCTCTGGGTGACTTAGTAGTGCTAAACGTATTTAAATACGGTAAAGTTTTGGTACATGTTAGTCTTACCTGTCATGAACATTAATGTTCATAATTCAGAGAGACTCTATCCTCTAACTGAAGTTTCAGGATCTAGAGTAAGGACTGTTTGTGTCCATGGTCACTGATTGTGGTGTGGGTGGAAACTGCAGTTAGCCCTCCAGGCAAGGTTAGTAGTAATGGCATGGAGGCATCATGAGAGACTGGCAGCAGACTCAAGAATCAGATCTGCCAAAATTCCTTGTCAACTTCGAGCCTGTTCCTTCTCTATAAAATTTGAATAATGATACCTACCCACTTCATATAAAATTCTTACAAGCATCCATGATATAAATGATTGGTGAATGTTACTACTCCCCTTGTTTATAAGTAAAATGACATAAACTCTTGGGACATAGAGGAGTGTGAGTAGTGAAACTGATAGAACTGTCTACAAATTCTAGAACTGGGGTTCATAGAACTTGAATGCAGTTAGATTACATGCTTTACAACAGAGATTCTGCCTTATTAGTGTTATATTCAACATGTAACGGAGATATGTTGAATAGAAGAATGACAGAAAGTGGACCTGAGTAATATTGCAAACTAAAATATCCATACTTAGATATATTTCTTACTTAGAATCTTCACCTATAATCTCTGATTTTGAGAATTAATTACTGGAACAACATCTTGCAGAGCCTCCTTTATGGCATGCTGAATTTACCAAAGAAGAATTGGTTCAAAAGCTCAGTTCTACCACAAAAAGCGCTGATCACTTAAATGTCCTGCTTCGGGAAACAGAAGCAACCAATGCAATCCTTATGGAGCAAATTAAGGTAAGATCAAACACTGCCACCCAGAAAATACTCTTTGTACCAGATTGGTTTTCTTGACCTCACCCCCTACTCTCACAGATGAGACACATCCATCACATCTTGATTGTTTATGACACAACATTCCTGAAACTGAGAAATACTACTTGCTTTGGTGTGTATAGTATAGGAAGACTACTTTAATTCCTGCTTTTTCTAAGAAACCATAATAGATTTAGAAATAGATTAGAGTAGGTTCACAAGTCATTGTTCCACATGTGCTTATGTAAAACTCAAATAGGTATGGGCCCTTAAGTTCTAAAGATAAACTGTAGACACTTCTCATTCATATCATTCAGCTGATATTTATGGCCCTAAACTACTTATCACAATTGTGGGTAGAGATAGGAAGGTAGCATAGGAAGCTTTCCTATTTAAAAGCAACAGTAGAAGGGAGGAGCCAAGATGGCGGAACAGCATGGAAGTTTTTCTTGTGTCTCACGTCCATGAGATACAACCAGATCAACACTAAACCATCCTGCACACCTAGAAAACTGAGGATTAACACAACAATCTGCACAACCTGAACCACAAAATTCAGCAGGTACGCAGCACAGAGAGGTGAACTGGGGAAGAGAGAAGCCGTGGAGGGCAGGGAGCCGTTTTTGCATGTGGAGAGGACGGAGGTGGGGAGAATACGGGAAAAGCACCCCCCCCCCCCCGCACCAAAAGCAGCTGGAAAGAAAGTAGAACCGTGGAAACAGCTGCAGGGACTCAACTAAAAATGGAGAAAGGAAAAAGAAAGGGTTTAAACTCTATTAAGACTCTATAAACAGGGCAAGTACAGAGTCTGAAGCTCTGCAACACAATACCTGGCGATGCTCTGGTGAGAAGGATGAATCCCCAGGAGCAGAGTGAAGCCTGGGGGTCTTTGGATCACATGGGAGAGGCGGTTCCCCTGCTGGGAGGACACCTGGTAGAGGCTCTGTGACTCCCCCAAAGGCAAAGGCCCCAGTGGACCTGGAAGAACAACCGTATTTACTGGTTCTGGAACAAGATTGCTGGGGGTGAAGCCTGGTGCCAAACGTGTGTGGTGATTTGTCATAATCCCTAAAACGCTGCTGCTACCCGATTGCATGAACTTTTTCAGGGGTGGGTTGGCACCTAGCCACAGTCCCTGGGTACTGGCAGCAGCGCAGTCCCACGAACATTCCTGGGTGCAGCCAGCACCTGGCCATTGCTTGGTGACACCCTCCCACAGAGGGACAGAACAGGTCAAAGCCACAGTTCCTCAGAAGTAAGGGGTGGGGAAAAACAGCCGCATGTGAGATAAAACTCAGGAGGGAGGTTCTGCCTGGGGCATGGCCACAGACTGTGTAAAGCCGGGGAGTGGACGGGAGCTGAAGACAAAGGACGGTGCTGAAGGCAAAGGATGTGTGTGTGATTGCTGATCAGGGAGAACAGAGTTCTGATACGAGAGACTGGGTAGCTGGATGACACCATTATCACCACTCTTGCACATGCACATACACACCTACAAGCACCACAACAATCCACCCCAGTAAGCTAAGCAGCACCATCTAGTGAAGAATGAGCCGTTACACTAAGCCCCACCCAACCAGGCCAACCTCGCTCTTCAGGAACATGAGTCTCTCCATCTGCTTAGTTTATGGACTAAATTATAGCTATTATTAAAGCTATTCATATTATTAAAGCTATTCATAGTTGGACTTCTAGAGAAAAATGAAGTCATTTCTATCATATTTCAGTCTGTTCACTGGTCCATTTATTCAATTTTCCCTTTTTTTTCTTTTCCTTTTTTATCTTTTTCATTTCTTTTTCTTGAATACAGAAAGAGAAAAACTTTATTTTTGTTTTCAATTTTTACTAAGAATATTTTTCTTTAATTTTTTTCTATTATATTTTTTACATTTATGTAAATTTTTTCGAATTCTATTTTATTTCCATCACTTTATTTTATTCTACTTTAGTCTATTCATTTCTTCAAATTTTCAAAAGATTTCCTTTTTTTCCTTCTTTCTTTCCCTTTTTCTCTGATCTATTAAGCCCCTTTCAACACCCACACTAAAACACACTTAGGATCTAGCATCACTTATTCGAGTTGTGTGTGTGCGCGTGTTTAATTTTTTAACTTTAATATTTTTTTAATTTTAATTTTTTTAATTTTAATTTTTTTACCTCATTAATTCCTTTTTTCTCTTCAAAATGATGAAATAAAGGAATTCACCCCAAAAGAAAGAGCAGGAAGAAATGACAGAGGCTTAACTAACACAGGTACAAGCAAGATGTCTGAATCAGAATTTAGAATCACAATAATAAGAATACTAGCTGGAGTCGAAAATAGATTAGAATCCTTTTCTGCAGAGATAAAAGAAGTAAAAGCCAGTCAGGATGAAATAAAAAATGTTGTAACTGAGCTGAAATCTTGAATGGATGCCATGGCGTCAAGGATGGATGGGACAGAGCAGAGAATCAGTGATATAGAGGACAAACTTATGGAGAATAATGAAGCAGAAAAAAAGAGGGAGACTAAGGAAAAAGAGCACAATTTAAGAATTAGAGGAATCAGTGACTCATTAAAAAGGAACAACGTTAGAATCATAGGGGTCCCAGAAGATGAAGAGAGAGCAAAAGAGGTAGAAGGGTTATGGGAGCAAATCATAGCAGAAAACTTTCCTAAGCTGGGGGAAGACACAGACATCAAAATCCAGGAAGCACAGAGGACTCCCATTAGATTAAAAAAACCCAACCATCATCAAGATGTATCATAGTCAAATTCACAAAATACTCAGGCAAGGAGAGAATCATGAAAGCAGCAAAGGAAAAAAAGTCCTTAACCTACAAGGGAAGACAAATCAGGTTTGCAGCAGACCTGTCCACAGAAACTTGGCAAGCCAGAAAGGAGTGGCAGGATATATTCAATGTGCTGAATCAGAAAAATATGCAGCCAAGAACTCTTTATCCAGCAAGGCTGTCATTCAAAATAGAAGGACAGATTAAAAGTTTCCCAGACAAACAAAAATTAAAGGAGTTTGTGACTACTAAACCAGTCCTGGAAGAAATTTTAAGGGGGGACACCCTGAGAGAGAAAAGACAAAAAAATAAAGACCAAAAGGAACAAAGATAGAAAAGACCAGAGAACACCACCAGGAACTCCCAACTCTACAAGCACAAGCAACATAATGGCAATAAATTCATATCTTTCAGTACTCACTCTAAACGTCAATGGACTAAATGCTTAAATCAAAAGACATAGGGTAACAGAATGGGTAAGAAAACAAGGTCCATCTATATGCTGTTTACAAGTGACCCACTTTAATCTAAAGATACCTTCAGATTGAAAGTAAGGGGATGGAGAACCATCTGTCATGCTAATGGTCAATAAAAGAAAGCCAGAGTAGCCATACTTATATCAGACAATCTAGACTTTAAAATAAAGACTGTAACAAGAGAGTGAAGAAGGGCATTATATCATATTAAGGGGTCTATCCACCAAGAAGACCTGACAGTTGTAAACATTTATGCGCCAACTGTGGAAACACCCAAATACATAAATCAATTAATCACAAACATAAAAAAAACTCATTGATAATAATACCGTAATAGTAGGGGACTTCAACACCCCCACTTCCAGCAATAGACAGATCATCTAATCAAAAAACCAACAAGGAAACAATGTCTTTGAATGAAACACTGGACCAGATGGACTTAACATATATGCAGAAGATTTCATCCTAAAGCAGTGGAATATACATTTGTCTCTAGTGCACATAGATCGTTCTCCAGAATAGACCACATACTGGGACATAAATCAGCCCTCAACAAGTACAAAAAGATCAAGATCATACCGTGCATATTTTCAGACCACAGTGCTATGAAACTTGAAATTAACCACAAGAAAAAATTTGAAAAGGTTACAAATACTTGGAGACTAAAGAACATCCTACTGAAGAATGAATGGGCTAACCAAGAAGTTGAAGAGGAGATTAAAAAGTACATGGAAGCCAATGAAAATGATAACACTACAACCCAAAACCTCTGGGACACAGCAAAGGCAGTCATAAGAGGAAAGTATATAGGAGTCCAGGCCTTCCTGAAGAAGGAAGAAAGGTCTCAGACACACAACCTAACCTTACATCTTGAAGATCTGCAAAAAGAACAGCAAATAAAACTCAAAACCAGCAGAAGACAGGAAATAATAAATAGAGCCAAAATAATGCTATCAGAACCAAAACAAAACAAAACAAGACAGTAGAACAGATCAATGAAACCAGAAGATGTTTCTTCGAAAGAATTAACAACATTGATAAACTACTAGCCAGTTGGATCAAAAAGAAAAAAGGAAACGACCCAAATAAATAAAATCAACAATGAAAGAGGAGAGATCACAACCAACACAGCAGAAATACAATCAACAATAAGAGAATATTATGAGCAATTATATGCCAATAAAATGGGCAATCTGGAAGAAATGGACAAATTCCTAGAAACATATACACTATCAAAACTGAAACCGGAAGAAATAGAAAATTTGAACAGACCCATAACCTGTAAAGAAATCAAATTAGTAATCAAAAATCCCAAAAAAACAAGAGTCCAGGGCCAGATGGCTTTCCAGGGAAATTCTACCCCACATTTAAAAAGGAGTTAACACCTATTCTCTTGAAGCTGTTCCAAAATATAGAAATGGAAGCTGTTCCAAAAAATAGAAATAGAAATGTTCCAAAAAATAGAAAACTTCCAAACTCTTTCTATGAAGCCAGCATTACCTTGATTCCAAAACCAGACAGAGATGCCACTAAAAAGGAGAACAAAAAACCAATATCTACCAAACATTTAAGGAAGAGTTAACACCTATTCTGTTGAAGCTGTTCCAAAAAATAGAAATGGAAGGGAAACTTCAAAACTCTTTCTTGAGTCCAACATTACCTTAATTCCAAAACCAGAGACCCCACTAAAAAGGAGAACTATAGACGAATATCCCTGATGAACATGGATGCAAAAATCCTCAACAAGATTTTAGCCAACCGGATCCAGCAATACATTAAAAAAATTATTCACGGCGATCCAGTGGGATTTATACCTGGGATGCAGGGCTGGTTCAATATCCGCAAAACAATCAATGCGATTTATCACATCAGTGAAAGAAAGGACAGGAACCATATGATCTCAATAGATGCAGAGAAAGCATTTAACAAAATATAGCATCCTTTCTTGATAAAAAAAAACCCTCAAGAAAGTAGGGATAGAAGGATCATACCTCAAGATCATAAAAGCCATATACGAAAGACCCAATGCTAATATCATCCTCAGGAACAAGACAGATTGTCCACTCTCACCACATAGTATTAGAAGTCTTAGCCTCAGCAATCAGACAACACAAAGAAATAAAAGGCATCCACACTGGCCAGGAGGAGGTCAAACTTACACTCTTCACAGATGACATGATACTCTATATGGAAAACCCAAAAGAGTCCACAAAAAACTGCTAGAACTGATTCATGAATTCAGCAAAATCGCAGTATATAAAATCAATGCACAGAAATCGCTTGCATTCCTGTACACCAACAATGAAGCAACAGAAAGAGAAATCAAGGAATTGATCCCATTCACAATTGCACCAAAAACCATAAAATACCTAGGAACAAACATAGCCAAAGAGGTGAAAAAAAATCATACACTGAAAACTGTAGAAAGCTTATGAAAGAAATTGAAGAAGACACAAAAACATGGAAAAATATCCATGCTCCTGGATAGGAAGAACAAATACTGTTAAAATGTCAATACTATCCAAAGCAATCTACATATTCAATGCCATCCCTATCAAAATAACACCAGCATTCTTTACAGAGCTACAACAAACAATCCTAAAATTTGTATGGATCCAGAAAAGACCCTGAATAGCCAAAGCAATCTTGAAAAGAGGCATCACAATCCCAGAATTCAAGCCGTATTACAAAGCTGTAATCATCAGGACGGTATGGTACTGGCACAAAAACAGACACACAGATCAATGGTCAGAATAGAGAACCCAGAAATGGACCACAAATGTATGGCCAACTAATCTTTGACAAAGGAGGAAAGACTATCCAATGGAATAAAGACAGTCTCTTCAGCAACTGGTGCTGGGAAAATTGGACAGCAATATGCAGAAAACTGAACCTGGACCACTTTCTTACACCATACACAAAAATAAACTCAAAATGGATGAAAGGCCTAAATGTGAGACAGGAAGCCATCAAAATCCTCGAGGAGAAAGCAAGCAAAAACCTCTTTGACCTTGGCCGCAGCAACTTCTTAATACATCTCTGGAGGCAAGGGAAACCAAAGCAAAAATTAACTGTTGGGACCTCACCAAAATAAAAAGCTCCTGCACAGCAAAGGAAACAATCAGCAAAACTAAAAGGCACCTGATGGAATGCGAGAAAATATTTGCAAACGACATATCAGATAAAGGGTTAGTATCCAAAATCTATAAAGAACTTATCAAAGTCAACACCCAAAAAACAAATAATCCAGTGAAGAAAAGGGAAAAAGACACGAATAGACACTTCTCCAAGGAAGACATCCATATGGCCACCCGACACATTAAAAAATACCCAACATCACTCATCATCAGGGAAATACAAATCAAAACCACAATGAGATACCACATCACACCTGTCAGAATGGCTAACATTAACAACTGGGGCATCAATAGATGTTGGTGAGGAGGCAGAGAAAGAGGATCTCTTTTGCACTGCTGGTGGGAATGCAAACTGGTGCAGCCACTCTGGAAAACAGTATGGAAGTTCCTCAAAAAATTAAAAATAGAACTATGTACGATCCAGCAATTACACTATGAGGTATTTATCCAAAGGGATACAGATATGCTGTTTCAAAGGGGCACATGCAACCCAATGTTAATAGCAGCACTAGTAATAATAGCCAAAGTATGTAAGGAGCCCAAATATCCATCGATGGATGAATGGATAAAGAAGATGTGGTATATATAGACAATGGAGTATCACTCGGCAATCAAAAAGAATGAAATCTTGCCATTTACAAGTATGTGGATGGAACTAAGGGTATTATCCTAAGCAAAATTAGTCAGAGAAAGACAAATACCATATGACTTCATTCATATGAGGACTTTAAGACACAGAACAGGTGAACATAAGGGAACGGAAGCAAAAATAACATAAACAGGGAGGGTACAAAACATAAGAGACTCTTAAATATAGAGAACAAACAGAGGGTTACTGGAGGGGTTGTGGGAGGGGGTATGGGCTAAATGGGTAAGGGGCATTAAGGAATCTACTCCTGAAATCATTGTTGTACTATATGCTAACTAATTTGGATGCAAATTAAATTTTTTTTTTAATTTAAAAAATTAAATAAAAGTGACACTAGAAACACGTGGTAATAGGTAGATTGTGGTGCAGTTGAGGGTTACACAATGCACCCAGGCTCACTGCTAAGTCACTTCTCCAAAAATAGTCCTATTACTTGTTGTGCAGTTCTCATGAGCCAGGCCCTTGGCTTTACATAGACCATCTCATTTAATCCTCACATCACTGATGAGAGAAATGATTGAAGCTGATAAGTGGGGAGCAACATTGCAGCCCTTGTATGTCTGGAGAGCACATGCTTCTGCCCTGTACATGCTTGTCCAAATAGGCTGTCCTTCGGTGGAGAGCCTCAGCTCTCCTTGTTCAGTTAACTGTTTTATACTGAGTTATTACATTATTCATAGTAAATTGTATATTCTATGACAGTAATATGCATCTGTATAAAATAACATTTTCTACATATTCCAAACATTATCACATATAACAAATTGCTAACTAGCCCAATGAGTATAAGTGACTATTCAAATGTTATATATCCACAAATTTACATTCCTGAATGATTTCTTGGACCTTATTGTCACTTTTCAGAATGACCGTAGATTTTAGGACCGAGTTTGCTAACTTTCCTGGACTAACATAAAATGATGAAGTATAACTATTTTTGTCTGTTTCAACCCACAAATCTCCAAAGACTTTAACATTTTATCATCTTTTCTATCACCCTTTGCCCCATTTTTTTTGGTAATATCTTAGATCGTCTTATATTCCTTATATTTACTCTATCATGGACTTGGCTTTTGTTTTAGTGAAATGCTGTGCATCATGTAAACATAACTTCACTGTGGACACCGTGACTACCTGCAGTCTGTGAGCAGGGCAGGGAAGGGGTTTGTGGCCCTTGTTTTCAAACTCTGGCTTGCCCTCTTCACAGCATGTCTTATCCCACAGCCCTGAGCCCACTGGTTTACTTTCTGTAGAGAATAAGAGATGGAGGGAGCACCATAGTACCAACCTATGTAGACTTTATATCAGTCCCCCGTTTTCAGCCCCAATTTCCGTGCTCCTCTGTACTTCTGAGGCAGGAGCTTCTTGGTATTTTTGTGGAATCCATTGTGTCCTCCTGTCAGTGGTAGTTGGTAAGCTGATGGACTGAGTCTTGTCCACTTTTTCTGTTTCTCATCTTTTAGGAATTTCTTGATATTTCTATCTGCTTTTTTTCTTTTCTCCTACTCTCTTTTAGTCATTTTTGGGGGCATTGCAGCAGGAAGGGAAGAAAAGTGCATGTGTTCAGTCCACCATTTTTAACCCAAAGCTCCTAAAACCATTTTTAACTCATTTATTTAACATCAGCTCCTCAAAAGTGAAATAAGAAGACTGGAAAGAAATCAGGAACGAGAAAAGTCTGTAGCTAACCTGGAGTACTTGAAGAATGTCTTGCTCCAATTCATTTTCCTGAAACCAGGTAGTGAGAAAGAAAGACTGCTTCCTGTTATAGATACAATGCTGCAGCTCAGCCCTGAAGAAAAGGGAAAACTTGCTGCAATTGCTCAAGGTATGTGAAGGAAAGTATTAGAACTTCTGTTTCATAACTTACACTAAATGCTGGCCTTGTGGATGAGACTTTGTGTGTGCTCTTACAATCTTTTTCATGACACTATGACTTAAAATATGAGTTCTATCATATGTGTAACCTGTGACTAGATTTGAAAAGGTAACATTATGTAATTTTAAGATGCATCAAAATACAATACAGTGTTTAGTTAGATCTTTTGAATAGTGGACTTGTAATTCTAGCATTGAATTCTATCAAAGAATGTGGTTTTATTTTATATCATACTTTTTTTTTAACTTGTGTTGGTTTAGTCTTTCTTGCTTCATGTCCACCTTTACCTCTTCTCCCCCAAAGAGTCTCAAGGCAGCAATGATATGGCTCAACACTTGGTCCATATCATACCCAACAGTCTATTTCTTAAGGAACATTCAGCTTTAAAGCTGTCCTGTGTTTGGAGTTTAGATTTTCTATCAACTAGATTTAATACTGTGATTTCATTAACTCCTTTAAAATGATGCACATACAGCTGCTGTAGTTACCTGACTTAAGACTGCGTCTTAAGGATCATGGTTTAATTTTTGTTAGTTTCAAATGTTTTTATCACTGACCCTTTCAAGCATGCAGGCAGAATACTGTCATGTCCCTTATAGTTCTCAGTCATCTTTAACAGTTTTCAACTCATGGTCAGACTTCTTTTGACAGGGGAAGAGCAGAGCTAGAGATTTAAACAAGTTCCACACATCATATGATTTCCCCAGCAAATATTTGCTGTGTATTGGACCCCTCTGCTGTCTACACCAAGTTCACCCTCAGTGTTCCCATTATCACAGATGTCTTTCTACACCATCCCAAATAGGGCTCACACACTGCATCTGGTTGATGTCCCTTAAGCTCTGTCTTATTGTTATTATCTATAATATTTCCATGTTCTTTTTTGTAGTATGTCGATTATTATTTGAAGAAACTGGTCATTTGTCCTACAGAAGCTCAGTTCTGAATTTGGCACTTGGAGATAGCATTTAACTGATTCCATTATTGCCTATAAATAGGAAGTTAGATCTCTGATTAGATCCAGGTGTAAATGGGTGGGGTGGGAAACAAAAAATACCTCATAGGTAATGTTGTATAATTTCTGAGACATTGTGTCAGTAAGCCCGGAATGTCCAGTTGTCCCACTTTTGACTGGTTTACCTCATGTTGGTGCTCTTTAACATGTTCTTCTATTCCCTATAAGTCCTGATTAAACTGGTAATGCTGGAGAGTGGTGCTCAAAATTGACCAGGTATCAGAATCATCTGGTGCAATGATTAAAACTCAGATTGCTGGACACCCCCCTCCCCACCAAGTTTCTGATTCAATAGATTCAAGAGTTCGCATTTTTAACAAGTTCCCAGATGATACTGATGCTCTGGGGACCTGGTCTGGTGACCATACCTTGAGAACCCCTGATCTAGAGGACTGATATGATTCGGGGTTTGTTGTTTGTTTGTTTGTTTGTTTGTTTGTTTGTTTGGTTTTGGTTTTGCAGAAATACTTCATACATAGTGCTGATTGTTTCTTTTAAAATGTTGTCTTACAATATATCTGAGTAATGATGAGGGAGGAAGATTCTCAGGTAACCTCAGTTCTGCTAATTGTAGGGCACATTACCTTAGCTACAATTGTATTTTTGTCACAAGAACCAAAATAAGAATACATAATGTACATTTTTTGTAATTTAGTTATTCTGATAATAAATTTGCTTTTATATATTACTTTTTGTTTATTCTACCAAAGTTAAAACTATTTTTTTCATTGTAAAATTAACCAGGACTTTAGGAATGACATGTGTATTTTTAAATTAAAACATACTTCAATGAAATGATCTCAAAATACTTAGCATATCTAACAGTCTCTTTTAAGGCCCAGATATTTACTGTTATGTAGGTGTTACATTCAAGTGGCTCCTGTAAGTTGAGGGCCTGTTGATTAAAAGATCTCAAAAAGACTAACTTAAGGGTTCTGATAACACAGATGTTAGTGATCATCCCAACAGGGTATATATAAGAAGTTCATTAGAAACCCAGAACTCTAATACAGGTTTTTTGCTAAGTCCCGTAAACGTATACGAAAATTCCCTAAACTACTATACGTTATAAAGATTATTCACTTATCTCTTATCTATGTGAACAAACAAAAGAAAACTTATAAAAATTGAATTAAAAACAGCTGTAGTCTGGCAGCAGCTAGAGATACAGCTTAAGCGAGAATTATTAAACTGGAAGATGGGTCAGAAGGAATCATTCAGAATTCAGCATGGAAACACAATGGAGGGAAAAAAACCAGAAAAGTAACAGATGTAGAGGATAGAATGAAGACATCTAACATATATTTAATAATTGAAGTTCTAGAAGGAGAGGACAGGAAAGAATGAGGTAGAGATGGTATTGAAGAGAGTGGCTAAAAATTTTTCAGAGCTGCTGAAGGACATCCCTCCACACATTTGAAAAATCTCAATACAATTTCAAGTAGGATAAATAAAAGGAAGTGTACCTCTTCACATAAAAGTGAAAATGCCCACTAAAAGAATAGAGAAAAGTCTCAAAAGAAGACCCATTACCTCATTACCTTTAAAGGAGTGATAGGCTCACAGTGTACTTTTCCGTGATTGGTGGAGTACTGTCTTTCGCATGCTATAAGATATAAATGTGAACTTTGGGGCAGCTGGGTGGCTCAGTCAGTTAAGCGTCCAACTTCAGCTCAGGTCATGATGTTACAGTTCATGAGTTCAAGCCCCGCGTCAGGCTGTCTGCTGTCAGTGCAGAGTCAGCTTCCAATCCTCTGTTCACCTCTCTGCCCTTCCCCTGCTCCTGCGCATACATGCACTCTCAAAAATAAACATTAAAAAAAAAACAATAACTGTGAACCTTGAGAAAATATTTCTCAAGATCTTTTCTGATAGAAACTTCCAAGAATTCACCTCCATTGGAAATGCTCAACTATGTACTTCATGTATAAGGAAAAGTTAAGTGGAAGGTCGGAGATACAAGAAGGAATGCCATGCACAGGAAACCTGTCACCACACTACGGAAAAGGACATTTACCAAGGACATTTACCAAGACTTGGAAACAATAGACCACGTTACAGATGTCCGGAGTACCAGAAGAGAGGGTCTGAGGGCTGCTCTTCCTGACAGTGAAAGGAATGGGACCATAAGAGCAAAGAACACAAGTACCTCTTGCCCCCTTCATCTCCTTTGAAGCAGGGTTTATACTCTGATTTTGTGTAGAGATTATACCAATATTTTTCATTCAGGTTGGTAATCACTAATGGATATTGAAATTAATTTGGTGAATCACATACAGAACATTTTTTTTAATTTGAGACAATGAGACAAACATCAGACTATCTTGAATCTGATAAGGGTAAGAATTGTTTCTTGAAGTTCCCTGGGTATATGTGTGAATGTTGGTTTCTGTCTGACTGTATCAGACAGACGTTTGCCTTTCTGTGCGTCTGGGTCACAAATATTTGAGAAACATTAACTTAGGGGATAAAGTAGGTTTTCTACCTCTGACAGGTGATGTCCAACTCCTTGTAATAAACACCCAATAAGGACCCAACTCGCCCCATGGGCAAGTGTCATTAGCTGCTCAAAGCTGCCTGTCACATCTCTACATAAGGCAAAACAACACAAAGTGCTATGTTAGTCCCCAAACAAGTAACATGAAGAAATACTGCTCAGTAGCATAGGTTGTTGCTCTGCATGTGGTGCAAATGTTAACTCCCCTGCTTCCCTCATGTTGGATCCCAGCACCATTCACAGGCTGCAGATTTCTCTTCTTGAGCCACAACTTGAGGTAAGCAGGTTGTTGGTCATATCGTACTTCTCTTTGAAAGACTAGAATCTCAACTTAGCTGCTCAAGTAAGAGCGAAGGTTGCTTCTCTACATCTTTACTCCCCAACTAGGTTATAATTTGCAGAACTGTGTATTGTTCCTTACTGTACAGTGTTGCCAAAATCTAATACTGTATAGAAGTAAGTAAAGAGGAAAAATACCTAAAACTAATAGAAGAACCAATTTTACCTCAATTAAGAAAAAAAAAAAAGAAAGAAAAAGAAAAAGGCTAACAATTCAATAGGAAAAAAGGTGAAGACCGTGAAGCTTTTTTGATCATCTCCAGACTGGCAGGAAGAGAACACTCACATACTCACTGTACGGGCCTGATTTGGTTTGAAGAGGACATAGAATTTTATCAGAAGAGAGCAATTACTCAGTGCAGGAGCAAATGCACCCTATCTCAGCCTTTCTGTGGTCCTTGTTTACCAGAGAAGAACAGCTGCCCCAGGGGTGCCTGGGTGGCTCATTTGGTTGAGCAGCCGGCTTCAGCTCAGGTCATGATTTCATGGCTTGTGAGTTCGAGCCCCGCGTCAGGCTCTGTGCTGACAGCTCAGAGCCTGGAGCCTGCTTCGGATCTATGTCTCCCTCTCTCTCTGCCCCTAACCCACTTGCATTCTGTCTCTGTCTCTCTCAAAAGTAAATAAACATTTAAAAAAAAAAAAAAAAAAAAAGCTGCCCAGAACATTGTCTGCACGGGGCAGAGTCCTGCCAGATCTGAGACACAGATCAGGTCATGATCTCACAGTTTGGGGATTCCGGTCCCACGGCAGGATCTGTGCTGACGGTGTGGAGCCTGCTTGGGATTTCTCTCCGTCTCTCTCTGCCCCTCCCCACTCCCACTCTGTCTCTCTCTCTCTCAAAAATAAATATTTTTTTAAAGGTTAAATAATAATAAAATAAAGTTCCTCTATTTAAAATTTTGAAAATGCCTTTCTGCATGAGATCCACTTGTGATACATTATACATGCTTGAAAACACAGAATAGCATCTGGGAGAGAGTATACTGAATTTAATAGTCATCACTTTTGGGGAGAAGTGGGAAGGTGGCAAAGGACATGTAATAAGAAGAGGGGTTCACTTTTTTTAAGGTTGTAAAACTTGCAAATCATATATATTAATATTCAAGTCATAGTAAGAAGACAACAATAAAGGAGGCCTTGTCTGAAATTTTCTTGGAAGCCCAGAATTTTTCTGAATTTTAAGACAGGATTTGTTTGTGTTGATCATAAAAAAGATAAAAGGAAACTGGAACACTCAATACAAAATGATATAATCCCCTGGGAAAAGTTTGGCATTTTTTATAAAGTTAAACATACTTACTGTATAATAACAATCCCACTCAGAGGTATTTATCCAAGAGAAATGAAAGCCTTTGTTCACACAACAAACTGCACAA
The DNA here is from genome assembly GCF_018350215.1 of Panthera leo. Classification (NCBI taxonomy): domain Eukaryota; kingdom Metazoa; phylum Chordata; class Mammalia; order Carnivora; family Felidae; genus Panthera; species Panthera leo. The sequence goes on along the minus strand of NC_056681.1, from coordinate 52,162,923 downwards.
ACCTAGCCACTGAATGATACACTTTAAAAGGGTGAATCTTACAGTATGCAGATCATTTCTCAATAAATGATAAAATTAAAAACCCATGCACAAATGTTTTTAGCAGTTTTATTTTAAATTGGAAAAAAATAGAAACAGCTGATATCCTTCACTGGTAAATGAATAAAACAAACTAGTCTGGTACAGCCACACAGAGGAATCTACTCAGCAGTAAAAAGGAATGAACTACAGATACACACAGAACATGGACAATTCTCAAATGCATCCTCCTAAGTGAAAGGAACCAAACTCCAAAGATACACAATGTAATTAAATTTATGACTTTCTAGAAAAGGCAAAAAGGTAGGGATGGTGGTGTTATACCTAAAAAGGATGAATTTTACCATGAGTAAATCATACCTCAGTGTATTTGATTTTAAAATGATTACAGGGCACCTGGGTCAGTTAAGCGTCCACTTAGGCTCAGGTCATGATCTCACGGTCCGTGAGTTCGAGCCCCGCGTCGGGCTCTGTGCTGACAGCTCAGAGCCTGGAGCCTGTTTCAGATTCTGTGTCTCCCTCTCTCTCTGCCCCTCCCCTGTTCATGCTCTGTCTCTCTCTGTCTCAAAAATAAATAAACGTTAAAAAAAATTTTTAAAAATGATTAAAAACAATGATTTTTTGTTTGTCTTGGTTTCATTTTGAGGTTTAACACAAAACTATTGGGTTTAGATTCTAAGTTATGTAAGGCTTCTGTTTTAAAAGAATGTAAAAATTCCCCTTATTGTAAATAATACTTAGTTGTGCTGGGGAGTTTATTTTGGAATTGTCTAATGGAGAAAGCAAATACTGAAAGTTCAAGAACATACTTGTAATGTCAAAGTATGGTATGAAAAGATTAATGCCTTTTTTTTTCTTTTTTAACTTTCCAAAGGTGAGGAAGAAAATGCTTCTCGTTCCTCTGGCTGGGCATCCTATCTGCATAGTTGGTCTGGACTGCGATAGATTGACAGGAAAACATTATTTATTTACCAAATAGAATCCATTTGGCAAAAAAGTTTCACATACATTGCTGTCATTCTTTTGTCCAATAATGTGTGTATATATTCACATCTACATATATTTATACATACCTATGTCAGATGTATTTTAAAAGTCTCCGCTTGAAGTAAAAGTATGAAGTAAGTACAGCAGCCTGAAGTGTTGTTACCAGTCCACAGCCCTTTGACTCTGTGACCTCCCATGTGTGCTACCAGATGAAAACACCAAGAACGAAGTCACTCCCTTCTTCTGTAGAACCTCAGGACCCGCCTGTTTCTGGGCAGTACTGTGAATTTTGAAGTTAAATTTTGGTACAGTACCAACTGGAATTTAGGTTTTTAAAATAATGTTACAAGACTGTTTATTGCAAGATCAGACTTGCAGATGGATTATTATTATAAATTGTTAAAGAAAACTTGTTAATTAGAATATGAAGGAAAATACTTTATTGGTAAAGTTGACATGTTTATTAAGAGATTATAAAGCAAATATGTGCAGTTAATTATGAAACTAAAATACACTTTAATTACTTTAAAATGAACTGTCCTTTTTTTCCCCTAAAGTATATTATCTCAAAACTCATTATGGTGTTAGAGACTCTACCGTTGGCTGGTGTGACACGGAACATGAACGTAGGGGACCAAGCTCATTACCTCGGGGTGATTTCATGATGTCTCTCCAGGCTCTTGAGGAGACTCATCCACTTTTAAGCCATGAATCTGTTTTGAGAATTCTTTCCATCTCCCCTAATAAAAACTTATCAGCACATTGACTCTGTTATTAGCATTGTATCTAATATGAGAGTGGTGCTTCCCGTGGCCCAGCAGACATGCCATTCCATGAACTCCATCACAAGGAGCTTCAGGAAGACACCTTAGAGGCCAGGGTCATGTTTCCACAGGTCTTGTGAATAACTTTAGGTGGTGGTGGTACCTGCCTTTGATTCCTCTGAGTATATTTTATAGACTAGATCAAAATTGTGTTCCTAAATCATAAATTTAAGAATTCCATTTTTAATATTTATTTGATGGAAAAATCACCACACAGTATGCTCTGTAGAGTTCTCTTAAGCCTTCCAATTTATACCCTAATTTTCAGTCTCAGCTGGTGAACTGACTTTATATTTTGGTTACTCAGAACATTTGTTTCCAATTTAATTTAACTGAAATTTGCTGCTGACGTGTTGAGTTTGTTCTTTAAAGAATATCTCCTATTTCTGTCTTTCCTCCTGTTTTAGAAGAACAGACTTAACTAGTGAATGTATTAATGAAAATGCATCCATTTCAGAGCTGACTTTAAAAGTTTAGCTTTTTTACTTTATGAACTGTGAAGATGTGTATGCCAGCAGCATACTATGTAACTACTAGTATTTAAATAAATTTCACTTTAAGTCTAGGCCTTTTTGAAGTCTATATAAACTTGTTTTGAAATACAGTCTCTACTTATGAATGTAATAACAAAAATACCTTTTTGCATGATAAAAAAATTATTACTTTGATTGCAAAAGTGATATTCTTTCATGGCTTCAGCAATGAGAGGAAATGTAATGATTATTTTAATATTTCTATTAAATATATTTAACTGCATATTATATTTTTATGCCTACTCTTTTTCTGTTAGACACTGTCTCTTTGGGGTTTTTTAGTCCATGAATTGGCATTGCAAATTCCTTCACTGCTTTCTTCAGACAGTTGGGACCTAGAATGTCATTTGCTTGAGAGAACTGACATTTTGGTGCATAAAGTGTAGCCATGATACCTTCCATGTCTGACATCTACCTTCCAGCTGGATCCGGGAGCCACATTTAGCCTTACTTTGGGCACCTCTCAAGTTCCAGCCTCCTCTGTGATGTAGGCCTCTCTTGTATACAGTGAGATTTGCTTATGCTCCAAGCTGTGTAAGATCAAGAATTATATTCCTTTAAACAAACTTTCACAATTACATTCCTTTAAACAAACTTTGGCAGAAGTATAATTGAATTGCTTACTAGCAAAGCTAAGGCTTGGAAAGACATGCAGCGTTTTGTGTTCTTTTTAAGCCCCATGTTAGCTAATGATGTCACTGGAAATACATAGTATTGAGGAATGTGAAATTTCCAATAAAGACACAATTTGGTATTTGGTGACACAAAAAAAGTACTCGTACTATGAGTAAGTTGGAATGTAGGTTGCAATTTGGTTTAAGACTAGTCTGTTTTGATTTGGTTATCTGAAAATCAGCTATTATTTCAAAATGAATACACACTAGGTAAAACAACCTGATACAACTTTGCAGGTGTCTTTGAGCTAATTTTTACCCATGAGTGTTAAAAAGGATTTGGTTATTTATGCATAAGTTATATATAGCAGAAAAATCTTTTCCTCCTGCATTCAAAATGTGATTACATGGCCTTCAAATTGTTACTTTAAAAAAAATAGCAAGGTGCATATGAATAGAACACTGAATATTGTTCAATATTAATATGGTGAAGAAATAAGATTTCAGTTTCAATAATGTAGATGACCACCCCAGCTTCCCTTTGAGGTGAGCTCACTTAGAACCCATAGTGGTTACCGCTCCAAATGTCTGCCTAGACTTGAAGACGACAACAATCCTCTCCACCCCTGCCTCTCACTGGGAACTTTTGCCCCACCACCATACCAGGAGGCAACCATAGGCCCAACCAGAATCAACTGAACCAGGCACAGAGCCCTAACCCAGGCGAAACTGATTAGATTCAATGATGTGGATTTGGTACTACAGAGTCAAGTCCGCATTTCTGTGTAACTCGAATTATGACAAAGACAGGAGCTCTGGGAGGCCCAGAAAGAGCAAGGAAAGCTCACCTAGAAAGCACAAAGAAGGCTAAGCTGACAGGCAGAGGTAATACATATGGGGTGAGAACGTTGGGAGACTTCAGTTCTGCTCTAATGCCTGAGACAGGTACAGTGGATTCTAGACCATGTCCCTGCATCCTCAGCAAACTTCTACATGTGCTTCGAGAGTGACTATCAGGTGTCTGGAACACAGTGCAGTGACGAGAGGAGAAACTCTACACTTAGATCTGGACAGAATGTCCGCTTTACTACTGACTGGCTCGGGGCCCATTCTTGACAGTTCTGAGACCCCATCTGTTTATCTGCAAGAGGAAGACAACAAATTACACAATCGTGAGTTATTAAATGACATAATCACCCCAGCACAGTGTGGGCACTCCAATGTTAATTCCCCCTTTTGGAAGTTATCTTCCTACTTCCTCAGCCTGAAAAAAGGTTTACCAATTCACTTTTCTTTTTGTGCCCAGTCCTTACTTAAGTGCACGGCACATAACACTAAAGTGTGCTTAATGAGTAAGTTATTTAATTAATCAACAAGTGAATGTAACATTTACCTGCACATGCCTGTAATAATCACCTCTTGCTTGGGGCACCTGGATGACTCAGTTAGTTAAGCATCTGACTTTGGCTCAGGTCATGATCTCACAGTTCATGAGTTTGAGCCCTGTGTCGGCTCTGCTCACCGCTAAGAGCCTGGAGCCTGCTTTGAATTCTGTGTCTCCCTCTCTCTCTGCCCCTTCCCCGCTCGTGCTCTGTCTCTCTCTCTTTCTCAAAAATAAACATTAAAAAAAATTTTTAATAAAAAAAATAATCACCTCTTGCTTTTTAGGAGCACCTAAAGGAAATATGTTTAATTTGTTTAGTTTTGATGATGAGTCTGTGTTTTAAAAGAATTACTTTTAAAACATGATGAAATATTTACAGTTGAAATCATATTTGATCCAAAGTATTATGGGAGGAGAAGAGTGGGTGAGGGTGACAGTGAAAGAGGATTGACAATGAGTTGAAAGTTGTTTTCTTATCTACTCATTTTCATTCAATGCACTCCATAAGCATACATCTTTTTTTTTTCTGACATCACTTATACATTGTGTTTTGGTTTTTACACATTTGTTGAGATATAATTTACATATCATAAAATTCCCTTGTTGGAAGTGTACAATTCAATGGTTTTAGTACAGTTACGGGGTTGCAAAATCATCCCCATAATCTGAGTTTAGAAATTTTTATTACCCCCTAAAAGGAACTCCCTGCCCATTGGCAGTCACTCCTCCATTAGCCTACTTCAGTCCTTGACAACACTAATCTACTTCCTATCAAGTTGCCTATGATAGGCTTTTCATATAAATAGAATCATGTGTGTGATCTTCTGTGACTGACTTCTTTCACTTGGCATAATGTTTTCAAGGTCCTCTGCATTGTAGCATGCATCATCCCTTTTACTGCTGAAAACTAATCCCTTCTATGACATGTTATGTTTTATATATTCATCAGTTGGTAGGCATTTGAGTATTTCCAACTTCTAGCTATTAAGAATATTGCTGCTATGAAAATTTGCATACAAGATTTTGTGTGGATATACGTTTTCAGTTCTCTTGGGTACATGTACATACCTTGGAGTGGAACTTTTTGCATCATATAGTAACTGTATGTTTATTTGTAGAACTGCCAAACTTTTCTAAAGGACTACTCCACTTTACAATCCCACCAACAAGGTATGGATTCATTTTCCCCACACCTTCATCAAAACTTATCTGTCTTTTTGAATATAGCCATCCTAGTGGATATGAAATGATATCTCACTGTGGTTTGATTTATATTTCCCTAATGACTAATGATGTTAAAAGTGTGTTTCAGGGCCCCTAAGTGGCTCAGTCGGTTATGCATCCAGCTCCTGATTTCGCCTTAGGTCATGATCTTAAGGTTCATGAGATAGACCCCTGCATTGAGCTTTGTGCTGACAGTGCAGAGCCTGCTTGGGATTCTCATTCTCTCTCTCTCTCTCTCTCTCTCTCTCAGAATAAATAAATATTTTTTTTAAAAAAGTGTGTTCCATGTGCTTTGTATTTCTTCTTCGGAAAAATGTCCTGTTTCAATTATTTGCCCATTTTAAAAATTGGATGATTTGTCTTTTTATTATTTAATTGTAAGTGTTCTTTACATACAACTTTATGTGATATACAGTTTTGGATATAAATCTCTTATCAGACATATTATTTTCAAATATTTCCCACCATTCTGTGGTTTGTCTTTTTACTTTCTCGATGACTCATTTGCAGCACAAAAGTTTTTCATTTTGATGAAGTCTCAATTTACCTACTTTTTGCTTATCCCCTGTACTTTTGATGTCAGATCCAAACTTCATTGCTTAATCCAACAATTACAAAGATTTATTCCTATGTTTTCTTAAAAGAGTGTTCTAGTTTTAGCTCTTACATTTAGGTCTCTGATTCGCTTTGAGTTAATCTTTTTAATATGATACAGGAAGGAGTCCAACTTCATTCTCTTGCATGTTGTCATCCATTTGTCCCAGCACTATTTATTGAAAACTTGGTCCTTTCCCTATTGAATTGTCATGGCATCTTTGTTGAAAATCATTTGCCATAAAAGTAAGGGTTTATATCTTAACTCTCAGTTCTAGTTCCTTGACCTGTATGTCTGCAGCTAGGCCCATCCCACACAGTCTTAATTACTGCAGTTCTTCAGTAAGATTGAAAGGGGGAAGTGTGTTTCCTCAAACTTTACTCTTTCTTTTCAAGATTTTTTGTCTCTTCCAGATCCTTTGCATTTCCATATGAACTTTAGGATCAGTTTGTCTGTTCTGCAAAAACACAAATTGGGATTTTGATGGGGTTTATGTTGAGTCTATAAATCAATTTGGAAAACATTGCCTTCTTAACAATATTTAGTCTTCCAACCCATGAACATAGGGTATCTTTCCATTTCTTTGGATCTGCTTTAATTTCTTTTGACAATATTTTGTAGTTTTCAGTATACAAGTCTTGCATTTAAATGTTAAATTTATACCTAAATACTTCATTCCTTTTGATGCTATTGTAAATTGAATTGTTTTCTTAATTTCATTTTTGGATTGTTCATTGCTTATATATAGAAATCTAATTGATTTTCTGTATGCTGATCTTCTATCCCTGTAACCACACTGAATTCTTTATTAGTTCCAGTAGCTATCTGTATGTGGATTCCACAGGAATATAGGTATCTATATTCCATAGATCATGTAATACACAAATAAAGATAGTTTTACCCCTTCCTTTCCTATTTTTATGCCTTTTATTTATTTTTTCCTGCCTAATCACCTGTCTATAAACTCTAGCACAATGTCAAAGTGAAGTGACAAAAGAGGACATCCCTATCGTCCTGATGTTAGGAGGAAAGCATGCAGTCTTTCACCATTAAGTAGGATGTCAGCTGTGAGACTTTCATAGATGCCTTGTATCGGATTGAGAAAGTTTATTTCTATTCCTAGTTTGTTGAGTAATTGATCATGAAAGACTATTGGGTTTTGTCAAATAGTTTTTCAGTCTCTTTTGAGATAATCATGAGGGTTTGTCTTTTATTCTATTAATATGGTATATTATTACATGGATTGGCTTTTGGATATTAAACTAACCTTACATTCCTTGAAATAAGAGTTGAGATTTGAAGCTTAATAATGGAGGCTGGAGTATATACAGTAGTATTCTCACCATTTTTGTATGTGTTTGAAATTTTCCATAACAAAAAGTTACTAAAAATTTAAGAGTCCTTTTTTTAATTTGTCTGTTTTTTCTTTGTTCGTTCATTTGTTTTTGTTCTTAAATTCCACATATGAGTGAAATCATATGGGATTTTTTTCCTCTGGCTTATTTCACCAAGCATAATACCTTCTAGGTCTATCCATGTTGTTGCAAATGGCAAGATCTCATTTTTTTTATGCCTGAGGAATATTCCAGTATGTGTGTGTGTGTGTGTGTGTGTGTGTGTGTGTGTGTATCACATCTCCTTTATTCATTTGTGGATGAACACTTTGGTTGCTTCCATATCTTGGCCAATGTAAATAATGCTGTAGTAACCACAGAGATGCAGAGAACAAACTGATGGTTATCAGAGAGGAGGTGGGAGGGGGTATTGGTTGAAACAGGTGATAGTGAATAAAGAGTACACTTATAACGATGAGCACTGAGTAATGTATAGAATTGTTGAATCATTGTATTATGCACCTGAAACTGATATAACACTGTTTGTTGGTTATATTTAAATTTTTTAAAACTTTTTTAAATGTTTAAGTTACTAAAAATTGAATAAAGAATAGAAAGTTCTTAGAGAATTAGTGAAATGTAAATAGGAAACTAGGAAGGCGGGGGGAGTCAATGTTAACTTTAGGAAACACTAACAGGTGAATGACAAAGAAGATATAGTCATAGTACACTTTTGGCTCACTGGATAACAATATAAAGTCAAAACACTATTTGCAAAATATTAGAATGTTATATTGGAAGAATGGGTATGGGTGAAGTGAGGAGACACAAAGTTCCTAAATTCCCACCTCATGTAAAAGCAAATCAAAAAGATAAAAAATGGGACCCCTGGGTGGCTCAGTCAGTTAAGCATCCGACTCTTGACATCAGCTCAGTCATGACCTCATGGTTTGTGAATTCATGCCCCCCATTGGGCTCTGACCTGACACTGTGGAGCCTACAATTCTGTCTCTCTCTCTCTCTCTCTCTGCCCCTCTCCTGCTCTCAAAATTAATAAAAATAAACCTAAAAAATCATAAAAAATGGATTTAACAAATCCATATATTATTTAGAAATATGAAAGTAAATACCAAGAGAAAAGTTGAAAGAGGTGAAAGTAGTACTTTTGGAGAGAGGGCCTTGGGTCAGAAAAGTAGAGCAAGGGATTCATGTTTTTCTTTTATAATCCTTTAAAATAAAACAAGTAAATGTTACATTTACATAATGAACAGGAATCCAAAGATACCAGAGATATTGCTCTAACACACATAGTTATAGACTGAATTGTGCCCCCCTCAAATCCACATGTGGAAGCCCTCCCCCACAATGTGACTGTATATGGAGATGAGGCCTGTAAAGAGGTAAGCTTAAATGAAGTATAAAGGTGGAAACCTAATCCAATAGGATGGGCGTCCTTATAGGAAGAGGAAGAGACGGGGGTTCACTCTCCTTCTCCCTGTGTTTACACACCAAGGAAAGACCAGGTGACGACATAGTGAAAAGGTGGATGTCTACAGGCGAGGAGGAATGCTCTCACCAGAAACCAAATCAGCCAGAACCTTGAAATTGGACTTTTGCCCTCCAGAACTGTGAGAAAATAGATTTCTGTTGTTTAAGCCACTCAGGCTGTGGTATTTTGTCATGGCAGCTGGAGCTGACCAATACACACATCAACACAGAATAGATGTTAAAGTTATATTTTTAGGATCTATAATTATTGCCTATTTTTTGTTGTACTTACTAAATCTACTGATCTTGGATAACAAATATCAATAGAAAACATCAATAATTAATGGATTATTAGGACTCATTATTTCTCAGGATAGTAAATGAATGGATTTTTGTGACTATTTTTCCTCCTATTTCAGTATGTAGTACTATATTAGTCCAGGTTCCCCAGAGAAACAGAACTAAGAAGTCCCATGATCTGCTTTCTGCAAACTGGAGAATCAGGGGAGCCAGTGATGTAATTTGCAGCCCAAATGCAGAAGACCAGTGCCCCAGCTAGCTCAAAGAAGGTAGAGAAAATGAGTTCTCCCTTACCCTGCCATTTGTTCTACTCTGGCCTCTGGTGGACTGGACGAGGCCCACCTACACTGGGGAGGGCCATCCTCCAATTCAAATGGTACTCTCATCCAGAAACACCCTCAAAACACACCAGAATAATATTTAAACAGATACATAAGCATCCGTGTCTCAGTCAAGATGACATAAAATTAACACTCACAACAACTATATGTAAAAATACTCCTAGAGACGCCTGCCTGGGTGGTGCAGTTGGTTAAGTATCCAGCTCTTGATTTCAGCTCAGGTCATGATGTCACAGTTCGTGAGTTCATGCCCCGCATCCAGCTCTGTGCTGACAGCTCAGAGCCTAGAGCCTGCTTCAGATTCTGTGTCTCCCTCTCTCTCTGCCCCTCCCCCAGTTGTGGTTTCTCTCTCTCTCTCTCTCCCAAAAATAAACAATAAATAGATAAAAAATTAAATATTTATAAAACTAATATAAATGACATTTGGATCATTCCTGTTACTGCTTTCCTAATTTGCAAAAGCAATTTAAAATGTAGTTTACCCATAATATTGCAAATTCTGTTAGTTATGTTCCTTGAATCTTTTATGATAACTTAAGAGAAAATATGTGTTTTTTGTTTGTATTTTGATCAACTTTTCTAAACATTGTGCTCACTCTTTCTTAACAGTGTTGTTGCTGGCTAGATACAGGGTTTGCTATCCTTTGGGGGCCTCATCAAGAACTGGCTATGTCTTTTTGCTCTTTTTCTTACTCCATTGGATTACCAGGTCACATTCCCTCAAGAAGCCCTTCAGTTTCACGTTCAGTATTTACTTTCATGAATTTTCCCAAGGAAAGGATCTATTCATTAAGTCTGAGCTCTCTGACTTTCTATATCTATATCCATCTACATCTATATCTATATCTATATCTATATCTATATCTATATCTATATCATCTATATCTATGTCTATATCTGTGTATATCTTTAGACTATATGTGTATATCTATAGCACTGATGTATTATTGTAGCTGCTTTGTGTGAGCATGGATGTGCTACTCATTGCACAGCTAGGTGGTGATAGAAGGCTAATGGAATAAAGATTGAGGATAGCTTGAAGTCCCACCACAGACTTGAAAAGGACTCTTTTTAACTGCTTAGAAAACTTATAAACGTGTAAAACAGTTAATAAGCCGATCAATGATCATACTGTGGTATACCAAGTTCTAGAAAGAGTTACCCTTTTGCAAGAGCACTGTTAATCACCATTGATTGCTTTTAGTGTCTTGTTTATACACAAAAGCACTACTTTTACTACTTCTCTTATAACCAAAGTAGACGCTAGGATTCAGACCCACTCTGAGGAACTTAACAGTTTATATTCACTTTAGTGCAGTTTAAGATTACAATAAGATACAAATCCCAAAAAACGAGATATAACTTTTTGCTGAGTATGGGTCTATGGTAGTCTATAGAACAATGTATCCTACACTGAACATAATTAGAAAATCTCTACATTTGGTGGTATAGTGTGATCCTATTATAAACTAAAAAGTCATGTTGAGTACTGGACATTGTCCAATGTTTAATTCATATGATTCATTCTGAGTTTCTGACTGAGATCATTCTCTCTGAGCTTGCATATTTCTCCTGGGACCCATAAAATATGCAGCTAACTTAATTTCATGACTGTACTATTTCTGCTTCCTTTCCTGGAAAAGCGGAAATCATTCAGATAAGCTTTCAAACTGCCTTATAGACAATGACTGAAATATTTTAAAAGGAATTCCGTTGTTCTAAAACTGCTCTGATACAGTAGCCACTAGTCACATGTGGATTTTTGAAAGATTAAAATGTGGTTATTTCAAATTGAGACATACTGTAAGTATAAAATACACACCAGATTTCAAAGACATATGAAAAAAATATAATAACGCATCTCATTTTAAAATGTTATAATGTGGGGCACCTGGGTGGCTCAGTCTGTTGAACATATGACTTTGGCTCAGCTCATGAGTTCAAACCCCACCTCAGCCTCTATGCTGACAACTCAGAGCCTGAGCCTGCTTCAGATTCTGTGTCTCCCTCTCTCTCTGCCCCTCCCCTGCTCGTGTTCTCTCAAAATAAATAAGCATTAATTTTTTTTAATTTTATCACGATTACATGCTGAAATTCAAAATTGTGAACATATCGGTTTAAGTAAAATGTATTTTATTGGTAAAATATATTCTTAAAATTAATTTCACCTATTTCTATTTAGTTTTTATAATGTGACTACTAGATAATTTTTAAGTTACTTATAAGGATCTCATTTGTGGCTTATATTACATTTAGAACAATACTGTTCTAAAGAAACATTCTGTTAAGTCCTAAAATTAACTCCAAATGCCTTCTGGAATAAAGTGCTAACTGAGAGGCTTCCTTGAAATTCAATTTCTAAAAGCCAGCAAGCATGAGAAATACACTTTCTTCCTTCAGAAATATTCACTCTTCATCTCCAATTACATATTACTTGGGGGTTATTAAGGTCCTCTTTTAAAATGTGAATTGAAGAAGATTAGGCCAGGGTCATTTCCATCTTGGTATCAATTATATAATCAGATCATTAGATTGCTTTTTCTCTAAAACCTGGAAAGGATAAACTAGTCCAGAGAACTACAGGACTTTTTTGTAATGTGATTCATGAATTACAAACTAAAATAAAGTCTCTCCTTCTCTTCCACAGTAGAGCACAGAGCACATGTGAAAGTTCTGTTAGACCTTAGAATAGTTAAAAATTCATAAACCTTGAAATAAGTGCAGGGTATAAAAATCATTGCATTTTACAAAACAAAATTTAAAACTGACTTTGAAAACTGCATAAAATAATGAAACATCCTCTCCCTGACTCTCTTTTGTCCAAATGATGAACTCTTTAAAGCAAAACTTAGTTGTCACTTCTGCTTTTAAAATGTTCCTGGCCTCACACCTCAACGTGGACATCTTCCTTTGGGAGCTCACTATGCCTTCTGCAGATATACAGCCCTTCATTACTTGCATGCATGTTTATGTTTGACCCTACATAATTGTAATGTCCTCGAGGACAGGCAGGAAGTCTGACTTATTGGCAAGTCCCCAGGTTTCTCACTGTCAGAAAGAGAAAGAAATTACAAATAAGCAAAAGGAGAAGGCTAGAATGAACCTCAAGGTACTGGATTGGAATCAGAGGTATCAGTATAAATCATGTTTGTTGTTTTACTACACACACAGAGATAGAAACCTAGCTAAGTGTATATACATGGATTGGTATACATGTAGCCAACAAATATTTAAGGGGGAGATACTTTCAGCTATGCAATATCCTGCTCCTTCTTAAACTATGGTCCATTAATTTTCATATTCATCATTTGGTTTTGCCTACAGCAATTATTAGCTTTAGTATGGTGATAGAAATCTAGCTAAGCATATATACATGGATTGGTATACATACACATACATTTTTTTTAGCTTTGTTGGCTCAGAGAGCCTAGATGAACATACCTACTGCCCAGCTCTTGGTTTTAAAATTTAAAATATTATCCCCCAATAAAAAGAACCAAGACTCCTTGGTGAAATGGTTGATGCCAAGGCTGAGTAGGGAAAATACAAAATGAGCCTGGAGCATTTTGCAGTGCCAAAAAGTAAGTAAGTGCCAAAAAAACAAAAAGATGGGGGCGTATCAAATGGACATAGGAGTCAACCTTGAAGAGCTCCCAATGGCCAAAACTGGAACAATTTGAACAACTAAATAAATAATAATAGTATTAGATTATAATTCAAAGAATAAAATAGATACCCATGAGTACTCTGGGTGAATTTAAAAATGAGGGAGAAGGGACAACTCTTCCATACAGAAGAATTCTAATTGATACATTTGTTAGGAGTGGGAGAAACAAGAATCACCATACCAAAGCTAATAATTGCTATAGGCAAAACCAAATAATAAATATGAAAATTAATGGACCGTAGTTTAAGAAGGAGCAGGATACTGCATAGCTGAAAGTATCTCCCCCTCAAATATTTGTTGACTACAAGGAATAATAGTGACTTAACATTGGAGAAACCTGACAGAAACCACCCTAGGCCAGGGAGCCAAGGCTGATATCACCCATCATGGGACGTATCAAGGCTGGGTACCCCCTATAGGATGCTCTGGAGAGGGCATTACACCTCTGGGGTATCCTTCCCCCAAATCCATGTACTTTATTTAACCATGAGAAAACAGCCAACCCAAACGGAAGGACATTTCACAAAGTAAAGAGAGCCAAAGATCATGAATTGAATCCTGATATAGACAGGATACTGGAGGAAAGGCCGGTGAAATATGACTAAAGTCAGAGCTGATGAACCTTTTAGAATATGCCCTGGTTGAAAAAAAAAAAGATGAACATAACCTTCCAATAAAGAGATACCTTTATCCCATGATCTAAGCACCTCTAATAGTTGTGCTCTAGACATTATGTGCCTGATGAAAATAGTATTAACTGTGAATAATCCTTGCTAAAAATGTTTGATAGAAGTATATTCAAACCTTTAGATTAAAGTTCCAGTCTACTGGAAATAAAAAAGACAACAGTTAAAGAAAGGACATAATCAGGAAACAATCAGATAAACACAGAAATTGAGAAAATTGGCCTTAGACAACTGGCTGAGTCTCTCCAACAAGTTCAAGGTCAAGACAAAAAATCAGAGCCAAGTACTGTGCTTGGTTTTAAAAATGTTTAGAGACAAAACAATGAAATGTAATGCATGTTCCTTAATTAGATCCCGATTTAAACAAACCAGCTCTGAAAGGCATTTTGTGGTCAATAGAGGAAATTTTAATGTTGTCTGACTATGAGGTGACATTAAGAAAGCTTTGTAAATTTTTTTAGATATGAGAATTATATTGTGATTGTGTGGTAAAATAATTTTCTTTTTTAAAAGGATACATTCTGAACTATTTAGGGGTGAAAAGTTTAAAGTCACTTGTAAAAATAGATTGAACAAACCAGGAATAGTTGGGTAGACACCCCCAAGATGTCTACACTCTCCCTGCATTTCCATTGACATAACTTGCTGAATTATTAAATCAGATTCCTACCTTCTCTCCTTGACCCTAGATTTCCTTCTCTCAAACAACATACATATAAATGCATTCATAAATATTGCCTTTGAGTTTTTCTCTATTCAAAATCATACACATCTACTTTTTTTTTTTCATTGAAAATCTAGCATTCTCTAATATTTAGGACTGTTGTGACCTGGATCAACCTGGCTTATTTTAATTTTATGCTCTTTCCTTTGGCTGTTTTGTACCCAGAATATGCTACTGTCTGTCTTTATGCTACATAAAATAAAATTCACCATCCTATTAAGTGTATACTTCAGTGGGATTAAGTACACTGATGTTGTGGGGCACCCATCACCATTGTCCACTTACAGAACTCTTTCATCTTGCAAAACTGAAACTCTGTCCCATAAACATTTCCTCCTCACCCCTCTGTTCCCCGCCCCCAAGGTCCTGGTAACCACAATTCTACTTTCTGTTTCTATGAATTTGACCTATTCTAGGGACTTCATGTAAGTGGAATCATATAATTTCAGTGTTTTTAAGATTCTACCTGCTCACCTTTTAAATCAGATCCTGGGCCAGAAGTGAGCCCTGATAACCCCATCTACTCTTATCTCATTTGGTTTTGCTCCCCCCACAGCTTTTCTGACTTCTCCAAATATTTTAGACCCTTAAGTAATTGCCTTGTGTATTACTCTGATTGTCTCACTTATCTCTCTCCCAAATTTGATTATTAGATCTTTGACTCATAAAATTTTAAGTTTCTTATATTTACAGCCATCTGTCTTACATCCATCTTTCTAATGGATGTTGGATGCCCCACAAACTCCTCAAATGTGGCAAATATGATACTGAATGTGTCATCTGCCTGCTACTTCCTCTCTACTTTCTCCTTTGTGCTCTATTTCAGATTATGTCTACACCATTCACCATGTGGCCTAGTCAGAAGCCTGGAAGTCATTCTACATTCTTCCTTTTTCGGTACATGCTTCTTCTTTCCACATTCATGTTCATTCCATCCCATCAATGTCTTACAAACCACTCTCCCTGGTGTCACTCCTACTCCCATTCATCAGCACAGCTCACTTGGATTTCTATAACTAGGTGCCTCCAACAGATCTCCTGGCTCACTTCCCTCCACTCATCTTCCACTCTCAGGAACTATGGGACATCTTTACACATTTTTTATTTATATTATACTTGTTATTTATTTATAAGACAAAAAATATTTTTGTTTAACACAAATATAATACACTTGGATTGCAGAAAGTATTTGATAATAGATTTTCTAAACATCCTTCTCAGACAAAACTTTATCAAGGATATAGACGATTTGAATGGATATAGAAGATCTGAATTAATAAGTTTGACCTAAAGGACATATATAGAGGGCTGCATCCAATAATTAGAAAATACTTTTTTTCTCAACAGAGAATGTAATTTTGGAATATTCACAAAAATTTATCATGTCCATAAAGAAAATCAACAAATTTTAAAGAATAAGTGTTATTCCAAACTAGATCTCTATTACTCACTCAGACATAAATAACAAGACAAATATAACAACAAATTGGACAACCTACAAAAATAGGTAAATTCCTAGAAACAGACAACCTACCAAGACTGAATGATAAAGAAAAAGAAAATATGAACAGACCAATTACTAGTAAGGAGATTGAATCAATAATAATAAAACTCCCAACAAATAATAGTCCAGAACCAGACATGTTCACTGGTGAACTCTATCAAACATTCAAAAAAATTTACCAACCTTTCAAACTCTTCCAAAAATAAAAGAGGAGGAAACTCTTCCAAACTCATTTTATGGAGCCAACATTATCCTGATACCAAAACCAGACATAGACGCCACAAGAAAAGAAAATTACAGGTCAATATCCCTGATGAACATAGATGAAAAATCCTCAACAAAATATTAGCAAATTGAATTCAACAATATGTTAAAAAATCATACTCTAAGATCAAGTGAGATTTATTCCAGGGACACAAGGATGGTTCAAAATATGCAAATCAATGAATGTGATACACCCCATGAACAAAATGAAGGATAAAAATCATATGGTAGTGTTGGGGTATCTGGCTGACTCAGTACAGCATGCAGCTCTTGATCTCAGGGGTGTGAGTTTGAACCCCACATTGGGTGTTGAGATTACTTAAAAATAAAATCTCTAAACAAAACTCTAAACAAAATAAGCATACTGGGAACATACCTCAACATGATAAAGGCTATATATGACAACCATCAGTTAACTGCATTCTCAGTGATGAAAAGCTAAAAGCTTTTCTTCTAAAATCAGGAGCAAGACAAAGATGTCTATTCATAGCAGTTTTATTCAACATAGTACTGAAAGTCCTAGCCACAGTAATTAGGCAATAAATAGAAATAAAACACATCCAAATTGGAAAGCAAGAAGTAAAACTGTCACTATTTGCAAATGACATATTATATATAGAAAACCTAAAGACTCCACCAAAAAAACTGTTAAAACTAATGTACAAATTCAGTAAAATTGCAGGATACAAAATCAATATACAAAAAAAAATCTGTTTTTTTTTCATTCACTAATAGCAAACTATGAGAAATAGAAATTAAGGGGAAAATCCTATTTACAATCACATCAAAAGTCATAAAATACCTAGGAATAAATTTAACCAAAGAAGTGAAAGACCTGTATACTTACAGGTATAAGACATTGATGAAAGAAATTGAAGAAGACACAAAGAAATGGAAAGACATTCCATGCTCATAGATTGGAAGAACACATTAGGCTCCCAGAAGACAACATAAGCAGTTGTCACGGCTCCTTGACACCAGTCTTAGTGATGATGTTTGGAATCAGACACCCAAAGCAAAGACAACAAAAGCAAAAATAAGCAAGTGTGACTGTATCAAACTCAAAACCTTCTTCACAGCAAGGGAAACCATCAACAGAATGAAAAGTCAACCTACTAAATGAGAAAAAATAGTTGCAAATCATATATCTGATAAAGGGCTAATATCCAAAATATATACAGACCTTATACAACTCAATAGCAAATAAACAAGCAACACTATTTTAAAATGGGCAAAAGATCAGGGCGCCTGGGTGGATCAGTCAGTTAAGCATTCGACTTCAGCTCAGGTCATGATCTCACAGTTTGTGAGTTTGTGCTGACAGTTCAGAACCTGGAGCCTGCTTCAGATTCTGTGTCCCCACCACTTGTGCTCTCTCTCTGTCTCTCTCTCAAAAGTAAATAAACATAAAAAAATTTTTAAATGGGCAAGAGATCTAAGTAGATACTTTTCCAAAGAAGACATACAAATGGACAACAGGTACATGAAAATATACTCAACACCAGTAATCTTCAGAGAAATGCAAATCAAAACCCGATGAGATATCTCCTTATACCTATTAGAATGGCTATTACCCAATAAGAAATAACACGTGTTGGCAAGTATGCGGAGAAAAGGGAACACTTGTGCACTGTTGGTGGGAATGTAAATCAGTGCAGCCACTGTGGAAAACAGTATGAAGTTTCCTCAATTAAAAATGGGACTCCCATATGATCCAGCAATTTCACTTCTGGGCATTTATCTGAAGAAAATGAAAACACTAACTCACCAATATATGCACACTCATATTCACTGAAGCATTATCTACAATAGCCAAAATATGAAACCAGCCTGAATGCCCATCAAACGATGAATGGATTAAAAAAACTGTGATATATAGATACAATGGAATAATATTCAGCCATAGAAAAGAATGTCTTTTGTGACAACATGGACAAATTTGAGGGCATTATTCTAAGTGAAATAAGTCAGACAGAGAGACACAAATACTGTATTATCTCACTTATATCTAGAATTAAAACCAAAACAAAACAAAACAAGCTCATAGATAACAGAGAACAGTTTGTGATTACCATAGGCAGCCTATTTTAGAAAGGTTTATTAAATTTATTATATAAACAATTATGTTTTTTTATTCTTATAAGTAAAACAATCTCTAATTAGTTATTCCTGGGATATATAAAAGCTTTGATTTTTATATGTTTATTTTGCAATTGTATATCTTGCTGAAGTTTTGTAAGAATGCTGCTGTTTCAGTTAATCATATCATCTACAAATGATCGCATTTTTTTCTCTTTTCCAAAAGTTATACTTCCTCAATGGTCTCCTTAATTTTATTCCTCACTATAAGCGTGTAGCTAGTTCTTCAATGTAAATATGTCTTTGATTCCATATTTCTTTAAGCACACTGTAACAGCATTTATCAGCAACATAACTTGAATTATAACACTTCTAGGCATTTATTAAGATAACTATATGGTTCTCCTCCTTTACAAATAGAATAAAATGTATTTTTCTTACCAGAAAGCCAACCTTGTATTTCTAAAATTTCTAGCATGCTAGCTTACTTGGTCATGGATTAATGTTCCTGTGATATATAGTTGGTATTGATTTGTTCATAATTCTTTAAGATTTTTCAATCTATTTAATTCTTTCCTACTTCCTTTGGCACTTTTTGGTACTGGATTCATGCTAACTGTGTAAAATGAATTAGGATGATTTTTCTACATTCTGAGACAGTTTAAATAGCTTTAAACATTTCCTCCTTGAAATGTTAAAATGATTCTCCTGTAAAACACGTGGACTTGATGTCATTTTTAAAAAGAATTCTTCCATAATTTTATCAGACTTCACTGATTTTCTATTGCAGATTTCTTGAGATGATTTTGATAAGTTGTTTCCTAGGAAAAAAAATAGTTCATTTCATCCAGATTTTCAAATTTATCAGCACACGGTAATACAGAATTTCTAATTTTAAATACGCTTTTTGGGTGCCTGGGTGGCTCAGCCCGTTAAGCAGCTGACTTCAGCTCAGGTCATGTTCTCACAGTTTGTGAGTTCAAGCCCTGCATGGGGCTCTCTGCTGTCAGCTTAGAATCTGCTTCTGATCCTTCTGTCTCCCTAGCTCTCTGCCCATCTCCCACACTCGCCCTCTCTCTCAAAAATAAATACTAAAAATAGTTTTTTTCAATTTCTATAATGTTTATTTGTGTTTGAGAGACAGAGAGACAGCCCACAAGCTGAGTAGGAGCAGAGAAGGAAACACAGAATCTGAAACAACAGGTTCCAGGCTTTGAGCTGTCAGCACAGAACCCAATGCAGGGCTTGAACCCACGAACCATGAGATCATGAGCTGAGCTGAAGTCGGATACTTAACTGACTGAGCCACCCAGGCACATCTAAAAAAAAAAATTTAAGACACTTTTGGGGCATCTGTATGCCTCAGTCAGTTGAGCATCCAATTCTTGAATTCAGTTCAGGTTATGATCCCAGGGTTGTGGGATCAAACCCTGTACCAGGCTCTGCACTGAGTGTGGAGCATGCTTGAGATTTTCCCTCTCTCTCCCTGTCTCTCTCAAAATAAATAAACATTTTTTAAGCTAAAATAAAATACAATAAAATAAAAAGACACTTTTATTTATCCTAATAAGTGTTTTTGTTCTTTACAAATTCCTGGCTTCTGTTTTTTGCTATGACTAAGTATTTTATTTTTCTTCTTCAATGTTTTGAGAATATTGATCCTGCCTTTAATTTTTATAGTAGTTACCTTGACGTTTTCCAAAAACATTTCTTCATTGTTCATTTCTCTAATTGTCAACCTTAGTTTTGATATGGAACATTTTGAGTCTATTTCTGATGAAAATATGGAAAACTTTACTCATTAGCTCCTCCATCTGTGCCTCAATCTCAGGGCCCCATTAATTCTCAGTTTTTAACATCAGTTAATATAGTTTATCAAAATACTACTGAATTATTGCTTTTCCCATTATTTATCCTTTTGATGACTTTAACATTTCACTCCATTTTATAAAGAGATTTAGGACAATTACTTAAATTTATTTGTGTTTATGTGATTTCAGTTTCACTACAGTCTTGTGGTATGACGTGGATTTAATAAACTCAATTTTCCTTCATGTCTAAATTGGTTGGAATAATCTAAGTAAGCAGCTTCTTGTCTCAAGAAGCGGTATCATTTCTGAACACTTACATATCTGAAAATGTCTTTCTTCCATTGTCTTCATCTGTGAAGTCATCTTCACTACGTATAAATTCTTTAATTGGGGCTCCTGGGGGTGGCTGGGTCAGTTGAGCATCCAACCTCATCTCAAGACATGATCTCACAGTTTGTGAGTTCAAGCCCCGCATTGGGCTCTGTGCTGACAGCTCAGAACCAGGAGCCTGCTTCAGATTCTGTGTCTCTCTCTCTCTCTCTCTCTCTGCTCTTCCTCCGCTTGCTCTCTCTCTCTCTCTCTCTCTCTCTGTCTCTCTCAACAATAAACATTACAAAAATTTTTTTTTTAATTTTTGAATTTAAAATTTCCCTCTCTAAAACACAGGAAGATAGTTTCCTATCAACTTCTGGTAGTGCATGAGGCTAATTTGGTTTTTGGTCTCTTTTGTTTGTCCTTGCCTTTCCTTTCATATTTTAATGCTTAGAATTAAATTATAGTTTGTGTTTAAATTACACGATGTGTCTAGTTATAGAATGCTTTTCTCATCAATTTTTCAAGAACATGATGAGCTCTTTCAATCCATACATGTAGATCTTTCTTTGCTGCCCCAAAATCTTTGTTCAACTATATCTCTGAGCAGTACTTTTGCTCTACCTGTTCTGTTTTCTTCTTCAGAAACATCAAATACACAAGGCTCAAGTGCCAATCTTTGCTCTTCCATCAGCTGTCCACCCTCTCATTGGTACCATCTCAAGGTACTTATGAGAGCTACTCTTTTTCCTCGTGACACTGATTCTATCTTCTGCCGTATCAGTGATGGTATATTTTTGTGTCTGCTGTGCATTTTCCTTCTGCATTCTTCAGTTCCTAAAAGTGTCACCATACTCAACCTGTTCTCTCTTTATGGCTTTCTGTTTTGGCTTCACAAACAGCACATTTTTTGACACTCACTTGAAGAGGTGCAAGCGTTTCCTGAAAATTTCTCCCAGTTTCTGGAAATGAGAATATATACTGATACAGCATAATTTTCAGTGTTTAGGACAATGCTCCTTTTCTGTGTTTCTCAGTATTCTGTCCCAAGTCCCACCATCTCCACCTCAACAGACCTGCAGCTACATCACTCATCTTTGGTAGTAGCAAGAAATATCCCTGGATGTTGGGAGACTAAGATATTTGTATGTTTCAGTTATTTTTAATTTTTTAATTTACTTCCAAGTTAATTAGCATATAGTGCAACAATGATTTCAGGAGTAGATTCCTTAGTGCCCCTTACCCATTTAGCCCATCCCCGCTCCCACAACCCCTCCAGTAACCCTCTGTTTGTTCTCCACATTTAAGAGTCTCTTATGTTTTGTCCCCCTCCCTGTTTTTATATTATTTTTGCTTCCCTTCCTTTATGTTCATCTGTTTTGTATCTTAAAGTTCTCATATGAGTGAAGTCATATGATATTTGTCTTTCTCCGACTGACTAATTTTGCTTAGCATAATATACTCTAGTTCCATCCACACAGTTGCAAATGGCAAGATTTCATCCGTTTTGATTGCTGAGTAATACTCTATTATATATATACTACCTCTTCTTTATCCATTCATCCATCGATGGATATTTGGGCTCTTTCCATACTTGGGCTATTGTTGCTAGTGCTGCTATAAACATTGGGGTGCATGTGCCCCTTCGAAACAGCATACCTATAGCCCTTGGATAAACACCTAGTAGGGTAATTGCTGGGTCATAGGGTAGTTGTATTTAAAAAATTTTAAGGGACCACCATCATGTTTTCCAGAGTGGTTGCACAAGTTTGCATTCCCACCAGCAGTGCAAAAGAGATCCTCTTTCTCTGCCTCCTCGCCAACATCTATTGATGCCTGAGTTGTTAATGTTAGCCATTCTGACTGGTGTGAAGTGGTATCTCATTGTGGTTTTGATTTGTATTTCCCTGATGATGAGTGATGTTTAGTATTTTTTAATGTGTCAGGTGGCCGTATGGATATCTTCCTTGGAGAAGTGTCTATTCATATCTTTTTCCCTTTTCTTCACTGGATTATTTGTTTTTTGGGTGTTGACTTTGATAAGTTCTTTATAGATTTTGGATACTAATCCTTTATCTGATATGTCGTTTGCAAATGTCTTCTCCCATTCCATCAGTTGGCTTTTAGTTTTGCTGATTGTTTCCTTCACTGTTCAGAAGCTTTTTATTTTGATGAGGTCCCAACAGTTAATTTTTGCTTTTGTTTCCCTTGCCTCCAGAGATGTGTTGAATAAGAAGTTGCTGTGGCCAAGGTCAAAGAAGTTTTTGTTTGCTTTCTCCTCGAGGATTTTGATGGCTTCCTGTCTCACATTTATGTCTTTCATCCATTTTGAGTTTATTTTTGTGTATGGTGTAAGAAAGTGGTCCAGGTCCTGTTTTCTGCATATTGCTGTCCAATTTTCCCAGCACCAGTTGCTGAAGAGACTGTCTTTATTCCATTGGATAGTCTTTCCTCCTCTGTCAGAGATTAGTTGGCCATACATTTGTGGGTCCATTTATGGGTTCCCTATTCTGTTCCATTGATCTGTGTGTCTGTTTTTGTGCCAGTACCATACCGTCCTGATTATTACAGCTTTGTAATACAGCTTGAATTCTGGGATTGTGATGCCTCTTTTCAAGATTGCTTTGGCTATTCAGCGTCTTTTCTGGATCCATACAAATTTTAGGATTGTTTGTTGTAGCTCTGTGAAGAATGCTGGTGTTATTTTGATAGGGATGGCATTGAATATGTAGACTGCTTCAGGTAGTATTGACATTTTAACAGTATTTGTTCTTTCTATCCAGGAGCATGGAATATTTTTCCATTTTGTGTGTGTGTGTGTGTGTGTGTGTGTGTGTGTGTCCTCTTCAATTTCTTTCATAAGCTTTCTATAGTTTTCAGTGTATACATTTTTCACCTCTTTGGTTATGTTTGTTCCTAGGTATTTTATGGGTTTTGGTGCAATTGTCAGTGGGATTGATTCTTGATTTCTCTTTCTGCTGCTTCATTATTGGTGTATAGGAATGCAACCTATTTTTGTGCATTGATTTTATATCCTGCAACTTTGCTGAATTCATGAATCAGCTCCAGCAGTTTTTTGTGGAACCTTTTGGGTTTTCCATATACAGTATCATGTCTTCTGTGAAGACTGAAAGTATGACCTCCTCCTGGCCAATTTGGATGCCATTTATTTCATTCTTTTGTCTGAATGCTGAGGCTAAGTCTTCCAATACTATGTTGAGTAACAGTGGTGAGAGGGGACTTCCTGTTGTGTTCCTGACCTTATAGGGAAAGCTCTCAGTTTTTCACCATTGAGGATGATTATTAGCGTCGGGTCTTTCATACATAGCTTTTATGATGTCGAGGTATGATCTTCTATGCCTACTTTGTTGAGGGTTTTTTTTCTAAAATAATTTTATTTTATTTTTTTATTTTTTTTTTAGTGTTTTTATTTATTTTTGAAGGAGAGAGAGAGACAGAGCATGAGCGGGGGAGGAGCAGAGAGAGAGGGAGACACAGAATTCAAAGCAGGCTCCAGGCTCTGAACTGTCAGCACAGAGCCCGACGTGGAGCTCGAACTCACAAACTGTGAGATCATGACCTGAGCTGAAGCTGGACGCTCATCCAACTGAGCCACCCAGGCGCCCCTCTTGAAGGTTTTTATAAAGAAAGGATATTGTATTTTGTCAAATGCTTTCTCTGCATCTATTGAGAAGATCATGTGGTTCTTGTCCTTTCTTTTATTGATATGATGTATCACATTGATTGTTTTGTGGATATTGAACCAGCCCGGCATCCCAGGACCCACTTGGTCCTGGTGAATAATTTTTTAATGTATTGTTGGATCTGGTTGGCTAGTATCTTGCTGAGGATTTTTGCATCCATGTTCATCAGGGATATTGGTCTATAGTTCTCCTTTTTAGTGGGGTATTTGTCTGGTTTTGGAATCAAGGTAATGCTGGCTTCATAGAAAGAGTTTGGAAATTTCCCTTCCATTTCTATTTTTTGGAAGAGCTTCAAGAGACTAGGTGTTAACTCTTCCTTTAAATGTTTGGTAGAATTCCCCTGGAAAGCCTTCTGGCCCTGGACTCTTGTTTTGGGGAATTTTTGATTACTAATTTGATTTCTTTACGGGTTATGGGTCTGTTTAAATTTTCTATTTCTTCTGGTTTCAGTTTTGGTAGTGTATATGTTTCTAGGAATTTGTCCATTTCTTCCAGATTGCCCATTTTTTTGGCATATAACTGCTCGTAATATTCTCTTATTATTGTTTGTATTTCTGTTACGTTGATTGTGATCCCTCCTCTTTCATTCTTGATTTTATTTATATAGGTCCTTTGTTTTTTATTTTTGATCCAACTGGCTAGTGGTTTATCAATTTTGTTAATTCTTTCAAAGAACCAGCTCCTGGTGTCATTGATTTGTTCTGCTGGTTTTTTTGTTGTTGTTTGGTTGGTTGGTTGGTTGGTTGGTTTCGATAGCATTAATTTCAGCTCTAATCTTTATTATTTCCTGTCTTCTGCTGTTTTGGGGTTTTATTTGCTGCTCTTTTTCAGGTATTTAAGGTGTAAGATTAGGTTGTGTATGTGAGGCTTTTCTTCCTGCTTTAGGAAGGCCTGGATTGCTACGTACTTCCTTCTTATGACCATCTTTGCTGCATCCCAGGGGTTTGGTCATGGTGTTATCATTTTCATTGACTTCATGTACTTTTTAATTTCCTCTTTAACTTCTTGGTTAGCCCATTCATTCTTTAGTAGGATGGTCTTTAGTCTCCAGGTATTTGTTATCTTTCCAAATTTTTCTTGTGGTTGATTTCGAGTTTCATAGCTCTGTAGTCTCAAAATATGCGTGGTATGATCTCGATTTTTTTGTACTTGTTAAGGGCTAATTTGTGTCCCGGTATGTGATCTATTCTGGAGAATGTTTCATACGCACTGGAGAATAATCTGTATTCTGCTGCTTTGAGATGGAATATTCTGAATATATCTGTTAAGTTCATTTGGTCCACTGCCATTCAAAGCCATTGTTTCCTTGTTGATATATTTTTTTTAACATTTATTTATTATTGAGAGACAAAGAGACAGAGCATGAGCAGGGGAGGGGCCAAGAGATGGGGAGACACAGAATCCAAAGTGGACTCCAGGCTCTGAGCTGTCAAGACAGGGCCCAAAGCAAGGCTCGAACTCACAAACCACAAGATCATGACCTGAGCTTAACCGATGGAGCCACCCAGGGGCCCCTGTTGATTTTCTTTTTAGATGCTCTGTCCATTGCTGTAAATGCAGTGTTGAAGTCCCCTACTATTATGGTATTATTAATCAATGAGTTCCTGTAAGTTTGTGATTGATTTATATATTTGGTTGTTTCAATGTTTGGAGAATAAATGTTTACAATTTTTAGGTCTTCTTGGTGGACAGACCCCTTAATTATGATAAAATGGCCTTCTTCATCTCTTGTTACAGTTTTTATTTTAAAGTCTAGATTGTCTGATCTAAGTATGGCTACTCCGGCTTTCTTTTATTGACCATTAGCATGATAGATGGTTCTCCATCCCCTCACTTTCAAACTGAAGGTGTCTTTAGATTAAAGTGGGTCTCTTGTAAACAGCATATAGATGGATCTTGTTTTCTTATCCATTCTGCTACCTTATGTCTTTTGATTGGAGCATTTAGTCCATTGATGCTTAAAGTGAGCACTGAAAAATATGGATTTATTGCCATTATGTTGCCTGTAGAGTTAGAGTTTCTGGTAGTGTTCTCTGGTCCTTTCTTCTCTTTGTTGCTTTTGGTGTTTTGTTTGTTTGTTTGTTTATGTCTTTTCTCCCCTCAGAGAGTCCCCTTTAAATTTCTTGCAGGGCTGGTTTAGTGGTCACGAATTCCTTTAATTTTTGTTTGTCTCAGAAACTTTTAAACTCTCCTTCTATTTTGAGTGACACCCTTGCTGGATAAACAATACTTGGCTGCATATTTTTCCAATTCAGCATATTGAATATATCCTGCCACTCCTTTTGGCCTGCCTAATTTCTGCGGATAGGTCTGCTGCAAACCTGATCTGTTCCCTTAAAGGTTAAGGACTTTTTTCCCTTGCTGCTTTCATGATTCTTTCCTTGTTTGAGTATTTTGTGAATTTGACTATGATATGCCTAGTTGATGGTTGGTTTTTGTTGAATCTAATGGGAGTCCTCTGTGCTTCCTGGGTTGTGATGTCTGTGTCTCTCCCCAGGTTAGGAAATTTTTCTGCTATGATTTGCTCACATAACCTTCTACCTTCTTCATCTTCTGGGACCCTATGATTCAGATGTTATTCCTTTTTAATGAGTCACTGGTTTCTCTAATTCTTAAATCGTCCTCTTTTGCTTTAGTCTCCCTCTTTTTTTCTGCTTCATTTTTCTCCACTAGTTTGTCCTCTATATCACTGATTCACTCCTCTGCCTCATCCATCCTTGCCGCTGAGACAATCATTCGAGATTGCAGCTCAGTTATAGCATTTTTAATTTTGTCCTGACTAGCTTTTACTTCTCTTATCTCCACAGAAAGAGATTCTAATCTATTTTCAACCACAGCTAGTACTCTTATTATCATGATTCTAAATTTTGGTTCAGATATCTTGCTTGTATCTTTGTTGTTTAAGTCTCTGGTTGTCGTTTCTTCCCGTTCTTTCCTTTGGGGCAAATTCTTTCATTTCATCATTTTGAAGGAAGAAAATGAATTGATAAGGTAAAAAAATTAAAATTAAAAAATTAAAAACAACACAAAAAATGAAATAAATGATGTAGATCTCAGGTGTGTTTTGGTCTGGTTGTTGAAAGGAGCATGATAGATTAGAGAAAAAAGGGCAAGATAAAAAAAGAAAAGGAAAACATTTGAAAATTTGAAAGAATGAATACAATGAAATAGAATAAAATGAAATGATGGAAGTAAAATAGAATTTGAAAAATTTACAAGAAAGTAAAATATATAGTAGAAAAAAATTTAAAATAGTTTTAATAAATATTGAAAATAAGAATAAATTTTTCTCTTTCTGTATTCAAGAATCAGAAAAAAAAAGAAAAAGAAAAAAATTAAATAGATGCACTAGCGAACAGACTGAAATATGATTGAAATTACATCAGTCTCCCCTAGAAGTCAAACTATGAAACACTTTATAGTCCATAAGCTAAGCAGGCACAGACTTGTGTTCCTGAAGAGCGACGTTGGCCCAGTTGGGCAGTGCTTAGTTTAACGGCTCTGTTCTCCACTAGGTGGTGCGGCTTACCTTACTGGGGTGGATTGTTGTGGTGCTTGTAGGTATGTATGCGCATGTGTGGGAGGGGTGAAAATGGCATCACCAAGCTACTCAGTCTCTAGTATCGAAATTCTGTTCTCCCCAACAAGCAATTGTGCACCTGTCCTTTGTCTCTGGTAGGTCTCTTTGTCTTTGTCCACTCCTCGCTTTACACTGTCCATGACCAAGCTCTCAGGCTGCCCGGTGGCCCCTCCTGAGTTTTATCTCAGATGCTGCTGTGTTTCCCAACTCCTCACTTCTAAAGGACTGTAGCTCTGACCAGCCAGATCTTCTGGGGGAGGGTCAATGAGCAATGTCCAGGTGCCCACCCGCTTCCAGGAATGTTCAGAGGACTGTGCTTCTGTCAATGCCCAGAGACTACTCCTGGGTGCCAGCCTGCCCCATAAAATGTTCTGGGATCATGTAACAGTATTTCAGGGATTATGGTAAATCACAACATACATCTGGCACCAGGTTTCTCCCGTAATGTCCTTGTTCCAGCACCAGTGAATGTGGTTGTTCTCTGGTGTCCGCTGGGACCTTTGCCTGTGGGATGGCCACACAGCCTCTACCAAATGTCCTCCCAGCAGGGGAACTGACTCTCTCCATGTGGCCCGAGGACCCTGAGGACCTGAATCTCTGCTCCTTGGGGTTCACCCTTCCCACCAGAGCACCAGAACGTATCAAGCTGAAGAATTTCAGACTCTGCACTCTCCCTGTTTATAGCATCTTAGTAGAATTTAAACCCTCTCCTTTCTCCTTTCTCCATTTTTTGTTCAGTCCCTGTGGCTTTTTCCCCTTTTGTACTTTCTCTCCAGCTGCTTTGGGGTGATGGTGCTTTTCCTGTATTCTCCCCCCCAACTCCATCATCTCTCCACATGCAATCACAGGTCCCTCCCTTTTGTGGCTTCTCTCTCCCCCAGTTCACTCTCTGCTCTGTGTACCTGCTGAGTTCTGTGGTTCAGTTTGTGCATATTGTTGTGTTAATCCACAAATCATTTTCTAGGTGTGCAGGATGGTTTAGTGTTGATCTGGCTGTATTTCATGGATGAGAGACAAAAAAAAACTTCCATGCTGTTCTGCCATCCCTTATGTTTCAATTTTTTTTCAAACCTTCTAATGTACATATATAGTTTGGTGATGATTAAATTATTTTGGAAAAAAGAAAAATAGAAAAAAAATTCTTTAATATATTCTCTGTGGAACAAAAACAGACACTCAGATCAATGGAAAAGAATAGAGAACCCAGAAATGGACCCACAAATGTATAGCCAACAAATCTTTGACAAAGGAGGAAAGACTGTCCAATGGAATTAAAGACAGTCTCTTCAGCAAGTGGTGCTGGGAAAACTGGACAGTGACATGCAGAAGAATGAACCTGGACCACTTTCTTACACCATACACAAAAATAAACTCAAAATGGATGAAAGACATAAATGTGAGACAGGAAGCCATCAAAATCCTCGAGGAGAAAGCAAACAAAAACCTCTTTGACCTTGGCCACAACAACTTCTTACTCAACACATCTCTGGAGGCAAGGGAAACAAAAACAAAAATTAACTGTTGGGACCTCATCAAAATAAAATCTTCCACACAGCAAAGGAAACAATCAGCAAAACTAAAAGCCAACTGATGGAATGGGAGAAGATATTTGCAAACGACATATCAGATAAAGGGTTAGTATCCAAAATTTATAAAGAACGTAACAAACTCAACACACACACACACAAAAATAACCCAGTGAAGAAAAGGACAAAAAACATGAATAGACACTTATCCAAGGAAGACATCCAGATGGCCAACAGACACATGAAAAAATGCTCAACATCACTCATCATCAGGGAAATACAAATCAAAACCACAATAAGATACCACCTCACACCAGTCAGAATGGCTAATATTAACAACTCAGGCAACAATAGATGTTGGCGAGGATGTGGAGAAAGAGGATATCTCTTTTGCGTTGCTGGTGGGAATGCAAACCGGTGCAACCCCTCTGGAAAACATGATGGTGGTTCCTTAAAATTTTTTAAACAGAACTACCTTAAGATCCAGCAATTGCCCTACTAGGCATTTATCCAAGGGATACAGGTATGCTGTTTCGAAGGGGCACATGCACCCCAATGTTTATAGCAGCACTAGCAACAATAGCCCAAGTATGGAAAGAGCCCAAATATCCATCGATGGATGAATGGATAAAGAAGAGGGATATATATATATATATATATATATATATATATATACATACACACACACACACAATGGAGTATTACTCAGCAATCAAAAAGGATGAAATCTTGCCATTTGCAACTGCATGGATGGAACTAGAGTTTATTTTTTTTTTCTTTTTTTTTTTCTTTTTTTATTTTTTAATATATGAAATTTACTGTCAAATTGGTTTCCATACAACACCCAGTGCTCATCCCAAAAGGTGCCCTCCTCAATACCCATCACCCACCCTGCCCTCCCTCCCACCCCCCATCAACCCTCAGTTTGTTCTCAGTTTTTAAGAGTCTCTTATGCTTTGGCTCTCTCCCACTCTAACCTCTTTTTTTTTTTTTTTTTTCCTTCCCCTCCCCCATGGGTTTCTGTTATGTTTCTCAGCATCCACATAAGAGTGAAACCATATGGTATCTGTCTTTCTCTGTATGGCTTATTTCACTTAGCATCACACTCTCCAGTTCCATCCATGTTGCTACAAAAGGCCATATTTCATTTTTTCTCATTGCCACGTAGTATTCCATTGTGTATATAAACCACAATTTCTTTATCCATTCATCAGTTGATGGACATTTAGGCTCTTTCCATAATTTGGCTATTGTTGAGAGTGCCGCTATAAACATTGGGGTACAGGTGCCCCTATGCATCAGTACTCCTGTATCCCTTGGATAAATTCCTAGCAGTGCTATTGCTGGGTCATAGGGTAGGTCTATTTTTAATTTTCTGAGGAACCTCCACACTGCTTTCCAGAGCGACTGCACCAATTTGCATTCCCACCAACAGTGCAAGAGGGTTCCTGTTTCTCCACATCCTCTCCAGCATCTATAGTCTCCTGATTTCTTCATTTTGGCCACTCTGACCGGCGTGAGGTGGTATCTGAGTGTGGTTTTGATTTGTATTTCCCTGATAAGGAGCGACGTTGAACATCTTTTCATGTGCCTGTTGGCCATCCGGATGTCTTCTTTAGAGAAGTGTCTATTCATGTTTTCTGCCCATTTCTTCACTGGGTTATTTGTTTTTCGGGTGTGGAGTTTGATGAGCTCTTTATAGATTTTGGATACTAGCCCTTTGTCCGATGTGTCATTTGCAAATATCTTTTCCCATTCCATTGGTTGCCTTTTAGTTTTGTTGGTTGTTTCCTTTGCTGTGCAGAAGCTTTTTATCTTCATAAGGTCCCAGTAATTCACTTTTGCTTTTAATTCCCTTGCCTTTGGGGATGTGCCGAGTAAGAGATTGCTACGGCTGAGGTCAGAGAGGTCTTTTTCTGCTTTCTCCTCTAAGGTTTTGATGGTTTCCTGTCTCACATTCAGGTCCTTTATCCATTTTGAGTTTATTTTTGTGAATGGTGTGAGAAAGTGGTCTAGTTTCAACCTTCTGCATGTTGCTGTCCAGTTCTCCCAGCACCATTTGTTAAAGAGACTGTCTTTTTTCCATTGGATGTTCTTTCCTGCTTTGTCAAAGATGAGTTGGCCATACGTTTGTGGGTCTAGTTCTGGGGTTTCTATTCTATTGCATTGGTCTATGTGTCTGTTTTTATGCCAATACCATGCTGTCTTGATGATGACAGCTTTGTAGTAGAGGCTAAAGTCTGGGATTGTGATGCCTCCTGCTTTGGTCTTCTTCTTCAAAATTACTTTGGCTATTCGGGGCCTTTTGTGGTTCCATATGAATTTTAGGATTGCTTGTTCTAGTTTCGAGAAGAATGCTGGTGCAATTTTGATTGGGATTGCATTGAATGTGTAGATAGCTTTGGGTAGTATTGACATTTTGACAATATTTATTCTTCCAATCCATGAGCAGGGAATGTCTTTCCATTTCTTTATATCTTCTTCAATTACCTGCATAAGCTTTCTATAGTTTTCAGCATACAGATCTTTTACATCTTTGGTTAGATTTATTCCTAGGTATTTTATGCTTCTTGGTGCAATTGTGAATGGGATCAGTTTCTTCATTTGTCTTTCTGTTGCTTCATTGTTAGTGTATAAGAATGCAACTGATTTCTGCACATTGATTTTGTATCCTGCAACTTTGCTGAATTCATGTATCAGTTCTAGCAGACTTTTGGTGGAGTCTATCGGATTTTCCATGTATAATATCATGTCATCTGCAAAAAGCGAAAGCTTGACTTCATCTTTGCCAATTTTGATGCCTTTGATTTCCTTTTGTTGTCTGATTGCTGATGCTAGAACTTCCAGCACTATATTAAACAACAGCGGTGACAGTGGGCATCCCTGTCGTGTTCCTGATCTCAGGGAAAAAGCTCTCAGTTTTTCCCCGTTGAGGATGATGTTAGCTGTGGGCTTTTCATAAATGGCCTTTATGATCTTTAAGTATGTTCCTTCTATCCCGACTTTCTCAAGGTTTTTATTAAGAAAGGGTGCTGGATTTTGTCAAAGGCCTTTTCTGCATCGATTGACAGGATCATATGGTTCTTCTCTTTTTTTTTGTTAATGTGATGTATCACGTTGATCGATTTGCGAATGTTGAACCAGCCCTGCATCCCAGGAATGAATCCCACTTGATCATGGTGAATAATTCTTTTTATATGCTGTTGAATTCGATTTGCTAGTATCTTATTGAGAATTTTTGCATCCATATTCATCAGGGATATTGGCCTGTAGTTCTCTTTTTTTACTGGGTCTCTGTCTGGTTTAGGAATCAAAGTAATACTGGCTTCATAGAATGAGTCTGGAAGTTTTCCTTCCCTTTCTATTTCTTGGAATAGCTTGAGAAGGATAGGTATTATCTCTGCTTTAAATGTCTGGTAGAACTCCCCTGGGAAGCCATCTGGTCCTGGACTCTTATTTGTTGGGAGATTTTTGATAACCGATTCAATTTCTTCGCTGGTTATGGGTCTGTTCAAGCTTTCTATTTCCTCCTGATTGAGTTTTGGAAGAGTGTGGGTGTTTAGAAATTTGTCCATTTCTTCCAGGTTGTCCAGTTTGCTGGCATATAATTTTTCATAGTATTCCCTGATAATTGTTTGTATCTCTGAGGGATTGGTTGTAATCATTCCATTTTCATTCATGATTTTATCTATTTGGGTCATCTCCCTTTTCTTTTTGAGAAGCCTGGCTAGAGGTTTGTCAATTTTGTTTATTTTTTCAAAAAACCAACTCTTGGTTTCGTTGATCTGCTCTACAGTTTTTTTAGATTCTATATTGTTTATTTCTGCTCTGATCTTTATTATTTCTCTTCTTCTGCTGGGTTTAGGCTGCCTTTGCTGTTCTGCTTCTATTTCCTTTAGGTGTGCTGTTAGATTTTGTATTTGGGATTTTTCTTGTTTCTTGAGATAGGCCTGGATTGCAATGTATTTTCCTCTCAGGACTGCCTTCGCTGCATCCCAAAGCGTTTGGATTGTTGTATTTTCATTTTCGTTTGTTTCCATATATATTTTAATTTCTTCTCTAATTGTCTGGTTGACCCACTCATTCGTTAGTAGGGTGTTCTTTTTTTAAAATTTTTTTTTTAACGTTTATTTATTTTCGAGACAGAGAGAGACAGAGCATGAACGGAGGATCAGAGAGAGGGAGACACAGAATCTGAAACAGGCTCCAGGCTCTGAGCTATCAGCACAGAGCCCGACGCGGGGCTCGAACTCACAGACTGCGAGATCATGACCTGAGCCGAAGTCGGCCGCTTAACCGACTGAGCCACCGAGGCGCCCCTAGTAGGGTGTTCTTTAACCTCCATGCTTTTGGAGGTTTTCCAGACTTTTTCCTGTGGTTGATTTCAAGCTTCATAGCATTGTGGTCTGAAAGTATGCATGGTATAATTTCAATTCTTGTAAACTTATGAAGGGCTGTTTTGTGACCCAGTATATGATCTATCTTGGAGAATGTTCCATGTGCACTCGAGAAGAAAGTATATTCTGTTGCTTTGGGATGCAGAGTTCTAAATATATCTGTCAAGTCCATCTGATCCAATGTATCATTCAGGGCCCTTGTTTCTTTATTGACTGTGTGTCTAGATGATCTATCCATTTCTGTAAGTGGGGTGTTAAAGTCCCCTGCAATGACCACATTCTTATCAATAAGGTTGCTTATGTTTATGAGTAATTGTTTTATATATCTGGGGGCTCGGGTATTTGGCGCATAGACATTTATAATAGTTAGCTCTTCCTGGTGGATAGACCCTGTGATTATTATATAATGCCCTTCTTCATCTCTTGTTACAGCCTTTAATTTAAAGTCTAGTTTGTCTGATATAAGTATGGCTACTCCAGCTTTCTTTTGGCTTCCAGGAGCATGATAAATAGTTCTCCATCCCCTCACTCTCAATCTAAAGGTGTCCTCAGATCTAAAATGAGTCTCTTGTAGACAGCAAATAGATGGGTCTTGTTTTTTTATCCATTCTGATACCCTATGTCTTTTAGTTGGCGCATTTAATCCATTTACATTCAGTGTTATTATAGAAAGATACGGGTTTAGAGTCATTGTGATGTCTGTATGTTTTATGCTTGTAGTGATGTCTCTGGTACTTTGTCTCACAGGATCCCCCTTAGGATCTCTTGTAGGGCTGGTTTCGTGGTGACAAATTCCTTCAGTTTTTGTTTGTTTGGGAAGACCTTTATCTCTCCTTCTATTCTAAATGACAGACTTGCTGGATAAAGGATTCTCGGCTGCATATTTTTTCTGTTTAGCACACTGTAGATATCGTGCCAAGCCTTTCTGGCCTGCCAAGTTTCAAAGGAGAGATCAGTCACGAGTCTTATAGGTCTCCCTTTATATGTGAGGGCACGTTTATCCCTTGCTGCTTTCAGAATTTTCTCTTTATCCTTGTATTTTGCCAGTTTCACTATGATATGTCGTGCAGAAGATCGATTCAAGTTACGTCTGAAGGGAGTTCTCTGTGCCTCTTGGATCTCAATGCCTTTTTCCTTCCCCAGTTCAGGGAAGTTCTCAGCTATAATTTGTTCAAGTACCCCTTCAGCACCTTTCCCTCTCTCTTCCTCCTCTGGGATACCAATTATGCGTATATTATTTCTTTTTAGTGTATCACTTAGTTCTCTAATTTTCCCCTCATACTCCTGGATTTTTTTATCTCTCTTTCTTTCAGCTTCCTCTTTCTCCATAACTTTATCTTCTAGTTCACCTATTCTCTCCTCTGCCTCTTCAAGCCGAGCCATCGTGGTTTCCATTTTGTTTTGCATTTCGTTTAAAGCGTTTTTCAGCTCCTCGTGACTGTTCCTTAGTCCCTCGATCTTTGTGGCAAGAGATTCTCTGCTGTCCTGTATACTGTTTTCAAGCCCAGCGATTAATTTTATGACTATTATTCTAAATTCACTTTCTGTTATATTATTTAAATCCTTTTTGATTAGTTCATTAGCTGTTGTTATTTCCTGGAGATTCTTCTGAGGGGAATTCTTCCGTTTGGTCATTTTGGAGAGTCCCTGGCGTGGTGAGGACCTGCAGGGCACTTCCCCTGTGCTGTGGTGTATAACTGGAGTTAGTGGGCGGGGCCGCAGTCCGACCCGATGTCTGCCCCCAGCCCACTGCTGGGGCCACAGTCAGACTGGTGTGTGCCTTCTCTTCCCCTCTCCTAGGGGCGGGATTCACTGTGGGGTGGCGTGTCCCGTCTGGGCTACTTGCACACTGCCAGGCTTGTGTTGCTGGGGATCTGGCGTATTAGCTGGGGTGGGTAGGCAAGGTGCACGGGGGCTGGAGGGGCAGGCTTAGCTCGCTTCTCCTTAGGTGATCCACTTCAGGAGGAGCCCTGTGGCAGCGGGAGGGAGTCAGATCCGCTGCCGGAGGTTTGGCTCCGCAGAAGCACAGAGTTGGGTGTTTGCGCGGAGCGAGCAAGTTCCCTGGCAGGAACTGGTTCCCTTTGGGATTTTGGCTGGGGGATGGGCGGGGGAGATGGCGCTGGCGCCTTTGTTCCCCGCCAAGCTGAGCTCTGCCGTCCGGGGGCTCAGCAGCTCTCCCTCCCTTTGTCCTCCAGCCTTCCCGCTTTCCGAGCAGAGCTGTTAACTTATGACCTCCCAGACGCTAAGTCGCACTTGCTGTCGGAACACAGTCTGTCTGGCCCCTCCGCTTTTGCCAGCCAGACTCGGGGGCTCTGCTTGGCCGGCGAGCCGCCCCTCCGCCCCGGCTCCCTCCCGCCAGTCCGTGGAGGGCGCACCGCCTCGCCGCCCTTCCTACCCTCTTCCGTGGGCCTCTAGTCTGCGCTTGACTCCGGAGACTCCCTTCTGCTAATCCTCTGGCGGTTTTCTGGGTTCTTTAGGCAGGTGTAGGTGGAATCTAAGTGATCGGCAGGACGCGCTGTGAGCCCCGCGTCCTCCTACGCCGCCATCTTCCCCAAATTTCTCGGAACTAGAGTTTATTATGCTAAGCAAAATTAGTCAGTCAGAGAAAGACAAATATCATATGACTTCACTCATATGAGGACTTTAAGATACAAAACAGATGAACATAAGGGAAGGGAAGCAAAAATAATATAAAAACAGGGAGGGGGACAAAACATAAGAGACTCTTAAATGTGGGGAACAAACAGAGGGTTACTGGAGGGGTTGTGGGAGCGGGGATGGGCTAAATGGGTAAGGGGCATTAAGGAATCTACTCCTGAAATCACTGTTGCACTATATGCTAACTTGGATGTAAATTTAAAAAATAAATTAAATAGAATGGAAAAAAATAAAGTACTCTGTGAAGAGCACAATAAAAAATCAGTTTTTGTGAATCTAGGATATATATAAAAGTTATGATATGAGAATGGCCATTAAAAATTATGTGCTTTTGCTTCTGAAAGGGAAGTAGATATATTGAGAAAGAATGACAACACTCTTTCCCTCATAAACTCCAATTTTATTCCAAATAATCACATAAGTTAAAAAATTTTCCTAAAATACTCCTACAAAAAAGTAACCCCAGTGTCACCAATTCTGGAAATTCCATTTTTTACATTAGTAATTACTACCTTAGTTGAACTGAAACAGTCCAAAAATTCCATAGCTTCTATAGATTTCATATTAAAAGTTAAAAAAATTCTATTTTTCATGATAAATGATGCTACTGATAACTTTACTTGGTAGACTTTTAGTTACTTTGGTTATTTTTACAATCCTACAAATAAGCAACACATATATATGAAATAATATTAAGCCAGTTTAATGGCTTTCATTGGAGGCCAAGGAGTTGCATTTTGTTAAACCCAAATTGAACAGAGTTTAATTTAGGTTAATACAGAGAAAGGCATGCTCTGGATGTGTTGTCCTTTGTATTTCTTGAAACATCAGATGAATTGTAAAATGTTCAAAGAGCTTCTTATTACTCCTATAACAGAATGAATACCTTAACTTAATTACACACAGTTAAGGGAAATTATCTGGAACGGCAATGAGAGATCATTTACTTGTAAATGTGGGCAAATGGCACCTGGTTTTCAACCTAGTGCAGAAAATAAGGAACTAAAGGATTAATATGTAAAGGCAAACAAAAAAGGGTTTTAGGAGAGAAGCCCACAGTAGAAAAGAATTCAAGAAAAAAAGAATATGCTCTATGATCCTGAAAATTACACCCTATTCATTATTATCATGTTTGAGAAAAAAATAATTTCCTTGTAGCATGAAAAAGGAAAATATTTGATCATCTCATTTCAAGTGAGTAGCAGAATATTGGGTTAACTTTTGACTTAGATCCAACATACCCATTTATCCATCCTCCTCCTAATAACCAGTCAGTAATTTCATTTTCAATCAGAATAATATCTGAAACATATTTCTTATTTCCTTGTCTACATATATTTTCCTCCTGAAAGAAATGATCAAATAACCTACATAACCACCCACTTTAATACAAAACGATTCACATCTTTGTGGTTTTAAAGATTTACTTTAAGACCTGCTTGAGCATCAGCTATTCCCAGCCCTCCTGTTCAAGCTCTTTATCTCAGTGTGAAATGAATGTAAGCTATAAAACACATCAAGAATAATAAAATGCTTTGACTCAAGGATATACTTGCATTTTGGGACTACATAAGAAAAATCCCACAAATTAAGAGCTAAGACCAGGGGCACTTGGATGGCTCAGTTGGTTGAGCCTTTGACTCTTGATTTCAGCTCAGGTCATGGAATCAAGCCCTGCATCAGGCTCCACACTGAACATGGCCCCGCTCCCCTGCTTGTGCTCCCTCTCTCCCTCTAAAATTAAAAAAAAAAAGCTAAGACCAAATCAAACCCAAGTAATGTTACTGCAGCTTCACAGCACCATAGGTAAACCACAACAAGTCTTCCTGATAATTTACTGATTAAAAATCAAGATAACCATGGTACAGTCAGCCTGTAGGTAAAGGAAGACAATGAATTGATAAGTTTAACTGATGCCAGTCCAAAACAAGTAATTTGGTGAGATGAGTAGTATAAGGTTCGTTTGAGAATTAATAACTTACTGTAGTATGGTACAGTGTACTAGGTACCAAGCAGAACATGTAGACCCACTAGCACACATCTACAAATAATTTTAAGATGTATCATATTTACTATTCAAGTACACTGAGTCCTGGTGAAATACCTCGGTTCACTACCATGCAAATCCAGGGGAGGGGAGAGGGAGGGGGCAGTGGAGCTGAACCAAAATCAAAAGTTTACTGTTATATACATGGGATGAGACAGGTGCTTAATTGCCCCAAAAGAAACACTGGAGAATACCTCAAGATTAGGAAAATAAAGCTTAAAATTTATGTCCTTTATTTATAATTTAATAACTGGTTATATCAATGTCTGCATCAGGGGGAAGAAGAGGAAATGTAGAAAAAATGGCCTTGGTTCTTACAATAAAATACAAATTAGTAGCATAACAAGTCCATAACTGTTTCCTAAAATAAATCCAGTTACCAACATCATTTTAAATCTCTTCTGACTGCTTCACTTTTACTCCCTAAATTCATTTCAGTACAGCAATAAGGATCTGCAAATATACTTTTATTATCTTTTTTATTTTCACCTGTGGTATTACAGAGTATCAGTGTGCAGTATTTCACTCTGATACTACCACTTGGTTGCTAAAAACTGCTCTTATTTTTAATTGCCTTACAGTACTCTAAGTTTATTTAGCAGAAATGAACTATGGAACCAGGATGTTCTTAGATGGGCACTCTGATTCTCATTTGTCACTGCGTATATATTGTAGATATTCAGTAATAGTTCATGAATCTCACTTTGCTACATTTAGAAATTGGAAATTTCTACATTGGAATTGTGACTTAACAAAGTTGAACCAATATAGGATTCAGAAAGGCCTAAATCATTATGATATATCTTTCAATTAAAAATCTTAGAAAAATTCTTACTTGATTTTGGAAAGTTTCTGCAGAATCATATTGAGCTTTCCTAGTATTTGAAGATCAAGCTTAGGGGTTCAAAGCAGCACAAAGCAAGAACAAAAAAATAAAGTGTTGCTACAGCCTTCCAGGAAAGGCTGCAAGGATTCTGCAAAACAAATCACTGGTGCTTTACTGTTAAGGAGTAGCTAAAAAGGAAATTAAAAACAAAATAAACCAGAACTATGTGGGGTATTCATAAATATTGATTTGGATTTTCATTCTTTTCATACTTAATCTTTGGGGCAAAAATATCATCATTTGAAGACTTAAAGTCTCCACTGGCTCTTGTTGAACCATGCAAACCAAAAATAAGATTATTTTCCCTAATATCCAACTTCTACTAAGTAGAATTTATCAGAAATCCCAAGTTTGAAAGAATGGGGGAAGGCCATTTCTTCAATAATGTCATGACAGTAGGCTGTGTTTAAATAATTAACAAAAAGAAATTTTGTTGGGGGGCACCTGGGTGGCTCAGTAGGTTGAGCATCCCACTTCAGCTCAGGTCATGAGTTCAAGCCCCTCATCAGGCTCTGTGCTGACAGCTCAGAACCTGGAGCCTGCTTCAGATTCTGTGTCTCCCTCTCTATCCCTCCCCTGCTTGTGCTCTGTCTCTCTCTCTCTCTCAAAAATAAACATTAAAAAAATTTTTTTAAAGAAATTTTGTTGCAGTAGCAATTTTTTTAACACTAAATTTAAGGATTTTATTTAAAATAACAAGTGTGGGTGAGGATGTGGAGAAAAAGGAACCCTTGTGCACTGTTGGAAATGCAACTTGGTGCACAACTCTGGAAAACAGTATGGAGTTCCTCAAAAAATTAAAAACAGAAATAGCATATGATCTAGTAATTCCACTACTGGATATTTACCCCCCAAAATGAAAACACTAATTTGAAAAGATATATATACCTCTATGTTTATTGCAGCATTATTTAT
This sequence comes from Panthera leo, assembly GCF_018350215.1. Taxonomy (NCBI): domain Eukaryota; kingdom Metazoa; phylum Chordata; class Mammalia; order Carnivora; family Felidae; genus Panthera; species Panthera leo. The sequence goes on along the minus strand of NC_056681.1, from coordinate 52,122,500 downwards.
AATAGCCAAGATATTAAAGCAACCCAAGTACCATAGGTAGATGAATGGATAAAAAAGATGTGGTGTGTGTGTGTGTGTGTGTGTGTACATATATATATATATACACATTATGTATATATATATATATATGTATATATATATATATATAAATGTACACACACACAAAAATGGAATATTACTCTGCCATAAAGAACAAGATATTGCCATTTGTGACAACCTGGGTATACCATATAATTTCATTTATGTGTGGCCTTAAAAAACAAAACAATGAAAAAAGACACAAATGAATAAACAAACAAAAAACAGACTCTTAGATACAGGGAACAAATGGGTGGTTGCCAGAGGGGAGGGGGAGGATGGGTGAGATAGCTAAAGGGATTAGGAGGTACAAACTTCCAGTTACAAAATAAATAAGTCACAGAGGTGACACGTACAGCATAGGGAATAGTCAATAAGATTGTAATGGGGCGCCTGGGTGGCTCAGACGGTGAGCATCCAACTCTTGATTTCTGCTCAGGTAATGGTCCCAGGGTTGTAGGATCAAGCCCCACATCTTGGGATTCTCTCTCTCTCTCTCTCTCTCTCTCTATCTCTCTCTCTCCCTCTGCCCCTCTACCCTGCTTGCTCTCTTTCTCTCTCTCTCTCAAAAAAGAAAAATTATAATAAGGTTGTATGATGACTATACTTATCATGGTAACACTGATTAATGTGTAAAATAGTTGAATCATTATGATGTCTACTGAAGCTAACACTCCCTGTTAGTATACTGCAATAAAAAAATTTAAAAATATGTCATTTGAGCATTATTGGCAATTTACATAATCTATGTATAGGGAATAACTTTCTACTCATAAAAGCAAAAGGGAGAAAAGATTCATAAAAGAAAAGATTTTAAAAAATTTTAAATAAAACCTTTAAATGTCTATGTAAAAAAATTTTTTAACTTAAAAAGCTCTAAAAAACAAACAAACAAACAAAAAACAAATGGGAAATGTCAAACTTGGGGCAGGGTGGTGGTGAGGAATTCCCCTTGTAATATATCTGCCGGAGGATTGAAATTATTGTTATAAAAGGAGTTCTTCTAAGAGAACTTAAGAAAAATATGGACCTAATATTTTTAGTAATGAGCAAAGGGCACAAGCAAGTAATCACAACAGGATAAATATAGAAAACATATTCAACCTTAGTAGGAATAAACTAATTAGAACTTGGCAAATTTGTATCAAAAGGCTTGGAAGGGTATATCCTTTGATTCAGCAATTCTGCCTGTAAGCCTGTGTCAGAATCAGATGTATGCAGAGGTTTGTGCATATGGGCCACAGAAAAGTCTGTAATAGTGAGAACTAAAAGCTCTGCTAAAGTGGTTATGAGCTGAACACAATAACGTATAAACATACTTTCTAAGATGTACATCACGAGTATTGGTAATTAGGGGGGCTTGAAAGGAAGCAAAAATCAGAGAAAAATAATAAATTATGGCCTTTAAAATAGTTACATTCCTGGGGCACCTGGGTGGCTCAGTTGGTTGAGTGTCCGACTTCAGCTTAGGTCATGATCTTGTGGTTTGTGAGTTCAAGCCCCGCATCGGGCTCTGTGCTGACAGCTTGGAGACTGGAGCCTGCTTCTGATTCTGTGTCTCCGTTGTCTCTCTCTGCCCCTCTCCCGCTTGTGCTCTGTCTCTCTATCAAAAATAAATAAAATGTAAAAAAAAATTTTTTTAATAAAAAAAAATAGTTACGTTCCTGTGTAAAAAGCCTCTGTAAAATTCAGAGGCTCCCACAGTAAATACAGGACTTTATTTCACACAGATAAATAAGTCCATAGATACAAAGGACATAAAAAATATGAGAGCTTTAGGGGTGCCTGTGTGGCTCAGTGAGTTAAGTGTCCGACTCTTTGTTTCAGCTCAGGTCATGATCTCCTGGTTTGTGAGTTGGAGCCCCACATTGGGCTCTGTGCTGACTGTGCAGAGCCTGCTTGGGATTCTCTCTCTCCCTCTCTCTCTCTCTCTGCCCCTCCAGGATGCTCTCTCTTGCTTTCTCTTTCTCACACACACAAAATAAATAAATGAACTTAAAAAAAAGAAATAAAAAAATGATAGCTTTGTATAATCATTCTTTCTGAACCTACAAACATAGCTTGAAAGACTCTGTCTTTACTGAGTAAAATATTCAATAATGAAACCAACAAAATCCACACTAGCAAAGTCAGAACATTGTTGTGATGACAGAAAATGAAAGGTGGTACAGGCTAGCAATGGAGCACGATGACAATGGTCATGTGTCTTCTGCATATTACCATGTGGCAAAAAATAGGATAAAAAATGTAATACTTTCCCCAGTATTACAGCAGTCTAACCTAAGTATGGACTAAACTGAGTTCACCAAGTCTTGTGTATGTGTGTGTGTGTGTGTGTGTGTGTGTGTGTGTGCGTGAGTGCCTATGTGTGTGTGTGCACACATGTGTATCTCAGTTACAGAATCTCCTTAAAGATTGAAAATGTAAATTACAAATATAGCACACATAATCCACAAATAGCATTAAAATGCATTGATTGAAATTTGAAGCAGCTTCATTAAACAATTAATTTTACATAGTTTTCTTTTTTTTTTTTTTTTAATTGGCAACTGAGATTTATTTAAAGTAAGTCAACGGGCACAGCAGGTGGTGCCTAGCCCTGGGAACTGAGATTTCTCTGGGTGTGGGATGGGACCACAGCTGGCCACCAGCCAGGAAACACAGCCTGTCAACTCTGGGAAGGTCAGTGTCTTCAGCTCCAAGCTCAGCATGGGCCTCAAACAGATTAATAAGTGATTTCCTTCAAACCTATTTCATTTCCTCCTTTGGTTGCCCAGCAAAGGCAGTAATGCTGCAAAAGCTGTTTGAGAAGCTCCATTTCATCCAGAAATTGAAGACTGTATTCTGCTCCCTTCAGCTTGAGGCAATCTGCTGTACAGTTCCATCATGTCAACTGCTGATGCCAATTCCCACCCATTAGACAGGAGCCGTTCTTTCTGTGACTCTAATGACTTGCAGGTCTCCATTTCTGCCAGGTCACACTGTTGCCTCTGCACTTTTCAATCATGATCTGTCCAAACCAGTCATCCACGTGTGTTCATAGTTTATGAACATGGCAGTCCCAAAACCATTGGCTGCCCACTTGAGAAACTTGGCCATCTGCTCCAGAGTCATGTAAAGCAGCACACATTCAGTTATCAGGAGTGTTGGCAATTGTGGATTCATGTTACATTTCTTTAGCTTCTCTTCCAGTTCAGGTAAGTCTCGGAGATCTGCTTCAATAATGGCATATCTCTTTGAATCCAACAGGTGTCCATTGATTTGAAGTGTGCCCTCTGAATGTAGTTCCATGATGGGTTCTGATAAGAAAGGTTTGATTTGATGCTATGCTTTCTCGTGACTATCAATGGAAAATAGACTTCAAAATATTTACTTGGGAGATCTTCATCCTTTAATCTCGAGATGGTGATATCCATCCCAGCTCCAAGATTTAGAATTTAACAATGACGTTCTGTCTTCAGTAAAAATACTGACTGATGCCATGGACTTCAGCAAAATATTCTGTTAATTTCAGAGGCCTCCCTCTCCTCAGACAGTCTAACAAAATGCTGGATGTAAGGGTCATGCCAGTAGCCAATGCTTACTGTAAACCTAAACAGACTTGTTTGTTTCCTTTCTTGTGAACTCTGCTGCTTTCAAGTAGATCTGCAAGGCCTTAAGTTTTGAATCACCTCTTACATATAGAAGCATCTTTGCAAGTGCCAATGCACACCCTCATCATCTGTGTCTGTTGAGGAAGAACAGGAGGTGAAAGAGGGCCTCCTCAGGCTAGTGGTCATGGGTGTGGCGGTTCTGGGGTGCTATTCCCACTGAGGATGTGGAAGTGGGATCCACAGATGCCCGGGAAGAGCAAGTCTCTGAGAAAGCAGGAGAGATGTGTACATAGTTTTCTTATTCAGATCCCGAGATAGATGATTCATGCCAACTGTCAACAAAGAAGTTAACTATTGTATGGTGAAGAGAATTGAAGTCAATTGATAAAAAGCAATCATTAGTCACTACCAGAAAGATCACTGAGAGTTCTTAACATACCTACAGTATCAGTGTTTTCAATCTGAAAATTCTTAACAATCTACAGTATCAGTGTTTTCAATCTGAAAGCCTGGAAACCACATCATAAATTTATGATGGTTGTTTGTATAGTTGACCATTGAACAACACATATTTGAACTGTGCAGGTCCACTTATACATGCATTTTAAAATAAATACATTACAATACTGTAAGTGTATTTTCTTTTCCTTATGATTTTCTTGATGACATTTTCTTTTATTTAGTTTACTTTATTGTAAAAATACAGTATAGAATACATACATATACAACATACGTGTTAATTGACTATGTTATTTGTAAGGCTTTCATTCAACAGTAGACTATTAGTAGTCAAGTTTAGGGGGAGTCAAAAGTTATAGACAGATTTTCAGCATTGTTGACCTGATCGTTGTTCAAAGGTCAACTGTAGTTCTAAAAATTCTGAAAGAAAATTCAATTAACAAATTAATTCCAACTATATATAAAAGAGGATAATACACCATAACTTGGGTTTATCCTAAGTAGCAAGATAGTTTAATATTAGAAAATCCATAAGTACAATTTATTACATTAACAGATAAAAAGAGGGGTGCCTGGGTGGCTCAGTTGGTTAAGTGTCTAACCCTTGGTTTTGATTCAGTTCATGATCTCATGGTTGGTAGGAGTGAGCCCCGCATTGGGGTTTGTGCACGCAATTGGGGTTCTCTCTCTCCCTCTCTCTGCCACTCTCTGGCTCTCTCTGTCTCTCTCTCTCAAAATAAATAAACTTTTAAAAAATAGATAAAAAGAGAAAAGTCAAAAAATAAAAGAGGTGCACCTGGGTGGCTCATTCAGCTAAGTGTCTGATTATTGCTCAGGTCATGATCTCGCAGTCTGTGAGTTTGAGCCCCATGTCAGGCTCTGTGCTGACAGCTCAGAGCCTGGAGCCTGCTTCGGATTCTGGGTCTCCCTCTCTCTCTGCCCCTCCCCTGCTCATCCTCTGCCTCTTTCTCTTTCAAAAACAAACATTAAAAATAATTTTAAAAAGGAGAGAGAGATATGGAGAAAAGGTATTGATCAAATTCAACATACATTAATGTAAACTATAAGTAAATGAAAAATAGAAAAAAATTCTTATACAGGGAAAGAATGTGAATGAAAAATGAGGAACAAACATCATCTTAAATAGGCACTGTTAGAATCATTCATTTTAAAATCAGGAATGATAGCATGATGTTCACTTTAATTACTTTGATTTTGTGTGACATTGAAAGCTGTAGATAGTGTAAAAAATAAGAGAAAGAAATTACAGGCACAAGATCTAGAAAATAAAAAATAAAATTTATAATTCTCAACTGATATGATGGTTAACATTTAAAACACACAAAAACCTATGGATAAATTATTAGAAAAAATAGAAGCACCTGGCAATTTGGCTGATTATAAGATTAATATACATATTTTTTGAGAGAGAGAAACAGAGAGACACAAAGAGAGCATGAGTGGGGGGAGGGGCAGAGAGAGAATACCAAGCAGGCTCCACACGGGGCTCGAACTCGCCAATGGTGAGATCATGACCTGAGTCAAAACCAAGAGTCGGATGCTTAACTGACTGAGCGACCCAGGTGCCCATAAGTTTAATATATATACATATTTTAATGCTTATTTATTTATTTTTGAGAAAGAGAAAGTGTGTGAGCAGGGGTAGGGGCAGAGAGAGAGAGAGAGAGAGAGAGAATCCCAAACAGGCTCTTCACTATGAGTGCAGACCCTGATACAGGGCTTGATCTCATGGAGTATGGAGGTAATCATCTGAAATCAAGAGTTGGATGCTTAACCAACTGAGTGACCCAGGAGCCCAAAGATTAATATATATATATATATATATATATATATATATATATATATTTTTTTTTTTTTTTTTTTTTGGGGGGGGGGGTTGGTGATGAGGTGTTTCTTTTTATGAAATTTATTGTCAAATGGGTTTCCATGCAACACCCAGTGCTCATCCCAAAAAATGCCCTCATCAATACCCATCACCCACCCTCCCCTCCCTCCCACCCCCCCATCAACCCTCAGTTTGTTCTCAGTTTTTAAGAGTCTCTTATGCTTTGGCTCTCTCCCACTCTAACCTCTTTTTTTTTTCCTTCCACTCCCCCATGGGTTTCTGTTAAGTTTCTAAGGATCCACATAAGAGTGAAAACATATGGTATCTGTCTTTCTCTGTATGGCTTATTTCACTTAGCATAACACTCTCCAGTTCCATCCACGTTGCTACAAAGAGACATACTTCATTCTTTCTCATTGCCACCTAGTACTCCATTGTGTATATAAACCACAATTTCTTAATCCATTCATCAGTTGATGGACATTTAGGCTCTTTCCATAATTTGGGTATTGTTGAGAGTGCTGCTATAAACATTGGGGTACAAGTGCCCCTATGCATCAGTACTCCTGTATCCCTTGGATAAATTCCTAGCAGTGCTATTGCTGGGTCATAGGGTAGGTCTATTTTTAATTTTCTGAGGAACCTCCACACTGCTTTCCAGAGCGGCTGCACCAATTTGCATTCCCACCAACAGTGCAAGAGGGTTCCTGTTTCTCCACATCCTCTCCAGCATCTATAGTCTCCTGATTTGTTCATTTTGGCCACTCTGACTGGCGTGAGATGATATCTGAATGTGTTTTTGATTTGTATTTCCCGGATGAGGAGTGACATTGAGCATCTTTTCATGTGCCTGTTGGCCATCCGGATGTCTTCTTTAGAGAAGTGTCTATTCATGTTTTCTGCCCATTTCTTCACAGGGTTATTTGTTTTTCAGGTGTGGAGTTTGGTGAGCTCTTTATAGATTTTGGATGCTAGCCCTTTGTCCAATATGTCATTTGCAAATATCTTTTCCCATTCCGTTGGTTGCCTTTTAGTTTTGTTGGTTGTTTCCTTTGCTGTGCAGAAGCTTTTTATCTTCATGAGGTCCCAATAGTTCATTTTTGCTTTTAATTCCCTTGCCTTTGGGGATGTGTCAAATAAATTGCTACAGCTCAGGTCAGAGAGGTCTTTTCCTGCTTTCTACTCTAGAGTTTTGATGGTTTCCTGTCTCACACTCAGACCTTTATCCATTTTGAGTTTATTTTTGTGAATGGTGTGAGAAAGTGGTCTAGTTTCAACCTTCTGCATGTTACTGTCCAGTTCTCCCAGCACCATTTGTTAAAGAGACTGTCTTTTTTCCATTGGATGTTCTTTCCTGCTTTGTCAAATATTAGTTGGCCATACTTTTGTGGGTCTAGTTCTGGGGTTTCTATTCTATTCCATTGGTCTATGTGTCTGTTTTTGTGCCAATACGATGCTGTCTTGATGATGACAGTTTTGTAGTAGAGGCTAAAGTCTGGGATTGTGATGCCTCCTGCTTTGGTCTTCTTCTTCAGAATTACTTTGGCTATTCGGGGCTTTTTGTGGTTCCACATGAATTTTAGGATTGCTTGTTTTAGTTTCGAGTAGAATGCTGGTGCAATTTTCATTGGGATTGCATTGAATGTGTAGATTGCTTTGGGTAGTATTGACATTTGAACAATATTTATTCTTCCAATCCATGAGCACAGAATGTTTTTCCATTTCTTTATATCTTCTTCAATTTCCTTCATAAGCCTTCTATAGTTTTCAGCATACAGATCTTTTACATCTTTGGTTAGATTTATTCCTAGGTATTTTATGCTTCTTGGTGCAATTGTGAATGGGATCAGTTTCTTTGTTTGTCTTTCTGTTGCTTCATTATTAGTGTATAAGAATGCAACTGATTTCTGTACATTGATTTTGTATCCTGCGACTTTGCTGAATTCATGTGTCAGCTCTAGCAGACTTTTGGTGGAGTCTATCAGATTTTCCATGTATAATATCATGTCATCTGCAAAAAGTGAAAGCTTAACTTCATCTTTGCCAATTTTGATGCCTTTGATTTCCTTTTGTTGTCTGATTGCTGATGCTAGAACTTCCAACGCTATGTTAAACAACAGCGGTGAGAATGGACATTCCTGTCGTGTTCCTGTTCTCAGGGAAAAAGCTCTCAGTTTTTCCCCATTGAGGATGATGTTAGCTGTGGGCTGTTCATAAATGGCTTTTATGATCTTTGAGTATGTTCCTTCTCTCCCGACTTTCTTGAGGGTTTTTATTAAGAAAGGTTGCTGAATTTTGTCAGATGCTTTTTCTGCATCGATTGACAGGATCATATGGTTCTAATCTTTTCTTTTATTAATGTGATGTATCACGTTGATTGATTTGTGAATGTTGAACCAGCCCTGCATCCCAGGAATGAATCCCACTTGATCATGGTGAATAATTCTTTTTATATGCTGTTGACTTCTATTTGCTAGTATCTTATTGAGAATTTTTGCATCCATATTCATCTGGGATATTGGCCTGTAGTTCTCTTTTTTTTTACTGGGTCTCTGTCTGGTTTAGGAATCAAAGTAATGCTGGATTCATAGAATGAGTCTGGAAGTTTTCCTTCCCTTTCTATTTTTTGGAACAGCTTGAGAAGGATAGGTATCATCTCTGCTTTAAACATCTGGTAGAACTCCCCTGGGAAGCCACCTGGTCCTGGACTCTTATTTGTTAGGAGATTTTTGATAACTGATTCAATTTCTTCACTGGTTATGGGTCTGTTCAAGCTTTCTATTTCCTCCTGATTGAGTTTTGGAAGTGTGTGGGTGTTTAGGAATTTGTCCATTTCTTCCAGGTTGTCCAGTGTTTTGGCATATAATTTTTCATAGTATTCCCTGATAATTGCTTGTATCTCTGAGGGATTGGTTGTAATAATTCCATTTTCATTCATGATTTTATCTATTTGGGTCATCTCCCTTTTCTTTATGAGAAGCCTGGCTAGAGGTTTACCAATTTTGTTTATTTTTTCAAAAAACCAACTCTTGGTTTCGTTGATCTGCTCTACATTTTTTTAGATTCTATATTGTTTATTTCTGCTCTGATCTTTATTATTTCTCTTCTTCTGCTGGATTTAGGCTGTCTTTGCTGTTCTGCTTCTATTTCCTTTAATATGCTGTTAGATTTTGTATTTGGGATTTTTCTTGTTTCTTGAGATAGGCTGGATTGCAGTGTATTTTCCTCTCAGGACTGCCTTTGCTGCATCCCAAAGCGTTTGGATTGTTGTATTTTCATTTTCGTTTGTTTCCATATATTTTTTAATTTCTTCTCTAATTGCCTGGTTGACCCATTCATTCTTTAGTAGGGTGTTCCTTAACCTCCATGCTTTTGGAGGTTTTCCAGACTTTTTCCTGTGGTTGATTTCAAGCTTCATAGCATTGTGGTCTGAAAGTATGTATGGTGTGATTTCAATTCTTGTATACTTACGAAGGGCTGTTTTGTGACCCAGTATGTGATCTATCTTGGAGAATGTTCCATGTGCACTCGAGAAGAAAGTATATTCTGTTGCTTTGGGATGCAGAGTTCTAAATATATCTGTCATGTCCATCTGATCCAATGTATCATTCAGGGCCCTCGTCTTTATTGACCATGTGTCTAGATGATCTATCCATTGTTGTAAGTGGGGTATTAAAGTCCCCTGCAATGACCACATTCTTATCAATAAGGTTGCTTATGTTTATGAGTAATTGTTTTATTTATTTGGGGGCTCCCATATTCGGCGCATAGACATTTATAATTGTTAGCTCTTCCTGATGGATAGACCCTGTAATTATTATATAGTGATCTTCTTCATCTCTTGTGACAGCCTTTAATTTAAAGTCTAGTTTGTCTGATATAAGAATGGCTACTCCAGCTTTCTTTTGACTTCCAGTAGCATGATAAATAGTTCTCCATCCCCTCACTCTCAATCTGAAGGTGTCCTCAGATCTAAAATGAGTCTCTTGTAGACAGCAAATAGATGGGTCTTGATTTTTTATCCATTCTGATACCCTATGTCTTTTGGTTGGCACATTTAGTCCATTTACATTCAGTGTTATTATAGAAAGATATGGGTTTAGAGTCATTGTGATGTCTGTAGGTTTCATGCTTGTAGTAATGTCCCTGGTACTTTGTCTCACAGGATCCCCCTTAGGATCTCTTGTAGGGCTGGTTTCGTGGTGACAAATTCCTTCAGTTTTTGTTTGTTTGGGAAGACCTTTATCTCTCCTTCTATTCTAAATGACAGACTTGCTGGATAAAGGATTCTCGGCTGCATATTTTTTCTGTTCATCATATTGAAGATCTCCTGCCATTCCTTTCTGGCCTGCCAAGTTTCAGTAGGGAGATCCGGAACGAGTCTTATTGGTCTCCCTTTATATGTTCGAGCACGTTTATCCTTAGCTGCTTTCAGAATTTTCTCTTTATCCGTGTATTTTGCCAGTTTCACTATGATATGTCGTGCAGAAGATCGATTCAAGTTAGGTCTGAAGGGAGTTCTCTGTGCCTCTTGGATTTCAATATCTTTTTCCTTCCCCAGATCAGGGAAGTTCTCAGCTACGATTTCTTCAAGTACACCTTCAGCACCTTTCCCTCTCTCTTCCTCTTCTGGAATACCAATTATACGTAGATTATTTCTCTTTAGTGCATCACTTAGTTCTCTAATTTTCCCCTCATACTCCTGGATTTTTTTATCTCTCTTTTTCTCAGCTTCTTCTTTTTCCATAATTTTATCTTCTAATTCACCTATTCTCTCCTCTGCCTATTCAATCCGAGCTGTGGTCATCTCCATTTTATTTTGCAGCTCATTAATAGCATTTTTTAGCTCCTCCTGGCTCTTCCTTAGTCCCTTGATCTCTGTAGCAATAGATTCTCTGTTGTCCTCTATACTGTTTTCACGCCCAGCAATTAATTTTATGACTATTATTCTAAATTCACTTTCTGTTATATTGTTTAAATCGTTTTTGATCAGTTCGTTAGATGTTGCTATTTCCTAGAGATTCTTTTGAGGGGAATTCTTCCGTTTCGTCATTTTGGATGCTTCCTGGAGTGCTGTGGAACTGCAGGGCACTTCCCCTGTGCTGTCTTGAATAACTTGTGTTGGTGGGCAGGGCCGCAGTCAGACCTGATGTCTGCTCCTAGCCCACTGCTGGGGCCACTGTCAGACTGGTGTGTACCTTCTCTTCCCCTCTCCTAGGGGTGGGATTCACTGTGGGGTGGTGTGGCCCATCTGGGCTACTTGCACACTGCCAGGCTTGTGGAGCTGGGGATCTGGCATATTAGCTGCAGTGGATAGACAAGGTGCACAGGGGTGCGAGGGGCAGGCTCAGCTTGCTTATGTTTTGGTGATCCGCTTCGGGAGGGGCCCTGTGGCACACAGAGGGAGTCAGACCCGCCAGAGGGATGGATCCACAGAAGCACAGCATTGGGTGTTCCCGCGATGCAAGCAAGTTCCCTGTCAGGACGTGGTTCCCTTTGGGATTTTGGCTGTGTGATGGGCGAGGGAGATGGTGCTGGTGAGCGCCTTTGTTCCCCGCCAAACTGAGCTCTGTCATTACTCTGGGGCTCAACAATTCTCCCTCCTGTTGTCCTCCAGCCCTCCCACTCTCCGAGCAAAGCTGTTAGCTTATAACCTTCCAGATGTTATGTCCCGCTTGTCGTCTGAACACACTCCGTCCTGCCCCTCCGCTTTTGCAAGCCAGACTCGGGGGCTCTGCTTGGCCGGCGGGTTGCCCCTCTGCCCTGGCTCTCTCCTGCCAGTCCGTGTAGCGCACACCGCCTCTCTGCCCTTTCTACCCTCTTCTGTGGGCCTCTTGTCTATGCTTGGCTCTGGAGAATCCATTCTGCTAGTCTTCTGGCGGTTTTCTGGGTTATTTAGGCAGGTGTGGGTAGAATCTAAGTGATCAGCAGGATGCGGTGAGCCCAGCATCCTCCTATGCTGCCATCTTCCCCCAATCCCAAGGTTAATATATTTTAAAAGTCAGTTGTTATTTTCATTGTACTATCATCAAGCAACTGGAAAATGTAATTAAAGAGAAGACACCATTGTAAATCAGAGAATACCAAGTACTAGGAATAAATATAAGAAAAGAAATGCAACACCCCTAGAAAGTCAGAAAGCTTATTAAAATATATATTAAAAGACTTAAGTAAATAGACCAGATTCATGAGTAGCAAAACTCAGTATTACAAAGATGACAGTTTTTTCCAAAATAATCTATAGATTCAAAGCAATTTCAACCAAGATACAATAGGAATTTTATGGCACTGGAGAAAATCATTGTGTACATTGGAGAGGAAAAGGCAATAGCCTGGGCACTTCTCAAAAAGAAAATCAAGGACCAGGGACTTTCTCTAATAAATACCAACAATTATACAAAATAACAAAAATTAAGAGAGGCCACAAAGATAGACAAAGTGACTAATAGACTAGGACTGTGAGCTCAGAATAGACCCACGTGTATATGTAACTTTGGTATTTCAGTGTGTATAAAATCAGCTCTAAAACTATGATATATGCTGTATAACAGAATATTATTTAGCCTTAACAAGGAAAGAAATTCTAACACATGCCATAACATGGATGAACCTTATGTATGTTATTATGCTAAGTGAAATGAGCCAGTCACAAAATGGCAGATACTGGGGGCACCTGGATGGCTCAGTGAGCAGAGCATGCAACTCTTGATCTTGGGATCATGTGTTCAAGTGTAGAACCTACATTTAAAAAAAGCAAGCAAGCGGGGCACCTGGGTTGCTCAGTCAGTTGAGTGTCTGACTTCAGCTCAGGTCATGATTTCAGGGCTGGTGAATTTGAGCCCCGCATCAGGCTCCGTGCTGACAGCTTGGAGCCTGGAGCCTGCTTCAGATTCTGTGTCTCCCTCTTTCTCTGCCCCTCCCCCACTCATGCTCTGTCTCTCTCTCTCTCTCTCTCTCAAAAATAAATAAACATTCAAAAAAATTTTTTAAAAAAAGAAAACATGTCAGACTAAACAGCTTTAAAAAAATAAAAGCAAGCAAGCAAGCAAGCAAAGACTATATGATTCTACTTATATGAGGTACGTAGAGTGACCAAATTCATAGAGACAGAAAGCAGCATGGTAGTTATTAATCTGCTATTTTGGGACAAATAAATGCCCTTTTCCCTGGCCTCTTATTATATAAGTATTTGTTGGAGATTAATGAAGTTGGAAAAAAAGAAAAACCATATTAAATAAGTGTTTATTATGAACACAACCTTCAAAATACTTGCAGTAATGTGATTTGTGTGTGTGCTTGTGTGTGTATGTATACACCTACATATAATACACAAACTTACAAATGCCAAATTTCATTTTTAAAAGCTGGGTAATGGGAGTGAGAACAAAAATGAGCAAAACAGTTTTGGGGACATCTGTGTTTTCATTCTGGGAAACTCTGTAGGAACATGAGCAATAAGAGATTCAAGTTAGCATTCAAGACCAACAGACAACATTTTTTACAGCTTTGTGACAGATATTGGTCAACCACGAAAGCAGTCTCCCCCAGACAGCACATTCCACAGACAGGATAGCTATGACAAAAATGAACTACAACTTTAAAACCACCAATAAGAAACCAAGAAGAAGCCACTGTTTTTAGCCAAGTATCCTGAAATGACAGCATGATTAATTGATCACAAACTACAGCATGTTGGAAGCAAGCTATTGTATAAAGAAACCTGCTTTATGAAATATAAGCATAACAACAATTAAGGCAATTTATCCAGTAATGAATCTTTTACTTCACCTTTAAAAACGGGAGCACTTGGTAAACACATGCAAAAAAATAAGTGCTTGTTCAAAAAGAAGTGGGAGATGAAAGTTGTCAGGAGATGAGAAATCAAGACAAATAAGGTCTTTAAATTTTTTTGATATTTATTTTTTTCTAAAAATCAATACATATCATTTCCTAAAAAACAGAAATGTAGAAAAACATCACATTGACTGTTCTTCAAACAAAACACAATTACTAAGCATTTTTAACCTACTTGTAAATCACACACTCTATGTAAACTTTTTAACTTATCCCATACAATTAATCATATTGTGTATTTTCTCATATTGCTACGGTCTCATAATTAATTTTTAATGAATATATAATACTCCATTAGGGAAATATAGATCTTGTGCATGTTGCCCCTCACTTAGTCCCTAGTCCTTCTACAGATTCAATTTCTGTTATGTTTCTTGTATATCTTATCATTCCAGATATTTCTACATATACAAGCAGGTGAATGTGTGTATATGATGATAGCATACTTTAACAAACTTTTCCCCCTTGTGTCATTTCCTTATTTAAAATGTGTCATTGGAAATCATTCTTTATTACTGCATAATATCTGCCTTATTTTTATTTTTTAAATTGTGGTAAAATATACAAAACATAAAATTTACCAGCTTAACCATTTAAAAATGTGCAGTTCAGTAGTGTTAAGTAGATTCACATTGTTGTGGGACCAACCTCTAGAACTTTTTCTTTTTACAAAACTGAAATTCTGTACCCATTAATCAATCAACCCCATTCTCCTTTCCCAACCCCTGACAACCATTATTCTATTTTCTGTTTCTATGAATTTGACCACATTAGACCGTATATAAGTGGATTGATACAGTATTTGTCTTTTTGTGTCTGGTTATTTCCCTTAGCATGTCTTCAAGGTTTATCTATCATGTGTCAGAACTGTCTTCCTTTTTATAGTTGACTAATATTTCAGTGTGTATACACCTGTTTTGTTTATCCATTCATCTTTCAATGGACATTGGAACCTTGAAACACTGGGTTGTTTCCACCTTTGACTATCGTGAATAATGCTATGAACATGCATGTACAGGTATCTCTCCAAGATCTTGCTTTACGTTCTCTTGAACATATATACACCGAAGGGGGATTGCTGGATCATGGGATAACTCAATTTTTAATTTTTTGATGAACCGCCATAGTGTTTTCCACAGTGGCTGCACCATTTTACATTCCTAGCAATAACACACAGAGTTCCGATTTTTCTACATCTTTGCCAACACTTGTTGATAATAGTCATCCTAATGGGGGTGAGGTGGTATCTCATTATGGTTTTGATTTGCATTTTCTTAATGATTAGTGCTGTTGAGCATCTTTTCATGTACTTGTTAGCCATTCTTATTTTAAGAGCTGAGTATTATTATATATAGAAACTATAATTTTTAAAATTAATATCCTGGTTAATAAACTGTCTCAGTTGCTCTTAAAAACAAAACTGCAATGACTCTTTTACATTCTTCTGGTTTCCATTTAAAAAACCTTTCATTATGGAATTTCAAATATACACTAAAGTAGGCAAACTAATATGAAGAACTCCATGTACCAATGACCCAGTTGCAACAATTACCAACTTCTGGCCAGTTTTGTTTCACTGACATTCTTACCTATATCCCTCACCCCCACCTTTTATTTTAAAGAAAATCCCAGTCATTTTATCATTTAGTTTATAATTAGTTCCCCTTGTATCTTTAAAACTTGTACAGAGTTTTTATGTGCACACAATACATTTGTAAGATAAAGTCCAAAATGTGGATTTTCTGGGTCAAAGTGGAGCTGAATTTTACATTGTGATAGATATTGCTAACTTGTCCTCAGTAAAAATTGTGTAGATTTATTCTTCCATC
Source organism: Panthera leo (assembly GCF_018350215.1). NCBI lineage: Eukaryota > Metazoa > Chordata > Mammalia > Carnivora > Felidae > Panthera > Panthera leo. The sequence continues at coordinate 52,106,841 of NC_056681.1, read as the reverse complement.
ATCAGTAAATCAAAGTACCTGTGCTCCCTACATTCTCATCAGAACAGCATGTTGTCAAACTTTAATCTTTGCCTTCATGTGAAATTTTTTTTTAACATTTTAATTATGACATTGGATACCTTCTTGTACTTTTAAAAGTCATTTCTATTTCTTTTTCTGTGGAAACCTGTGTATATACCTTGTCTATTTTTCTGAGTGGTTGAACTTTTTCTTACTGACTCCTTTTGTAATAAGGAAATTAGACCTTTTTTGGTTGCTATTTCTCATATTTGTTTGCTATGTAGAAATTTTAATATTCCTATTTGGTCACATTTATTCATCTTTAATTTTAGGACTTCTGGGGTTTGTATCCTGTTTGGAAAGTATCTCTCCAGAGCAACCTTAATTTTTTTCTCCTGTGTTTTCTTCTAATATTTTAATATGCTCCCCCTTTTTACATGTGAAAACACATTGCTCTGTTTAGAATTTTGATATAAGAATATCAAAGTCATCTAGTGACCACTCCGCACATATACAGGCTGGTGGGGCACATGGTTATAAGACCTGATATCCTGAAGAGATCATGTATATGTGTGCTGTGTAACCTATATTACATCCTCGGTAGAGTTCAGGTTTTGGTGGAGGTAATAAGCAAAGAGGATGAGAACCAGCAAGAGAAGAAACAATGCAGAGACAAGACCATCTCAAAAAAAGATTAACTTTCCCAAATTCACCATTTGTCAGCGCTGTGAAATCCTAGAGGGCACCCCAGAACGTGCCAGGCTTCGTGAACAGGGATTCAGTACTGGCCAATGCAGAGAAGGACCGCTCCGAGAGTCTGGGGAGCTTACTTCATTCACCTTCTTACGGAGTCTCCTCGGGACCCCTCACCCAGATGGGGTGGAACTCCAACACTCTGGGCCCAAAGTCTTCGGGCAGAGCCACGCGGTCCGTCAGCCCAGCCAGAGGTGTCTCGAAGAAGGAAAACCTAACAGTTCCTCCGCTTGCGGGGTGACAGCGTCACCCCAGAGGAGCAGCAGAAGACAGTCCCACTACGTCCAGCGTAAGCCTGGAGCTCTGGGGAAGCCGCCGTCTGGCCCTAGGGCCTTTTTCTCCACCACCCAGGGTTGGTCTCGGGCGCGTGCCTCGGGGCGGAACTGGGCGGGAGAGATCGGGCAGGGGCGGAGCTGAGGCGGAGCTGAGGCGGAGCTGGAAGCGGGGGCTGTGACGGTAGGGCGGGACTGGGCGGTGCCGAGACGCCGGATGGAGCGAGGGGGAGGGAAGGGGGGGAGGGGGGGACTGGGCGGGGCCTAGACGCGGGGGCGTATTGGGGGCGGGGCCATCCGGGGCAGTACTGGGAGCGGATCGGCGCCAGAGTGTGGGGTGGGCAGTGCTAAAGTTAGCGAGGTGGGGCCGAGGACTGGCCGGAGGCAGGACGAGGCCCCGGAAGGGAAGGAGTTGGAGGCGGAGTCAGACGGGGTGGGCGGGGGAACCAGGCGGGGAGCCTGGCCGAGGACCGGCCAAGGGGGGCGGGGCCGGCGGGGCGGGGCTAGGGCGGGGAAGAGGCAGCGTTTCGCCGCGCCGCGGGCCGGGTCCCCGCGCCCACCTCTCCTGGACCCTGTCCCGCGCGCGCCCCCGCGCGGCACGCCCAGCCATTTGCCGGCTGCGGGCCGGAGGCGGCGGCGGCCTCCCCGCCCCTTGCTGGCCTCTCCTTCCTGCTTGCGGCCCGCCCGCCAGCCCGCCAGCAGCCGGCCGAAGCGCGAGGGAGGAGACGGCGGTCGGAGCTGCGCCGGCAGCCAAAGTGCAGAGGGACAACGGCCGACTGCGGAGAGATGCTGGGCGTGGCGGCAGGAATGACCAACAGGTAAGGGCCGGGTCCTGCCGGGGCCGCCCTGCGCTCGGCACCCGCCACGTCGGCAGCGGACCGCTTCCCCGGCCTTCCCGCGGGCCTGCGCGCCGGCCGGGGGCGGGCGGCCTCTCTCCCCGCGCTCCGGCCTCGGCCCGAGCCCCTCGGTGGCCGCGGATCCCAGCGCGGAGTGCGGTCGCGTCCCCGGTCTCCCGCAGCCACGCTTTCGCGCTGCCCCCTGGGGCGCTCAGACCAGGGCTGGCGGCCGCTCATGAGAGGTTCCACTAGTTATTGGTGACGTGTCCAATATCGCCTAAGCCCTTCGAGGGCTTAGCGCAGCAGCCCACAGCAGATGCTTGTTGACTGAATAATTCATATCCCAGCTGTTGGAGCACGTATATAGACCAGCGACTCTCAAACGTCTTGGTCTTAGCACGCATTTTAAAAATAAGAGAACTTTTTGCTTGTGATGGCTATTCCTGTAGGTATTTACTGGATTAGAAGTGAAATCTGAGGCATTTAAAAATGTTTAATTCATTAGAGAAACAGTTAATTCATGATATGTTAACAGACATAATACATTTTTATGAAAATAATCATTTTCCTAAACAAAAAAAATCAGTGCGACGAGTGGTGGTCTTTTACATTTTGCAAATCTCTTAAATGTCTGCCATAGTAGGACAACTAGAGTTTCCTAAATGCATTGAATTCAGTCTATTGCGATGTGTTTTGGTTGAACTGTGTGAAGAAAATCTGGTCTTACACAAATATGTCGTTGGAAAAGGGAGGAGTGTTTTGATACCTCTTTCAGATAATTTGTGGATTTTTTTTTGCTGCTACCCCCAAACTAGATAAATGGTAGTTTCTTAAAGATTCGTTTGGAAGTGGAATCTGAAGCCTTACCAGTGAGCTTTTCACACTCTGTTAGGTTAAAATTCATTGGTCTGTCTTGCAGTTTGAATGGACTTGTTACCCATTGTAACATCATATGTTGGTCATTTGGAAAATGTTGGTTCATAGAGTTAGGCACGTCTTCCAAATGCTGACACATTTCATTATACTATACTACGGGATAATATTTGTTAATTTTACCACTGATTTCATTACAAATCTCTTTAACTATGAGAACATGCCAAGCTCAAGGTGGTGGCAACAAGTTTCCACCATTTGGAATTTTCAGTTGAAAGTTTGATTTTTATTATTGGCAGGAAACTACTGTCAGTTGTTTTCCTCTAAGTGAGAGGCTCAGTTTTTTGAGCCTCAGGAAATGTCTGCCAAGTACCAGTCTAAAAACCATAGTTTATCACTTATTATTTCCAGTAAAAATGGTATATCCTGAAGAACATTTAATTCACCTCATCACTCAGGGACACATGTGCTTTTCCTGGAGACAACCACCTTACTTTGGTATGCAGCAGAACTGCTGTATGCATACCTCCCTTTTCATCACAAGTAACAAGAAAGTCAAGATTTAATAACATTAATAATTTGTACCACTTCATCAAGGACATTTTTTCGTTTTTTGAAAAATTAACTGAATATCAAGTCGATACAAAATTTAAAAGATATGTAAGATATAAAGAATAATGATACAGTGGATACACAGTATAAAGAACATAAACTGTTTCCTTTTAAGGCCCTTGAACACCTTCCTGATCTAGCATCCCTCCTTGATCCCATCCCCTTCCCATCTTGAATTTGCTATTAGCAATACTTTTTTTTTTTTTTTTGGTATTAAGTACATTCATGTTGTTGGATGACCATCACCACCACCCATGCATCTCTGGAATTCTTTTCATTTTACAAAACTGAAACTCTGTACCCATTAAACAACACCTTTCTTTTCCTCCCTCCCTATCAACCCCTGGTAACTCCTATTCTGATTTTTGTCTCTGATTTTGATGATTCCAGGTACCTCATATATGTGGAATCAATTATATACAGTGTTTGTCTTTCTGTGATTGGCTTATTTCATTCACTTGGCATAATATGCTCAAGGTTCATCCATGTTGTAGCATGTCAGAATTTCCTTGCTTTTTAGAGCTGAATAATATTCTGTTGTTTATAAGTACCGTTCATTTGTTTTCTTTATCTGTTCATCTTTTGATGGTTACTTGGATTGCTGTATGTTTTACCTATTGTGAATAATGATGCTATGAACATAGGTATGCATTCTTTAATTGAACAATTTTTAAGTTTATTTATTTATTGTGAGAGAAAGAGGGTGTGTGTGCATGTGTGCAAGTTGAGGAGGAGCAGAGACAGAGAGAGAGAGAGAGAGAGAGAGAGAGAGAAAATCCCAAGCAGGCTCCATGCTGTCGTGCAGAGCTCCATGTGGGGCTCCATCTCACAAACTGCGAGATCATGACCTGAGTGGGGCTCGAAACCACAAAACTGGGAGATCATGACCTGAGCCAAAATCAAGAGTCAGACGCTTAGCCCACAGAGCCACCCAGGTGCCCCTCTTTAATTGAAGTTTTTATAGTTTCACATACAGTTATAAAAAATAATTCAGAGAGATCCAGTGTATCCTTTACCCAGTTTCCCCCAATGATATTTTGCAAAATCGTAGTACAGTATCACAATCATGATATTGATGGTAATACAATCCATCAGTTTTATTCAGATTTCCTAGTCATGTGTGTGTGTGGGGGGGTGGTGGTGGGTGTGTGTGTATTTAGTTCTGTGTAATTTTATCACAGGTGGTGGTGCATGTGTCTATCACCACAGTCAAGAACTAGAACAGTGAGTTCCAGGACCACAAGGATCCCACGTGTTGCCATGTTATACCCACACCCACCTCCATGTTTCTTCCTCTTTCTTAAAGCCTGGAAACCACTCATCTGTTTAGCGTTTCTAAAATGTTGTCATTTCAAAAATTTTATAGAAGCAAATCAGACATATATAACCTTTTGGGATTGCCTTTTATAAAATCCAGCTTAATTCCCTGGACATGCCTCCAAGCTGTAGTTCTTTGTTGTGGCTGAGTAGTACTCCATGGTATGGGTATGGGACAGTCTGTTCTCCAGTTGAAGGATCTTTGGGCTATTTCCAGGTGTGGACTGTTAATAAAGATACTATGAACTGGTTTTTATGTAGATAACAAGTTTTCCTTTCTCTGGGATAAATGTCCAAGAGTGTAGTTGCTGGATTGTATGGTAATTTCAGTTTTCACTTTCTAAGAAATTGATGGATTATTTCAAAGTGGCTGGAATTCAGTTGCACCACTAAGCGACCAGCTTTTATACCCACTTATACCCACTTTTGCTTTTGCATTGTCAGTGAAAGTGTCAGTACAGTGCAAACGGCTACAGCAACTTTTTTTGGAACTTCTTGGCACCATTATTAAGAGGGTTTTGATCTCCCAGACCTCTTGTAAAGGTCTTGGAGATTACCTCCCCCCCACTCCCCACCCAGCCACCACCTCCTCCAGGGTTTTGAGATTACATTTTGAGAACCACTGTTAATGACATAATCCTAAGTGATGAGGGAAGTGCAGATATTTTTAAAAGAATATATAGAAAGATTTCTCTTAAAATATATATTAAAGGCTTGTTGTAGTGTGTGTGTTCTGGTTTTGGAAGTTTTTAGTGGGACTTACTAGCTAAGACTTGAAGAACCACTATGGAAAAAGCAGTTTTCTGCCCTTAAGGATTTTCAGGACAGGATGACTAGTGTTGTTATGAAAAGGGAGAATGTCATGGCAGCGAGGGTCTTCCTAAAACTTCAGTGCTGTATGCCTGTTTGTTTGTATTGGTGAGGAAATTGGGCTCTTCACTTTTAAGAAAACTAATGAAAATTAGGTGGTGAAAAGATACCTTCAATTCTGGTTGTTCTGTGCTGTATGAGCTTAGAGAAAACAATCCAACAGGAATGCTGTCTTGATTTTTTTTAAGTTTTATCATTGATCTGCAATGTTATATTAGTTTCAGGTGTACAACATAGTTATTGGACAATTCCATACATTACAAAGTGCATACGTTACAAATTGCTCACCACGGTAAATGCAGTTATCATGTCACCATACAGTGTTGTTACAGAATTATTGGCTGTATTCCCTATGTTGTGATTTTTATCACCTTGACTTAATTTATTTTAGAACTGGAAATCTGTAAATGCCCTTCACCTGTTTTGCCCTTGCCCCCATCCCCTGCCACATCCCCCCCACCCCGTGACCACCAGTTTGTTCTCTGAGGCTGTTTGTGTTTTATATTGTTTGTTCATTTTTGTTTTTTAGATTCCACGTATTATCATTGCCATCCCTTTCCTTTTTGGTAGTCCCTTGAACCGTCTTCTGGAAAGCTCTTTCTCTTGCCCAATGTGGATATAGCACTTGAGCTTTCCTATCTTCCTAGAGAGGGCCTTTCTGCCCCTCCACTGGGTCAGAGAAACTTCAATAGCTATAGCAGATCTATAATGGGAGAGCAGAGCTTTGCTCTGAGTCTCTATTTTTAATAGTGTTGTGTTTGTTCTTCAGATAATCATTTAAATAAACCCCAGTGTAGGTCATGTTCTTAGTTAAGGTTGCACTTAAATAGAAGACAAAACATCTCAGGCCATTTGTCGATTTTACATTTCTTGTAATTACGCTTTAAGCTGTGGTTTCCCACCCACAGGAGTATTATCTACATTACATGCTGGACTGTTGCCATGTTGTCTTCCAAAAACTTCAATTTTAAGATACTTGAGAAGCAAAGGCTGCTTCACCTGCTGCTACACGCTGTGCATTCTACCCCACAGTGGTTTTATCTCCCCTCATACTGATATCAGCTCATCTCTTTTATTTGATCTCATCAGACATTTCTACACTGGAGTTCACAGGGGGGAGAGGTGGAAGCATTTTCCTGCATATTTCTTTTTTTTTTTTTTCCTTCATGTTGGAGCCTGTTTTGGAGTTTGATGAGTCCACAAGGACATTTAACATAAGGGGCGGGAAGTTACAGATAAGTCAGGCTCTGAATAGTGTGTTCTGTGTAGGGTAGGTAAAAGGGTGCTAGCAATTGAGTTCGAATGCTGACAGATATGTTGGGGGTAGGAGACACCTGAAGTCTGGGGTCTTACCAGGATGTCTGAGGGTCATGTATGATAAAGTGATAAAAACAGATAAAAACTGTTTGCAAAAAATGTGTATATACACACACACATTCTCTGTGTATAAAAATGCAATCATAGTTGTACTGTTTTGCAATTGCTTTTTTTAAAGATATTTTTTAAATTTTAGTAAAATACATGTAACAAAATGTACCATCTTAATCATTTTTCAGTGTACATTCAATGGCATTAAGTACATTCACATTGGGGTACGACCATCACCACTGTCCATCTCCAGAACTTTCTCATTATCCCAAACTGAAACTCTAGGCCCATTAAACAGTATTGCCCCATTGTGGGGAATAAGCTTAGGAATTCCCTGAGCTTGCACCCATGGGTTAGGAAGGCATAAAGAAATAGAAAGCCATAGGATATACACACCCAAGTTTGGGTAAATAAGATTAGGTAAACGGGGCAAAGTCCCCCAGAATAGGTAAAGTGGGGCAGAGGCTCTCAGTATAGGACAAAGGTATAGGAATAGGGAACCTCAGGATAAAAACATCCAAGATGAGGTAAACAAGATTAGGTATTCAAGGTGGAAATGCCCCCCAATTTAGTAATAGCTGAAAGCTGCTTTCTCAAGAAGGAAGGACCAAATTAGGTAAACAGGTAAATAGGGCAATGGACCTCAGCAGAGTGAAGTTGCCCAGAGGGGAGCTAATTAGCAAAAGAAAGATGCCTTATTGACCCTGATATAGCATGCTTTGTCTTTCTTGTCCCCTAGGCCAGTTTAGGTAAACAGAGGTGGGGCCTTATGTCTGCTGTAAACAACCTTCTGCCTGGCACCAGGATTTTGTTTTGTATTGACCCAAACCCCTAATCCCGCATATCTTCAAAACCCCCTTTCCCTCATGCCCTTGAGTTAATGTTCACAGATTCATGGTCTCTTTGTGCACACCCATCACCACATTTGTAAGCCTTCTGATCCCAATAAAAACGGAGCAAGGACCCTTACATGGGGCTCTTGTCTTCTGGATGTTAGCATCTCTCGCATTTTTAATCCTGCATCCCACTTTCTTGCTGGACAAGAAAGAACTCCAGACCCAGAGTCTATGACACCCCCTTCCTGGCAGTTGTTTTTTCTAACTTAATAAGCTGTCTTACAGGTTTTCCTGTGTGGCATATCTAGATCTACTGTAAGTTTTCAACTTTAGATTGGCTGTGTATAGTAGTTCAAAGTATGCATGTGATGTGACTTATATAACCAGCCCTTGATAGACATTTCAGTTCCAGATTTTTGTTATTACAAGCCCTTTGAACATCTGTGCCAGTGCTTCCATAGGAGATACCTGAGGGTAGAGTGGGTGTGTGCATGGATGGTTGGACCCATGTTCCAGTCCCACTTCTGTCCCTTCATGGCTCTGTGGCCTTACCTGGTTAAGCTCTTTAAGGCTTATTTCCTTAATTTATGAAGTAATATCTATCTCAGAGAATCATTGTGAGCATTAAATATAATGGCAAATATAAAGATTTCTGAAAGATACAAATGTAGTTGTTAGTAATTGTTGCCCCTGGAGAGGCAGTCTATGAATCTAAGGAATTTAGGAATCTAGAATGAGAGGGGAATTTTTTTACTATGTGCCTTTTCGTACGGTTTTGATTTTTTTTAAAAATCTTTTTTAATATTTACTTTTTATTTCTTTGATAGCACAAGCAGGAATGGGTCAGAGAGAGGGAGACAGAGGGTATGAAGTGGGTTCTGTGCTGACAGCAGAGCCTGATATGGGACTTAAACTCACAAACCATGAACCTGAGCTGAAGTCAGACGTTCAACTGACTGAGCTACCTAGGCACCCTGTTTTGATTTTTTTTAACCTTGTGCACGTAAAATTTTTTAATGAGTCTGACTTCATGCCAGGAACATAGTAGGTGTTCAGTTAATAGTAACTGTAGTTGTTGATGTTGATTTTTTCCTATCATCCTGGTTGTTTTTTCCAAGCTTACAACTTCTGACCTCACTGTCTGTTAATGGCATTGATTCAGTCCTTTGTGATTTCTTCCTTTCCTTTACTTCCTGTACCCACATTCTTGCTGAGTTCCTACCTTAGAATTTTTTTTTTATCCATATTTCTTTCTCATTCCTTTCTTACTAACTTTTCCACCCTCATCCTGATTACCTTTCAAGTGAGTGTAAGAAAACAATATCAAGGCTGGGGAAGACTTAGAGAATGCAAAATAAAATATATATGCATATTAAACATTTGAGGTGGAACACATAATTTTGTGTGTTCCTGTTTGTCATTTAAATGTTGATAAAGTACAGATTCTTTTAAAAGTGTTATGAGATTTGTGGTAGCATTTTTGTAGTGTATGCTTTCTGTTAGCATATACTGAAAACACAATTACAGTAACATGAAGATCTAAGAAATTTGCCTAGCATTTAAAAAATGTTTTCATGTGGGAAAAAGAATCTACTAAACTGATGTATTCAATGCTTTTGTGGGCCTACTATAGTAGTCCACTAAACTGTTCCTTTATTTTATAGGTCAGGAGTTGGATACAGAGGTAATTTTATTTATCTCTGTTCAAGGCCACAGAATGAGTGGCTCTAGTGCTTAGGACTAGACCCCAAACTTTGAAGATAGTGTGGAGTCCTCTCTGCTGTGCTACATTAGTTTGTTCCATTACTGCATTCAAATTGCACTGTTAATAGTTTGTTACATATATATTTTATCTTCCTATCTATATTGTAAATGCCTTGAAGGCTGAGCCTTTTATCTATCTGAGCCCCATTAACATAGTGGTTCTGGAAATGTCCAAATGAATTATTAAATGTTGCCTTAGAATTGTTCTGTCACAGAGGTCCTGGATGTCACTCTTTTTTTCAGGTGGATTCCTTTTGTGAAATGCGTTTTTTGGGGCATGGGATTCGTAGGCACACATGATGGTGATTGTATTTGTTCATTCCCAGAGCCTTAGGTCTTTTTACCCACACATGTCCACTGCCCTCACATGGCATAGTCTGAGAGTTTCCTTCCTATCGATAGGCTTCTTTACTGATATATCAGTTAAGTGACATATACCAGCTGCTTAAACAGATCGTAAATTATTTCTCATTGGTAAGTGTAGTAGTTGTTGGTTTTGTTTTTGTGTGTTTTTTTGTTTTAAAGCTGGACGCATTGCTATTCCGTATGGAATCTGCCTTACTAATATAATATGGAAGAGAGGGGATGCAGTTGCTGCCTCTGCCACAGCTGGTTGTTCCTTCTTCTCAATTCAGTAGATTCCACAGATTTTTTAATATATAAGGTACAGTGCACATACAGCTGTGGGGATTGAAAGGCAAATAAGACATGGTCTCAACTCTAGAGTGTCTTCCAGTTTGACTATTCTGTCATTCATGTTGGCTCCAGATTTTCCTGAAGCACCACTTTGGTCATATTACTCCACTTTTCAGAATATTGAGAAGGCTTTTTATTGCCTATCACAAAGTCCAAACTCTCGAGCCTAAAGTTTAAGGCTCTTTGTGGTCTGGCCCCAGCCTGTCTTTATAGCCTTGTCACACACTGTTCCCTTAGTCTGTGTTTCACTAAACTCTCACCTACTTGCCATTTTTTGAAAACATCTAGTGTTTCCCGTCCCTGTGTCTTTGTTCATACTATTCTTTTGGGCCAGAAAACGTATTCTCCTGTGTCTTTTTGGCACTTGGGACAAAATTGCCACTTCTCTCATGAAATAATGAATTTCTGGAACATTTATTGAGCCCTTGTTGTGTGCTTGGGGAATTACGGATTCAGAGCTTGTGTTTGTTCTCTGAAAGCATTTAGACTTTTTTTGGTAGTTATCAGCTCTGTTTTGTGTTATACTTGTTTGTGTATATGTCTAACTTTTTCTGCCAAATTGTGATCTCTGAATCTAAAGGAATGTCTTAATCAAAATTTGTTAAATGTCCAAAGAAAAACAAACTAGATTTAAATTAACTTTATTTCTCCTTTTATTTCTTCATTTGTTAGTGAATGGAAAATTCAGTGCTGGTTCTGCTTAGTGCCTGTGACACCGTTGAATAAACCCATCACACTTTGAGTAAAACAACATAGCTTTCACATTTGGTTTAACTTAACTCTTCAGTGTAGTGTATACTAGTGGTGGAGACCCAGCACCCATGAAACATTAGGAAGAAATTCAAATGATGTTTAGTCATCCATGTTTATTTAGATAATTTTGTTTCATTGTCAGTCCACTGACAAAGCTTTTGAAAGCTTTCTTAGTGATAACCACCTTTTATTAATTACCTACTTCGACAAAAAGTACTTTAAAGATGTTGAACATTTATGTAACAAATTTTACCTTCACAGTCACATTGTGAGGTAGAGTTTTTTTATGCCCACTTTTACAGATGAGTGATCTAAACTCAAGAGATGAAGAACTCACCAAGTTCCACATTCATGACAGAGCCGGGGTTCACCTGTGTCTCCTCCATTTGCTTCAGTATTCAGTAGGTCAGAGCTCTCTACTTCTTTGCCTGTGTTTCAAATCTTTCTCTTATCTTCGCGTGCCAGCCAACCTATCCAGTTTTATTCCCCACTACTCTTTCTTTACATCATCTTATTGCCAGACATACAACAGTCCTTCTTTCTGAACTTGGTTTTTCCTTTTTTGTGAGGCAGAGAGTTCCAAATCTTGTGCTCAAGGCCCAGCTTAAACTTGAAGATGGTTTCCCTGGCTGCTTCAACCTCTTGTTAGTCTTTTCTTTCTTGGCCTCCTAGAGAACATATTGGATAAGATTAAGTTATTTACTTAAATTTAGTGTGTGGATACTTGTGTGCAACACACAAGTGACTCCTATGTTAAGTTTGAACTCTTGGCTATCTATGCTTGTATATACTAAAGTATTATTTATAAATTTGGGAAGATAGTTCCAATTCAGTGTGCATTCATTTATGTATGCTGTGGAGCATATTATAATATAGTGAGGGATTACATTTATCTACTTTGTATTGCATCTCATATGTGTATACAGGTATCGTAGGAGAAGTTTTAAAAAGTCTTTTAGAAATTTAAAGGAGGAAACGATCATTTGTCACCTGTTAGAGACTTATTGTTATTTATTTAAGATGTGGGGATCAGTCAAATGTTTATTGAGATCTCTTTGGAGGTAGAGACATATCAGTCATGGCAGTGTTGAACCAGGGGCTGCTTTATTTGGAACATTGTAGGGGAGATTCGTGACTCTCAGTCTCAATACATGGGCCACAGACCAACAGCGTGGGGGGATCATACTAACTGCAGATTGCTCACCCTCTTCCTGTACTTCTTGGGGGAAAATGTCATGAAATCTGTACTTTTAAATTTTTTATTATGGAGAATTTCAGACATTTACAAAACTGGAGGGATTAATGTATCCCCATGTGCTACCACTCAGCTTCACTAATTATTGACTGATGGTAAATCTTTGAGGGCCAATCTTTTTTCATTCTTCTCTTTCCTATGGCATATCATAAAGATTTTAATATGTATCCTTAAAAGATAAGGACTCTTCTAATAAAACTTTTTAAATGTCACTACAACATCATTATCGCACCTGAAAAATATTACTAACAATTCCTTGGTATCATCAACTACTCAGTTAAACTTTCCATTTATTTCAGATATCCATTTTATTTTATAGGTATTCTGAATTGGCATCTAAGTAAGGTTTATGTGTTTTGGTAGCTTGCTAAATCTGTTCATCAGTTCCCAGCAGCATACTAAATTCTCTGGGTTTTAACTTATATACTCCAGACTTGGAGCTGAAGAATCTGGCAGTCTGGAAATGCCAACAGATCAGATCAAAAAGCCACAACAAAGGGCTGCTCTCTGTAGCCAAAAGACCAGGAGAGAGACAGTCTAACACGATATAAAACATCTAGACAGCATATGCTGTACTCTAATCAAACACCCAGAAAAAACTGTGGCCACACCACTACTCATGCCAGCAGAGTCCAAGGGGGAGACTAGACTCACCAGGCTGGACCCAGGCACCCCAACACCTCTGTCATGGTGGGGTCAGTGAATGTCAAGGAATCAAGACTTTCATATTCACCAGCTGGTAATTACTGCCCCCTCTCCCAATTATCACAGTGTTAGTAGAGACAATGTGGGGAACTAGAACTCTCATCCTGGCTCACCATTAGTGAAGAATCCCCATCTTGGGTGTCAACAGAGGCCAATGGGGAACATATACTTCCACCTCTATTTGGCAGTAATGAGGGCACTCCTTTGCTAAAGAGATTTCAGAGAAAGCCAGTTTCATAACATAGTATGAAAATATTCATGTTTTATTAGGAAATAATTTATCCTAGCAAGAACCAGGAAAATCTCAAAGTGAAGGAAAAAGGACAATAAATAGATTTTAGCACCAAGATGACAGAAATGTTAGAATTATCTGACAGAGATTTTAAAGCAGTCATAATAAAAATGCTTCAGTGAGCTATTGTGAAGATGCTTGAAACAAATGAGGAAGTAGAAAGCCACAGCAAAGAAATAAGATATAAAGAAGATTCAAATGGAAGTTCTGCAGCTGAAAAATATAATAACCAAAATAAAAATCTCAATGGAGAACTCAGTAGTGGGTGGTTTCAACTGAAGGGGACTGAGGAAGGAATCAGTGAACTGGAATGTAAAATAGTAAAAATTACCCAGTGTGAACAACAGAGATAAAATAGACTGGGGGAAAAACAAAGCCTCAGGGACTTGTGGAACTATAACAAAAGAGCTAACATTTGTGTCATTTGAATTCTGAAAGGAGAGGGATAGGGGGTAGGGTAGAAAAATACTAGAGGAAATAATGGCTGAAAATTTCCCCAGTTTGCGGGAAACCTAAACATACAGATTCAAGAAGCTGCACAAGCCACAAACAGAATAAACCCAAAGAAATTCAGTCCAAGATGCATAATGGTTAAACTTCTGAGAACTAAAGACCTAAAAAAAAAAAAACCTTGAAAGCAGCCAGAGAGGGGAAAACTGACACCTTACCTTTATAGGAGAGAATTTGGATGACAACAGAGTTTTCATCAGAAACTATGGAGGCCAAAAGGGTATTGGCGTAATATTTTCAAATTTAGAAGGAATAATTGTCACTTGGTATTTTATATTCTCTGAAAATATCCTTCAGGAATAGAAGGGATGCAGTAAATTCTCATGAAGAGAAACTAAGGGAATTTGTGATCAGCAGATCTTAACACCTCACTCCCCCCACTCTTCCCCCATGGGTAAGAGAAGTTCTCTAAACAGAAGGGAAATTATAAAAGAATGAACCATGAGGCACCTGGGTGGTTCAGTCGGTTAAGTGTCTGACTTCAGTTCTGGTTATGATCTCACAGTTTGTGAGTTCGAGCCCCATGTCAGGCTCTGTGTTGACAGCTCAGAGCCTGGAACCTGCTTCAAATTCTGTCTGACCCTCCCCACTCATACTCTGTCTCTGTCTCTCTCTCAAGCATAAATAAACATTAAAAAAAATTTAAAAGAATGAACCGTGGAACCTTAAGAATGAAGAAAGAACGTGGTAAAGCATAAATGTGAATAAATACTATAGACTTTCTGCTTTTGAATTTTGAAAGTTATGTTTGATGAATGAAGCAAAATTGTAACAGTGATGTGATTTTAAATTAATGTAGAGAAAATTTTTAAACAGGGATGGTAAAGGGATATAGGAGAAAGTTTTGTATATGTCACTCAAGGTGGTAAAATGAGGACACCTGAGGACTATAAGTTACATATATATGGTATACTTAGAGCAGCCACAAAGATATCAAAGAGATACCCTTAAAACTAGACAAATCAAAGTGGAATTCTAGAAAGTGTTGAAGTAACCCACAAAAAGACAGGAAAAAGAAAACAAACAAACAGAATAAACAAAAAACAAATGGCAGACTTAAGCCCCAATATATCAGTAATTACATTAAATGTAAGTAGGTTAAATATACAAATTATAAGACAGAATTTTATGGAGTAGGTTAAACAGTGTGGCCCAACTGTATCATATATAAGAAACTCACTTCAAATATAGTATAATGATATAGGCAGATTGAAAGGAAAAGGATGCGAAAAGATACAACACGCAAGCATCAGTTGAAGGAAATCAGGCGCCTGGGTGGCTCAGTTGGTTAAGCAACCGACTTCAGCTCAGGTCATGATCTCATTGTTCATCAGTTCGAGCCCCGCGTCAGGCTCTGTGCTGACAGCTCAGAGCCTGGAGCCTACTTCAGATTCTGTGTCTTCCTCTCTCTTTACCCCTCCCCTGCTCATGCTCTGTGTCTTTCTGTCTCTCAATAATAAATAAATGTTAAAGAAAAAAAATTTTTTTAAATCAAAGGAAATCAGGAGTGATAGTGTTAATATATCAGATATAGATATCAGATAAAGTAGACTTCAGGGCAAAGTAACTTACCAGACACAGAGGGGTTATGTAAAGGATCAGTCTACCAAGAAGATGTAGCAATCCCAAATGTGTCTCTACCAAACAACAGAGCTGTAAAACATGGGAAGCAAACCCGGTAGAAGTAAAAGGAGAAATAGACAAAACCACAATTATAATTAGAGACTTCAACACCCAGCAGAAAATTAGTAAGAACATAGTTGAACTATGTTCAACACCATCATTAACTGGAAATTGACATCTGGAGACTACTTTATCCAGCAGTAGCATAATATACACTCTTATCAAGCTCGTATAGAATAGTCAACACGATAGACCACATTCTGGGCCATAAAATAAAACTTACCTAATTTAAAAGAATAGAAACCAGACAATTATGCTGTCAGACCACAACATAATTAAACAAGAAGTCAACAACAGAAAAAAGACTGGAAAACCATAAAATATTTGATTAAAACACACTTCTGAATAATACATGAGTCAAAGAAGAAATCTCAGAGAGAAATGTAAGAATATTTTCAACTAATGAAAATGAGCACACAAGTTATCAAAGTTTGTGGGCTGCAGTGGAAGCAGTGCTTAGAGGGAAATTTATACCACTGAATGCATATATTAGAAAATAAAAAAGAACTAAAATCAGTAATCTAAGTTTTCACCTTAGGAAACTAGAAAAGGAAGAGCAAATTAAATCCAAGTAAGCAGAAGGAAAAAAAAGTAATAAGAATTAGAGCAGAAATCAGTGAAATTCAAAACAGGAAATGAATAGAGAATATCAGTAAAACCAAAAAGCTGGTGTTTGGAAAAGTTTAACAAAAGTGATAAGGCTAAAAAAAAAAAAAAAGTGATAAGGCTATACCAGGCTAAGAAAAAAAAAAGAGGATACAAATTACTAATACCAGAAATGAAAGAGGAGATATCACTACAGATCCCATCCCATGGAAAGGATAAGAAAGAAATACCATGAACAACTCCGTGCCTAGTGATAATTTATGTGAAATGGACCAATTATTTGAAAGACACAATTTGCCAAAACTCACACAAGAAGAAATAGGTGATCTGAATAGGCTTATATCTATGAAAGAAATTGAATGAATGAATGAATGAATAAATAAACAAACAAACAAACAAACTTCCACAACAACTCAGGCCCATATGGGTTCACTGGCAAGTTCTACCAACTATTTTAAGATTTATACCATTTTTCTACAGTCCTTCAGAGGATAACATTAGAAAGAATACCTCCCAATGCTGTCTATGGGGCTAGCACTGTCCTAACACCAAAGTCAGACAAAGGCATCACAAAAAAAAAGAAACTGCAAACCAGCAATACCTCTTGTGAACATTGATGCAAAAATTGTCAACAAAATATTAGCAAATTGAATCCAAAAACATAAAAAGAATTGTACATCGTGACTAAATTTATCCCAAGGAAGTAAGATTGACTGAACATCCAGGAAGCAACTTTATTCCTTCTTTTTTAAGTTTATTTGTTTATTTATTTTTGAGAGCAAGAGAGAGAGGGAGAGCATGAGCAGGAGAGGGGCAGAGAGAGAGAGAGAGAGAGAGAGAGAGAGAGAGAATCCCAAGTGGGTTCCATATTGTCATCATAGAGCCTGATGCAGGGATCAAACCCGTGAGCGGTGAAATCATGACCCAAGCTGAAATCAAAAGACGCTTAACCAACTGAGCCACCCAGGTGTTCTGCAACTTTATTCTTAATACCTGCATACTAGAAACAGGCCAGATGTCCTTCAGCAGGTAAATGCTTAAACAAAGTGTAGTTCCTCTCTATCATGGTATACTATTCAGCAATAAAAAGAACTAGACTATTGATTTTTGTGACAATTTGGATGGTTCTTAAGGGCATTATACTGAATGAAAAAAAAAAGCCAATGTCAAAAGTCACATACTGTGTGGTTTGATTTATATAATAATTTCTAAGTGACAGAATTATAGAGATGGAAAACATATTAGTGGTAGCCAGGGGTTAAGAGGAGATGGGGGTGGGGGTTAGAGGGAGGGAGGGTATAGGTATGAAAGGGCCACATGGGGAATCCTTGTGGTGATAGAATGTTTCATATCTTCACTGTACTTGATCTTAATGTGCTACATTTTCATAAGATTTTACCATTTGAAGAAACTGGGGAAAGTGTACATAAGATATCTTTCTATTATTTCCTAGAACTGCATGTGAATCTACAATGATCTTAAAACACTTACTTTTTAAAAATCCATGCTTACCTAAGGGCAACAGCTATCATTTTTCCACCTGTGTCTTACTGAAAATTGTATAGACTTATTACATTGATATAATATTCCCAGACAATGCCTACTCCCAATTTTCACTGACACTCTCTAAGAGTAAAATGGAGAGTCAGTTAGCGTAGGGAAAATAAATGTGTTTTTAGGAAACTTGAATTAAATTATCATGCTGCAATCCCAGACTTTAGCCTCTACTACAAAGCTGTAATCATCGAGACAATATGATATTGGCACAAAAACAGACACATGGACCAATGGAATAGAATAGAGAACCCAGAATTGGACCCACAGATGTATGGCCGACTGACCTTTGACAAAAGGAAAGGGTATCCAATGGATAAAAGACAGTCTCTTTAGCAAATGGTGCTGGGAGAACTGGACAGCAACATGCAGAAGAATTGAAACTGGACCACTTTCTTACACCATACACAAAAATAAACCCAAAATGGATGAAAGACCTAAATGTGACACAGGAAACCATCAAAACCCTAGAGGAGAAAACAGGCAACAACCTTTTTGACCTTAGCCACATCAATTTCTTTCTTGACACGTCTCCAAAGGCAAGGGAAATAAAAGTAAAAATGAACTATTGGGACCTCATCAAGAAAAACCCTTCTGCACTACAAAGGAAACAATCAACAAAACTAAAAGGCAACCGAAGGAATGGGAAAAGATATTTGTAAATGACATATCGGATAAAGGGTTAGTATCCAAAATCTATAAAGAACTTATCAAACTCAGCACCCAAAAAACAATCCAGTGAAGAAATAGGCAGAAGACATGAATAGACACTTTTCCAAAGAAGATATCCAGATGGCCAACAGACACATGAAAAGATGCTCAACAGGGGCACAGTTTGTTGAGCATCTGACTTTGGCCCAGGTTGTGATCTCACGGTTCGTGGGTTCAAGCCCCACATCGGGCTCTGTGCTGAACACTTGCTCAGAGCCGGGAGCCTGCTTCAGATTCTTTCTGTGTCTCCTTCTCTCTCTGCCCCTCCCCAGCTTGTGCTCTCACTCTGTCTCTCAAAAATAAACAAATGTAAAAAAATTAAAAAAAAAAAAGATGCTCAATGTCACTCATCATCGGGGAAATACAAATCAAAACCACATCGAGATACCACTTGACACCAGAGTGGCTAAAATTAACAATTCAGGAAACAACAGATGCTCACGAGAATGTGGAGAAATAGGAACCCTCTTGCTCTGTTGGTGAGAATGCAAACTGATACAGCCACTCTGGAAAACAGTGTGGAGGTTCCTCAAAAAGTTAAAAATAGAACTACTCCACAACCCAGCAATTGCACTGCTGGGTATTTATCCAAAGGATGTAGGAGTGCTGATTCGAAGGGGCACATGCACCCCAATGTTTATAGCAGCACTTTCAACAATAGCCAAATTATGGAAAGAGCCTAAGTGTCCATCAACTGATGAATGAATAAAGAAGATGTGGTTTATATATACAATGGAATACTACTTGGCAATGAGAAAGAATGAAATCCTGCCATTTGCAGCAACGTGGATGGAACTGGAGGGTATTATGCTAAGTGAAATAAGTCAGTCAGAGAAAGACATATCGTATGTTTTCACTCCTATGTGGAACTTGAGAAACTTAACAGAAGACATGGGGGGAAGGGAAGGGGAAAAAATAATTACAAACAGAGGGAGGTAAACCATAAGAGACTCTTAAATACAGAGAACAAACTGAGGGTTGATGGGGGGCGGGAGAGAGAGGGAAAATGGGTGATGGGCATTGAGGAAGGCACTTGTTGAGATGAGCGCTGGATGTTGTATGTAAACGATGAATCATGGGAATCTACCCCCAAAACCAAGAGCACACTGTATACACTTGTGTGTTAGACAACTTGACAATAAATTATATTTAAAAAAAAAAATGTTATTTTCTTGCCTTATTTACCAAAAGCAGAGGGACACATACGAAATTGGAGCAGCTATGTGGGTAATCCAGGCTCTGTATGTTGGACCCTCACATCTCCAAAAGGAAATGGCTGAAAAGTCTTTTTTAAAGGACCCCTTTGGGGCACCTGGGTGGCTCAGTCAGTTAAGCGTCCAGCTTTGGCTCAGGTCGTGATCTCACGGTTTGTGAGTTCAAGCCCCACACCAGGCTCTGCACTGACAGCTCAGAGCCTGCTTCAGGTTCTCTGTCTCCCTCTCTCTCTGCCCTTTCCCCTGCTTCTCAAAAATAAATAGATACGTAAACATATTTTTTAAAGGACCCTTTAGATCTCAGATTTCTCTAAGTTTCTGTCAGAAACACAGACTGGCTTCTCCAAATGCAGAGCATCTAACTGAGAACTAGAGTGTTTAAAAATCGCCATTTTACATGGAAAATTATAATTCCATCTCAGATGCTTCTGCAGTAGAGCTCAGGAATAATTTTTTCAGAGTCTGATGTATTTGAAAGGCTCCCATATTGTAAGATTGTCTAGAGCTGTACATTGCTGGTGTTGCATCAACCAAGGAGATGTCCAGCTGTCAGTAAGGACTTGGGTCTTTAGTAAAGAATATATTAAGAACCATTGTCTATTTTTGCAGTGCTTTGGAATTGATGAAATATTTAGTCTTCTTCCTCAGTCCTTACTTTTCCAGCCCCACTTAAGATTCATACACCCCTACCCTCAGCTGCCCAGGAGATGTGTGCTACACTTTCAGAACTGTTTGAAATTAGGATCTCTTCTGTGTTTCTTCATGTCTTTACATACCCTGTCTCCCTAACATTTTTATGTTCTGAGAGGCATTCCTAATCTTTCAAGATTCATTTCAAAAACCATCTTTCCCATGATGTTTTCCCTGATGGCACATTTCCCTTTTCCTTGCCTAGAGAAATGTTACATATTTCTCTCTCTCCACTGTGTATATTATTCTTAACATACAGTAGCTCCTATGAGGTGAAACCTTCCACATAGCATGTAAGGGGTTCTTTTCCCATATCTCTGCTTTAGACTGTGATTTCCTTCAGGGAAATGATTTTTCTCCATTCCCCTTTATGTACCAAGATCCAGCAACAATGCCTGACATTAGGCACTCAATAATAGTAAATGAGTGAGTTAAAGTAAATATGAACATTTTTTTTAACGTTTATTTATTTTTGAGACAGAGAGAGACAGAGCATGAACGGGGGAGGGTCAGAGAGAGAGGGAGACACAGAATTGGAAACAAGCTCCAGGCTCTGAGCTGTCAGCACAGAGCCCGACGCGGGGCTCGAACTCATGGACCGCGAGATCATGACCTGAGCTGAAGTCGGACCTTTAACCGACTGAGCCGCCCAGGCGCCCCAAATATGAACATTTTTATTTTCACACTAAGAATTGGAGGTTTGGAAATTTAGAAGATGTATTCTGGGTGCAAAGCTGACATAGAAGGAACTGGAGCTTGGATCCAGTAACTGACTTCAAGGATAATGGTTTCTCCCCCAGGGATGCCTGGCCCCTTTTCCAGTTCCATCTTACTGAAATGAAAAGAGCCATTGGTTTCACTGATCTGTGCCAATTAGACATTACAAATGGGAAGTGGCACACATGGAAAGTAAGAACATTGATTCTGGAGCTAAACTGTGCTCAATCCCAGCTTCTTACCTTTTGGTAATTGTCTGACTTCTCTCTGCCTCATGTGTAATAGTACTCATCCCCTGTGATTGTCACAGAGTTAAATAAGCTACTATGTGTAAAACATTTAGAACAGTGCCTAGCACATTAGGCACTCTATGTATTTATTGATATATGTGTTGTAGATAAAAATGGAGAAATGAAGAATTCCTTAATAAATATAAAAATGCGAGAACTCTTTCAGCTCACAGCTCATACAAAAATAGGCGACAGGCCATATTTTGCAGACTTTCAGTCTAGATCATTAGTTCATTAAGAGGTTGCAAAGTGATGCTATTGTTGTTTAAGACATTTCATGTCCTATCTGCAAGTGCTTCTAAAAAGAGAAGCTTCTTCCCTATTAACTAATTTGGTAACCCGTTGGTACAACTTGACAGATAACAAGTGTTATTATATAATAGAGTCCAGTCCCTATGGGAAGTCCAGTGCTGCCTTACCATATATCACTTTTGTATTAACTATACTGAGCATGAGATCTGTGCTCAGAAAAGTACATTGTCCATGGTACCTACATAATACTTCCATTTTGCAAGCACTTAAGTTAGAGTTGAGATCCCGCATTCTCTCACTTGGACCGGTGTTTTTTTACCTCACTTTCAGGCTGCCTCGCAACTCTTGAAGAGCAAGTTGCCTTTGTACTGTGAGCCCATCCAGTTCGGGTGCCATCAGGAAGCCCACTGGAGTGTGGATAACTTCCTCTTCACACCTAGCTATCCCTATTCATTAGCATATAACCACACCATCCAAGGATGTAGTTAATATTTGTGTTGTTTGTAGTGGAACTAGCAAAGCTTAGCTATTCATTACTTAGCAAACCTGTCTCTAATTTGAGTGACCCTTTTTTAAGGCAGTGGTATAAATGGTTCGTGTTAAATATCACTAACATGTTGTCTAATGAGAGCTATGAAACACCTTATCATTAACGTGTTGTCCAGTGAGAGATATGAAACATGTTATCTTTAACATGTTATCCAATGAGAGATGTGAAAAAAAATAATCTGTAAAGGGTCAGGTAAGTTGCTTATGGAGACTTTTTAAAAGCACCTACAAATCATTTGAATGTTAATGATATTCACTTTTTTAATGGAAAGCAACATTTCTTTAATGATGTTTGTGCTTTCATTAAAACTTTTTCCTTTCCAGTAGATGCCTCCCTGACTGTAATTATGTCTATGTGACTTTAACCTGTGACTGGGGAGATGAAATGACGGATTTAGAGTTCTTTTTTTGTTGTTGTTAACATTTATTTATTTTTGGGAGACAGAGAGCACAAGCAGGGAAGGAGCAGAGAGAGAGGGAGACACAGAGTCCGAAGCAGGCTCCAGGTTCTGAGCTGTCAGCACAGAGCCTGACACAGGCCTTGAATTCACAAGCCATGAACTCATGACCTGAGCCAAAGTTGGACACTTAACCTTAAGACTGAGTCACCCAGGAACCCCTGGATTCTGATTTCATTATATGATAAGAAGAAAGGATGGTGGACTTCATCAGGTGGAGTTGTGTTTGAAGATAAATTTAATATACATTTTGAGTAATGTGTTTTTCTTCATCCTTTGGATTACGAATGACATTTAGACTCTGACTTCACCACACAACCAGTGTGCTTCCACACTTACTAGTCGTGGGGTTGAACTTGAAATTGCTGGGAAGTAGGCCAGTCATATTCCAGGGCAGTGGACAACCAGTCAGGATGTCGTTGGGAATTGCAACGTTCTACATGTCATCACCAAAGGGTGGTATGAGGGAGAGATGGGATTTGGTGAGACTGAGGACATCTCTTTTTCAAACCTTTAGAACATGGTAGTGAGAAAATCGTCAACACAGGCTGAAGTTTTCCAGCTGTTGGCTCCAAGTGGCTGGGTGCCCTCTGAGGTAGTGGTTCAGATTTTGGTCCTGGTCTTACAGAGACAGAAACAGAAGTAGTCAGGTAAAAATGACATGTGCTAAGCGCATAATTAAAGAAGGGACCTTTGGCATTTTGACTTTGGCCTTGTGTCTAGTTAAAGCATATAAATGTAGATTAAAATTTAGCCTGATTCCTCAGGCTTGACTTGAATGCCTCTGTCTCTTATTCTAATGGGAAAGTTTAGAACAAAATAAATTTCATTTACTACTTTCAGATTTTCTCATTTAGAGAGTGTGTGGGAAAATGATGTACAAAATAATCACAGTTTAGAGTCATTGCCCACATTAAAATAAATTGATTCCCTTGGGTTTTAATGAGTTGTTGTCAGAATAGTTCTTTCTTTGGAATACAATGCAGATTTTGTCACATAGAAGCATGTTTTAGGGAATACAGTGTGGTCTTCATTAGAATCTTGAAATGGAGAATTTCATACACCAAATGAACAGCCTTTTGTTTTAGGAGTGTGGGTAGTGATATTTTTGTAATAGTCATGAATCCTTTGTAAACATGGTTAGAGACTAGTTTTTTTTTTTTTTTAATATTTATTTTTTGAGAGAGAGAGAGAGAGAGTGTGAGTAGGGGAGGGGCAGAGAGAGGAGACACAAAGAATCTGAAGCAGGATCCAGTCTCTGAGCTATCAGGACAGAGCCCAATGTGGGGCTCAAACTCACAGACTGGGAGATCATGACTTGAGTTGAAGTCAGACGCTTAACATACTGAGCCACCCAGGCGCCTCTATACTAGTTTTCCTTTTTAAAATGATCCAAGGAAATAAGAGCTTTGTGACTAGCCCCATGATATCTGGAAAGTTCTGTTAGCACTTAGCCCATTTCAGGTGATTGAATATAGTTACATGATTGAAGATAATGGTGAAAACACCGTGTTTAAAATTTTTTTTGAAGATATATGTATAGGATATTAGGTTATCTGTTTTATAAAATGGACCAGATTTGCAATGCTGTAACTTTCAAGTGGGTGGAAGGCTAATGTCTGAAATAATTTAATGGCGTTTCTGGACGTAATGTGCTTTTTTTTTTTTTTTTTTTTTTTTTTAATGCTGGCTAACTCGAATCTTAAAATGAGAGGATTTTTTGTCTTTTGGGCATTTGCCAGATCTGTACAAAGCATGAAACATCTGCAGAGTCTGTTTAAGGCAGTTTCTTAATGCTTTGTAGTAGAACGTTTTAACCATGAGTACTTATGCAGTTGTATGAAAGCTACTTTAGTTTTGCTACTCTGTATAGACCTGGGTTTTCCATTACTTTCAGGTGCTTTCCCTTTGGAAGTGTTACTAATGATGACAAAGGGCACTGGTGAAGTGTAAAAAGTAATGCTTAATTTTAATATATAGCTCTTTTGAACTTGACAAAAGATAAAAAAGTTGCAGTGATTCCTCACAATTTCAGAGGTCTTCCCCCCCCACCCCCACCCCCCAAGGTCATTTTGGGACCGTGAGACCAGACTTGAAAAGAAGAGTTTTCTGAGCTTGAGCCCTTTTGATTTCTAAAATAAACACTCACATCCCTTTCTGATAATATATTTGGTCATTTAGAGTGCTTTCTATGAAGGAAGTTGTGGTGATAGGTTCTGGAATGTGAAGCCTGCAGCAGGCAAGAGTGATTAAGAGGGTGATGGGAACTCCAAGGATACAGGGTTGGGAACTTTTTAGAGATGAATTTTTCTTATGCTCAGTCAGGATTAATCAAGCTTTCTAGGAAGAAGCAGTGCCAGGTTAGCTGAACAAATGGGATGGAAGTTGAAATATGAGGTTGGTTTTTAAGTATATTTTGATAAAGAAGTTAAGTTCTAAGAATATAGCACTGTCATACAAAAAGCTACTTATGCTTTTTGGGATACCGATGTATCCCAAGCTCATATAACAATAATGGTCATTCAGTAAATATTTGTTACGTGAATGAATAATGATATAGTATATTTTATTTGGTATATGTGGTTTTTGGTTTAGTGAAGTATATTTAAATACTGCTATAAAATAATGTGTGAGTAAATGCTAATAAATTAGCTTCCAGGAAGTATTAAATTAGACTTGAAGGGTTATTTCAGCTTTTCATAGTTGCGGTAATACTGTGTAAGTACAAGTATTTGTACGGTACTGTGTACATATTTCTTTTCTTTAGGACTTAGTGCAGGAACAGTTATTTGACATGGGAAGATGCTGTATTCTGGATTACTGAAGCTTCTAGGTGAATGGGTTAAATCTTTTAGATCAAACATTAACATTTTCTCATGAACTTCTTCAGTTTTCCATATTAATATATATCTTCAATAGTATTCATCAGATTTCCAGGTGGAACTGTTTTGATAAAATTGATGGAATATCCTGAAGTTTCTTAAGAGGAATAAACAGGCAAGAATAGCAAAAAGCTAGTTATTGAAGGAAGAAAGGTGGTGAGGGAGAGGACATTGGCTGTGTTTGCTGTTTCAACACATGGTTGGTACAAGTCACGCAGTATGTCTCTGAGGTAGGATCAGATACGTCAATGGGCTAGAGTTCGTAGTATGAGCACTGTGATAAACAAGGCTTTGCAGTGGAGAGGAGGCAGATTATTCCATAATGTCCCACAAATGGTGAGATAATTTGTTAGCAGTTGGGGGAAAAAAGTTTAGAGCTTTATATGATATCCGAAGACATTCCAGAGGGCGATATTTAATAGTTACAAAATTCAAGCCAGATAAACACTAAAATAAAATAGAAACAAATGTTTTTCAGACTTCTAGAATGAAAAGTACTTTTTAAATTTAGTACTTTTAGGAATAAATTACAAAAATATATATTTGAGTAAGACTAAATTAAACTTCTATGAATTAAAAAAGAGGCTGGGAAGAACATTTACAACAAAACAAGATAGAAAGTGTTAATCGGAATATGAAACTCTAGTACATATGTAGGAAAAAACGAAGAGAGACAATATTTTAAAAATAGAAACAAAAGAGAAAATATAACATATACAAAAGTATAAAAAGTGTTCAATATTCGTGACTCACCAAAGAAGTATATATTAAAGTAGATATTATCAGTTGCCTGCATTATTACAGAGCTTGTTAAGAAATATATTTATCATGGGGCACCTGGGTGTCTCAGTTGGTTAAGTGTGTGACTCTTGATCTCAACTCAGGTCTTGATCTCAGGGTCTTGAGTTCAAGCCCCATGTTGGGCTCTGAGCTGGGCATGAAGCCTACTTTAAAAAAAAACAAAAAACAAAAAGCTATTTATCATATGTTGCTGGTATGAGGGTATAATTGATAAAATTTATTAGTAAAATAATTTGGCAATACATGTCAAGTCTGACATGATTTATAACTTGTAATCCACAATTTCCACTTCTGTAAATCATACCTAAGAAAGTTATTGTATGGGGCGCCTGGGTGGCTCAGTTCGTTAAGCATCAAATAAATTTTTGAATTTACTATTCAAAAATAAATAAACGTGAAAAAAACTTAAAAAAAAAGATTATTCTAAAAGTGGAAAGAATTTAATGTGAAAAGATTTTGGCAGCATTATTTATGCTAGTAGGAAGTTTGAACATACATAAGTAATGATAGAAGCTCATTTAAAATGCCTGATGATAGCTGTTTAGTGAAATCATGTAGGTATTTAAAATGATAGTTATTAAAGTTTCATAATGTCACTATATCATGATCACTTTTTAGTCTTTTATTTAAACCTTTAATCTGTTTCAGTTATCACTGTAACAAAACAAGAGTAATTTGAGAATATGTTAGCAAATGGGAGGGGGAGGTTGTGGACTCTGGATGAAACTGACTTGAATTTAAGTAGATGCTAAAATGATTATATTCATTATAAATCAACATTTTCTAATTTAGGCAATTGATAAGTTTCTTTTTTGTTGATTTAAAAATACTGCTATTTTTCAGCTTCTTATTCCCTGGTATTTCCCTTTTATGCTGACAGTCAAGTTACCCAGGTAAGAAGGTTAGAATCATTAGCAAGTCATTGCTTTAACCCCAAGCGGTTTGGCAGATTGTTTTAAAAATTTCTTTTAATGTTTTATTATCCACATTTGAGAGAGAGGGAGACAGAGCATGAGCAGAGGAGGGGCAGAGAGAGAGAGAGAGAGGAAGACACAGAATTTGATGCAGGCTCCAGGCTGTCAGTAGAGAGCCCAATGCAGGGCTTGAACCCACGAACCATGAGATCATGACCTGAGCCAAGTCAGATGCTTAACTGACTGAGCCACCCAAACGCCCCTGGCAGATTGTTTTAGTGTGCGTATCTTTACTGTAGATCTTGTGACTGGCCTCATTTATATAGCATACTTAACTTTGTTGGGTTAAGTCAAAGTGTACTGTTGATTTGCTTAGAAGTAACCAGAAAAAACAGGTTGTCTACTAGCTAGTTAATACTTTCTTCTTAGCAGATATCTGTGTTCTAATCCAGTACAGCTGCACAGAAGTATTTCAGGCAGCATTGAGAGCTATGATTATTTATTATTTCTTCATGTTTGGAATGGGGATAAGGAAAATAGTTTTTCTTCCAGCAGTGCAAAATTAGGAAGTGGGCTACCAGTCTCCTCTTTTTCTGTATCTCTCCCCCATCCTCTTTTCTGAAGAGCCCTTCTACTTCGTTCTGGATCCAGTTCCTTTCAGCTTCCTGATGGAGCTTGCCTCTGTACTTTTCTCTTCCAGTAGTTCTTCCTAACACTGGTATCCTTCTGGTCTTACTTTTTGCCTTCTATTTAGACAGCTTCCTTGAATAATTTGCCCCATTTCTCACCTTCTTTCCACATTACTCCCAGAAGCTTTGTTTTCACCATTGAGGTGAACTTCTTTAAGATTGATAATGACTTTTCTTTAGCAAAGTCTATATACTTTATTAAATGTTGATTATTAACTATTCTTGTTTACTTCACATTATTATCACTCTTGAAATTGGCCCTTACTTCGACTTCTCTGTTATTCTATTTGAAGACTTTCCTACTGGATACTCCTGCCATTCTCTTTCTATAGTCCTGCTTTATTGTCTTTTTGAATCCTATCTGTGGTTTATTTCCTGAACTTCACTTCTGCTAAATTAATTCCTCAAGAAACTTTTTGGTGATTCTCCAGAGCTGGCCAAATAAGCAGGACTTCTCTGTGTTTCATCAAACTAAGCTCTGCTTCTCCCCCACCCCCTTCATACAGCCTGCCTTCTATCTATAGCCTGAAACAGATTCACTTTCTATTACCTTTACTGGTTTTCCATTACCTGCATAATAAGGGCATTTTATTTTTTTTTTTCAACGTTTTTTTTTTTTATTTATTTATTTTTGGGACAGAGAGAGACAGAGCATGAACGGGGGAGGGGCAGAGAGAGAGGGAGACACAGAATCGGAAACAGGCTCCAGGCTCCGAGCCATCAGCCCAGAGCCTGACGCGGGGCTCGAACTCACGGACCGCGAGATCGTGACCTGGCTGAAGTCGGACGCTTAACCGACTGCGCCACCCAGGCGCCCAATAAGGGCATTTTAAACCCTTGACAGTTTAGCCCCACCTAATTTTACTGCTAATTTTCTACTAATCTGTATATTCTTTTTCTCCAAATGTCATTTCCTCTGCTCTTAACTTGTCTTGAATAACTCTTCATAAACCCTTCATAATCTCCTCAGGCCACTGAGTCCCACTCCTAGTTTCTTTTATATTTGTAAATTCCTAATTGTATTTAAGATCCAACTCAAGAAGTCACTTCCTTGGTGATAATGTCCAGAGTTTCTTTTCATCTTTTTTTTTTTTTTAATTTAATTTAATTAATTTATTTTTTTAATATGAAATATATTGTCAAATTGGTTTCCATATAACACCCAGTGCTCATCCCAACAGGTGCCCTCCTCAATGCCCATGACCCACTTTCCCCTCCCTCCCACCCCATCAACCCTCAGTTTATTCTTAGTTTTTAAGAGTCTCTTATGGTTTGGCTCCCTCCCTCTCTTTTTTTTTTTTCCCTTCCCCTCCGCCATGGGTTTCTGTTAAGTTTCTCAGAATCCACATAAGAGTGAAAACATATGGTATCTGTCTTTCTCTGTATGAATTATTTCACTTAGCATAACACTCTCCAGTTCCTTCCACATTGCTACAAAAGGCCATATTTCATTCTTTCTCATTGCCACGTAGTATTCCATTGTGTATATAAACCACAATTTCTTTATTCATCAGTTGATGGACATTTAGGCTCTTTCCATAATTTGGCTCTTGTTGAAAGTGCTGCTATAAACATTGGGGTACAAGTGCCCCTATGCGTCAGCACTCCTGTATCCCTTGGGTAAATTCCCAGCAGTGCTATTGCTGGGTCATAGGGTAGATCTATTTTTAATTTTCTGAAGAACCTCCACACGGTTTTCCAGAGTGGCTGCACCAGTTTGCATTCCTACCAACAGTGCAAGAGGGTTCCCATTCCTCCATATCCTCTCCAACATCTATAGTCTTCTGGTTTGTTCCTTTTAGCCACTCTGACTGGCGTGAGGTGATATCTGAGTGTGGTTTTGATTTGTATTTCCCTGATGAAGAGTGATGAGCATCTTTTCATGTGTCTGTTGGTTATCTGGATGTCTTCTTTAGAGAAGTGTCTATTCATGTCTTCTGCCCATTTCTTCATTGGATTGTTTGTTTTTCAGGTGTGGAGTTTGGTGCGTTCTTTATAGATTTTGGATACTAGCCCTTTGTCCGATATGTCATTTGCAAATATCTTTTCCCATTCCGTCGGTTGACAAAAGCAGGGAAGAATATCCAATGGAAAAAAGACAGTCTCTTTAAAAATGGTGCTGGGAGAACTGGACAAAGTTCCTTTTCTTCTGATACAAAATTAACAATCACAGGGGCTCCTGGGCTCGGTCAGTTGAGCATCTGACTCTTGGTTTCGGCTAGGGTCATGATATCATGGTTCGTGGGTGTGAGCCCCACTTCGGACTCCGCGCTAACGGTGCGGAGCCTGCTTGGGATTTCTCTCTCCTCTCTCTCTACCCCTCCCCTCCTTGTACTCTCTGTCTCTCTTGAAATAAATAAATAAGCTTAAAAAAATTGTTTTTAAATCAAAATTAACGATTCCTTTTTTTGTACTTCTGTGGTGCTTTAATTCATACTGTTGGCCGAGTAGCTATCACATTGTGTTTTATGTGGTTTATACATGTGTTGTCCCTTTCTAGGCTGTGAACCACTTGAGACATTACATCTTTTTCATGTCTAAATCCCTAACATAATCTCTTGCACAGGATAGACCTTCTATACATGTTGAATGGAATAGGCCTGCCAGTAATACTCAGTAATCATCAGTCCAATACTCTCCTACACTAGAAACAGTGGCATTCAGCCTTTCCCACTCTCTGTACATATTACCTGGCTTTTGCTAATGTAGTTATTTCTCTGTTGATCCACATGTCTGTCTTTATGCCAGTACCACCACACTGTCTTGATTACTGTAGCTGTGGAAAAATTTTGAAATTAGCAAGTATGAGTTCTCCGACTGTCTTTTTCAAGAATTGTGACCTGTTCTAGGTTCCGTACTTTTCCATATGAATTTTAGAATTAGCTTGTCAATTTCTCAAAAATGGATTTTGATGGGGGTTACAGTGAATATGTAGATCAGTTTGGGGAGTAATGCCATCCTAACAGTGTAAAGTCTTCCAGTCCATGAACATGGATGTCTTTCCATTTATGTAGGGCTTCTTTAATTTCTTTCAGCAATGTAAATTTATTCCGTATTTTCTAAAGGGCCTAGAGTATGCTGAATAGAATCTTTCCCCTTGTCTTAGTCTTAGTCATTTAAGTGAAATAATGGAAGATGGCAGCTCTGGCTGAAAGGTCTCTGTTACACTTTTAAAGCTGAATTACATATTATGCTGTGCAGGGAAGTGAGTAGTTCAGAGTTCTCTTTAATCACTCTGACTGTCCATTTGGCTCTTTTGCTTGCAAACAACAGAAAGCAATTCTGACTAACTGAAGTCAAGAACAGGAGTTATTAAAATACTGTGAAATAGGTAAAAGGAAAACTGATTATTCAGGTCTTGAACAGGGGTATTAGTCACAGTCTCTTCAGATGGACTTTCTTGAGATGAGTCTTTCCAGCTCGTTTTCATGCTTATATCATTTAGTTCAAGATTTCCATATCTGGAGAAGAGAGTTTGCCTGGCCTGATTTGGGCATGTATCCTCCCTTGGCCAGTGGAAGTCAAGGTTTCCTTACTCAGCCTCACCAAAGGAGAACAGAGGTGTTGGTACTAGAAAAAAGGGAATGGATCAGTATATGCCACCATGATGGTGCCACCTAATTTGTGGTTCATACCTTTAAAAACAAAGGTAATTCAGGTCTCATTAATCCTATTATCCAGTGCCCAATCAGGTATGCAGTCAGCTGAGATAGATTCTCTCCAAAGAATTTCCAACACTGACCAACAGACAAATGTTCTACAATCTGATACTAAATAGAGATACAGTAGGACTTTGAGAAGGTAGGTGAGGTGGAAAACACTTTATTAGTCTGAAAAAAATGGAAAGGGGTAGTAAGGATATTCTAGTTCATATAGTAAACAGTATTTTGAGAAACAGATCCTCACAATAAAATATATTTCCAAACTGCTGATTCTAGGAGATGCTAGGTTGATGTGAGTTGACATGGTTGACGTGGTTCCTGTCTTCCTACCCAGATTCAGCCTGGCTCAATGCAAGTAAATTCCTTCTGAGAGAATTAGTAGCCCTTTGGGGGATCGCTGCCATTTAAAAGAGTGCTTTTTAACTTTAGTTCTTTTAAAAATCGTTGTTCCATGATTGAACAAATGGCCAGTGTTAACTTATATAAATGTAGAGGGGCGGTTGAGGACAGTGGCTGATACTTGGCAGGATTAAATGGGATTCATGATAATAGAGGCTTTTGATAGCTATGGAATCTGGGCTAAGCTTTCTCTGAGGCAAGCAAGGCTCTGGATCACAGAATCCTAAAATGGCAGAGCTGGAAGAGACTTTAGAGAACTAACCAGTCCTCTTTTGTTACAAATAATGATAGTTTGCATCAAAGTTACAATTTTGTGGCATTCTCTCTGCTCAGAAAGAACCCCTCACTTTGTAAACTACCCTAATCAGTGTCGTAAACCGCTAAGGAACAGGAAATTTCAAATTGCAGTCTAGTGCAGACTCACTCCAGTCATCCCAGAATCTCTGGGGACCTGGCTTCAGGCCATGCACCACCAGGACTGCTGCTGTGGACTCTAGCAGACATACATACATTGTATATGGAAGAGTCAGGGTCCAAATCATTTTCAATCCAAAGTTACAGAATTCATCAGTTCTGGAGGTCTCCGGCAGATGGGGAAACCTGAGCTTTGAATGATGGTGACAAGACATTTGTATACCATTTCATGATTTACAAAGGATTTTTCTCTTATGCCATTTTATTTAATCCCCGCAACTTTTGGAGATGAGCTTAATTATCATCATCCTCTTTTTTCAGATGAGCAAGCCGACTCAGAAAATACTTGTCACATGGCTAGTTGGTAGAGTGGCAGAGCTAAAATTAGAACCTGGATCCTGGAATTTCAAATCCCATACATTTCCTATAGCATTAACCTGTTTCTGGGTAATTCATTTAGTAGTGGGGAACAAACTTTGTCCTGTTTGTTCTCAGACCAAGGAAACTGCCAGGCTGCCAGGTGTTTTACAGAGTTTCACCTGTCTAGCTACTAAGGAAGGGGTGGGGCATGACAGCTCCTGGCAGGGTCAGATGGTTATGGAGATCCCAGGAAAAGTCTAAGACATGTTGTTGCTGCATATGTCCCGTGTATTCACTTGCCACTTACTGCTCCTTACTTCGTCTTTGGAATGATTCAGACCAAGGCATGACTCTACTCTATGCCTCTGGAGTTTATACCCTGATTCTCAAGGACTTGTCACTCCTCCCTTAGGTTTTTAGGATGGAATCCTTTGATTAGTGCTTTTGGAGGACAGCCTTTCTCTGAAGAAATGTATCTTCCTTTATTCTAGAGGCAGAAATTATGATGCAGATGGGGTGTTAAAATCATAATGGCTTGCCATTAGAGCTAGAGTACATTGTTTATTCATCACCATTGATTATTTTGCCAAGTGTTTTGTGTAAAAAGCTTCTTAGCTTCTGGATGCCGCAGGATAATTTGTCACCTACAGTACTCAACACCCATTGCCATTGCAGCTGAGATGAGCATGCTGGATTGTAAAATCCAAGGCCCATTTGGCAGCCAGCCTGCCCAAAAACATGATGACTTCAGGAGGCTGCATGTTCTTTGCTGACTAGAGGAGGTGAGTTCTTTAGGTAAGAAATATAGAACCTGATGTTGATTAGCTCCTGAGTATACTGAGGGATCAGCAGCATAAGCATTACCTGCAAGCTGTTGGAAATGCAGAATCTTGGGCCCTGCCCCTGACCTACTGAATCTGAATCTGCATTTTAGTGAGATCCTCAAGAGGATTTGTGTGCATATTAAGTTTAAAATGCACTGATATAATGGACATTGTTGGTTGCCTGTCAGCACTCATTTCCCTTGTTTTATGCACATGTTTTTCTGTTACTTCCCTCTCCCCTGCAGATAGCCCTGTGAATCTGTCCTTTGTCTCAGTTGGTCAGAGCATAGTTTTCCCTCAGTGACTGTTGATGGTGCAGGGATAGTCATGTGAGTTAGGTAGTTGGCTCAGTCATCAGGAAAGACTGATTCTTTGTTTTGGGCAAGCATTTTCTATCCCATCTAGCAGGAGAGAAAAAATAATGAAGGATGCTCCTCACCATCATCATTATCATCATTAATCTTCAGATAATGGAAATGTAGCCCTTATTTCCACTGGTAGCCATCCTATGCCATGAGGGGATTAGTCTTGAGATGAATCTGACATTGAAGTTGTTAGAGCAGAGAAGTAGAAAGAACCCAAATTTCTGATTCTGGCATTGAGCTGTTGATCTATCTTGTATTTGGATCTCTCCTTGCCTTTAGTCTCTCGATTATGTGTAATAATAAATTTTTCTCACTGTTTTATGTCAGTTGTCTTTAAGTAATTTTTATTACTTGCAGGTGAAAGTATCCTAGTATATCCATACACAGAAATGCTTGCTGGATTCCCAAAGTATTGTATATGCTGATCCTCCTGTAAAATATCTACTTTTTCAGCTGGTTTTAGGTTTTCTCCTAGTGTTTTGAATAATACTTTCACCATGTGGTAATCATTAAATTGTTCAGATGAAGGTTGGTATAGGGAAAGGAAAGCTAGAAGTAAGAAGAATGAGAAGAAGGCTGTCCTGAGAAAAGGCAAACTTGGACTCACAAGTGCTGTGTGCTTGATTGTAGAGCCCAGTAGGACTGCAGAGTCCCCTAGTGTGTGAGCCCACTAGACTGTAGAGCCCAATGGTTGGGTGCTGACCCATGCTTTGCCCCTAATTTGGTGTTTGGACCTCAGTTTCCTTATTTGTAAAATGAAAATAATAATGAAATACTGGAAGTAGAAATGCTTTGAAAACTGGACTTTTTTTTTTCCAGTCTATTTCTCATTTCTAATTGTTTTTGTTTTTTCCTTATTTATGGTGGTAAAACATATATAATGTAAAATTTACCATTTTAACTATTTTTTGAAAATTTTTTTAATGTTTATTTACTTTTGAGAGGGAGAGAGAGAGAGAGGCAGAGGCACAAATAGGGGAGGGGCAGAGAAAGGGGGAGACACAGAATCTGAAGCAGGCTCCAGGCTCTGAGCTGTCAGCGCAGAGCCCGATGTGGGGCTCGAACTCGTGGACTGCGAGATCGTGACCTGATCTGAAGTCGGATGCTTAACCGGCTGAGCCACCCCGGTGCCCCATCCATTTTAACTATTTTTAAGTGTACAGTTCAGTGGTGTTAAGTTCACATTAACAGTGTGTGCAACCATCACCACTATTTCTAGAACCTTTCTGTCACCCCAAACAGAAACTCTGTTCCCATTATATAATATCTCCCCATTCTCCCCTGACCCCAGCACCTGGGGACTTCTATTGTACTTTCTGTTTCTATCAGTTTAACTAGTCTAGATACCTTATGTAAGTAGAATTACACAGTATTTGTCCTTTTGTATCTCGCTCATTGCACTTAGCATAAGGTCCTCAAGGTTCATCCACGACGTAGCATATGTCAGAAGTTGGGATAGCTCACACTGGCTATTGCAAGTAATGCTGCTGTGAACATTGGTGTACAAGTATCTGTTTGAGTCTGTTTTTAATTTGTTTGAGTCTATACCTCCGTTGCTGGATCATATGATGATTCTAGGGGCAATCACCAAATTGCTGAAAACTTGACTTTTTAAAAAAATAAGTTGTTACCATGTATTTGGAAACAAATTGTAATATGGATGTATGTTTTTTCTCTTAGGACTATAGTGTTTTCATTGAGAGAATGTAGTAGTTTAACATGGGACTCATGAACTGACCCTTTTATAACACATTGAATCTATATACTGTCAGATTTATGTACATTCTTCTCCTTAATCAAATAAGAGAATAGTTTCTTTAAGTTAAATGTGTCAAAGATTTATGTGTAAAATGATTCATGAGATTGTTGATGTCAGAATACCCAACTTTGTGTATGTGTTTGAGAATGAATTGATATACTACTAATAAGGACAGTAACATCTTTATGACCTGTGAAAAACAAAAGGCTGAATGTATAATGAAGAAAATATGGGTATAAAAGCTCTTGCTCTTCTATTAACACTTTTCTATCAAACAGAAATGTTTGATTATTAGATGCCTAAAAAATTATACATACAGAATTAGGAAGAAAATCATTGTGTGAATTCTTGTTGTAATGTCTCTGAAATATACTAGAAGGTAATCTTGGATTTAAAATTGTTTACCCTTTCTTTACTTGAAATTGTAAAATGGGATCTGTCAGCCTACCAGAGCATATATGCATTTTTATAATACTGGAAATGCCTTTGCTGTTCTGGCATTTCTCATCCTTTTTTAATGTGACTTAGACTGGCTTAGTCTGCAGGATATATTGGAGACAAATATCATTTTACATCCACTGTGAGAAGATTTTTAAGAACACATTTAAAAGTAGGAAAATAACACTGCGGAAACCCTGCCACGGCGACTGATGCCATGCCAGATTCCCACTGTCAGGAGTGATTGATCAGGGAGCTGCATCTCTTCCAAGAAGTTACTCCATATGGATTAATTTATATGCCCTTATATGCCTATGGCTTTAGTTTAGCTTGCATATAAATTCCACATTAGAAAGCTATGGAGATAGAAAATTGTTACAATCCTGCACTTCTGTGGTAATTGGAGATACTAGTCTGAAATGTCCTCCACGTGTGGAAATGTTTGAAAAATAACTTCTGAAGTGTGTTGTTCTCAAATAACTCACACTACATATAATTGAAAAAGTTTCTTTTCATTTATTTTTTAGTTTATGAATATGAGTTGATTTTAATTGGCTGTGATTTAGAATTATGTTCCATAAGGAGTTTGAAAATAAAACTTTATAATTGTGGTCTTATAATCTATCTTAGTAACATATGAAACTATTACTTTTATTTTGCAGCACAGCGTTAGTTTTGTATTACATTAGAAATGACTTCAGAATTACGAAGGGGCGTGATAAAACTATCTATGTAAGAATCACATCCTTCACGTTTAGAAGAAATTCTTCTTGGGGCACGTGGGTGGGCTCAGTCAAGCGTCCAACTCATGATTTCAGCTCAAGTCATGATCTTGTGGTTTATGAGTTGGAACCCCATGTTGGGCTCTGAGCTGATAGTGTGGAGCCTGCTTGGGATTCTCTGTCTCCTTCTCTCTACACTTCCTCCACTCGCTTGCTTTCAAAAATAAATAAATACACATTAAAAAAAAAGAAGAGGTTCTTCTTGACTCTTAACATCCTGTCACCCCCTATTCTCAGGTGAAACCTATGTGAAATTAAACATATTCTGTGATATGTTTGCTGGGGAATCTGGAGAGTCTCCTTCAAGATGTGCTTGTGAGCAGTGTGTGTGTGTGTGTGTGTGTGTGTGTGTAATATTTTCAGTGAGGTGGTTAAGATTTAAGCAGATAGGCAATCATTTATAAAGTGGTTTGATGCCAAATCAGCCTTGAAAACCATTATTCAATAGTCATTTATTCTGCAGATACTTACTCTGTTCCAGGAACATTTCTAGGCACTGGGGATTTAGCAGTAAGCAAACAGAGCCCACCCCCATCCCCTCACCACCATAGCATATACAGTGTAGAGTTTTTATATTTTTCATTTTCTGCCCCAGGGAGAGGTGGTGAAGAATGCCTTTCTAGTGCCCTTTCTGAGGGGAGTTTTTCAACCCTGTATTCCTGGGGCCAGCAGAGAGCCTGGCACTAAGTGTGTGTCCCA
Organism: Panthera leo; assembly: GCF_018350215.1. NCBI lineage: Eukaryota > Metazoa > Chordata > Mammalia > Carnivora > Felidae > Panthera > Panthera leo. The sequence goes on along the minus strand of NC_056681.1, from coordinate 52,069,417 downwards.
TGAACATGTGCAGAGTGAATAAATGAGTGATAATGAGGTTACTATCACTTCTCATTTGGATTATTGCATTAACTTCCTAACTAGTCTTGCTTTTCTCCTTGCTCTCCCGCCTCCCTACAACTCCCAGTCTGTTCTTAAAACAGAAACCGAAGTGATCTATTAAAAGGTAAGTCACATCCAGTTGCTCTTGTTCAGAGACCTCCAGTGAGTCTCCAGTATACCCAGTGGAAAAGCTACAGTGTTTAGAGTGACCTACAAGGCCCCACAAGTATCTGGCCTCCTGCTGCCTTCTGGCCTCATGCCCTATTGGTCTTCACCTCATTCATTTCCCTTCAGCCACACCTGCTTCTTTGTTGTTTCTCAGACTTACCAGCCAGGCTCCCATCTCAGGACCTTTCATCAACTGTTCTGTCCAAAATGCTCTGTCCACAGATGGCCAAAGGGCCCACTCCTTCACTTCCTGTGGATCTTTTCTCAAATGTGTTTTCCTTAGCAAAACCTTCCTCAGCTACTCTTATCAAGAATTGCAACTCTCCTTTCCCTGACACTCCTGATCTCCCTTCCCTTACTTTCCTCCTGGCACTTATCTCTAAACACACACACACACCCCTTGGATGGATGGATGGATTTTAATTTTGTTGTTCTCTTTCTATTACTATTAATTACCACCTAGGCAATCTGCAACATTTATAAGGGTTCCTGTTAGTGACTCAGTATTTGTCAAATAAGTAAAACAAAACAAAAACAACCTATAACAAATGTTTCTGAAGTATACTTTTAGTAGGGCCAGAATGATGCCTTCTGTGTCTGTGTGTGCTTTGGTAAATGACCATTGGTTTTGCCAACACTGTGGCTCTAATTCTAGTTCCAGTTGGACAACAGAAAAGTTTACTTCTGGCCTTCTGTAATGAATATAGTAGTTTAATGAAAAAAATTAGCTGTATTCGTCTTTTTTTTATTTTCTATTTTTATTTAATTAATTAATTTATTTAGTTTATTTGAGAGAGAGAGAGCACGAGCTGGGGAGGGGCAGAGAGAGAGAGGGAGACACAGAATCTAAAGTAGGCTCCAGGTTCTGAGTTGTCAACAACAGAGTCCAGTGCAGGGCTCGAACCCACAGACCGTGAGATCGTGACCTGAGCCGAATGTGGATGCTCAACCAACTGAGCCACCCAGGCTCCCCAGCTGTAATTTGTCTTTTGACTGCAAAGTGCCAACACAAATGAGTACATCTCTTAACTGTCTGTGGTGTTGATATTTATCACTTGCCTTCTGTCAGAATCTTTCACTCTATTGATACTGTTTTTAACTGATACAGATTGAAGGGTATGGCTCACATCCAGAGTGACATGTGCTGACAGGATAAATGTTTGAATGTTTGCTCTAAAGATCCAGACAATATCAGATCCTAGAGGCAACCTCAGCTATTCCCTCTCATCTTTTTCACCTGCTTGAAATATCCTAAGCATCTCCAGATCTTTAGTTGGGTTCTCCCTAAGGAGAGGTTTCATTGAATTTTATACTGTGAAGTACTTATCAATTGATGGGGAATGGGAAGGTCCAGAATTGAAAAGTTCCATACTTTCTAATCTTTAGATGAAAGAAATTTTGACATTCCATTTGCTGGTTTAGATGTGTGGAGTCGTTTTGATTGGATATAATCAGGGGCCGGGTAGTGGTGGGGAGCATGGAGTTTGAAGTTGATTAGACCTTTTGCAAGTTGCTTAACTTCTTTGAACCCCAGTTTACCATATTTTACATATTTTATCTTCATGGGTGCCCTATGAAGTAAGTACTATTATTAGCCATTTTACAGATGGGGAAACAGGTTTGAAGAGGTTAAGCAACATGATCAAGATCATATAGGAAATTAATAATAATCTGCATTAGGGTTCTCCACAGAGGCAGAACCCATAGGGTTTGTGAGTATGCGTATGTAGATTGATTGATTGACTGATTTTAAGGAATTGGCTTGCACAGTTATGAAATCTGCAGGGTGGACTGATAGTCTGGAAATCCAGGGAAGAGCTGATGTTGTAGTTCCAAGTCCGAAGGCTGTCTGCTGGCAGAATTCAAACCCAGTCTTACTTTCACCATTATGCTATATGCCTCTTCTCGGATAAACCTGCTGGTTTAGGGCTTGGCACAGACTGATACTGAACATAAAATTAAGTTCCACAGGGGTGGTTGAAATGGAATGCATATTGCTACAGCTATGTTGCCATGTTAGGACTGAAGCTGAAATGGTGATTGTGTAGAAGATATGAGAGATGACAACACTGTAAAAGGAATAAGGGTGTGGATGACACAGCATAGCCTGAAGAAACCTGTCTGTTGCAATTATCCAAAATGGGTATATTGTACTGTAGTCATTGTAGCCCAGGGTTACAGGAACAGACACAGCCAGAACTCTGCCCTAGCTCTTTCAGAAAAACTTGTAGTTTCAGGAAGGATGTGTGCTGGATGAGATCTCTAAGCTTTCTCCAAGTCCATTTTTGTCTAAACCCAGAATTGCTCTGTAACCAAATTGACCTTTGAAATACTTGATTGTTTCAACTCAGCCTTGCTCACTGGGTACTGTTAAAAGCGAAGAGGTGATTTTTTTTTCCCCTCTCCTGCATACCCTGTCTACATTCCACAAGGGTTGAAGTGGGATGCATAAAAGGTTGCTATAGTGATGTTGTCATGTTAGGGCTTAGCCAGGGTGGTAGAGTTTCTGGCAAGGTTGCCAAAGTGGATAGTTAAAATTTGGTAGGAACAAAGGTCTCTGAAAAAAATATGGCTGGCACATAATTGAGTCATTTAGTAACCATAGAGGGTGTTAACCAGCTCTTTGCTATCTTAGCTAGAGGAAAAAGAAGTAAATTGTATCAGGAGGTAGAGTTAAAATTCTGTCTTAGAGATAGCTGCTTATTAAAATGACTGCTTAGGGGAGGAATGAACTTGTTTAAAAGATAGGCAGAGTGATTATATGAAACCAGTCCTTGGAAATGTACATTGTAAAGATAAAATTATTTTTCTTAATTCTGTCCTTGTCTGTTTTTTATGTTATGCCCCTTTTTTTTTTTTCTTTTGGTGTGGTTTTTAAAAGTTTATTTTGACTGAGAGAGGGAGAGAAGGACAGAGAGAAAGGGAGAGAGAGAATCCCAAGCAGGCTGTGCACTGCTGGCACAGAGCCTGACATGGGGCTTGATCACATGAACCGTGAGATCATGACCTGAGCCAGAATCAAGAGTTGAATGCTTAACTGACTGAGCCACCCAGGCTCCCTGTGCCCCCTTTTGTTTTTATTCTGTCAGTTTTATTTTCTGCATTACTAGCTCTGTCTCATGTCTGTGTGCAATAAAATGAAGGGTTTCAGGGTTTACCAGGCATCATCACTTATGACAGGGCTGGGGCAATTTAGGCCACTTCTCTGCTTCACTTTCCTCACCAGAAGAGTGAGGACTACAATCCTGCCTACTTTCCTTCCTGTGAGGATTAGGTGTGGATTCCTGGTGAATCATCCAGGGCAGTACAAGACTCAGTAATATAATTTGCATGAGCTGCTTTAATGTTGGTGATGCATCAGTGCTGTCCCTGGGGGTAGAGTTAAGGAATCCAACTGTGAGTGTCTTTGTCAGCAGTTGCCATCTCATCTGCAGGTCAACTTTTTAAGGTCTGTATTATTTATGCCCTCATTTATATAGATGAGGAAAGGGAGTGTCAATGGATAGCTTGCCCACAGCCATGCAGCAAGTGGCCCAGCTGACCATGTTGCAAACTTGAGTCTGTAATACTCACACACCCATGCTCTTTCAAATATATTGTGCTAATTTCTGTTTTGTTTTGTTTTTATTATGGTAAAAAATATGTATAAAATTTACCATCTGAATCATTTTTTAAAGTTTATTTATTTTGAGAGAGCGTATGTGCACGTGTGTGTGAGGGAGGGGCAGAGAGAGAGAGAGAGAGAGAGAGAGAGAGAGAGAGACAGAATCCCAAGCAGGCTCTGACGTGGGGCTCAGACTCAAGAATCGTGAGATCATAACTTGAGCCCAAATCAAAAGCCGGATGCTTAACCAACTGAGCCACCCAAGTGCCTGACCCACCATCTGAACCATTTTTAAGAGTGTAGTATAGCTAAGTAGTGCTAAGTATATTTACATTGTTGTGAAGCAGATATCCAGAACTTTTTCATCTTCCAGAACTGAAACTTTGTAACCACAAAACAGTTCCCCATTTTCTGCTCTTCCCAGCCACTGATCATGGTCATTCTTTCTATATCTATGAATTTCGTTACATTAGATACTTCATATAAGTGAAGTCATACAGTATTTTTCCTGTCGTGACTGGCTTATTTCACCTGGCATAGTGTCCAAGTTCATCCATGTAGCACATGCCAGAATTTCCTTCCTTTTTAAGGCTGTATTGTATTCCACTGTGTATATCTACCACATTTTGTTTTATTTGTGCATCAATAGATATTTGGGTTGCTTTTACCTCTTGGCTACTATAAATAGTGCTGTGAATATGTGATATGTGCACATATCTCTTGGAGACCCTGTTTTCACTTCTCTTGGATATTTACCTAGAAGTAGGGTTACTGGATCATATGATCGTTCTATTTTTAATTTTTTGAGGACTTGCCGTACTTTTTTTAATAGCAGTTGCACCATTTTCAATCCAACCAATAACACACAAGGGTTCCAGCTTCTCCATATCCCCACCAACACTTATTATTCTGCTTTCTGATTTAGGGTTTTGTTGGTTTGTTGGTAATAGCTGGCCTAATGACTGTTAGGTGGTATCTCATCGTGGTTTTGATTTGTATTTCCCTGAGATTTAGTTATGTTGAGCGTCTTTTCATTATGCTTGTTGGTTATGATTGGTATATCATCTTTGGAAAAATGTTCCAAGTCCTTTGCCCAAATTTTTAGTCAGGTTATTGAGTTTTTTGTGGTTGAGTTACAGTTTTTTATATATTCTGAATGTTAACCTTTTATTACATACATGATGTGCTAATATTTTATCCCATTCGATAGGTTGATTTTTTTACCCTGTTGATGGTATCCTTTGATGGACAAAAATTTTGAAGTTTAATGAAGCCCCCCACCATTTATCTATTTTTGCTTTTGTTTCCTATGTTTTGGGTATCATATCTGTGGAATCATTGCCCACTCCAAAGTCATGAAGCTTTTTCCTTATGTTTTCTTCTAGGAGTTTTATAGTTTGGGGTCTTAAACATTCAGATCTTAAATCCATTTTGAGTTAATATTTGTTTAGGATATATTTGTTAATATAGTTTAGAATAAGGGTCCAGTGTCATCCTTTTGTATATGGGTATTGAATTTTCTCAGCATCAGTTGTTGAAGAGACTTCTTTCCCACCATGCAGTTATTTAAGGAGAGAGGAGAGAGAGTGATGAGACAAGGAACAGATAATTATTTGGGGAAAAAATAATGCTAAAATGTTTTTTCCTTGTTTAGTGCTACATAGAGAAAGGTATCTATAAGTCTTTGCTTGTGTGATATGTTTACAAGAATTATGGAGAATCTGTTTCCTTGACTTAGAGTTGAATTATTATTTATATTCATGTGGAGAAAAAAAAATCAAGGTATTACAGTAATACAGTATTCTCTTTGGCTCTGAAGAGACCAACTTTGCAGAAATCCAGGGTCTCTGGAATCCAGAAGTTGTTGGCAGGTTGGTGGTGGGGGGAAGGAAACCCTTTTAATGGCAAACTAATGAGGCCCTGAACTCCCAGAAGCAAACAGACACGGAGGAGAAAAAGAGCCAAGGACTCAAAGAGGCTGTATTCTGTGTACTCTGATGGCTTGATCCACAGTGGAGGCAGCAACATCTCAGAGGGAGTGTGACCATCTCCAGAGGCAGAGGAGAACAGGGAAAATTAGCACAGAAGAGCCAGAAAGCAGAGGCATGGGGGTTAGCAGCACTGACATGAGCAGTAGACCTTGAAGAAGGGGTCCTGACTGAAGGTACTCAGCACTGTGGCCTGGTGGTGGAGGGTAAAGGGGGTAGGGGGGCACAGAACCATTTTCCCTTCACCTGAAGTGTTAGCCTTCAACTAGCTTAAAAAAAAAAAATAGACTTTCCAGAAAAACTCAGTCCATAGGAACTCTGAATAACTAACTGGGGAAGGAAGTGTGTGTGTGTGTGTGTGTGTGTGTGTGTGTGTGTGTGTGTGTAGCTTTTTGACTAATGTGGTAACATTTCTCAGAGTTGCTAAAACTTTACAGATATCTAATTCTCTTGTTAAAATCCCTGGGCTTTGAATAGGATTATAGAAATCTTATTTGTATCTTTATTCCTTTCCTTTTTTCAGTAAGTATTAAGTATCTGTGTGTTATTCATTGTGAGGGATACAAATATTATGCATCCTTCCGTCAGGGTTATAATGCAATAGAGAAGACAAATGTTTACAAATAATAGTAATAATGATAATAATACAAAAGGTTGTCTTTTTAGATAACCTTTTGAGGTTATCTAAAGGAAGAGGAAGGTCTTTTTAAGGATGGAGAAACTGAGAGCTGAATATTATGTAGTTTATAGGTCTAGGTCCTTGATCATATTACATCTTATGGAAATGACAAAAGACTTCAAAACCGTAATTCTGTAGACCATATTAGCATGAATAGCAACTGTAGAATGTTTGATTCTACTGCTCTCCTACTATACTAGATCTCTCTTTGAGCTATTTACACACAGTAAAAATACCTCTGAAAATAAATATGGAAATGTATAAATGCTTGTTATCCACATCATTTGACTAAACTGGGACAGTAGATACTCTGACAGAAATGTAATACCTTTCATTGGAATACCATTCTGTGGTATACAAAATAGTCTCACATAATACTACAGGAATAGTGTGAATCTTAAACATTTAATCTTTTCTTTCTTTGAAGATTCTCACTTTTTAGTTTATGAGAATGTAGCACATAATCCTGTATGGTGAGAAAATAGAGATAGAGGCATGGGCTAAAAGACATTATTTAGGAGAGCTATTCATTGTGTGCACAGGGCAACTGAGAGACTTGAACTTTGCTGAGGGCAAGTATCTCATCTGTTCTTCTGGAGTTCAGCTAGATTTGACTGACAGTGTTCCTCCAGGCCAAAAACCACTGATCCTTAAATTTTAAAACAGGTGGTAAAGGGTAAAGTTCTACCAGAAAATCTCAATTTAGTGCATCAGTTGCAAAACTGTAATAAAACATACATACATGTGTGTTTATGTTTGAGTTTATGTTCAAATACCGATTGCATTATGAGTGGCCCATTACAAAGCCACTAGAAAAATTATTCTGAAGAAGGATTTGAGTAACTGTGGCTTTTTTTTCTATCATGGGACTTGTATCTTAACTCTGTGTACCTATATTCTTCATGTCTTAATGTTCTCCTTTGCCTTCCATGAATTTTCCTTTATTGAGGTATAATTGGCATGCAGTAAGCCATTCATATTTGAATTTTACACTGTAAGTTTTGACTCATGACATCATCACCACAGTCAAGAAAATGTCATTGCCACTTGTCTCATGCCCCTTTGTCAGTCTCTTCTCTACCCACTGCACCCTGTGCCTTTCTTGGCCTGAAACCCCACAGAAATTGAAGTTCTGAATGTGTAGTACAAGGTAGCTTTGTTGGTGCTCGACAGCTTCCTGGGCCACATCAAGTGTGGTTGGCCAATGCTTTCCAAATTATAGTGAAGAGTGAAGCTTTTCTTTAAAAAAAAATAATAACTTTCAGTTCATAGCTGTCTGATGCTTATATAAAGGACAGTAAAAATGGGTTACTAGAAAAATGAAATGAAAAAGAAGTCATGAATGTAAGTCTCAATTTTTTTTTCTTTAGACCAGCAGATATAAAATTTCTCTGTCAAATTTTAAGTTTATAAGTTCTTGTTCTTAATTTCTGCACTGATTTCATTGCAGATTGACAGCAAAATCTCATGATTACATAGGCTATGCTGAGTAGGCAACCCTGCTTTTCTCCCTGTGTGTTTCACTGGGTATAAAGATCTCTTGGGCATGCTTTTAGAGTTTCCTACTTGGACTGTTCTGCAACTTCTGGCAGCTACTTTCACTTAAGAAATGATAGAAAACTAACAGTTGTTGGGTACTCTCTAAATGCCAGCCAGTATATAAAACATTCTTCTATGAGGCTAGTTGTGAGCTTGTCATATATGGCCTTAATTATGTTGAGGGACACTTCTGTACTCCCTTTGTTGAGAGGTTTTTGGATTTGTTTTGTTTTTTTATCATGAGTGTATGTTGAATTTTGTCAAATGCTTTTTCTGTATCTATTGAGATAATCATCTGATTTTTATCCTCCATGTTGGTAATGTGGTGTATCACTTAAATTTGTAGATGTTGAACCAACCTTGCATCCCTGGAACAAATCTAACTCTGATCATGCTGTATAATCCTTGTTGAATTCAGCTTGCAAATATTTAATTGAAGACTTTTTCATCTGTGCTTGTCAAGGATGTTGTGAGTAGCTTTCTTTGCTTATAGTGTCCTTGTTTGATTTTGGTGTCAGTGTGATGCTGGCCTCTTAAATTTTGGATGTGTTCCTTCCTCTTCTTTTTTTTTTTTGGAAGAGCTTGAGAAGGGTTGATATTAATTAAATGTTTGGTGGAATTCACCAGTGAAGCCATATGCCCTAGACTTTTGTTTGGTTGGAGGTTTTTGATTACTGACTCATTCTCCATACTAGTAGTTGTACTCACACTAGTACAATCTTTCAGAGTGTCTATTTTTTCATGATTCAGTCTTGGCAAAGCATTTGTATTTTTTCTTTCTGAGTAATCCTCAGAACAACTCTAAAGTATGGGTGTATTAGCCCCAGTGGGGGGTTGAATTAACTCACTTATATGTATGCATTTAGTTAAATGTTTCTGAATCCTTGCTATGGGCAGGCTTGTCCTAGGCTCTGGGGAGGCAACAGGAAGCAGAGCAGACAAAACCCCCTGTTCTTGAGGGACCTACATCTTTCCTGGGGGGAGACAACATAAACAAGTAAATGAAACACATTAGATGGTGATCGATAAGGTAGAGAGAAATAAACTAGAGAAAGGTATAGGGGACAGGAGGTGGGGATTGCACCTTTAAATAGGGTGGTTAGAGAAGTCTTCACTGCCATGACATTTGGGCAGAGATCTGAAGGGGCTGAAGCAGGGAGAAGCACTCAGAGCTAATAGCAATGGTAAAGGTCCTGGAGTTTTTTGAGATGGTCACTGATATGAAAGACCTTTCTCCCACCTAGTAAATGGCTCATCTGGGTTTGAATTCAAATTTGGCCTTTTCTGTTATGCTTTCCAGTTTTTATTCACTATCCATGCTCCTGATTTAAAGATGCCTAAATCCAAATAAAGTGGAAATCCATTTGGGAGTGGGAATGTAATTTATGTGTGTTAGGGAGTTAGATGGAAAACCTACTCTCTGTGTGATCTTGCTTTTGATTATGTCTGGATATTTTCCAAGACTTTGAGTATCTTACTCCTAAGGGTACAAAATTGATGAGTTTTGTAGTTGAGTTTCCATTTTTAAGTGGATGAAATTTCTCTAGAGGACATAGAAAGCCAGACAAAATCAGGGAAAGAATTTTCAAAGAACAGATGATTAAAGCTTCAGAAAGAAGGCATTGCTTTTGTTTAAGCACTTTGAAGTTAAGGATTGTGTAAGTCCTTCCCTACCATTAGTGACCTGGTGCTTAACAGACAGCTCTCCTCGGCATTGACTGGAGCCTTTGCTGGGACTCTCTTCTCATCTGGCTGCTCTCCCTGCCCAAGACTTCCCTTCTGCACATGCCGACAGCTCTGACCCAGACCCTTTACCTGTGGTTCCAAAAGAGGACTTCAGCTACCTCCATTTTGATCTCAGTCAATTACTTTCTAATTGATTAGGTTCTTCTTGCCAGCTTATCTCAAAACTCAGGCAAAAGATCCTGTGGGCTAAGCATCCTATGATGGGAATGGAAACTACCTCCTCAAACAATACAGACTGCCCTGAGTCAGCAAGACCCCTTGCGACTGACCCCATGATGGATGGACCTGTTGACCTTTACTGCCCACCACCCTTCATCCCACATTTTCCTTATATAAACCTAGATGTATTTTCAGCACCTTGGAGATGGTTAAGACATTAGTCTGCTGTCTTCCTGGTGTTGGCCTCACTGAAGTAAATTCCTTTCTTGTTTCACTGCCATTCCTCTCTCTGCCTTTGGATTTTGTCAGTGGTGAGTGGTTGAACCTTGTCTGTTTAGGACCCCTCGCACCAGGTACTCTTGCCCCTCTGCATCCTGATTACAGTCCTGGCTGTTGAACCTTAGATTCTTTGCCCTGTCACCTCCTCCAGCAGCCCCAGATTGGGTTGGGGAGGAGGAGGAGCGGTATGTTGTCATTCATGATTGTTAGGGTGCACTGTTCTCAACTGAGCTTGAGGGCTGAAATTGGCAGAGCAGGTATTCATATGTCTATTTAACAGATGAGAAATGTGAAGCTTAGAGACATTAAATAATTTGTTCAAGCTAATCATCCCCCAGTTAAACCATTATAGATATTTGAACCAAAGTCATTGGTTTCCATATTCCCTGATTGCTGCTACGTGGTTTCTTTTTTTCAGCCTGATTTTGGATAAACAAGCTTTTGTGGATTGGTCATGATTTTGTTGTATGGAATTTATTATATGGCTCCTATGGAAATTGTAGAATTTTAAATAATACAGAATTGGCTTCATGTTTTTGATGATTGGGGGACTAATTGATGTCATTTTTTTTTTAAGATTTTATTTTTGGGGAGCTTGGGTGGCTCAGTCGGTAAATCATCTGGCTCTTAATTTTGGCTCAGGTCACAGTCTGTGAGATCAAGCCTCGCATTGGGCTCTGCACTGACAGCCTGGAGACTGCTTGGGATGCTTTCCCTCTGTCTCTCTGCCCCTGCTGCTTCTCTTTCTCTCTCTCAGAATAAACTTAAAAAAAAAAAAAAAAAACTTAAAGATTTTATTTTTAAATAATCTCTACACCCAGTGTGGCGCTCAAATTTACAACTCTGAGATCAGGAGTCCAATGCTCTATTCACTGAGACAGCCAGGAGCTCCTGATGTCATTTGATTTTTACAGTGTCTTGCTAATTTTCTTTAAATGGGAAGGTAGATTTCCCATATACCCCCTGCCTCCACACACGTGTAGCCTCCCATACTATCAACATCCCTCACCAAAGTGTTATATTTCAGTTGATGAACCTACATTAATACATTATTCACCCATAGTCCATACTTTACATTGGAGTTCACTCTTTGTTGTATTTTCTATGGGTTGCATAAATGTATAATGACATGTATCTATCATTGTGATATCATACAGATTATCTTAACTGCACTAAAAATCCTCTGTGCTCTACCTGTTCTTCCCCCTCCCCACCACTTCCCATGTCTTACTGATTTGTTTGTTTGTTTGTTTTAAACGTTTTTAATGTTTATTTATTTTTGAAGGAGAGAGAGACAGAGCTGAGCAGGGGAGGGGCAGAAAGAGGGAGACACAGAATCTGAAGTAGGCTCCAGGCTCCTAGAGCTGTCAGCACAGAGCCTGACGCAGGCTTGAACCCACGAACTGTGTGAGATCATAACCTGAGCAGAAGTCAGACGCTTAACTGACTGAGCCATCCAGGTACTCTCTTACTTCTTTTTTTATTTTTATTTATTTATTTATTTTGAGAGACAGCGCAAGCAAAGGAACATGAGCAGGGGAGGGGCAGAGAGAGAAGGAGAGGAAGAATCCCAAGCAGGCTATGCACGGTCAGCGCAAAGCCTAATGCAGACTCATTCCCATGAACTATGAGATCATATCATGACCTCAGCTGAAAGCAAGAGTTGGATACTTAACCAACTGAGCCTCCCAGGCACCCTTCTCTTACTTCTTATACCTACATCTGACTACGTTTTGTTGTGGTCAGGCTGCCAGGCTGAGTGCATCTGGACTGAACACTGACTTTCAGAGGGGCAACTTTAATTACAGCTCTCCTTTTCTCCATCTTCCTTTAGGCACTGTTTATTTCTTTTCTTTAAAGAATGTCATGGTTTGATTCATAATGACTATTCCGGAAGTCAGTCTTGAGTCATCGGAGTTATTTAGTCTGTCATCTTGAGTGCATGTGTGTGTCAGTGTGGTGGTATTCATTTTGGATATTTGGAGAACATAAGATATAGTAATCTTGATTCCACAACTAAAATCAACTCAAAAGAGGTTGCCAACAGGACAAAAAACAGCAAGATAATGCTAATAGGCATATGTGCTGTACACCTGCATCAGGAACCAAAAGCAGCTGAGGCCAGGATTCGAAGTTTTTCTACACTTAATGGTAGATGAGACATAACATGAGCAGAGGGCTTGGGAATGGGGGAGAGGCCTGGTCTTGATGTTAATGTTAGAGTTACAGCAGCAACAGGGGCTTATTATCAATCATTCGTTTTCCCTAATCATTTTAGCTCTGTTCTTTTTATAAGGTTTTAGGATTCATGTACATGAATGAGAGCTACTAGTTAACCAGGTTTTATTCATCCTGTGAGGGGGTTGGATTAGAACTTTTGATAATGAGTCAGTACCATTACCATTCAGTTTAAGGTTAAGGAACAAAGCTCCTGGTCTCAGATTACAATCTAGTAGGGATAGGCACAATAAGCCCTTTCTTCCCTTTCCCCTCTCCCTCCTTTTCTTTCTTTTCCTTTCCTTTCTCTATTTATTTATATTGAGGTGTAATTGACATATAGCATTATATTAGTTTCAAATGTATAACGTAATGATTAAGTATTTGCATATAGTGCACAATGATCACCACAGTAAGTCTAGTTAACATCTGTCCCATTTATCTTGATATGTGAGAGCATATGATAAATATCCTAAAGAGACAGGGACAGAGCGATCAGTACTCACACCCTTAAGTAGGAAGAAAAGTACTCTCTAACAAGGGTTTATGACCACCCCAAACAAGGGTACTCATTTCTGTTACTGCTTCACACTTTCTGACACTGTGGTTTGATCTTGACTCATATGTCCAAGTTCCTTGAACACGGGTTAAACCTCTCAGAATACCATATGATCTCATAACTGTCAGTGCACTGAGCATATTGTCTAATCAGTGACCATTACTTGTCTCCCATAATGAACCTAATCTCATTAAAACCAGCGAAACTGTGGCTTCTTCTTGTTCCCTGAGGCACAAGTGCCTGACATGTACTAGCAGGTGGTGCTTCTTTGTTATCCCCATCCCTGGGAATGTCCTCTCCCTCCTTTTCTGCTTTGTGAGCACAGCCAGTTGAGACTCAACATTAGTCCCTTACCCCCTAAAGCCATCCCTGCAGCTTCTCTGTGCCCTGGCTCCTTGCAAACACTGCCTCGACTATTTCTCAGAATACTGTGATGTGTTTTGTATGTATCTCACAGTCTAGGGAGGTACTCAGGGGAAGGGGCTGTGCCTTGTTCAGCCTTCTGTGCCTTGTGCCCATACAGTTAGTTACACGGTAGTCATTGGGTACATATTTGCTAAAATGAAAATGAAGGGAAGTTTCTGGTTTACAGGTTATTTGTTTGCCACTCACCCCTCTGTTTTAGTGGTACAAACTGGGTAATGATAAGTTAACATTTGCATTGGCACAGAAGTTAATTTTTACTGTTTTACATTCTTAACAAATGCAATTTCTCTGAATTATGATACTTCACTTTTTAAGTAAGGGTGCTTCATATATTTTTAAACTACTGTTTAGCATTTCTGGGAACTTACAATGCAGGAGTTAAAAAATGAAAAGCTGTTTTTTCTGGGAAATGAAATCGTATCCATCTATTCTTCCTTCTTACCAAATCACTGTTGAATGCACTTATGAGCTTGTACATGTTTTGACACTGTGGGGAAGTATATCATAAATTGCCAGTTAGTCACCAATAATTTCTAATTGTGACTCAGTTTTTAACAAAGTACATTCTTTGCACTTAGGTATGTAAACACTTGTTTCGTGTGTATCTGACCCATATACCCCATCCTATTTTGTTTTATACTCTCTAAATAGAAACATTTTTATTTTGAAATAGTTTTGCAGTGTTAAAGCTAACACTATAACTTGGTAGTATGATAAGATCCTGGCCACATGGATATGAAATGTCTTTGCTTTCCTGCACCCCCATTAGCCAGAAGGCTTAATGCTCTGGCTGAACTCTAAAAAGCATCTCTGCTGTCATAAGTATGATGAATGTTTGTGTTACTTCATAAAATGTAAATGAGTTTTTAATCTATTTCTCAAGAAACATGATGATGTAGGGGTATCCTTTCTTCCTCAAGAATAAATCAAATCTTAAATTTCATGTTAGTATCTGGATTCATTATCCCATTTCACCTTTTTTGGTATGCATTCGTGGGATTTTGCAGGCATTTTTGTGTCGAAGTGTTGTATATTTATGGTTCTGATTTTTATCATTTCAGCTAACACTCTGAGATGATAGAGAATTTTGTAACAAAAGCACCTTGTTTGACTTTTTTTTATTTTTATTTAATTTATTTTTTTTTCCAGTATATGAAATTTATTGTCAAATTGGTTTCCATACAACACCCAGTGCTCATCCCAAAAGGTGTCCTCCTCATTACTCATCACCCACCCTCTCCTCCCTCCCACCCCCCATCAACCCTCAGTTTGTTCTCAGTTTTTAAGAGTCTCTTATGCTTTGGCTTTCTCCCACTCTAACCTCTTTTTTTTTTTTTTTTTTCCTTCCCCTCCCCCATGGGTTTCTGTTAAGTTTCTCAGGATCCACATAAGAGTGAAAACATATGGTATCTGTCTTTCTCTGTATGGCTTATTTCACTTAGCATAACACTCTCCAGTTCCATCCACGTTGCTACAAAGGGCCATATTTCATTCTTTCTCATTGCCACGTAGACTTTTTTTTTTTTTTAAGCCCAATGTGGGGCTTGAACTCATGACCCTGAGATCAAGACCTGAACTGAGATCAAAAGTCAGACGCTTAACTGACTGAGCCACTCAGGTACCCCGCCTTGTTTGACTTTTTACATTTATGATTTCATTTAATCTTTGTGTAGCCAAGTTATTATCCCATTTTGTAGTTGCTAAAGCTGAATACACTGAACCAAGATGTTACATCTAGTAAGTGGTACAATTAAGACTGTAAACCAGGGACTTTTTACCTGTAGTCAGGGCACCTTCCACCATTGTATGGTGTTTCCATGCATATTGAACTTATTACTAGCCTAAAGCTGTGGTTTTCAGCTATGTTAAATACATTTACATTTTTTATTCATGTTTAATATACATACAAAAGAGTGCACAAATCTTTTTTTATTTATTTTTTTAATGTTTTACTTATTCTTGAGAGAGAGAGAGACAGAGCATGAGTGAGGGAGGGACAATGAGAGAGAGGGGCACAGAACCCAAAGCAGACTCCAGGCTCTGAGCTGTCAACACAGAGCCCGATGTGGGGCTTAAACTCATGAGCCATGAGATCATGACCTGAACCTAAGTCAGATGTTCAACCAACTGAGCCACCCAGGCACCCCAAGAGTACACAAATCTTAAGTACACAGGTTGATGAATTTTCACAAAGTGAACACATAAATTGAACTGTTTTGAATATGAATTAATATTAAAGTGAATTTAACATTGAGTATGTAAGACCTCTTGATTCTAAATAAATATATTTATTTTCAAACTTCTATTACACTTTCCCCAGTACTAATTTGATTGTTTAAGTGGACTTCTAATTTCCTAGTTTGTTCATTTGTTTGAGAAGCATTTACTGAGAGTCTTCTCTCTGGCAGGCATGTGCATAGGTGTGGGGAGATTCACCACTTGTAATAAACTTCCTTTTGGACTCTAATAAGGAATCAGGCAACAGATTGTGTGGTGTTAAACTCCATTTCAGGAGTACTGAGTGCCAGGCCTTATGGGAGCATGAGTGTCTAGTCTGAGAAACTTAGGGAAAATATCACAGAGCAAATGACATCTAAGTCCTGCCAGATGAATGAGAATCATCCAGAGATGCCATTGTAGACAGGAAGAGCAGAGGGAGGAGCAGGTAGGATACTGAGATGTAGCACGTAGGTCCCCATAACTGGCTTAGAGCATGTGAAGTGTGTAGTGTACCTGGGGAATGCAGAGTGGGAGCAGGGACATCTAGATGAGGAAGGATCTTTTGTCAGCCTGAGACTACTTTTATTGTTACTTAAGTTTCCTTGGCTACAAATAACAAGAATTGACTCTGGCAAACAGGCTAAAAAGGAATTTATTGGAAAGATAGCAGGGTGGCTCAGAGAACGAAAGGGCCAAACATCCAGGTCTCTGAGAGAATAAACAACTAGAGCAACTCTGAGCATCTCAGCAGAACAACCTGTGCAATTTCTCTGTAGGATAATATCATTAGTTGACTTGTTCTACTTCCTAAGGATTATTCTCTATTCAGATTTCTAATTTTCAAAACATAGAATCTGATTAACTTAGTTCAGGTCCAGTGCCTAAACCAGGACCAGTCACTGTGGCCAGGGTTAAGAACAAACACTGTCTAATCAGTTGCCTGTTACGTGGTCAGGAGAGCTAGCTCTGAAACAGAGAGTGGAGGGAGGTGGGTGTGCTGCCTCAAAAGCTACGTTGCAACAGTGTGGAAAGGGGGTGGGTTGGAGACAGTGATCATCAAGAAGTACAAGTCCAGAGACCAGTTAGAAGGCTGTTATGTTAATCCAAGTGAGAAGTGATGGCGCCAGAAGTAGGTACTGTCCACAGGGATAGAAAGAGGTGAATAGACTCAGGTATTTAAAGGCAGAAAAGAAAAGACTTTGCATTTGGACATTGTGAAGTGTGTGGACATTTGAGGAGTTGAGGATGACTCCAGTGTTTCTGGCCTTGGCCACTGAGTGAATGGGGGGACCTTGTGTGGAGAAGAGCTACTTTCAGGTGGGGAACAGGGCTTTCATTCAGTTTTGAAGTGTTGAGTTGACATACCTAAGCAGACCATGTTTAACTTGAGAATACTTGGTGCCTTCTGGGATTCCAACTTTGCCATCAGGGCCTCCTCTCTCTGACATAGAGGCACTTGCCAGCATTGTCCCTTTTTTGTCATGTCCTTGGGCAACTAGAGTCTTCCTACAATATTGCCATGGAAATTGACAAGCTTCATTCCCCTGCTGTGCCTCCTGTACTTTGGACAGTTTCAGGTCTGAGTGGATATTGGGGATTATACATTGCTCATACTCAAAAAGTCTCCCAGAGCTAGGAACATTCAGGACCAAGTGCTGTCCTTTAGGATCTTTCTTAGATATCATTGTGATTAGAAAAGTCTTGTTCTTTTATGACATTCTTTTCCTGACGTGATTTTATCTGAGTTTGAAAATACTTGAAAATTGAGGAGTTACTTGATTAAAGAGTTTAAATTATAGTTGGAAGTTTTTTAGGTAGTGTTTTAATTTTAGTAGTATTCAATGTCATAGGTTAAGTCACACCCTGACAAGTAGTTCCTTAAGATACTTTAATCAATGCTTTGCCATTAGGTAGCTTAATGGCCTCTGAAATCCTCTGGGTCAGTAATTCTCAGTGGGGCTAGAACTGTTTCCTACAGAGCAACTGGGAACTTGTGGGGTAACAAAAAATACTCCACAATGGTTTGGGGCAAGGGGCACATAGGCATTGAGTTGGCTAGGGTCAGGGATGCTGGATGCCATGGACTTTGCATCCATAGGACTTTGATGCAGGTAAAAAAGAAAAAAAAATTATAATTATTTGAGCATAGCACCTAATTCTATTTTAGATATAATCATGGCCTACTTTTACATGATTTCAGTAGACACCAAGTTTTTCAGGAATGCTATGAAATTTGTAAATTGAGTGAAAAATGAAGTTTGCTTAAGATTTTACTGTAAGTTTGGGGCGCCTGGGTGGCGCAGTCGGTTAAGCATCCGACTTCAGCCAGGTCACGATCTCGCGGTCCGTGAGTTCGAGCCCCGCATCAGGCTCTGGGCTGATGGCTCGGAGCCTGGAGCCTGTTTCCGATTCTGTGTCTCCCTCTCTCTCTGCCCCTCCCCCGTTCATGCTCTGTCTCTCTCTGTCCCCAAAATAAATAAAAAACGTTGAAAAAAAATTAAAAAAAAAAAAAGATTTTACTGTAAGTTCTACTCTCATAGGTGGTATTAATTTCTTTTTTTATCCTGTTTATAACTTCAAAGACTTTAAGATAATGATGAAAATATATTGAAAATATTAAGATAATTTTGTTTTGTTTTTTGTTTTTAATGAGAGATGGTTGGAAAACTAATGTTTTCTCAAGTGAAGTAGGGCAGACACCCCAGGGAAAGCATATGTCTGGGGATGAACATGATGAACTTGCTGGGTTATAGATGTGTTTCATAAATAAGAACCTATGAAGCTTATAGAAAGGTGGAAACATTCAGTAGCACTTGCTAGACTGGGTAAATCAAATTGGGTGAAATTACCCCAGATATTTTAAAAGTCCAGACAGGAAAAGATATGCAAAGGCATTGAATAAGTTACAAAATAGATATGTGTCCATTTAGAGAGTATTCTATGGAAAACATGTATCTGGATTTCCTTTTATCTGTGTGAGAGTTATAAAGGAAAAAGGAAGTGTGGCAGTGGATGAGTGAAAAAGGCTGGTTCTTTTAACCAGGCAGGGCACCCAAATGGTAGCTGGTAACGACATGGAACCATAGCTCCATCTGCTGGAGAGAAGCAGACCCTCTCTTGCACTGTATACAAGTAAAGTGACCCTCTCTGTATATATGTTAGTGAGCCACCCAGTATTTATTAAATACTCCTGTCTGAGAGGCAACCCCTTGCCAGGCTCTAGGGTAGCAGTAATAAAAACTTAGATACATTCCCTGCTTTCACCTCACCATGCTTAGCTGTGATAGGCTTTCTGATTTTAAGAAAAGACTTCATTTTTGCATTCTGAGTTTCTCTCTTAGATTTCTCCATGGATGACTTTTAAGAAACCACGTAACCTCTTTCTGAGCATCATTTTCCTTATCTGTAAGATGAGAACGACTGTCTCTCCTACAGGCTCAGTTTAAACTTTATTGAATGCCTAGTGTGTATGGCAGCTATAGGCAGGAAGGGCATAAGATAAGCAGAAGCCTTCTTCTTGCCCTCACTCTGGTTAGAAAAAGAAGCTCTTATGAGATAAGTGAGAGGGCCTCATGAGAGCCCTGAGGAGGAGTGCCTGATGCAGACAGGAGAATGGGACTGGAGAGGAGTTGAGGCAGGGTTTTTTGAAGACCTTATGCTTCACTTCAGTTGTACAAGGATGTTAAAATTAGCAAGAGGAAGATGAAAAGCTCTTCCAGGCTGAGGGCTGGCATAAGCAGCAACATTGAGATGGGGGCCTACATGGCATATGTCATGGCTGGGTTGCATGAAGTGAGTGGCAGGGAGTGTCCAGAGATGAGGATTGGAGGAGGTTGGTGGGCCAGGGCATATTGGGTTTGTATTCTTCTTTAAGGGGCTTAACTTTGTGCTCAGTGCACCAGAGAGCCATTGCAGACTTGAAGCAAGTTCTGGAGAGACACCTGGCTCCTTAGATCACTTGTTGGCTGAGTCTCCTGGATTTGGTTAAAGGCAGAGAGTTAGGAGGCTGCAGCTGTAGACCAAGTGTGTAATCATGAGGGCTAGAATGGTAACAGGGCTAAAAATGAGAGTGAAGTAGCACAGAGGGACTAATTTAAAAATGAGTTAGGAGTTAAAATTAGCAGAAGTGGTTGGTTTGAAGGTAAGAAATCAGGGGTGACTGGGAGATTCCTAACTTGGGTGACTGGTTGGATAATGTTGCTGTACCTAAGAGAGTACATATAAAAGGAAGAGCTGGCTATGGGCATGGCAGGAGGGGGTGAGTGGTTTATTTAGTCATCTTGAGTTAGGGTGTCTCCATGAAAGCAGCCAGAAGACAATTTGATGCATGACTGCAGGTTCAAGAGAAAGGTCTGGCCGGTGTTGCTAACATGGGGGGAGTAGTGGAGCCATGAGAGATGGTGAGTCGTCAGGGAGAATGTTCATAGTGTTCACAAGCAGGGATCCAGGGTACAAATTAGGGAAGTTGCTACACCTAAAAGGCAGGCAAAGGAAGGGGATCCTACAGAGGAGACCGTGATGGGATGATTGGAAGGACAGGATAATGGCCTGGAGACCAAGGGTTTTGAGTTGAAAATGTCCAGGAGAGCACTGTTTATAAATGTCTAACGTAAGATAAGGATTGAAAAATGTGTTCTGGATTTGCTCTTGCCTAGAAGAATTTATCCAAAGAGAGGAGGAGGGGATGAGATAAAAGCGAGAAGGACTCAAGATAGACTTCTCCTAGTCACCTCCCTAGGCATGTGTGCCCCCTTTGTTCATCACAACACCCTGTTTCCTTCACAGTGCGTGATGATCAGTAAAGAATTGGGACACAAAGAAATGGCAGATGTTTGCCTCTCTGGATTTTAATTGCAATAACATAAGTTACTTTCTTGAAGAGAATTCCATATGCTGGGAATTTAGCTCACAAGACTTCCATTCTTTTACTTCTCCCAGGAGAGATTGTGGCTGCTTTCCAGGGTTTATATCTCCGGTGTAGTACTATCCCTCATGGGAATGGGGGTGGGAGGCCTCTTCTTACCCACAGACAGCCTTGTACTTCCAGTTTCCTTCTATATCCCACTCACACCCCTCAAAACAAAGTAAGTAAATCAAGGCCAGAAAAGTCCTCTGGCTGGAATTGTACATACGTTTAGTCTTGTATTTCAAGTCCAAACCCAACTCTGGTGGTCAGGCTTTAGAGTGAGCCATGGAGATGGAGCCTGTGTGGTGCCCCCAGGGGTGCTGGGCCAGAGCCCTGAAGTTTAGAGCTCACTGCCTACAGCTTGTCTTAGGTGAGCTCTTTCACCTCTCCAGACATCAGACTGCTTCCCTATAGAGTAGATGGAGTTCCAGGGTGCCTGTCACACTGCCCTTCTACTGACAGTCACCATCTCTCAATGCTGCCAATACCCAGTCTCCATTGTTGGCATAACAAGCAAAGGTGAGGAATTGTTCTCTTGTTTTTAAAGATTAACCTCAGGTCCCATAACCAAGAAATGCTGTTATCATTCTTAAAATGACTGCTTTATAATAAATTTTTTAAGGGACTTTCTTGTAATATTCTCAATGAATCAGGGCAAGGAAGTCTTCATTCATGGAGGCGGAAGCCTGTATTAAATGCTCCTGAGTTCCTCCATCTCTACCAAAGATCCCTTGATTAGTCTTCAATGGAAACTTGGCACCCAGGAGTCCTGCGAGGTGACTCAGTTGGATGTATGAGGCCTCATTAGCATTGGCCCTGCTCCTTCTCTGCACTGTGTGTGTCAAGGATATCTGGGACAGAAGGCTATTTCCCCTACTTAGCCTGCCAGAGTTTGGCCTGCCTGCCTTTAAACTGGGCTGAGCTACCAGGAGGATAAAATAGACTAGCTGTTCAACACTGACGTGGTAAAGCATTCAGAGGAGACTTAAAAGAAGCTCTATTATTTCAAACATGTAGATACTATCAAGATCCAAAAGGGTGGAGAATATCTTTTTATGAAAGCTTCACCTCTTTCTATACTAATTATTGTTTGTTTTTCTAAATATTTTCTGCACAGCTTTCAATAAATTTGTGGATGAATTTCTTAACTTAGGTACATAAAACAACAGGATATGAGTTATGACATTTAGGGGTGTTGCCTTATTGCTTCAGAACTTTGGGGTTATCGTGTAACATACCATGTCACATGACTTGACTGAATGCAGGAAAAAAAGCCCTCAATTTGGTTTCATTGCCTTAAATATAGCTCAAGGCAACAGACACAAAATTAAGATGAGGAAGTACTATACAGTATAGGAAACAGGAGCTTTTAAAGATAATCCACTGTAATCTGGAACTGGTTGCCCAGGCCCTGATAATGAGAGAAAATAAGAGCAAAAGTACCAGAAAGGAGATTCTTTATTCTTGAGGTGAGAACAAGAGAGTGTAGAGGCACATCAGGTAAAGTGCTCGGAATATCAACTTGCTTTTGCAGAGGTGGGGCTGTGTGTGCAAAGTGATTAAGACAGAGGAGTGGAAGTCTGAGAGAAGACATCCATCGAAAAGACATTTGTCTAAACTTGCATATCCAGTAACAGGAACAGTCTTGGGTAAGTTGTAGTAGCTTTTAGCCATGCTAATTAAATTTGTCTTTTCTCTGCTGCAAAGTGTAATGGTTGTGGTTCTAACTTCCTGTGGGTGCATATTTAATTACTGAGTATATGTAAAAGTAACTTTATATTTTGTTGGTTTTAAAGTGGATGAGGAAGGGAGGCTATACCCTTATATTTGTAGAGAAAACATTAACAGTCTTGATAACGTTTTGTGCCATATGGTCCTGCAGAAGCATAGAGTGCTTTTTGTCATTTTATTACATTAAATATTTTTAACCCTCATTCTGTGTAGGGTCTTAAAATAAAATAATCATATACTGTTTAGCACTACGGTTAGTGAGTATCTGTCTTGCCATGGTATGGAAAAAGCAACTATAACTACTTGAGTTATTTATTCGTTAACCTATATAAGTCTGTAAAAACCAGCAGGCCATTTTTAAAGTGACCTTAATGCACTAAATCTACATTTGTAAAACATTTATTGAGAGGTGATTATTCACCCCAGAAGGATCTTGTGCCTTACACATGATCTGCCTTACACAGTGTACTTCCTTAGAGATTTAAATGTAGTTATGAAAACATTTATTTTGCAGTCAGTCTCCAGGAACATGATAACATTGAGAGGAACATAGCTGTGATATAGAATAGGGTGATGTGTAAGGGACTTTCTTATTTTGTATGTTACATATTTATAGATATGTTTTTTATAAACACATTGTCATGAAATAAGCAATAGTTATAGTATTAAGAGAACAGATTTATTTTTTTCAGGGACAAGAAATAAAAAGTTCTAAAGGATGATCGCTTTGCTTTGGGTCTTGCAAGTTAATAGAAATTAACTTCAAATTAACTGCCTTGCAACAACAAGGCAGTGTACATGGCTCATAGAATAAAAAATGAAAAAGATACTTTGGATAAACATACATAAAGGTGGTGTAAAAAAATTGCCCACAAATAACCAAGCATAATCAGACCAACATGAGTATACTGTCAAGTTTGGAGGCATAACCAAAAGTAGGAGTGACCTGTAATTCTCAGGGACCAGCACCATTTAGTTGATTCTTAAGTTGGGCTTTGAAGAATGAGTAAATTTCAGCATTTAAACAATGATGGGGAAGGGTATTCTTCTAGCGAGTTGGTGACATCTTCAGCAAAGGTCAGTTTTACTTCCTTGTTCAGAATCCTCCCATTGCCTTTTCACCTCGCCTGAATGGAACCTGGAATCCTTATTCTGGTCTGCAAGGGCATACTTGATATGCACCCTGCCCTTGGTTTCCTCTTTCTTTCAGATGCCATATCTCAACTGCCCCTTTCCACCAGACTCTAAGATTGATGAAGCAGGGGCTTTGTCTTCCATGTTCCCTCCTGTATCTCCAGTGCCTAGCTCTAAGTGCTCAATAAATGAGTATACAATGAATGAAAAGAATTCAAAAGACATGTGCTAGGATGTAAGATGTGTTTGCAGGATAAGAGTGATAGGGAGTGCGCATAGATTACTGGTCTTGAATACGATATAAAGTTTTGGGTGATTTTAAGGGACTGGATATGGTAACATTGCAGTGTGAAGGATGGACCTGGAGAACTCCCGTTGCCTGACTACCATTGCGGAGATTTGCTTCTCTCTCTTTTGCTTTTTTTTTTCTTAAATCTGCTCCCCTTCTTTTATGTTTTCTTTCTCTCACTAATTCTTTCCCTTACCCCCTGTGATTCTGTTACCATCTTCTATCTTTTCTAAAGGGAGGAAGTCTGTCAGGAGCTGGTCCTTCTTCTCTATCCCCCAGCCCCACCAGGACCTAGAGTTGTTGTCCTCCTGTGGAAGGGGTCCTAGCGGTAGAATGAGATTCAGAGGCTAGATTGCATTGATGCATAATAAACTTCTTTAAGCCAGACTGTCAAAAGGATTGGCATTTGTAATAAATAATAGCAGGTATTTGGGAAAAGTCAGGTGGAAAATAAGAAAATAGCATCATCCAAGAGGGGAATTCAGTCTTCAGGGTTGTCAGCTCAGCACACTGTTAGCAACAGCTTGGAGGAAATCATAAAAAAATTTTCACAGATCAGCCAGAAATAAACTCCAGACTGCCAAATCAGGTGTGATTTCTTAGAGAAGTTGCTTTTCATTCCCTATGATCCTGTTTGGTCTGGTCAGTAATCAAAAGTCAATATTCAGTTTGATTTTACTTCTTTCTAAGACCATTATAAAAGTCTTCATTCATTGTGTATCTGATGAGACACAGGGAAATAAAGGATGTATCCATGCATCTTAGGAGAATGGAGTGCACACACATGAAGTAGCTAAAATTATAACAAAGCTACATTTAAATTTAGGCAGTAGCAGGATACCTGGGTGGCTCAGTCGGTTAGGCATCTGACTTCGGCTCAAGTCATGGTCTCACACTTCATGGGTTCAAGCCCCATGTCAGGCTCTGTGCTGATAGCTCAGAGCCTGGAGCCTGCTTCAGATTCTGTGTCTCCCTCCCTCTCTGCCCCTCCCCCGCTCATTTTCTCTCTCCCTCTATCTCTCTCTCTCTCTCAAAAATAAATAAAAGATAAAGAATATTTTAAAAACAAATAAATTTAGGCAGTAGCAATGAGCTATTGATAACGATCCTAAGGAGAAAGTGAGCAGCAGCCAGAATTTTGACATAAATTTTAACGATTTGTTAATGTGTGGACCAGTGGAGAGGTGAAGGGAAGAATATGGCAGATAAACAAATGATGGAAATAGATAATACAACTGTGGGGAAGGGGACAGATTTTGCTAGAAAGCGCCCCACATCCCTGACTGGTAAGGGTGATTCTGTGGAAGTAATTAGAATGGAAAGGAAGGAAAAAAGAGTCTTGTATTCCAGACTTTCTATGACTAACCCCAAAATGACTAAATCAGCAGCCGAACATACCCACAGGGTTTCTGAGACTCCAAGAAAGGGAAGTAACAGTTACTGAGAACGCACTTTGTGTTGGTAAGTGCTTAAATGTTTTCTTTCTATTGAAGTCCTTGAAACATTGAGAGGGTTTTATTATGACCACATTTATAAATGGAGACCTAATCTGTAGGTGAAGAAATCTGCCCTGGCTAATAAGAGATAGAGCCAGGATTCTAGTTCGGGCTGCCACTTCCCCTTATTTTCTGGGATACATTTCTTTATTCAGTAAACCTAGATTGGTGCTATCCAATAAACACATGAGCCACATCATATGTGTAGTTTAAACTTTTCTACTAGCCAGTGCAAAATGAAACAGGTGAAATTTATTTTCATAATATATTTTCTTTAACTCCATATGCCAAGCTATTGTCCAAACTATATACATATCATGTAACATATTAAAAACTATTGAGATATTTTACATTTTTGTGAGCTAAATCTTTGACATCCCAAGTCTGTTTTACGCTTAAAGCACATCTTGATGTGAACTTAGCCACATTTCAAGTTGCTGCATGTGGCTACCAAATGAGCAGAAGTCCAAGAAAAAGGATTGAGGCTCATCCTGAAAAATCAAAGGTAGAAGCTCTGCCTTGAAGTCATAGGGAGGAATTAAGATGGGACAGGAGAGCAGCTTCCCCTAAGATGGAAAAACTGTGGAAGAAAGGTACCGTACATGGAAGGCAGGACTGCTTATTAAAGGAAAGTAAAGACACAGAGCACAAAGCACAGAGTTTTGGAGTCACTGTGTTGTGCACCGGAAACTAATGTAAACACTGTGTCTCAACTATACTTCAATAAAAAATTAAATTACTAAATTAAGAAAGTAAAAAAAATGTTTTTAATTAAGAAAATAAAGACATGGGGTGCTTGCCTGGCTCAGGCGATGGAGCATGTGACTCTTAATCTTGGGGTTGTAAATTCAGGCCCCATGTTGGGTGTAGATATTACATAAAAATAAAATCTTAAAAAATGTAAAAAAGAAAGTAAAGACATTACCATGTCATTTAAGACATATTACGGACTGAAGGGCCATTTATGGAGCAGTAAAGTCATACCAATCTTTATCACTACCTCCAGTAACGACCACAGGAAAACTGTGGCATTGAGTGCTAGATGCTGAACCATATTTAGCCAGGGGGATAACATGTTTTGGCAAATGTTGTAACCATTAAGAATGGAACCACAGCTGTTAATACATATATTTTTATATATGCATGGTGTTGACAAAAGAATGTCTTCTTCCAAAGGCCTAATGCCTTTTTCAGATGGGAAATGTAATGTCCTGCTTTAGGAAATAACCATGAACAAACTACCTTATATGGGAATTTCCACAGACTTCAGCTCTACCTAGAGCAAGATAAATGATAGTTTCAGACTTCTATTGCAGCAAAACAGGAATTATTTTAAAATGTTCTTGGAATTTCCCCTTCATTCCCTTCCTGTGATTGTGCTGCCTACTTTGTTGCCTTTGTCCCACTTAACCCCTGTCTTTCAGTCTTTTCCTGTTACATTTACTTTTCTTTCTTTTTTATTTATTTATTTATTTATTTTTGATGGTAAGCTGTGTACTAGGGTCATGTTCTCGGTTCTCTTACATCTTGGACTTTAATTCTTCTTCTTTAATTCTTTTCCTACACCTGAAAAGTGAAAAGGATAAATTAGAAACCTTCACCATCATTCACATCCTTCACTTTGCAGCTTGGAGACTCATTTTTTAAAATAATAGTGAATATATATATATATATATATATATATATATATATATATGTATGTATTTTTTTTTTAATTTTAGAGAGAGCACACAAACAGGGGAGAGGGGCAGAGGGAGAAGGAGAGAATCTTAAACAGGGTCCACACTCAGCACAGAGCCCAACGAGGGGCTCCATCCCATAACCCTGGAACCATGACCTCAGCTGAAATCAAGAGTCTGACGCTCAACTGAGTGAGCCATGGCCGCCCCCCATGGCGAAATACATTTTTAAGTGTATAGTTCAGTGGCATTAACTACATTAACATTGTTGTGCTACCATCTCCAGAACTCTTTTCCTCTTGCAGAACTGAAAATCTTAACTCCCCATTCCCCTCCATCCCCAGCCCCTGGCACCCACCATTCTACTTCCTGTCTCTATGAATTTGACTACTTCAGATACCTCATGTTACGTTTAATCGTAAGCATTTGTCTTTTTGCAACTGGCTTATTTCACTTAGTGTAATGTCTTTAAGGCTCATTCATGTTGTTGTATGTCTCAGAATTACCTTCCTTTTTGAGGCTGACTAATATTTCATTGTGTGTATATATCACATTTTGTTTATTCATTTGTCAGCAGATATTTGTGTTGCTTCCACTTTTGTTTTGGCTGTCATGAATAATACTGCTGTCCACATAGGTGGACAGATATCTCTTGGAATCCCTGTTTTCAATTTGTTTAGATACAGAAGTAGAGTTGTTCGGTCACATGGTAACTCAGTTATTTTTTGAGCATGACCATACTGGTTTTCATAGTGACTGCACCATTTCGTATTCCCACTGATGGTGCAGAAGGGTTCCAATATCTCCACATCCCGAACGTTTGTTATTTTCCTTTTCTCTTTTTCTTTTTTTTAATAGTAGCCATCCTAATTTGTTTAAGGTGGTATCTCATTTTGATTTTGATTTGCATTACTCTAATGACTAATGATATTGAGCATCCTTTTATGCACTTATTGGCCATTTGTATACCTTATTTGGAGAAAAGTCTATTTAGGTCTCCTGCCCACTTTTTAATCTGGTTGGTTTTTTGGTTGTGGTTGAATTGTATGAGCTCTTTATAGATTCTGGATATTAACTCCTTATCAAATATATAATTTGCAGGTATTTTCTCCCATTCCATGTGTTGTTTTTTAACTCTGTTGTTTATGTCCTTTGATGCACAAAAGGGTTTTTTTTTGCTTTTTTGGGTTTTTTTGAGGGCTTAACGAACAGCATTTATTATCTCTTAGTTCTGGAGGCCAGGTGTCTGAGATCAAGGTGTTGGCTGGGCTGGTTCCTCCTCAGAAGGTTATGGGGGAGAATCTGTTCCATGTCTCTCCCCTATCTCCTGGGGGCTTTCCTGGCAATCTTTTGCATCCTTGACTTGTAGAATGATCACTACCATTCCTGCGTTTGTTCTCATGGCCTCCTTCCTGTGTGTATGATGCACAGAAGTTTTTAATGTTGATGTAGTCCCAGTTGTCTATTTTTACTTTTGTTGCCTCTGCTTTTGGTGTCCTATCCAAGAAATCATTGACACATTCAGTGTCATGAAGCTTTTCCCATATGTTTTCTTCTAAGAGTTTTATTTGACCCATATGGAGTTAATTTCTGTATATGGTGTAAGATTAAGAGTTCAACTCAATTTTTTTGCTCGTGGATATAAATTTTCCTACCACCATTTGTTGAAAAGACTCTCCCCATTGAATAGTCTTGACATCCTTGTCTAAATGGTCTTGACACCCATTTGACCATATTTGTGAGGGTTTATTTCTAGGCTCTCAGTTCTATACCATTGGTCTGTCTGTCTGTTTTTTTTTTAATTTTTTTTTTTTTACTGTTTATTATTTTTGAGAGAGAGAGAGAGAGAGAGACAGAGAGCACGCAGGGAAGGGGCAGAGAGAGGGAGACAGAATCGGAAGCAGGCTCCAGGCTCTGAGCTCTCAGCACAGAGCCCAACACAGGGCTCGAACTCACAGACCGCGAGATCATGACCTGAGCCGTAGTTGGCCACCCAACCGACCGAGCCGCCCAGGCGCCCCTGTGTGTCTGTCTTTATGCCAGTTGCACGCTTGCACACTGTTTGATATTAGAATTTTATAGTAAGTTTTGAAATCAGTGTGAGACCTCCAACTTTGTCTCTTTCAAGATTGATTTGGCTCTTTGAGGTCTCCTGGAATTTCATATGGATTTTAGGATGGATTTTTTCTATTTCTGCAGAAAAACATTATTGAGATTTTGATAGGGATTAAAGCCTCATTTTTGAATTCTGAAAGTAAGGGGGTTATTTTTGCCCAGGAATTTAAATCAAGGCAGAAGTTTCTACCTATAGCAAGATGTCAAAGAAGGCCTGGAGGCTTGGGGATGGCCTTAGGCATCTATGGGTGGTGGGAGGCATATGCTGGAATAGTTCTGTTGGAGCAAAGATTAGGAACAAGGAATGATCTCGCATATACTTGCAGTAGTGCCTTAAAACATGCTTAAGGAATTGTGTAGGGGGTCTTCACTCTCTGCTGCAGGCATTTTTGACTTCTGATACCCTTTTTGACTTCTCTGTGACCCAGTAGTAGTATACTGAGTGACTGACATTGCTATAGTAATTAATTATCTTCCCCACTTTGTTTCTAATACGCTATTTAATTCTTACAAAAAGATTGTGAAGTAAACAAACATGTGCTGTCTTTGATGTACAAGCAAGGAAAGTGAAGACTTTGCAGAAAACCTGCTGGTGGCCATGTAATAGCTAGAATGGCAGAAAAGCCAGAGGGAGGCCTCAGGAGCCTGGTGCAGCCTTCCCTCTGTGGGGCACTTGGGCACCAAAGCCAAAGGGTAGAGATGTGATCACTCCTTACAGTGGTGGAGGCTTTATGGAAGCCATCTAGTATAACCCACTGGCTCCTTTGACTCTCTGCTGCCTGTCCTTAAGGGGACACAAAAGAGTGTGCTAAGTTGGGGGAACAGTGGTTGGGGAAGGGGGCTCATTGTGGGCAGGGGATTCACAGTTGGAAGGAAAAAAAATGGCTGGCAATGAGGCCAGAAAGGTAAGTACGTTGTGAAGAGTTACGTTGTTAGAAGATGGGGGAGGGACAGTACATGGTTCCCCCAACTGAAAAGGCACTTTGAGACCAGAAAAGGAAGCAGGTGGCTCCACACAGTTTACAGACTTTTATTTAGGGTAATTTACTGACAAGGGGGGCAAAGGGTGGGGAGGATAGAGCAGAAAACAATCCATGGCAGCTGCATAGTTATTTTCCATAAAGTCCAGATCTTAGTTCACAGATTTTATAGAGCAAGGGGACATGCAGAAGGGCACTATAGTGAGATCAAACGGTTTGCACACACCTCAAAGGGCTTGCATACACCTGACAGCTAACCTTTAATTAGATCTTGTGGCACCACCTGTGCATCAGGAAGGGGGAGGGCTATGTTATATCTAACATAGAGAGGCCAAAACAAGCCTTACTCATCCCAGCCATGGCAGGCATTTCTAAGGTATGCTTGTCAGTCTCCAAGGGGCCTGGAACATATAGCCCCCAAAGAAGCCATCAGTTGAACTTGAACATGATACAGAGCCAAAGGGATGGGGTCAGTATTGTCAGCACTCCTACATATGTTGCATATGTTGTGCCAAGGTCTTTAAACTGTATCCCATATAAAATAGACATCCATAGAAATCTTCTAAACTGAGACATGGTATGATCAGATTTGCATTAAGAAAAGCTTTGATGGCAGTAGGGGAGAGGAGAAATATTGATAATGGTGATATTTATTTTGTATTTAACACTTAGTATGTGCCACTTGTCAACCTTAAAAATAAAATAGCCAGTTATTTTCCTAGGAAAATGAGTTTATCTGGGAATAGGATTGGAACTGCAAGTTGGGACAAGTAAACTATGGCAAACCATAGGTAAGTCCAAAGGGACAAAGGGAAGCTTGCTTTTATTAGGTGTTAAGGGGAAATTGGGGAGGATTGTTGTGAACAAAAGTTCACTAGGGAAGAATAGGAGTTTGAGACTGTGATTGATTTTGGAGCAGGGAGCTATTGTCCCACTTTTTCTTAAAAGCCAGAGATAAAATTTCTATGGGAAAAGTGCCCTTTCTTGTCAAGATAAGAATTACCTTCCTTCTTCCTGCTGATTATGAGTGGTGATGGTGTGTTAGTGAGAGCTCCCCCTTCAGGGCTTCCTGCCATTTTCAGTGAGGTTTCCATGTGCTTTTCATAGGAGCTGTATGGGGTATGGCTATAACAATTTCCTTTTTAGAAATAAAAGTGGGGCACTGGGGTGGCTCAGTCCATTAAATGTCTGATGTCATCTTAGGTCATGATTTCACGGTTCGTGGGTTTGAGCCCCACATCGAGCTCCGTGCTTACAACTCAGAGCCTGGAACCTGCTTTGCATTCTGTGTCTCCCTCTCTGTCTGCCCCTCCCCCACTTGCACTCTGTTGGTCTCGCTCTAAAAAATAAATCAACATTAAAAAATTTTGAAAAAAAGAAAGAAAAGAGGGGCACCTGGGTGGCTCAGTGGGTTAAGCATTGACTCGATTTTGGCTCAGGTCACCATGGTTTGTGAGATCAAGCCCCAAGTGGGGCTCAGCACTGGCAGTGTGGAACCTTCTTGAGATTCTCTCTCTCTCTCTCTCCCTCTCAAAATAAAGAAATAAACATTTTTTTTAAAAAGTGGGGGGCCTGGATGGTTCAGTGAGTTAAGCATCCAACTCTTGGTTTCAGCTTGGGTCATGATCTTGTAACTTCATGGGTTCGAGCCCCACATTGGGCTCCGTGCTGGCGGTGCAGAGCCTTCTTGGGATTCTCTCTCTCCCTCTCTGCCCCTCTCCCCTCACGTGCTCTCTTTCAAAATAAATAAACTTTTTTTTAAAAAAAGTAGCTATTAAGTGTCAAAGCTGGGATCTGAGTTCAAGGCTGGTTGACTCTGAACCCAGCCTCTTAAGGAGAGTGAGGATGGGGTCATCAGCTGGGTATGCAGGACACTATGGGAACGACCTTAGACATGTAAATATAAATGAAGAGAGAAATGGAAATGACATCTCATGCATTAAATCAACTACTTTTGCTGAGTGGGTTGGTGAGAAAGAAGTTGCTGAGGATGACTTCAAGAGTTTAGTTTGGGCATCCAGGTGACCAGGGACCCTCTTTTTTTTCAGTTTATTTATTTATTTTGAGAGACAGAGACAGTGTGAGTGGGGGAGGGGCAGAGAGAGAGGGAGAGAGAGAATCCCAAGCAGGCTCCACACGGTCAGCACAGAGCTCAACGTGGGGCTCGAACCCATGAAACTGCAAGACTATGACCCAAGCCAAAACTAAGAGCTGGGCTCTTAACCCACTGAGCCACCCAGGTGCCCCGCCCAGGGACACCTTTGATCAGAAGGCCATATTGGGCACTGCTGTACAATATTTGGGGGGCAGTGGGGGCAGCTGGTGATAAATAGAATGTAGTGAAACATGCCAGTTATACCTTTACTGTATAGGTAGTGCTTGTGCAATTAATTTTACACAGGGACGTGTTTCTAACTAGTTAAGATTCACTGTGATACAATTTTTAGGTTTATTTCTCTCTAACCTGGATATTCGGGAAAGATGTTGATCTCTCATAAAATTTGCTATTAAAAATACTGAATTCTAGGGGCGCCTGGGTGGCTCAGTCAGTTGAGCGTCCAACTTCGGCTCAGGTCATGGCCTCACAGTTCGTGGGTTCAAGCCCTGCATTGGGCTCTGTGCTGACAGCCTGGAGCCTGCTTTGCATTCTGTGTCTCCCTTTCTCTCTGCCCCGCCCCCCCCCCCCCCCCCACTTGTTTGTTCTTTCTCTCTATCTCTCTCTCAAAATAAACATTAAATTTTTTTTAATACTGAATTCTAAGGTACAAAATGAAGTGAAACTTAATGTTATGTACAAGGTTTCTTTTTACTGTGTTCTTTCTGTTCATTTACTTCTGGGTTTTGACGTTTGTGTCTAGATCTTCATTTAGCTATTAATGGAATTGCATCTGAAAGCCCATCTTTCTGCTGGTCTTGACTATTTAACCTTAACATGTCTTACGTTGATCCTTCTCTCTTAAAAAGTTTCTTTCCAATAACTCTCATACTTTTCTTCTTCTGAGTGGGCTTCCTACCAAACTGGCTTTTATAATTTTTATTTTTCCAGCTTTATTGAGATATGATTGGCATATAACATTGTGTAATTTTGAGGTTTACAGTGTGGTGATTTAAGACATGCAATCACCATTTTGTTGACGTTATGGTGAGAACATTAAGACTACTGTCATAGCAACTTGCAAATATATGTATTTTTAACTATGATAGTCATCATGCTGTGTATTACATACCCAAAACTTTCTCATCTTACACCTGGTAGTTTACGCCCTTTGATCATCTCCCCATTTCCCCCACCTCTCAGCCCTTGGCAAGCACCATCCTACTCTTCATTTCTATGAGTTCGGTGTTTTTAGATTCCACATATAAGTGAGATCACACAGTATTTGTGTTTCTCTAGTTTATTTCACTTAGCAGAATACTCTCAGGGTCCACCCGTGAGGTTGCAAATGGCAGGATTTCCTTTTTTTTGTAAGCTGAATAATACTACATTGTATATGTATGCATACATATGCCACATTCTTTATCCATTTGTATCAATTGATGGACACTTAGGTTGTTTCCATGTCTTAACTATTGTGAATAATGCTGCAGAAAATAAGGGAATGCAGATATCTTTTTGAGATAGTGATTTCATTTCCTTCAAATGTATACCCAGAAGTGGGATTGATGGATCATATGGTAGTTCTATTTTCAATTTTTTGAGGAACTTCGTACTGTTTTATACAGTGGCAACACCAATTTACATTCCCACCAACAGTGCACAAGGGTTTCCTTTTCTCCACATCTTACCAATACTTAACTCTTATCTTTCTGATACTAACCATTCTAACAGGTATGAGGTGATATTTCCTTGTGGTTTTGAATTTTCCTGATTATTAGTGATGTTGAGCACATTTCATGAACTTGTTGGCTATTTTTATATCTTTGGAAAATCTGTTCATGGCCTCTGCCCATTTTTTCGTCAGGTTGTTTGTGTTTTGGCTGTTGAGTTGTATGAGTTCCTTATAAATTTTGGATATTAACCTGTTCTTAGATGCATGATTTGGAAATATTTTCTTCTTTTCTGTAGGTTTCCTTTTCATTTTGTTGATTGCTTCTTCTGCTGTGTGGTGGGAACTTTCTAGTTTGATGTAGTTCCACTTATTTTTGCTTTTGTCGCTTGTGCTATTGGTATCTCATCCAAAAAATCACTATCAAGACTGATGTGAAGTTACTTTTCTGCTATGTTTTCTTCTATGAGTTTTATAGTTACAGGTCTTACGCGTAAGTCCTTAATCCATTTCAAGTTAATTTTTGTGAATGGTGTAAGATAGGGGTCCAGTGTTATTCTTTTGCACCTAGCATATGTTTTATGTCTTCTGTTTTACTATTATTTAGAAGTGGTAATATGTTTTTAATAATGGTTATGTATCAAGTAAGTGGCTTACTCAGGCTTCTTTGTGCGTTACATCCATATGATCTTGTACCTGAGAATTAACAATGCCTCTTTTTAAACTTCCTTTCTTTTTCTGAAAATTGTGTGCATGTAATATCTTTAGGAGCCACATGATGGCAGAAGCAGTGCTTTGAAACTTGTGGACTTACAAATATGCTATCTAAGAGAACATCTGCTCTGTATTTTCATCCTTTTTTCATTAAAAAAAATGGTATAGGATTTACTAGAAGGAGGCTTCAAATGCCTATCACATATCTTAAGAAAGAAAACATTACAAGTATAGTCGAGGGGCACTTGCATGGCTCAGACTGTTAATTAAACGTCTGACTCTTGATTTTGGCTCAGGTCATGATCTCATGGTTGGTAAGTTCAAGCCCTGAATTGGGCTCTGCATTGACAGTGGGAGCCTTCTTGGGATTCTCTCTCTCTCCCTCTCTTTCTGCCCTTCCCCCACTCGTGTGCACACACACTCTCTCTCACACATAAATAAACTTAAATAAAAATTTAAAAACATCAAAAAAATAAAAAATAATTTAAAAAACAAATATAGTTGAAATCTCTTGGTATACTTTCCTGTTTCAAATATCCTCCCATCCACTTTTCTTCCATGAGGAAAGCATTTTCCTAAATTTGTATTACTTCTGTGTATGTCTTTATACTTTTATTACACAGTTATGTTTTCTTAGCAGTGCATGAGATTGTTTCTTTTGTTTTAGATTGTATATAGTGTATGCTATTTGTGTTACTATGAAACTTAGAGTTTTGACTTAACATTTTTTAGATTAATTCATATGGATTTATGTAGCTTTAGTGAATTACTTTCATTTGTAGCTATATAGTATTCCATTGAAGAGATCACAACTTTTTACATCTTGTTTCTTAATGATAGACATTTAGAGAGACGGTACAATAGAGTGATTACAGATTGGGGAGCTGGGGACCTGATATACCCATTCAGACTCCAGTGCTGTCATTTGCTAAGTATAGAGCTTGGTTTCTACTTCTGCAAAATAGGGATAGCACTTGTGTCACAGGGTGTTGTGACCATTACATGAAATAGTATGTAGAGCATTAACACCATAAGCATTATTGTCATTAGCACCACAACAAGATGACAATAATGTAGAATCAGTGTTATTTTGTGCCATTTATTAAATTCTGTTGAAATGGAAGTCATCCTGTAAGAAGGGGGGAGTATAGTGAAAACGAGGGCTTGTAGACAGTCGAGGTGGCTTCTTTCAGATGACTTCTGTTTTCTCTAAGGTAAGCAAGGTTATCCACAAGAGTGATGGGAAAGGAGTGTGGACGGATGATTTGAGAGTGCTGAGGGTTTGAAGTGGCCTTGTTTGGGGCATTGTCTGGCTAGGTGTTTGCAAAAGAATTTCCTGTTTCGGTGTATATACTCTTCTTGTTTGTTTTGTTTTTTCTCACCAACCTTTTCACCTCACAAGTCATGAAGGCTCCACCTCCATTCTCGAGTCTTCTCTTTCCCTCCTCACATGGCACATCTTGCTGCCTAGCTGGTCTTTCACAGATGGATCTATCCAGGCCTATAACCTTCTCCATCCTGAATCCAAACCATTTGTGACCCTTTATCACACGTTTCATAATATTTCCTAGCTTGGCATTGACAGATCTTCAAAATATGGCCCTGTCTTGATGCCTTATCTTCTACTTCTCTACTCATACTCTTTTCACAAAATGAGGCTATCTGCTGTTCTCTGGTCAATTTACCACCATTCTGTGCTTTTGTTCTATTTCTTTCTTCTCTACCTAGAATATTATTTTCTCCTCTCTCCCCGTGCATGTGGGGGCTGTTTTTATACTGCTGTCAGGGTATTATGTTATGACTTCAAGGTAGTTATGCTTGTTTTCATCCCCATTGGTTGAATTTTGTTTTAAGTTAAAATAATTTTAGTATGAAAATTTTCTAATATAAAAATGGAAGAAATGAACCTCCATGTACTCATTACTCTGCCTTAGTTACTGTATTACCATGTTTGCTTCATATATCTTGTTTTTGTCTCTTTTAATGGAAATATAATTGACATAGTTTCAGGTATACAACATAATGATTTGATATTTATATACTGTGAAATGATTACTACAGTAAGTCTAAATATCCATTAAGATAGTTACAAAAATTTTCCTTGTAACGAGGACGTTAAGATCTATTCTTAGCAACTTTCAAATATGCAGTGCAGTATTATTAACTACAGTCACAATGCTGTATGTTACATCCCTGTGGTTTTTTTATTTAAAAAAAATTTTGTAATATTTATTTTATTTTTGAGAGAGGGAGAGAGAGCACGAGCATGGGAGGGTCAGAGAGAGAGAGGGAGACACAGAATCCGAAGCAGACTCCAGTCTCTTGAGCTTTCAGCACAGAGCCTGACATGGGGTTCAAACTCCAGAGTGGCGAGATC
The DNA here is from genome assembly GCF_018350215.1 of Panthera leo. NCBI lineage: Eukaryota > Metazoa > Chordata > Mammalia > Carnivora > Felidae > Panthera > Panthera leo. Next base: position 52,032,603 of record NC_056681.1, on the reverse strand, counting down.
ATGACCTGAGCCGAAGTCGGACCCTTAACCCACTGAGTCACCCATGTCCTTTCCATGATTTATTTTATAACTGGAAGTTTGTACATTTTGACCACCTTCACCAATTTTGCCTACTCCCCAATTCCCACATCTGGCAACCACCAATCTGTTCTTTGTATCTAGGAGTTCTTTTTTCTCTGTGTTGTTTGTTTGTTTGTTTTAGATTTCACATATAAGTGAGATCATAAGATACTTGCCTTTCCCTGTCTGACTTACTCCACTTAGCATAATGCCCTCATGGTCCTTCCATGTTGTTGCAAATAGCAAGACTTCATTCTTTTTTGTGGCTTAATCACAGTGTGTGTGTGTGTGTGTGTGTGTGTGTGTGTGTATACATGAATATATGTATATAAATCGCATTTTCTATATTCTTCCATTAGTGAACACTTAGGTTGGTTCCATGTCTTGGCTTTTGTAAATAATGCCACAAGGAACATGGGGTTGCAGATATCTTCTAACGTTAGTGTTTGTGTTTCTTTCAGATAAGTACCCAGAAGTGCAGTTGCTGGATCATATGGTAGTTCTGTCTTTTAAGTTTTTGAGGAACATCCATACTGTTTTCCACAGTAGCTACGCCAATTTACATTCCCACCAACAGTGCACAAGGGTGTTCCCTTTTCTCCATACCTTTGTGAGCACTCGTTATTTCTTGTCTTTTTGTTAGTAGCTAGCCATTCTAACTGATGTGATACAGTATTTCACTGTGGTTTTGATTTGCATTTTTCTGATGATGAGTGATGTGGAGCACTGTAGGACCGTCTGTATGTCTTCTTTGGAAAAATGTCTAGATCTTCTATTTTTTTTTAATTTATTTTTAACATTTGTTTAGTTTTGAGAGACAGAGCACCAGCAGGGAAGGGGCTGAGAGAGAAAGTGAGAGGGAGACACAGAATCCAAAACAGGCTCCAGGCTCTGAGCTGTCAGCACAGAGCCCAATGCAGGGCTTGAACCCATGAACTATGAGATCATGACCTGAGCCGAAATCAGATTCTTAACCAACTGAGCCACCCAGGTGCACTGCCACCCCTCCCCCTATTTTTAAATCAGATTGTTTTATTTGCTGTTGACTTGTGTGAGTTCTTATGTTTTGGATATTAAACCTCATGAGATGTATGATTTCCAATATTTTCTCCCATTTGGTAGGTTGCCCTTTCATTTTGTTGATGGTTTTCTTTGCTGTGCAGAAGCTTTTTAGTTTGATGTAATACCACTTGTTTATTTTTGCTTCCCATGCCTTTGACTTTTGGTTTCAAATTTTAAAAATCATTGCATGGGGCACCAGGGTGGCTCAGTCGGGTAAGTGTCCCACTTCGGCTCAGGTCACGGTCTCACAGTTCATGAGTTCAGGCCCTGCATGAGGCTCTGTGCTGACAGCTCAGAGCCTGAAGCCTGCTTCAGATTCTGTGTCTCCCTCTGTCTCTGCCCAACCTGCTCACGCTGTGTGTGTGTGTCTCTCTCAAAAATAAATACACATTAAATTTTATTTTTAAAAAATCATTGCAAAGATGATGTGAGGGAGCTTACTACCTATGTTTACTTCTAGGAGTTTTATGGTTTTAGGTCTTATGTTTCAGTCTTTAAACCATTTGAGTTAGTTTTGTGTGTGTGTGTGTGTGTGTGTGTGTGTGTGTGTGTGTGTGGTATAAGGGAGTGGTCTAGTGCCATTCTTTGCATGTAACTGTTCAGTTTTCCCAGCACCATTTAGTGAGGAGACTTTCCTGTCCCCGTTGTATGTTCTTGGCTCCTTTGTCATAAATTAACTGACCATAAATTCATGGGTTTGTTTCTGGGCTCTCTATTCTGTTCCATTGAACTATGTGTCTGTTTTTATGCCAATACCATACTGTTTTGATTACTGTAGCTTTGTAATGTAGTTTGAGATTAGCTTTGTAATGTAGTTTGAGATCAGCTTTGTTCTTCTTTCTCAAGATTGCTTTGGCTATTGGGGTCTTTTTTCTCTCTTAATTTACTTATTTAAAAGCAAATCCCAGACATTAGGTCAGTTGATCTCGATACACTTCAGAATTAGTCTCTGATAATATGGTCATTTTCTTATATAAACATGTGCTATTATCACATCTAACTGAGTGAGTGATAAATCTTTGGTATCAACCAATACCCAGTCCCTGGTCAAATTTTACCACCTATCCTAAGAATATTCCTTTACAGTTGGTTTGTTTGAACCAGGATCTAAACAAAGTCCATACTTATTAATACATTTGATTGTTATGTCTCTTAAATTTCTTTTAATTTGGAGGAAAACCCCTTCCCCATTTTTCTTTCTTGTAATTACTTTTTTGGAGATATTAGCTCTCTTGTCATGTTGAATTATCATTTTGAATTTTTTAAATAAACTTTTATTTTTAGAATAATGTTAGATTTATGGGAAAGTTGCAAAGATAGAGCATTCAGTCTATACCTCTCACCCAGTTTCCTCTCTTGTTAAGATCTTTCATCACCTTCATAGTGTCTTTTTGTCTATTTCAGCATCCTGTCCGGGATACTACCTCGTGTTTATTAGCCTTGGTTGAATTTTAAAGTAATTTCTGATCGTAAGCTCTCTTCTACTGTTGAGAAGAATAGCCATTTTCTGGCTAGGGGCAGCACACCTTAATGGTTAAAAGCATGATTTAAAACCAAGCATAAGGTTTCAAATTCTTAATCACATAAAAATTGTATGATCTTGGACAGATTACATGTACTGCTACCACAGTTTCAGCATCTTTAAAATGGGAATAATAGTATTATTTACGTTATTGTATCACTGCAGAATATAAATTTGATAAATGCTTGCAGAACATGCCTGGCACATAGTAAACACTCAGTAAATATAGCTCTTAACAGAGGTATTATTTCCTAAATCACAGTGAATGTCAGGGAAGAAGCTGGGTCCCATGGTAGGGGAGAGATGAGTTTGCTAAGAGATGAGTTCCTTTGCTTTGTGTGATACGGATCTCAGTAAGTTTTAGGTATTTCACCTCTATCTTAAGAATTTTTGTTTAGTAGAACATATTTCTCTAGTATGTGGAGACCAAATATGGCTTTACAGGGATTTCTTAATATCAGGATTGGGGAATAAAACTGCATACTTTTTTTTCTTTATTATTCTCATGTAGTGATTGGTTTGTGTTTTGAAATAGCCTCCTTTATAAGGTACCAGAAGCAGGTGGTTTGTATGGCTTAAACACTAACATTTGTTTATGGCATGAAGTGCTCTCAAAGGAATTAAAATGGGCTTGGTCATATTCTCAGTGCCTCTTCCTGCACCCACACCCTCCTAACGTCGCTGTGTTGTCTCAGTTGCTTCCAGAGCCTCCCTTGTTGCCATGTAACAGTCTACATGGTTTCAGCAGACTTGCTCTGTTAGAGGAAACCTGTATTCATTAGAAGTTTTGCCTTTTTTTTTCCCAGAACTCATGGAAACATTGAGTCATCACATGTACTCTGCAAGGAAGTAAGGCAGCATTGGTAATTTCAACCTGCAGAACTCAAAGGAATCCAGGAGTTCAGTTAAATTTAAGACTACCAATTTGACTCCTTTCTTTCACAGGCCTTTACTTCCGGACTGGTGGGAGAAAATTAGCTGAGGAGGAAGATGTGTATTAGTGAGTATTGTACAGGAGTGCACTATAGGTCTCTTTCCAAATCCTCAGACTCCCCATTCACAGTATTCATCTAGAGCATAACTAGACTACTTTTCATTTCCAGGGATGGAAAGTGTGGGCCAGCTGTCTCTAGTCTGTGTTTATAGTCTGGGACTTTTCCTCAGGGCACCTGTGCCTGTCAGGGTCCTGAGCTTTCCAGAAGCTTCCTGGGTTAGATTTATCAGTATTGAAAGGCAGTTCTAGTTCAGAGTGACCTTTTGATGATCTGTGAGGAGAGCATTTGGGGGCCCAGAGACAGTGTAGTCATTGGCAAAACAGGAACATTTGAGTCAGGTAAACTTGGGTTGGGATCCACATTATCTGCCTTATTGGTTATGTTGTTTGGTCAAGACATTTAACTACCAGGGTGCTAAGTGACTCAGTCATTTGAGCATCCGACTCTTGATTTTGGTTCAGGTCATGGTCCCAATGTCATGGGATCGAGCCCCACAAGGGACACTACACTGAGCGTGGATTCTCTCTCTCTCTGTCTCTCTCTCCTTCTGCCCCTCTCCTCGGCTCACACTCTCTGTCTCTAAAAAAAAAGAGAAGAAGAATAAATAAATAAATAAAATAAAATTTTGAAAAGACATTTAACTGTTTTAACACTTCATAACTTCATCTGCAAAACGGGAAGAGTGATACACACCTCATAGGACTGAGATGAACATTAAACTAGATAGTAAGCACAGGGTGCTTGGTAGGCACTTAGACCCCTCTGTTGTTAGTAATGATCAACCATATTAGAGAGTTGGGAGACTTTGAACTTTGTGAGGTGAACATTTTTGTGTCCCAGCTTTTTCTTTTGTAAACACTCTCTAAAAACTATTTATCAGATTCAAAGTAGGTTTAAAATGCCTGCCTCTCTGTGAACAAGATTAAAGGAACATGAAGTACAGCTCTTGCTGTATTTCCCCAGGTCAGTGTTATTGCTTCATCACAAACAGAATATGGGGAGATGTTAACAGTGTCAGTGCTTACTGCCTCTCCTACCGCGGCCTCTCCATTACCTCCTAAATTCCTCTCATACCACTATAGCTCAGGCTGTTATCTCTTCCCTGCACTGCCTCCATGATTGTCCCCACTTGCTCCTTAAAATCCACCCTCCCCACATGCCACTGTGAGAGCAATCTTTGTGGAACAGATTTGATCGTGTTGGGCCCTTGTTTAACAGTATGGTGGCTTCCCTTCACTCTTAGGTTAAAAGATGCCATGCCACTGCCTGTCTCTCACCTCACCTGCCAGCACTCCCCTTTAGCCACAAGGTGGGATTTCCTTTCCTCCTGGCCCTGGGTCTCTATCAACTGACCCTGTTTCCACGAATGCTCCCCACACCTTGGGCCCTCTTGCCTTTAGTGACTTCATACCTTTTGGGTTTGGGGGGTATCAGATCCCAGCTTTTGGGGGTAATGTTTCCGTTTCAGAAAATGTTTCCCTGCCATCCCTCCCCACTCCTTGCTGTAAGCATTCTCATGGTACCCTATTCTTCTGTCATTTGACACGTTTTTAAATCTGTATTTGTGTGATTGTATGATTAGTACTAGTACCAGCAGTAGACTGCAAGCCCCACAAGGACAGTGGGTCCCTGGTCTTAGAGCAGGACTTGCCGCATGTTTGAGGCTCTCTCAGTGTGCAATGATTGCCTTGGGGCGGTCACAGCACACTCTTCTGTGCCCTTTTGCTGAGCCCTGCCCATCAGTCCTGATGTAATGTTGTCTGTGCCTGTCCCCTTCTCATTCCCATGAACAGCCTCCGCTGGACCCTCATCTTACACTTGGGTAATGAGATCCTCTGTACATGGCTTTCCTTTTTTTTTTTGTGCTACCTTGAAAGCTGTGGTCCTGGCTTAGAAGATCCACTGCTTTGTCAGTCTCACTTTCCTCTTGACATATCTCTCAATCACATTGCACTGATGTTTCCTCCACCTGGAGTGCCGTCCACTTACCTCTCCCCAAATCCTCTTCTGTACTGCTGTTCCCACTCAAACCCGACCCACTCTAGAGGATGCATCCATATTTCATTATATATATTGAGGGTTTCTGAGGTGTCCTTTCTTCCTGATTTGATTAGAAATCCCTTTGGAAGATGGGATAATGGATCTTAATTTAATTTTTCTCTTCGTTACCTCAAGCATTTTAAATTTTGGTTCCTTATTAAATAGAACTATATTTTTTTGTTGTAGAAAACTTAGAAGATATAGACAGTCCACAAGAAAAAATAATTTTGAATCTTTTCAAATACTGCCCACCAGAGATATTTTGGAAGGTATATACTCTTCCAGACTCTCTGGTGTTTGTGGGTGTGTGGATGTGCATACATACATGGTGTATACATATGTAGTCTTTCGTGTAAAATGGAAGCAGTGGGCAGTGTCCTCAACTCTTTTTTCACAAAGTACTATATCGTGAATACCTTTTTGTAGCAAATAATTGTCATCAATCACTCTCAAATGGTAAAACTATGCAGGAAATATTGTCCTTATTGAAATAATTATGTCTTTAGAGCTTTCTTAAAATTTTAAATTCTTTTTTTGTCATGGAATTGAACTTTTATCTGAGCTAGGGAGAAAAAAATAACAGTAAGTGAAGAGATGACACTGACGTTAGAAATGAGGTGACACAAATTTTTTTATGTTGCCTTTGAGATTAGAATTTATACAGAACCTGGAAATATTTTGAGAACTTGGTGAAAACAGTTTTGATATAAAAGTTGATGTGTTGACAGTGCTAACTGTTTTAATGAATCCTATAGTGGGGTAAGGCAGGTATTGTGGTTTATTTTTTATGACACGCCTCTTGAATTCCAGGGCAGGGAGCAGAACTGTATTTCTTCTTCCAGGTTCTCAGAAGATCAAAATTCCTGGCTCGTGACTGACTCTCTTGGAATGTGGAAATAACTGTTTCTTCCCTCCTGTCACACACAAGTACTTCACCTATTGGATTTTTTAAAATGAGAGTTTAGTTTAGAAACAGGCTCAGCACATATCGAGGTATAAGGTGGACAAGTAGAAAGAGTAGAAACAATATTTATAGCAATGTTACAAAAAGTTATATTAAAACATATGTCTTAGGTTGAATGTGTGAAAATTTTTATTTTCAGAAAAGCTCCCTTTGTTGAAATATTACCAGTAGGATTTCTTTTTAAAACAAGTTTCCTTAGAGAATTAAAAATTACTCTGTTAAAAAAGTTTAATCTTACACTCCGTTTTCCAAAAACATGTTTAGTGCATCAAATGAGGTACCAACATTATAATTTATGCTCAACTGGGTGGCTCAGTTGGTTAAGCGGCCGACTTCGGCTCAGGTTATGATCTCGCAGTCTGTGAGTTCGAGCCCCACGTCGGGCTCTGTGCTGACAGCTCAGAGCCTGGAGCCTGTTTCAGATTCTGTGTCTCCCTCTCCGTGACCCTCCCCCGTTCATGCTTTGTCTCTCTCTGTCTCAAAAATAAATAAACGTTAAAAAAATTTTTTTTTTTTAAATAATTTATGCTCTGGAGGAAAAGTGCAGTCCTCCTGCAGACACCTACTTCCTTATTCCTTCCCTATGGTCTCAGGGCTCTGTTGAGGAGTATTCTCTGGTTTTGCAGCAGATGTGTTTTGGGGCTGGGATGATCAGTATGCCTTTTCATGGCATTTTATATTTTCATTAGATCTTACTTTTGGAATAGTTCTTTTCTCCCAAAGAGAAAGTACACAGGGAAAGAACAATCAAGAAAAGTTCAAAGATGCTCAGTATCTTTCTCCTCTGTTCCTGCCTCTACACTGAGGATCTGACATATGGTGGGACTCCAGGAAATACTTGTTGAAGAGCTAATGTATAAATCCTGACCCTTGTGTTCCTAATTTACTCAGCAATGGAATTTCTCACTAATGCAATCATTAGGGGTAAAGTGTGCTGTGTCAGAACTTAGTCGACATTGGCACATCATGTTACTCAGGTCCTTTCTTAAAATCAAGTCCTTTTAATATAGGGGAAAGACCAGTGATAATCATCTAATTTGGTTTCTTGTGTTTCTAAATGGAAAAATTGAGGATTTTCATAGTGAAATGACTTCCTGTGTGCTTATATGTCAAGCATAGCAAGAAGACTGACAAACATGGAATATTTCTGGTTTCTTTCTTGTACCCTTACACCAACTTACCCCGTACTTAGCCCTTTCAAAATGTGGATGGGATAAGTTACTTGAAATTTTATTTCAAATTCCTTTGGAAATAGAATTCACCATATTTTGACAGCATCTTTTGAGAACAGTCTTTAATTATCTAACAAAGTACTGCAGATGACCTCATGTTGTTGGTCATGAGAGAAACTTCAGTGTGTGTCTGGCTCGGAACGATGCAGTGAAGTTCTCACAAGCCTCTGATGACAGGTCAGGCTGTCCACTCAGGTGTGTCCAGCTTGAGTTACAGAAAAGCTGATTAAGGAAAAAATTCAGAGGGACTTGTTGTGGTGTCATCTCCTTATGAATGGCATCGTTTTTTTGGTGATTTTTTTTTTTTTTTTGACTCTGGCCTGGTTTTTTAGGCAGTTTATTCTACCTTCCCATGTTCTTTGTTCTAGTTAATTTCATCTTCAACCTACTTATGATGGCATGTCAGAGTTAGAACTCTTAAGCAGCAGATCTGTTTTCAGTACTGCGTCCTTCCTGCATATTGATAGCCCAGAGCACTCTAGAGAGGTCTCATTTAGAGAGATAGCAGGGCTGATAAATATTTAGGAAATGAATGTGTTAGACATAGTGAGAAAGGACGATATTCTTACTTTACTAGAGACTTTGCTTTCCCCTGTAAATGATTATTCATAAGATAAAATTTTAAAAAGGATTCATTTTCATTAAGTTCAAAATTAGTTGCAAAACATAAAATTATTCTCTTATTATGTGTCACACAAGGAAATAAATGGCCTGGAAATGTACAACTGCTCAGCCAGTTTACAGGCTCTTAGTAGCTAGTACAAAAGTTACTGCTAATGAGGCCCACTTAACTCTGCCATGGAATCTGGTTTGTCGCTGTCTTATTTCTGTGTAGGAGAAAGATTCACAGTTTAGTAATACTAATGATCAGTTTTAGAAGTTTGATGTTTAACTAGGTTTCTTTACCCTTTCGTGCCTGAAGGAGTACTTAGACCAAGTACACTAAAACCTGGACTGTGTTATAGGAGTACACTTATCATGATGAGCACTGAGTAATGTATAGAATTGTTGAGTCATTATATGTACGCCCAAACCTAGTATTAGACTGTATGTGAATTATACTTCAACTTAGAAAAACTAGATCATGTCAGGTATAGGTAAAAATCTAGGCTAAATTTTTTTTTTTATTCCAGTCCCAAGTGGGAAGTGTTTATACCGTGGGAGGTACTGTTCAACTCTACAAAAGCTTTTGACTTTTTACAGTATCACCAAGAAAGTAAATTTTTGTAAAAGTATAGAATAGGTGTGCCTTTTAAAAATCTCATTTAGGTAATGTTGAATGTCAAATGCAAAAAAAAAAAAGTTTCAAAATCTCATAAGTAGCACTGTAAAGTGATTAGGCTGTCAAAATCAATTGGTTGAACCACTAAATCAAAGAACTTATTTAAATAATGCAAACGTCTACCATGTATCTGGTCTTGTGGACACAGTTGTAAATGATCTGATACATTACTACCCTCACAGACCTGTTATGCTAAGGGGAGAGGTGGGTAGAGAAGCAACCTGTTGTGAGGCTGTGTGATTATGAGGACAGGAGCACAGTTGCCAGGGGAAGGCACTCGGAACAACAGAAAGGGAACTGTGGGTGCTTAGGGTCTAGAAATGCTTCTTATAAGTGATGATCCTTGCACTGAGTCGTAGTGGGATGATTAGGAGTTGGTCCATCTTCTAGTCTTATAAAGCTGCATGTGGAAAGGCCAGGAGGTGAGAGGAAGTGATGCCTGTCCTGGGAACCTCCCGGAATTCAGTGCAAGTGTGGGAGGGCATGGGCTCAGCAGGGTTCACTTGGCGCCCCATGGCAGTGAGCCAGTCAAGAGTTTTTCAGCAGGATCAATACATGATATTTTAAAAGAACACTTTGACGGGGCACCTGGATGGCTCAGTTGGTTAAGCATCTAACTTGATTTCAGCTCAGGTCGTGATCTCATGGTTCATGAAATCCAGCCTGCTTGGAATTCTCTTTCTTCCTCTCTGTCCCTCCCCTGCTCACTCTCTCTCTCTCTCTCTCTCAAAAATAAAGAAACAAAAAAATTTAAAGAGCACTTTGAAATTTGGAGGATAGATTGGAAGAGGGTAAGATAAGTGGAAGAAAGATTGGTTCGGAGACGTTAAGGGGAGACAAAGGAACTCTTCTGAAACAGTGCCTAGCCCAGTGCAGAGCACTGAGTGAAAACTTATTGAACAAATGAGATCCAAAATCCTACACCGTGGTGTTGCAGGTTTCCAGAGAAGGGGAAGATCAGTGCAAGTCAGAAGATCCAAGGTAAAGTCCATCTGTTGGCTTCTGAAGAATCTATCGTTTCCCTGAAATGATGATAAAACTTTGTGTTCACATGCATTTTCTGAGTCATTAACTTTTGTCAGGTTCATAAAAGGTTCCTGACCTTCTGAAAGGTGAAAAACCACTGGGTTAGATGTTAGCCTGGCAGAACAGGACCTTGTGTGAGGCTCTGTAGAACTTTGTATTTAGTCATCTCAATAAAGGGCTTAAATTTATAAAAGATATTATCAGCTATTCTGATGACGTTAAGCTGGAACAGATATCTAATTATGCCAGGAGTCAAAGTACGGATTCAAAGAGAACCTAACAGTTTGGAGACAAGTGAACAAAAGTTGTAATCAGGTTCACAGCCCAACTGTACTGTATTGAAAGTGGGATAGAAGATGCTTCACCTTAACAACTTTTGTGAGCTGTTGCTCCTTAACAACCACTGGGCATGGGGGCTGAGGAAAGCTCTGGGAGTTCTGGAGTGCTGCCTGGTAGTGAACACTTGATGCCTGGAAGCCTCTGAGAAGAGGCAGAATCCCAGGTGAGTGATGCTGTATAGGAGTATGAGAGAGGAGTATTCCGCATTGGTCCTCAGAGATTGTTTGGAGTGCAGAATGAACTATTTCCCTGTATAGAGACCCACAGAAAATGCACTGGCACAGGCCTCCCTCTGTGCTGTCAACAGAGGGCACAACTGAGAGCTCTGTTTCTATGGAAAAGTATAAAAGTTAACAAAAAAAAGATGAAGACATGAGGCCACTTTTGCTGACACCGCCCTGTTGTGTGTTCCAGGGGTGGGCTCTCCCTCCCTTGGTGCTGAATGAAGTTCAGGAACACCGTTGTGAGGAGAGGAGTTGATAATCTGGCTATCCCGTGAGCTGCTTGGTCAATGGTGTGTTTTGTGGCATTTGTGAATTTCCTATTCAGAAATTGTGTGGGTTCCCAGCGTGTATCGTAGAGCTGGTTCTACTTATAGCTCAATAAAATCTGAGAGCACATCCGAAGGGGTGCTAGAGACTATGTGAGAGAGCTTTACCTTCAGCCCCAGAATTTAGTTTTACTTGGTTGTGACAATTTCGTTAGACCTTAAGCATTCATTTACTGAAATTCCTATTTGTCATTACAACCATTTTATAAATTTTTTTTAAGTGCTTATTTATTTTTTGGGAGATGGCGGGGGGGGGGGGGGAGAGAGGGAGAGGGAAAATGAGAATGAATGAACACGGGGAGGGGCACCAGAGTGGCATAGGGGACAAAGGATCAGAAGCAGGCTCTGTGCTGACAGCAGAGAGCTGGTTGTGGGGCTCTAACTCACGAACTGCAAGATCATGACCTGAGCTGAAGTCCGATGGTTAACCAACTGAGCCACCCAGGCACCCCTCATTACAACCATTTTAAAAGTCAGAGAGCAAGAACTGTTTCAGTTTGTTTGTTATATAGCTTGGGAACTTTTTTTTTTCTGTTCACATCCTTTAACCTTAGACTCATCAAATACAGGATTCGTCCTACACAGTTAGGTGTTTCCTGTCTCGTTAACCTTTAGTAGTTGCCAAGCACTTTTTCCTTGTCAGCATGCTGCATTACTTTTTTTAAAGCTCTTTTAAAAATCAAACTCTGTTATTTATATCTTTCTATAGAAACAAGTCCTATTTAATGTTGAGCTTTCTTGAAAGTAATATTACACTCTATGTTAACTAAATGGAATTTAAATAAAAACTTGAAAAAGGAAAAAACAATGTCAAGGTCTCTGTGTTTGTAGTGAATATAATATTAATTTGTATTGTATTCATCAAGCATCTAGAGTGGTGCCTAGAGTGAAAAGAAACAGAATTGGTGGTTTCTCTTCATTTGTTTTTCACATCTGTTTTGACAAAACTGTAAGAATTAGACACTTTAGGAATCCTAATTTTATGTTTGTTATGGTAAACTTTAACCTTTTCTGTATTTTAGGTCTCAGTAGGATCCTAGGGCTTTGTACAAAAGACATATGTAAAGACATATGTATTTTTTATTTATTTTTGAATAGGCAGAATATCCAAAGTTCTGAACAGAATTTGGTAATAGAAAGGCTTTCTTCTGCTACTGTCCCCAAGTTCCCCAGAGGCCTCCAGTATTACCCTTTTTGAAAGAGATAACATTTGTCACTTGATTCTTTTACATGTTTCACAACTATTTAAATCTAGTGTTAACAACAAAATTAGTAATTTCTTCCTTGAATCTTTAAAAGTGTGTGTTATCGGGCACCTCGGTGGCTCAGTCAGTTAAGTGTCTGCCCATTTGTTTCAGCTCAGGTCATGATCTCTCAGTTCATGGGTTTGAACCCCGTGTTGGTCTCTGCTCTGACAGTGTGGAGCCTGGTTAGGATTCTCTCTCTCTCCCTCTCTTTTTCTTCCCTTCCCCTGCTTGTGCTCTCTTTCAAAAAAAAAAAAAAAAAAAAAAAGTATGTTACATTTTGGCGGCGCCTGGGTGGCTCAGTAGATTGAGTGTCCAACTTCGGCTCAGGTCATGATCAGGTGGTTCTTGAGTTCAAGCCCTGTGTCAGGCTCTGTGCTGACAGCTTGGAGCCTAGAGCCTGCTTTGGATTCTGTGTCTCCCTCTCTCTGCTCCTCCCCTACTCACACTCTGTCTCTTTCTCAAAAATAAACATTAAAAAAAATAATTAAAAAATGTATGTTACATTTTGATGGCAGCTGTAAGTTGTCTGTTTTCCGCTGGGGTGGTGGAGCCAAGGTGACAATTGTGGCCCTGAAGGGAGCTAACATCTGCGTGTCCTGGGTGAAGGAGTAAGATATGGACCCCCATCTTCCTTGTGGGTGCCTTAATATTTGTATTTATAATATAGATACTCTCAGGGGAATATGTTAATTCTTTAACCCTTGATGCAAAAAGAAGTTTCAGAGACATTTCTCTGTGCTCTTGTTGAGGGGATTCTAGAAGGGAAGGAGGTTGATACAGATCACTCAAGGAGAAATTATTGAAACCATAAAGTCAAACTATTGGCTAAGAAGTTGCCAAGGCTCTAGACTGTATCTGTGAGACAGTGCTGTATACTGAGTGGAACTGAATCAGAACTGGAGGCTACAATCCTGCATGCTGTTGCACTAACATCATTTGGAACTGTAACAGTAAAGACTTGCTCCATGTTATTTGTCCTCCATTATTTGCGAACCCCTCTTGCAAACACTCACCTATACCCCACACACACTAAAACAGAGCCCCTTTCTATCTTTGTCACCATCTGGTGTCAAATGTGCATCTACTAGGGCTGCATAGGCACCCAAAACACCTTTAGGCAGACAGTGTTGATTACACTGAGGTGCATATTTGATGAGAGGGAATTTTTAGAATAGGTAGTTAAACAGATTTAGAAAATCACTGAATGGAGGTTGATAGAAGAAACCACGTTCCTTTCAGTTATGAATTTTTGAGTAACATCTAGGGGGGAAAAGACACTTCTTTTCTAAAAAGGATTTCAGATAGGGGCACCTGGGTGGCTCAGTCGGTTGAGCGTCCGACTTCGCTCGGGTCACGATCTCACCGTCCGTGAGTTCGAGCCCCGCATCAGGCTCTGTGCTGACAGCTCAGAGCCTGGAGCCTGCTTCCGATTCTGTGTCTCCCTCTCTCTCTGGCCCTCCCGCCGTTCATGCTCTATCTCTCTCTGTCTCAAAAATAAATAAAAATGTTAAAAAAAAAAAAAAATTTAAAAAGGATTTCAGATAGAATGGGGAAAGGGAGGAATTGCACTGTTTCCCTCACAATTGTGCCTTTTTTTTTTTTTTTTTTTTAAAGGAAAATATCCCAAAGAGCTCTTGATGACCAGGCACTTCTTTATACTGACAGCTGCTTGTGGAGTCTTCGTGCATTTCCTGGCAAATAAAATAGGGCAGGACCCTTTAGTCATTACCCTACTGGAGCTTTTTAGCCTAATTTTAATTCAGAATGATGCTGGAAAGATTTATAAAGGAATTGGTGTGATTATTCATAACAATTAAACTTTGCTTATTAGTAAACACGTGAGACCCAGGTCCCTGACACCTCCCCCCATCCCCTCCCCCAAGGTGCAAGGCCCAGAGATAAGGCAGGCCAGGCCTTGCTGAGGAGGGTGTGTACCAACAGAGAAACAGGAAGCTGTGCTTAGCCCGCTTGCCTGGAGGTTTCCAACTCTGGTCAGGTGTACTAAAGTCCCGGCAAGAGACACGTTCGTGCTGAGCCCTAGCAGCCACGCTGCTCGGCATAAATGCTTCAGACTGTCAATAACTGATGTGTAGAGAGAAGTATGACTGCATTACAGCTTAAAGAGCTGTCCCACTCAGGTCTCTACCGGAGAAGACGAGATCGCCCCGATAGTGTGAGACTAAATGGGTTACCGGAGGAAGAGCTAAGGTGAGTGCAAAGTCATGGTTGGCTGGAGGTCAAGACACCTAGTGATTGCAGCGAGATTCCTGCCTCAGTGGATGCAGCAGTGGGGAATACACTTTGAAGAGGTTCCACTGAAACCTCTCAGTCTGTAATTAAAGACTGAACACTATCCCCAGATTGTGCTGGATTGGAACTGTGCAAAACTAGAACTCATTTTTCCATTTCTTCACAAATCCTGTAAGTTGTTTTAGCTGTTCCCCAAAACTGCTGTGCTGTCTTTAAAAATTATATAATCATCAAAGTAATATTTGGAAACAATTGATTTTTCCCCCTTAGTTTAAAGATAGATTGCTTTGGCTTATTAGAACATGTTTCTGTGAGGAGTTTTTCTTTGAATTTTGGTGGTGAGATTAGTTTGTGATGTTTTGAGTGGGGGTTGGGGGGTGTTCATAGAGCATTCTTTGTTATTGAAATGGTTGAGCAAAGGAATGCAGAAGCTATTGAATGTAACCTAGGAAGGAAGGACATCAAAAATCTGGAGACCATTTTAACTAAAAGGTTAGGGTGTTTTGTTTTGTTTTGTTTTCAGACTTAATTTGCCTCATTTTAGTTTTTGTTACAGCTATTGAGAATTGTTTTTAGATTTTTAGGTTCTAAAAAGTCCCTGCAACATTAAGCCATATGTTAAAATATGCTAACTGTGAAGGGTTTAGATTTTGTTTCTGAGATGAAGTGTTCCTGTTTTAGTGCTGACAGGAGGCTGCAGTAAAGAGAGACTTCCTTTTCTTTTTATTACGTTTACTCTATAGTACTTAAGTTTGTTTATGGACTCATGACTTAAGTATTTGAATATTTCAACTAGATGGTGAGAGGGATATTTACATGCTGTGTGTTATTTCTCTTTTTTCTATAAGTTCATTTTTAGAGTTTGTTTTAAGTTCTGTATTTAAATTTGACAGGGAAACAATTATCAGGAACGCTTTTTTAAACTTCTGTAAGTCTGTTTGTCTTACAGCCAGCTATATATACTACAGGAGCTATACTTTGGGAGGGAAACATTTACTTGAAAATTATCAACTCTTTCAATAACTTTTGAAGAGAATAGTAGCATTAAAGGACCATTATCGATGCTAACATTAGATTTTATTCCTTACTATGTCAGGTGTCTCTTAGGTACGTATAATTGTATCAATTTTGAATTGATTGGATTTAAAGACAGAATTTAAAGGCTTCAGAGTTTGAATTGTTACAAATTTTATGAGGTTTAGTGAAAATATTGAGCTCTCTCTTGCTAAACAGATAGGCTTTTGGAAGTGTCCTCTGAAATCAACATTTACAAGCAGACTCCAAACTACTCTTGAGCCAAGAGTGAAAAGTTACTGGAAACAGTTTTAATTTCAGATTTGGGGTCCTAAGGAATTTCCTTTATAAAAAAAAAATTAAGATATATAAAACAACATTTGAGACCAACCATATTTTATTTATTTTTCGGACAGTAGCAAAAGTACGCATGAATAAAATTGCGTTTATGCTCAAGGAGGTAGTTATTTTTATAATGACCTTCAAAACAACTGGATATTTTCCTTTTGTCTAGACTTCAAATCAAAGGAGGAAGAATATATTTTTCTTGAGAGAGATGGGGGTAGGTAGGGGCAGAGGGAGAGAGAGAGAATCTTAATCAGGTTCCATGCCCAGTCCAGAGCTTGATGCAGGGCACGATCTCACCACTGTGAGATCTTGACCATGAGATCATGACTTGAGCCAAAATCAAGAGTGGGACGCTTAACCAACTGAGCCACCCCAGTGCCCCAAGGAGGAAGAATAATTATTAAGAAGTATTGCTTGTTCTGTTGAGTTAAGGGGAAATATTTTTCCACCCATTCTGGTGATACAGTTCTCAGGTGATAATAAGGGACTTCTGCTTCTGTGATTTCTCTGTCCTTTACTGCAGAGAGAATGACCATTATTCCTTATTTTATTTAAAAAAAAAATTTAATGTTTATTTTTGAGAGAGAGACAGAATGCAAGCAGAGGAGGGGCAGAAAGAGATGGAGACACAGAATCCGAAGCAGGCTCCAGGCTCCAAGCTGCCAGCACAGAGCCCGACGTGGGGCTCAAACCCATGAACTACAAGATCATGACCTAAGCCAAAGTCAGACGCTTAGCTGTCTGAACCACCCAGGCGCCCCTATTATTCCTTATTTTAGGAGTGTGGTACTTAGCTAGTAAAAGTAGGCAATTGTCTGTTTTTCCATGGACTTTTTATCAATTTAGAGAGTCAGGTTGTTTGTTTTTCTAATTTTATAGTAAGCCTATTTTTAGCATTAAATCAGGTTTCTTAGTTAATAGGAATCAGGGAGGGTAGGGACTTTGAAATTAGGCACACCCATTTCAGCACCACTCTGTTAGACAAGTTACGTAATCTTGTTAAACCTCAGTTTGTTCCTCTTTAGAACGAAGTAAAAATAACTGCCATTATTGAGCATCATTTACTATCTCATAAATTCCTCACCACCAACCTACAGAGGCAGAGGCGTTATTTAAAAAAAAAAAATATTTTAATGTTTATTTATTTTAGAGAGAGAGAGAGACAGACCACGAGCGGGGGAGGGGCAGAGAGAGAGGGAGACAGAATCCGAAGCAGGCTCCAGGCTCTGAGCTGTCAGCACAGAGCCCGATGACAGCACAGAGCTGTCAGCACAGAACCACGAGATCGTGACCTGAGCTGAAGCCGGACGCTCAACTGACTGAGCCACCCAGGCTCCCCGAGGCAGGGGCATTATTATATTGTGCATAGTGGTATAGGATTAATGGCTTTCATGCATTATTCAACTAATTTTTATTAGGTGCCTACTCTGCTAAATAAAGATGTAGTGATGAATCAGACACAGTTCTTCCCCTTTAAGGCACGCCACGGTTTTGGCACATGAACTGTGACCAACAGGTGCTCTTCACACAAGCAGTTGTTTGACTTTGAATACATGTAATATCAAACATTTCTCACACCGCCTCAGTATTGCACAAGACCCATACCTGCTCACATTCCTTCTCACTCTCCTGTTCACTTTCTTGGCATATTTATGAACTCTAACAGAATGATAGAAACTAAAAGAGCTATGCTCATTGCCAGAAAACATTTTTCTTGAAAGTTAAAAATAAAAGACTATGCTCTGAAACAAAATACAAGTGTTTAAGGAGGACCGTAAAAGACATGAAAACAACCCTGGCTTCAAACTTGTAAGAGGCAGCATGAAAAACACTGACTTTATAGACTTTTATTTTGATGTACTAAATATAACCTGAAACTTCCCCTATTGCATACTTTGTACAACAGACTATTACCCTCTACATTTGAGGGTTATGTTATGGCAATTTATTTTATTTAAATAGTAGTTGTTACTACCAGTGGAAAGTGTCCTGTGGGTCTTTGTCTTGAGTTCTAGAGCATGTCCTTAATTTTGGCTAGATTCTAACATGTCAAAGAAACCATTGGAAATTATTTTCCCTTGTGAAGCTCAGTGTTAAGGATTTGGATATAGTGTGGATGTTCATTTGTATCCAAGACTATATAAAGTCTGTGTATACAAATACAGATTGTCTTTCTGTCCAGTTCTCATGACCTGGATACAACTGGTATGACTTTCAAATTTGAGCAATGGACTCCTTAGCACAACATAGCTCACACTTTTATGTCAGTCGGCTCAGAGCTTGTTCTGAGTTTCACACCTCTAAAAAGAATTTACCCTTTTTTCCTTGGAATTTTTGATCTTCAAAAATCGCATCTAAGATAAACCCTTGGGGCCCCTGGGTGGCTCAGTCAGTTGAGTGTCCTGACTCTTGATTTCGGCCTAGGTCATGATCTCATGGTTCATAGGTTTGTGCCCAACATTGGGCTCTGCACTGACAGTGTGGAGCCTGCTTGGGATTTTCTGTCTTTCTCTCTCTCTGCCCCTCTCTTGAGTGTGTGTGCATTCTTTCCCTCTCAAAAATAGATAAACATTTAAGATATACCCTTATCTGTATACTTAATCCTTAACTATTTATTCCATCCTTCAAACTATGTTGCACCCAGACACCTTGTTTTTTGATGAAACATGAAGAACATGCCTAACACAATACACACACACACACACACACACACACACACAACACACACACACACACACACACACACACACACACACACATACATTCACATACACCCTTTAAAATTCTCACTCACTTTTGGGGTGCCTGGGTGGCTCAGTCAGTTAAGCAACTGACTTCAGCTCAGGTCATGATCTCACAGTTCGTGGGTTCAAGCCCCACATCAGGCTCTGTGCTGACAGCTCAGAGCCTGGAGCCTGCTTCGGATTCTGTGACTCCCTCTCTCTCTGTTCCTCCCCTGCTCATTCTCGGTCTCTGTCTCTCAAAAATAAGTAAATGTTAAAAAAAATTAAAATTCTCACTCACTTTTGCTCTCTCTCAGATATAAAGGATCTGTAAGTAACTAATTGGGGATACCTCAAAAGTCAAGTCTTTGCTGGGTAGGCCTGAAACATAGTTTACATAGAAACATTGGCCAAATCTGGCCCACTGCCTGTTTTTGTATGGCCCATGTGGATTTTATATTTTTCAGTGGTTGGAAAAAAGTTGAAAGAAGAATATTGTATAACATACTGAAAATTACATGAAACTCAAATTTCACTATCCATAATAAATGAAGTATTTTTATTTTATTTATTTTTAATTTTTTAAATGTTTATTTTTGAGAGAGAGAGAGAGAGAGACCAACAGAGTGCCAGTGGGGGAGGGGCAGAGAGTGAGGGAGACACAGAATCCAAAGCAGGCTCCAGGCTCTGAGCTGTCAGCACAGAGCCCGATGCGGGCCCGAACCCAGAAACCGTGAGATCACTACCTGAGCTGAAGTTGGGTGCTTAACCGACTGAGCCACCCAGGTGCCCCTCAAAAATAAACATTTAAAAAAAATTTCAGGGGCACCTGGATGGCTCAGTCGGTTAAGCGTCCGACTTCGGCTCAGGTCAAGATCTCACGGCTCGTGGGTTCGGGCCTTCTGTCAGGCTCTGTGCTGACAGCTCAGAGCCTGGAGCTTGCTTCAGATTCTGTGCTTCCCTCTCTCTCTCTCCACCCCTCCCCCACTCATGCTGTCTCTCAAAAATAAACATTAAAAACAATTTAAATATTTATTTTTGAGAAAGAGAGAGTGGGGAGGGGCAGAGAGAGGGAGACAATGGATCCAAAGCAAGCTCTGCACCGATAGCAGCAAGCTCCATGCAGGGCTTGAATCTAGGAACTGTAAGATCTTGACCTGAGCTGAAGTCAGACACTCAACCAACAGAGCCGCCCAGGTGCCCCATAAATGAAGTTTTGCTGGAACACAGCCAAGCTTCTTTGCACGGTTGTCTCTAGTAGTTTCTTGCTACAGTGTACAGTGGCATTAGACCCTTGGTCTAGTTCTAAGATATAAAATCCTTCTGTTTTTCCCTGTTGTTCCTTTAGTTATGCACCTACTCTCTCCACTCCTCCACCTCCCAGTTGTACCTGGATAAAATCAGGGCTGTGTCAATCTTGAAATGAGTGAGGAAAACAAAAGAAAAAAATACTTTGAAGTTTGTATCCCTACATGAAGTTGACTAGATGCAGCAGTAAGAATTTATTTACTTGTTAGAACTTCTTAATGCTATCTTTCCTGCAATTTTTGTGATGGAACTGGCCAATGAGGAATAGGAGGAAGTGCAAAGTAACCTTTACTTTCTGATTATTAAGTAAACCTTCTGAGCTTGTATCTTTCTAGATATAGGACATAATCATTTTTAAGTAGTGGGAATGTCCTTGGGTTGCTGGGGTGGCTCAGTCAGTTAAGCGTCCGACTCTTGATTTGGGCTCAGGCCATGATCTCACAGTTCGTGAATTTGAGCTTCACGTTGGGCTCTGTGCTGGTAGTGCAGAGTCTGCTTGGGATTCTCTCTCCCTCTCTCTGCCCTTCCCCACTCGCGCTGTCTCTGTCTCTCTCAAAATAAGTAAATAAAAAGTTAAAAAAAAAAAAAAGGTAGTGGGAATGTACTTGACTTGGTTTGAGAGTTGAAAACTCAGATCATGTGTTCTGAATAATACATTTCCACTGGTTGAGCCCTTGTTATGGGTTGGGCACTATACTAAGAATTTTCATAGTTTGGGAGTTTTTTGTTTGTTTTTTAACTCACAATTCAATAAGTGAGGAAGAAGAACCTAAAGTTGGAAAAGGTAATCATCATTATTAACCAGTTCCTGTCCTTGATTCTGAGTTCAGTTGAGGTTGGAGTAGGTCAGCTTAGGATGTGCATTTCTTTGCATACCTGCTTTGCAGTTTGCTTATTATTTCTTTGCCTGTATTTTGGATGAAAAACCAATGTTCATATTTGAGTTTGAGACATATAGTCTGTGAGACAATTAGGGGGATAAAATTGCAGCTTTGCCGTTTTTGTCTGTTCTTATTTAATGGTTCAGCGAGAACATATTTAATCTTCCTAACAGTGAACACATCACATAGTTAATAAATATTTTTTTCTCTGAGAGATGTATCATTTTGTCAGTTTTGGTTTCTTTAAAGGTAGTAGTGCTTTCTTATGTGTGTTTAAGGGTGTAATATAGACAAATACATGGGGGGGGTGGGATCATGCTGGAATATTATGCAGCTGTGAAGAAGAAGGAAATCCTGCCATTTGTGACAACATGAATGGACCTTGAGGGCCTTATGCTGATAAGTCAGAGAGGGAGGCACAAATACTGTATGATATCACTTTTATGTGGAATCTAAAAAAACTCACCTTGGGAAACCAGAGAGTAGAATGGTCGTTACCAAGGCCTGTGGGCTGGGGGTGTTGAGCAGATGTTTTAAGGGTACAAACTTGCAACTAGTAGCTAAATAAGTCCTGGAAATCTAATGCCCAACATAATGATTGTAGTGAACAATACCGTATTCAACACTTCAGAATTGCTAAGAGACTAGATGGCAACTATTCTCAACACAAAAAGGAAATGATAATTATGTGCCATGGTAAAGATGTTAGCTAAAGCTACCTTAGCAATGATACCACAATATACAAATATATCAAACCAACAGGTTAGGTTGGCTTCTTCAAACTTCTACAGTGTCACATATCTCAATTATATGAATGTTTCTAAAATAGTATAATCCACAAGTATTTATATTGTAATAATTGGCTTTACAGGCATACCCCTCCTCATCCTGCTCACTTTACCTGTCCCTCTCCTGTGCTCCTCGCCGTTAGTAGAGGATTCTCCAAAGCCAGAGGCCTGGCCTTATTTCTGTTGCATCCCTAGCATCTACCATAGTACCTAGGAGGTCATCACTGTCCAGTATCTATTCCTCACTTGATGAGTGAAGAAATTAGAAACTAAACAGGCTTAGAGGTACCTCTTATATCTTCCAAAGCATCATGGTCAAAAAGATCATGGTCATTTTGTTTTTCAGTAGTTTGGGGAAACTTATTTTCTAAAGGAGAATATATTTTCCTCTTTATCACCTAAAATATTTCTATATAGTTTAGAGACTAGATGCTGAAGTTAAAAATAGCAATGTTAGTGAAAGGAATAATTAAAAAGTGAAAAGTCTTTAGATAAGGATCCCTTTTCTGTTTCTCTGTACAGCTGAGAGACATTTAGGAATGAACCTCAACTTCAGAATCAATTTGTGAATTTGTTGTCAATAAACATAAAATTTTCTCAATGATTTGCTATCACAATTAAATGCCAACATTTTAATCATCATAATTGCTTTCCTATAGCTTCAAAAATACACATAAAACCTTAAAGTATCAGTTATAAATCACTTATAAAAACAAAAAAAATAGCAGTTGACTAACAATTGCACTTTACCTACATTATTTGGATAGATGCTATTAAAATGAAACCATATTACTTATATTGTATATATTTACATATAAAAATATACATTTTGAAAACATAACCACTTATTGTGTATCTGTGAGACCCAGTTTAATTCTGTGATTAAAACAGGCTTTGAGGGGTGCCTGGGTAGCTTGTAGATTGAGCAGCTGACTTTTTATTTCACCCAGAGTCTGCTTGAGATTCTCTCTGCTCCTCTCCCCTGCTCATGCTCGCACTCTCTCTCACTCGCTTGTTTAAAAAAATAAGTTTTGAACGTGAATATTCTTTTATAGAATATCTACTTTTAGGGGTGCCTGAATGGCTCATTTGAGTGTCCAACTCTTGATTTTGGCTGTAGTCATGATCTCATGGTTCTTGAGTTGGAGCCCTACATCAACTCTGCTCTAACAGTGTGGAGCATGCTTTGGAAACTCTCTCTCTCCCTCTCTCTGACCCCCCCCCTCCCCGTTCGTGTGCATGCTTTCTCCCTCACTCTCTCTCTCTCCTGTGCACGTGCTCTTTCTCTCAAAAATAAATAAACAACAACAAAAAAAAGAATACCTGGGGCGCCTTGGTGGCTCAGTATCCGACTTTGGCTCAGGTGCTGACAGCTCGGAGCCTGGGGCCTGCTTCATTCGGCTTGTGTCTCCTCTCTCTGCCCCTCCCCCGCTTGTGCTCGCTCACTCACTCTCTGTCTCTCTCAAAAATAAATAAATGTAAAAAAAAAATTTAAAAAAAGAATACCTGCTTTTAGAAGTAAATACTGAATATGTTTTCAAATAAATATATGACTCCTTAAGTCTTTTTAAGGCCACGTTGGTTTCCTAGAGCTGTTCCACAAACTGGGTGGCTTCAAACGGCAGGTTTACTGTCTCACAGTTCTGAAGACTAGAAGTCAGAAATCAGTGTGTCAGCAGGACCACATTCCCTCTGAAACCTGAAAGAGAGAATCCTCTTCTAGCTTCTGGCATTTGCTGGCGTTGCTTACTTACTGTTGGCTTGTAGATGGCATCACTCTAATCTCTGCCTCTTTTATAACATGGCTGTCTTCTCCATATGTCCATGTCTTCACACAGTGTTCTCCCCATGGGTGTGTCATATCTCTGTGTCTCCTCTCCTCTTTGTGTAAGTACACCAATCATCTTAATTTGTATCTTAACTATATCTGCAAAGACTCTATTTCAAATAAGATCCTGTTCAGGGTACCAGGAGTTAGGATGTCAGTGTATCTTTTTACAGTTTGTTTATTTATTTTTGAGAGAAAGAGAAAGAGTTTACTAGGGAGGGCGGGGGGGGGGGGGGGGGGGGGAGAATCCCAAGCAGGCTCCTAACTGTCAGCATGGAGCCCGACATGGGGGCTCAAACTCACAAACTGTTAGATCATAATCTGAGCCGAAATCAAGAATTGGACGCTTAACCAAGCACCCCATCAACGTATCTTTTCAGGAGACAGAATTCAATCCACAGTAGCAGTCTGTTCATAGAGTGTATATAAAGATTAAAAATCAATCTCGTGTGCAGTTTTTTAAGAAACAGCTTTCTTGAGGTTGAACTAATGAACCTCAATGAAGTGCACAATTTTAATGTGCAGTTTGATCAATTTTCACAAGTAAACACAGTGATACTTTTACCACAGTCAAAATAATGAGCACACTCATCATCCCAGAGCTTCCCTCTCTCTCCCTTCCCTGCATCCCCAGGAACTTTGATCTGCTTTTTGTCATTCTAGATTACTTTAGATTCTTAAGAATTTCAGGTGAATAGAATCATACGATAATGTGCTCTTTGTTTTGATTTGGCTTTTTAACTCAGCATACTTATTTTGAGATCCATCCATGTTATTGCCTATATCAGCAGTCCCTTCCATTGTGTCTTTGAGTGATGTTCCATTTTATGGGTAAGTTATAATCTGTTTAGACAGTTGCTTGCTGGTTGACATTTGAGTTGGTTCCAGTTTTGGGCTATTACAAATAAAGCTGCTGTGAACATTCTTGTACAAGTCCTTGTAAGGACATATTCTTTCATTTCTCTTGGGTAGAATGACTGGTTGTTAGGTAGGTTATGTATATTACATTTTTTGAGAAATATCTAAACTGCTTTCCAAAGAGATTGTACCCATTTCCACCAACAGTGGTTGAGGGTTCTGTTTTCTCCACATCCTCACCAACACTTGGTTTCATAATTTTTTTTTTAATTTTAGCCATTTGGGGGTGTGTAGTGGTGTCCTTTGTGGCTTTAATTTGCATTTTCCTAATGACTCATGTAGTTGAGTATATGTTCATTTGCTTGTTTGCAATCTATGTATCTTTGGCAAAACGTTCAGTTTTTTGCCTATCTTTTATTGGGGTATTTCTTACTGGTATTAAGTTTTCACAGTGTTTATATATTCTACATACAAGTCTTGTCAGATACATATTTTGCAAATGTCTCCTCCCACTGTGTGGCTTGTCCTCTCATTTTTATAAGTGTCTTTTGAAAAGCAAAAGGGTTTTTTTGATACTTTATTGATTTTTTTGTTTTTGAAGTTTGTGCTTTCTGTGTCCTATTTAAAATCTTTCCCAAACCCACAGTAAGATTATTAATACATATGTCTCATATAAATATAAACTCATTAATTATTTTTAAAAACCGTCATGGCCTTTCATACCATTTAGTGCTTTTCTGGCTATGTGGTAAGTGCGTCACAGCCTCAGTGAATCTTCACAATAATCCTGTGAGGTGCAGAGTATTTCCCCTTTTCACAGAGAAGGGAAAGGACTCTTAGAGACACATGATTTGTAATTTGGGCAATTGGGATTTGAACACAGGGCTGTACCCATTTGTGTCTTGTGTTCAAAGTGTGAGCTCTTAACCACAGAACTTAGGCTTCATTTAGGTTTTAGGGTAAGATTTCTTATGTGGAAGTTTTGAATATACGTGACCATATCTTAAAAGTTAAAAATTTACCATTGAACGTGAAAGTAAACGTTAACCTCCTGTGCTCGCCTGTAAGTAATAAGATCAAAACAAAAATAGAAATTTTATGCCTCCTTTTCACAGATATTTGTCAGAGAAAATATCCAGGTTTAAAAAGCTAAAAATATTACATTTGTATGTCATAATGAATATATTCCTTTTTTTTTTTTTTTTTTAAAGTAGGCTCCATGCCCAATGTGGGGCTTGAATTCACAATCCTGAGATTGAGAGTCACATGTTCTACCAACTGAGCCAGCCAGGTGCCCCATAATGAATATATTCCTTAAAATTAAAATTGAACATCATAAAAATATCCAAGTTTTTATCTTGCCAACAATATTGTACTCCTGCCTCTGGCAGCCAGAGTGTGAAGGGAACCAGACTGAGATAGGAAGCTACAATGAATCATTGCGTGTAGGATGTTGACTTATGTTTGACAGTTTCTGCTGCCAACTTTAGTTTTTAATTCTGACATACAGAATTTGTTGGAACAAAACTGAAATTCTACAGTGTTTTGGAAAATTTCAATAATATTTCCAAGTGCTGGAAGATACATTGTTTGTTTCATGGTTAGAACTAATAACAACAATCTTGGGAGTATCTGATATAAACTGACATAAAAGTATTTTATTTTATTTTTTTTATTTGTAATTTAACTTTATTTTTTATTTTTTAAAATTTACATCCAAATTAGTTAGTATATAGTGAAGCAATGATTTCAGAAGTAGATTCCTTAGTGCCCCTTACCCATTTAGCCCATCCCCCCTTCCACAACCCCTCCACTAACCCTCAGTTCTCCATATTTATGAGTCTCTTATGTTTTATCCCCCTTCCTGTTTTTATATTATTTCTGCTTCCCTTCCCTTATGTTCATCTGTTCTGTGTCTTAAAGTCCTCATATGAGTGAAGTCATATATTTGTCTTTTTCTGACTAATTTCACTTAGCAAAATACCCTCTAGTTCCACCCACATAGTTACAAATGGCAAGATTTAATTCTTTATGATTGCCGGGTAATACTCCATTGTCTATATATACCACCTCTCCTCTATCCATTCATTCCATTGGTGGACATTTGGGCTCTTTCCATACTTTGGCTATTGTTGATAGTGCTGCTATAAACATGGGGGTGCATGTGTCCCTTCAAAACAGCACACCTGGACAGACAGGTATTTTAAACATGAGGTTTTATAAAAGTGTAGCCAGTTTAAAAGATAACAGTTTTCCTGGATCTAGAATCATTGTTTCTGTGACAGACAACAAATACTTTTAAAATGGATTCAACTGAAAATAGTAGCTATTTTTTAGCACCATTTGTAGTTTTGGTTCTTCTTAATATAATGTTTTCTTTTTCTTTCTTTCTTTCTTTCTTTCTTTCTTTCTTTCTTTCTTTCTTTCTTTCTTTTCTTTCTTAATGTTTATCTCTGCGAGAGAGAGAGCAGGAGTGGGAGAGGAGCAGAGAGAGAGGGAGATACAGAATCAGAAGCAGGCTCCATGCTCTGAACTGTCAGCACAAGTCCCGATTCGGGGCTCGAACTCACAAACTGTGAGATCATGACCTGAGCTGAAGTCAGACGCTCAACCGACCGAGCCATCCAGATGCCCCTATAATGTTCTTTATTTAAAGGATATATTGCTAGGTTGTGAGTTTCCCATGTTAGTAGGTAAAATGTATTTGTCTAGGCATTCTTGGTTCAGTCTACATTTATTAAGGTCTGACTCTGTGCCAGGGAAATGGGGATATGAAGTTGATTAAACCATTCATTATCTACTAACATGGAACTTTGTATATGGTGGAAAAACAGACACACAGAGATAATTAAAAGATAGCTGGAGGAATGGCCATGATGCTATAGGATCAGAGTGCATTGGGGGCACCTGGATGGCTCAGTCGGTTAAGCGTCCAACTTCAGCTCAGGTCATGATCTCACAGCTTGTGGGTTCGAGCCTTGTGTCAGACCCTATGCTGACAGCTCAGAGCCTGGAGCCTGCTTCGGATTCTTATCTCCCTCTTTCTCTGCTTTTCCCCCACTCGTTCTCTCTCTCTCTCTCTCTCTCTCTCTCTCTCAAAAATAAATAAACATTAAAAAAAAAAGGATCAGAGTGCATTAGCTACCTATTACTGAATAACAAATCACCCCTAAACTTAAGGGCACCTGGAGTCGGCACACTTTTTTGTAAAGGGCCAGATAATATTTTAGGTTTTGCACACTATACATTCTGTGCCACAGCTACTCAACTCTGCTGTTGTAATATGAACACCGCTGTAGAAGATGCGTAAATGAATGAGTGTAGCTCTTTGTGTTACAATAAAACTTCACCTACAAAAGCAGACAGTGAGCCACATTTGGCCTGTGGGTACGGATTTACTGACTAGAGGCTTAAAACAGTGAACCTTTGTTATCCCACAGTTTCTGTGAGCAAGGAATCCAGATGCATCTTAGTTCATTGAATTCAGCTCAGGATCTTTTGTGGTATTGCTGTTGAGCTTTCAGTCAGGGCTGTAGTCTTCTCAAGACTCAAATGGATGAGAGGGAGAGAGCTCAAGAATGGCAACCACAGTCTTTATATAGACAAATCTTGGAAATGACTTACCAGTTTTGCTGTAATGCCTTCATTAAAAGCAAGTTAGTAAGTCCAGTCTACACTGAAGAACAGGGGATTACACAAAAGTGTGACTACTATTAAAGAAAAACAGGGGCACCCCAGTTGGTTAAGCAACTGACTTCTCAGTCATGATCTCACGGTTTGTGGTTTTGGGCCCTGCATCCTGGTCTGTGCTGATAGCTCAGAGCCTGGAGCCTGCTTTGGATTCTGTATCTCTTGCTCTCTCTCTGCCTCCCCCCCCCCCCCCCCCCAAAATGAATAAACATTTTAAAAATTTTAAAAAAAGAAAAACAACATACAGTGACACCTATTACAAAACAATAAGGCAGACTATTCAGGATCAAGATAGATATAGGGACCACTGCAGTGAGCTTCCTGGTGGGGGAGATTGATGAGGGCTGAACTCCCAAGTACACCAACGAAAAGTGGGGTTTATAGCCAGGGAGCAGAGTAGGGGTCAGTGGATGGAGAATTACTGAGAAGAAACATCAGAGGTAAGGGGGCATTCTGGCAAAACTGACCTAACAGGATTCTTGCTAAAGGCAGGCCAGGTGAGCAGACATCACCTGGGGGGTGGTAGTGTTACGGAACCAGGCTGGAACGCTGGCGGAAAAAACAAGCGGCACTCGGATATCTTGGTGGATTGGAGATTTATTGTACACCGGTGGGCTCAGAGGAGACTTTCTCCAAAGATCTGAGCCTGGAATGCAAGTGGGGAGGGTAATTTATAGCCGACAGCCTCCATATCTGTGGAGGTTTTCGCGTGCACAGCAAACAAAGGAAGAAGAAACCGGAGGAGGGGTCTCTAAGCTAGAAACCAGAGTTTGTTTTAGTCCAATCAGCCATCTTTGGTGTACTTTATCCACTTCTCCAACAGTAGAGGATGAGGAATTTAATTAGTTGGAGAGATTGAGCAGATCTCAAGGGTGGGAGGTTACAGTCACACTGACCTAAGAGAAATATTGATGAAGTCAGGTCAGGGGAACAGACATCATCTGGGGAATGATGGAGGATGAAGAACCTTGTTAGTTGGAGAGACTGAGTAGATCTCAAGGGTGGGAGGTTAAGTTACTCTGATTCTGGCTGTGGAAACTCAAAAGTCAGGGCCCAGTAAGAAAGAGCTTAAAAGAGCATGGTTGGAGTTCATCAAGGAGAGAATCTTTGTCATTTCCAAGAGGCGGGGTCTCCAGGGTTATCCTCTGGGCTGCCTGCCACAAAGGGGTGGACTGTGCCACTTAACTCAGCCTGGGGAACCTGGAAAGAATGAAGTCAGGGTACTCAGGACCAGTTGTGTATGATGCATAGAGAATAAGAACACCAAGTCAGTCAAATGTTAAATGTTGTTAAATCAGCCCTCTGTTTCTCTTCATTCACAATCCTTATATATATATATATATATGTCTCTGAATCATCTCATATCCGTCATTGGCCCTGTCCATTGAGATCTGCTTGTACCTTTGTGAATGAATGAAGCACTATGCCTGCCTTCCATGTTTTCTTCCCATCCTGCTGTGTCATCCCCGATTTCACGCTCCATTCACTGCTTTAATTGTTTGTTGAATGAAGACAGAGGGAATCCATGAAAGAAAGTAGCATGTCGAACTTGTATGAAGCTAGTCCTATTAGACATTTTCATGTGTTCTCTTGCTTAATCCTGCCTTTGCACAATCAATGAAGGGCAAGACTGCAGGAGAGCAGAATTCTTCATCCCCAAGCCCGCTGCTTCTCATCACCCCTGCCCACCCGGTGCCACGTGCCCCACTATCCCATAGGATACAGTCTAGCTTATGTCACTGTCAGTTGTACATGCATCTAGGCTCCTTTGCTAAACTAAGATGTCTGAAGGCAAAGCTGTGCATTGATCATTTGTTAGGGATTTGTACTCCCCCCCCCCCCCATTTTTTTCCTTCACAGCGGTTTCTACGTAATACTCATAAGAGTTCACTGAGTTGTAGGAATAAATGAAAATCATGGTAGCTTGTTGTCAACTTTGTGGTTCCTTGTATTCCCTCCTATCAGCTTGGTCACCTAGACCTTATGGTCACACATCACTGATCCAGAGCCCTTCCTTAGGTTACGTTTTCCCTCTCTGGCAGCAGCCTTTATCCGGTCATCCCTCTCATACAATCCGTAGTAAGTAGTGAGTCTCTTCGCTGTACTGCTAGCTGGCAGGGAGGAAGTAAGTGTCTGTTGTGGGAGGGAGGCCCACCTCACAATCCCAAGGCTGTCACTATAAATCAAGTTACTTTGCCTTTACTTCTTTTTGAATTTGTATAGCAGTAATACTTCCTTCTTAAAACTTTCTCCTTCATTCATCTCCCCAATGCTGCCTTTTCTTAGTTTTCCTACTAGTTAACTGCTTCTTTTCGAGTTCTCATTTGTTGTTGCCCTTGCTAGTGATTCCGAAAGCTCTTCAGTATTCATGGTGTCAGATATCATCTATGTAAAGGTAACTGTCAGATCCAGGCTGGGAGTAGTTTCTAACTCACTTTGTGACTAGCACAATTTAAACTACTAGATGTTCAGGGGTGCCTGGGTGGCTGAGTCGGTTAAGTGTCCAACTTCAGTTTATGTCACGATCTTGCGGTTTATGAGTTCAGGCCCACATCCAGCTCTGTGCTGACAGCCTAGAGCCTGGAGCCTGCTTCGGTTTCTGTATCTCCCTCTCTCTCTGCCCCTCCACTGCTCACGCTGTTTCTCAAAAATAAATAAATGTTAAACTACTAAATGTTCAGTTAATATTTGTGAATAAATGAAATGAACTATGAGAGCATTGTATTAGGTCATTCATTGAAGAGATTGTAAAATCAGAGTAGAATATTTTGGTTTTTCTTTCCAAACTAAATATGAAGCCATTACAAGACATAAGTGAGGCTTTTAAAAACATGACTGTTTGTTTTATGCTTTAAAAACAAAACAAAACAAAAAATGTTTCTGGGGCACCTGGGTCTCAGTCAGTTGGGCCTCCAACTTTGGCTCATGTCATGATCTCACAGTTCATAAGTTTGAGCCCCGCGTTGGGGGCTCTCTGCTGTCAGCCTGGAGCCTGCTTCCTATCCTCTGTCTCGTTCTCTCTCTGACCCTCCCCTGCTCATATGTGCTCTCTCTCTCTCTCTCTCTCTCTTAAAATAAATGAACAATGTTTTTGTTATTGAAGTACAGTCAGTATACAAGATATTGTAAGAGTTCAGATGTATGACACAGTGATTCGACAATCATATACATAACCAATGCTCACCACATTAAGAGTAGTCACCATCTGTCAGAATACAATGTTATTACAGTATTATTGATTATATCCCCTATGCTGTACTTTTCATCTCTGTGATGTATTTTATAACTGGGTGTTTGTACCTCTTAATTCCCTTCACTTATTTCACCCATTCCCCTCTCTCCTCTCCTCTAGCAACCATCATTTTGTTCTCTGTATTTATGTAGTCTGTTTCTGTTTTTTATTCGTTTGTTTTTTTAGGTTCCACATGTAAGTGAAATTACATGGTATTTATCTTTTCTGCCTTACTTTACATAGCAAATACACTGTAGGTTCATCCATGTTATCACAAATGGCAAGATTTCATTCTTTTAATAGCTGAGTAATATTTCATTGTAAATATACATACAACATCTCTCTCTCTTTTTTTTTTTTTAAGTAAACTCTACCTCCAGCATGAGGCTTAAACTTACAACCTTGAAATCAAGAGTTACATGCTTGAGGCACGTGGGTGGCTCAGTCGGTTAAGCATCTGACTCTTGGTTTCAGCTCAGGTCATGATCTTGCAGTTTCATGGGTTTGAGCCCCATGTCAGGCTCTGCACAGGCAGCACAGAGTCGGCTTGGGATTCTGTCTCTCTCCCTCCCTCTCTGCCCCTCCCCAACTTGCACTGTCTCTGTCTCCCTCAAAATAAATAAGTAAACTTAAAAAAAAAAGTTGCTTGCTCATACCACATTTTTATCATTCATCTATCATGGGCACTTAGGTTGTGTCCGTATCTTACTTACTATAAATAGTGCTGCAGTAAACCTAGGGGTGCATATATATGTTTTTTAAACTAATGTTTTTGTTTTCTTTGGGCAGATACCCAGTAGTGGAATTCCTAGGTCATTTGGTATTTTTTGAGGAACCTCCATATTGTTTCCTGTAATGACTGCACCAGTTTACATTCCCACCAACAATGCATGAGAGTTCCCTTTTCTCCACATCTTTGCCAACAATTGTTATTTCTTGTGTTTTTTTTCTTGTTATTTTTTTCTTGTTAACAGTAACAATTGTTATTTCTTGTTGTGTTTATTTATTCATTTAAGTAATCTCTACACCCAATGTGGGGCTCGAACTCACGACCCTGAGATCAAGAGTTGCATGCTCTTCTGACTGAGCCAGCCAGGGACTCCTCTTGTCTTCTTTTTTGTTTTTAATATTTATTTATTTTTGGGAGAGAGAGACAGAGAGAGACAGAGAGAGCAGGGGAGAGGCAGAGAGGGGTGGGGGAGACACAGAATCTGAAGCAGGCTCCAGGCTCTGAACTGTCAGCACAGAGCCTGACATGGGGCTTTAATCCACTGAGCCACCCAGGTGCCCTATCCTCTTGTCTTTTTAATAACTGATGTTCTGACTGGTGTGAAGTGATATCACAATGTGGTTTTGATTTGCATTTCCCTGATGTGTAGTGAGATTGAGCATCTTTTCATATGTTTGTTGGCCACCTGATTGTCTTCTGTGGGAACACGTCTGTTGGATTTTGATAGGTTTTGTGGCCACTGTAACCAATTCTGCAATTTAGCAGATTACTGCTGTCACCTTTGTACATCTTTGTATTGCCATCTGCTATTATAACAACTTAAAGAAGGCATTGTCAAATGGTACTGAGATTAAATGGTACATTTCATTATCAAAATTCTGTTTAGGAGTTATAGAAATGAAAAAAATGATAGTATTATGGGGAAGAAGTATGAGTGTGCATGGACCTAGAACTGGGCCACAGCTTACATGCAGGCTGCTCATTTGGAATGTTTCAGCCATGTTTGAAGGAAAAAGAAGGAGTTAAAAGATTGTTTCCAGGAAAGATGCTTCTCTGTGAATGAACTTAGGGTGGTCTTCTGAGCTATATAGCGAGAACTAAAGACTGAGAGTGATCTACTCAGTCACCAGTTAAAACTGGTATATACCAGTAAGTTAACTTTCACTCATAATAGAAGTAGTAAAATATCAGACCATTTCAGAAAACTGGTCAATGTTTTTAGAGCTTCTGATTTTCACAGGAATGGACCAAAAAAACAAAAACAGGTATCTGAAAATCTCAGAAAGAAGTTGAAGTTCCAGTCAGAAGCTTTTTAAAAAAATCATCTTTTCCAGACAGGATGTCCCTGGGCACTGTGGTGTGTAGAACAAAAGCAGTGATGCTCTGTGGAAGTGATGAGAAGGGAAGGGGTGGGATGGCTAGACCGGATTCTTTTCCTGAACCTTCCCCCAGTCCTTTGGCAGCTGCTGAGGTATCTCAGTATGATTTGAAAACTAGTGGAGGACAGTCTACCCCCACTTACGAGTCCCACAACCCAGGGATCATGACCTGAACCAAAATCAAGAGTCAGATGCTCAACAGAATGAGCCACTCAGGTGCCCCAAGAATCTGTAATTTTGAAATGGTAGTAGGTAGAACTCAAGCATCTCTATAATGAGCCTCCTCCACAATTTACTATGCTGTATTACATCCCTGTAGGGGAAATAGAGCTTGAATATATACATTATGGTTATATGCTGAAGAATTTATGGATCAAATGATATGATGTATGGAATTTGCTTCAAAATATTTTATGGTTGAAGAATAGATAAAACAAATTGGTCACAGTTTAATAACTTTTGGCATTGAGCTGGATATGAGGGGATTCATTTTATTTTCCCCACTAGTTTAATATGTGTTTGAAATCTTCAGTAATTAGAGTTTATAATTTTTTGATATGTATCATGATGAGTGGCACAATTTTAACCTTTCCCTCATGTGTGACACATTATAATTTAACACTTGCTGGGCTTATCAGTAGTTTGCCTTACCCAACATCTATAACGATAGTCTGTCAGTCACTTGCCTGTCAGTGTCATATAAACCAACCAGGTTTCAGCATTTGTGGCTCTGGTATGTGTAATTTGGAGGTTGATGGGAGGAGGAGAGTGGAAAGAGATAGGAGCCCCTTACCTTTCCCGAGGAGGTCTACCTGTGGTAATTATTAAGCCTTTCTCAATTTGTATCGAAAGAGATTACTGAACATCTCATTGACTGTTCTTACCTCCATGGCAGAGAGAGATTTGTTTCATCTGTGGGACAATTTACGTTTACTTTGAAAATAAGAGCTTGGCTTATGGACTGTGGGCCATTATAGTTTAGAGTCTGGGGTAGCAGAGACTACATCCAATATCTGGTATCACCACTTAGTAATTGACTTTTACGAGTCACTTATTTTTAGGAGCTTGAGTTTCTCCATTTGCCAACTGAATATGATTGATAAAAAGAAAAGGTGTTTTGATATTAACAGATTTAGAGTTATTCAAGGAGGAATTGTTGTATTTCGTTTTGAATATCAAATGACTGGACACTTTCCATTTTTACTATTTGGGAAGACACATCTGTTAGCAAAGCTGAACATTAGTTTCTCTTTGCTTCCTGAGTACCTATGTTAGTAATTTGTTGGAATTCTGCTATGGTCTCTCCTTGCAAGACACCTTGTTAAAAATTAAGTGCTGGAGCCACTTAACATGTGCAAGATTCTCAGAAACTATGACAAAATCAAGAAAGAATACCCAAAGGAGCATGTACTCAGAATTCTCATGGTTCAGGACAGTTTGTTCTTTCTCTGCAAGGCAGTGCCAGACCTTAGGGCACAAAATGATGTTTAGGGTCAAATGAATGGTAAATGAGCTGCAGAAAAGCCTCTGGCTTCTTTCTGTGCCTTTTGAGTCTTGAAAAATATGAGGGAATGCAAATGTTACGAAAGAACCAAAATGTAGATCATGGCCTGTCTGAAACTGCTTCTACAGAGCTAAGTGTGACCTCCTGGGGTTCTGACCTCTGGGCTGTGTGATAATGACTCCAGCTGTCTGCATTTACATGGAAACATTCAATAAAAGGGAAGGTAAACTGGCTTGTTCATATGTGTTTATATAGGCAGTTTACCTAGAGGCAATCTGTACCTGCATAGCAAGTATATAGATTGATTTCTGGATGAGAAAACACATTGCTTTATGAGCCATTATAATATTGAGCACTGATTGTATTTGTGCTCATGATAATAAACTGTGCCATGTGATTTTTCCCCCTCATCCCTTCCCACTCTGTCCCTGAAAGCCTTCATGCATCCCATATGACTCTTAAATGTTTATCATGACAGCAGTGTAAAATTTGGATTTTGTCCTTTTAAAATATTAACTGTTGTTCTGTCCCTTTGCTTTTGCTAGCATCTTTTTTTTTTTAATTTTTTTTAATGTTTATTTATTTTTGAGAGAGACAGAGTGTGAGCAGGCGAGGGGCAAAGAGAGAGGGAGACACAGAATCAAAGCAGGCTCCAGGCTCTGAGCTGTCAGCACAGAGCCCGACGCGGGGCTTGAACCCACCAACTGTGAAATCATGACCTGAGCCGAAGTCAGACACTTAACCGACTGAGCCACCCGGGCACCCCCCCTTTGCTAGCATCTTAACATAGTGATTAATTTGATGTTTGCTTTTCATTTATCCTTTCAATACAGAACTATTTCCTTTATTTCAGAGCAATTTTATCTAAAAGGATAAAACTGTCTCTTGAAATAATGGTGATCATTTGTCTCTACTTGTTTGCAATATCGTTATCTGTGGAAGAGTAGAAATGACTGCCACTTTTAATAGAGGCAGATCATTGATTTTTGATGCAACATCACAGATACAATCACTTGAGGGCTAGACAGCTTTTTTACCTATATTCAGACCATATGGTTTTATTAGTTTATGTGGACCATTCTCAGCATTTCATCATTTGATTTGCTTTCCTACTAGATTCCAAGCTGTTTAAGAACTCAAGTATTTTGCTCTATTTTTCCAGCTTAGAATTTGACCTGGTACCAAGTTAGTTTTGATGACATTTTGCTTCCTTATTTATGCCATGAGAAGAGATCGTTCTGTTTTATGCGTTGCTATGGTTAAAGATTTATATAGACATTGTCATCCCAGTACACATTTGCTGTCCTAAACTAAAATCCTTGGTGTCAGTTCTGTTTATAAGAGGATTAGAGCAAGGAGTCTCCATGCCCTATAGTCAGGAAGGTTTAAGTTTTGTTTAATATTATTTAAGCAATTACATATTAAAAGACAACACACACACCAGCATGTGCAGGTGTGTAAGCCTCAATGGTAAAAGTCACTGAAATAGTCTTTGCAAGCTCTGTGGTGTTGTTTCTCTCCCCACGCCTTTTCCCTGATTTTTTTTCTTGCACGTTGTTCTTTAGAAACAGTATTTCTGGAAGGTTTGTAGTTGGGGTGGAAACTGGATGGTGGCTCTGGCCTCTTTGTGGCAAGAGAGGCCATGCTCCAGAAGGAGGAGGGAGGAGCAGTGTCCTCAAAGAGTCCTGCAAGAATGGGAAGGGAAAGCAGGCTGAACAGCTACAGCCCTTGTGAAGTTGGTCTGTCACTAGCCTGTTTAAGGTTGCAGATGACGGCCACCAGGATGTCTGTAAAGGGAAGGGAAAGAAGGCCCACAGGGCTGGTCTGCTCCCTGTCGTGCCAGCTGCTGCCATGTTTCGTGACTCAGAGTTTGTCAGTTCAGCTTTTGTATGTATGGGGACTGAAAGAAGGTAGATGAAGAGGAAACAGAACCGATAATAATAAGGTAATGTATCATCCCTTAAAAGCGCATTTTTATGACAGAAGTTGTTTAGAATATTACTATATCACATTTTAGATTTTGCCCGATCTCTCCTCAGAAAATGAAGCTGAGAATCCTGGCATAGGCCTTGGAGCCCTCAAGGGGCTGACTTTCAGGCTCTCCTGGAACTGTGCTTTCTGGCTGTGCCCACAAACAGGCTTTTGGTGTGACCATACCTGCAGAGATGCAATGCAAGTCACTGCTAAGTGGTGTGCATGGTCCTTTCCACCACAAGTATTCTGAAATTGAGGGACTGTTTAGGAAGCAGGCTGCTGCTTAGTTATTACACACCAGGACTGTCATGACAGGAAGGGAAACAGGAATTGCTATGACCAAGGAAACTTGTATAGCACTGACATGAAGTAGCACAGAATACCCCACAACCAAGTGTTCTGGTACATAGTAAGTGCCCAGGAAGCTTGCAGTTCTTATCATCAGCCTCCTTACGGTCTTGAAGATGTTTAGTAAGTGAGAGCTTACTAAAGGTTAATAAAGGCTCCTTTATTCTCCTCTTTTGTTTCTTGAAGACTGAAACAGAAGTGTGTCCCTTGTTTGCCTCTTTCCTTGGTTAATACCTAGTGTGAAAATATAAGAACCCAGGTTGACTGGTCCCCAGACATGCCCCTGGTACCAGAGAGTGATCACAGGAAGGGATTTCTGCTCTGTACTAGGTTGGGGGGGAGGAGGGGAGTGCCATATACTCTTGCCCTGAGTTGAACCTTGAGTCCATTTGTGGCCTCTGGCTTGGAGACACAAAGAGTGAGGTCGACTGTCTTGAATTCTTATCTAGCTGGCCATTTTATTATGCTGGACTTGTATTTTATAATCCACTCCTCCCTTCCCTTTCTAGTTTCAAACACAAATCCAGTTGTTTTAAGTGAGACAGATGCCTCACATTGGATAAAGGACCTGATGAGGTCTAAGAACAATCAATTAAAGAGTCCTGATTTTGTCCTCTCATATCAGCTGTGGTTCAGTCTGGATCCAGTCAGGAGAGAAAACGCCACACAGTATACTAAAACCTTGGATTGCAAGTAACTTGTTCTGCGAGTGTTCTGTAAGAGCAAACATTTCTAATAAATTTTAACTTGATAAATGAGTGATGTCTTGGAATACGCGTAAGTACATGATGCCAAACATCACATGATCACAACTGTACCAGTGGTTCTTGAAATTTGCTTTGATATACAAGTGCTTTGGATTACAAGCATGTTTCTGGAAAGAATTGTGCTCACAAACCAAGGTTTTACTGTAATTTGAATGAGGAAGGCTTCACAAAAAGATAAAAAGAGTTATTAACTCCAGTAAAGGTTTGCAGTAGTAAGAGGTTGACTAGTAAGAAGCAGAGAGAAGGCTGAGTGTGGGAATAGCACCTCTAAGCAGCGAAGAGCCCTCCTCCCCACCCAGGACTCACCGGGGATGGGAATAGCAGAGCAGTTGCTACAGTGCTGCCCCAGTGAAACATATGTTGCTAGAAACCTGAACTTGTAGGAGACTCTCCCTGCAGGGTGCCACAAGGCTCTCTACTACAGAAGTGCTAAGAATGGGAGCGGTGGGCAGTGTAGTGGTTGGAGAGGCAGGGCTGGGTGGTCAGTGTGCTGTGGGCTGCCACACGCTGCAGGAGCCAGAGGCCCCCCCTGCTGCAGAACCACCAGGCATTGCCACCAGGAAAGCTGCTTGCCACTCACTGCTTCTGGCTGCCATGCACATGTGAGCTGGGCACTGAAGAAACTGTATGTGCTGCCAGAGGCTGGACCTGAGAAAGCCCTGCCCCCACCTACTGAGCTTGCCAGGAGCTGCATGCAAAACCCTTTCCTCCAGTCAGTGTCTCCAGCGCCCTCTGCTGAAAGGCCTCCGGGCCAGCAGGCTGCGGAGAAAGCACTTTCCCATCATCAGCACACCAAAGATATTCCAGTAATCTTCCATCAGGAAATGAGGAATCTGTCTGCAGTCATAATGATCATACCTTTATGTTATTACTGCTGGATTCATAGAGTATGTCTCCTTGAGAAGAGGTAAAGGAACTGAACATGAAGCTTCCTACCTAACCTTGTAAACTGCTTTCAAAAACCCAGACTTAATTCTGTGACAGAGAATAGTAAGCTCCATGGGGAAAGAGAAGAGCTGAGGACAGGAGGCAGAAAAAGAGGAGGAACATGCCAAAGACACCTGGGAGAAACTGAAGCTCAACCCGTGTACTAGGTAGCCTTACAATGACACCACCAGGTGCTCAGGCCTCCTGTGACCTTACATCATTTCCACATCTTTTGATTATACATATGGGAAACTGTAAGTCATGGTAGCTAAAGCAGTTCCTTGTCTTTCTATATGAACTTCACAGAATTTGAAGTTAAAAGAGAAGAATTACCTTTTTAAAGTTAGCCAAATAATTTTCAGTTCTTCTCTTTAATTCTGTCCAATATTTTCAAATGTTGTTTAATGTAACAAAATATACGTGAAAACATGTTCTGTGTTAAAAATAAATAAAACAACTGAAAATGAAAGATGTAGATTTAAGTTTGAAAGGGTTGTTTTACCTTGAGTACAGTGTGGGTTTTTTTCTGTCCTTCCTTACTGAAATTCTCATGGTTTTCTTTTACCTTATCATTCGTGTGAAGCTTATTCACAGAGTAAAAACTCCCATTGACTTCCTGTCCCATCTTAACTGAAGGTCAGTTCAGTGAGACATCCCAGCTGAGTCAGAACTAAAATAAGAATGTAATTTAGAGCCAGAAAGTTGGGTGCTGATGGCCACTCCAGCCATATAAGGTGCCCATGGATTCACTGAGGGATTTCCCTGGTAAGCTGGACGTTCTTTTAGTCAACACTCTTAGCTAAAAATACTGTTCTGTATTTGAAATAAAAGCCTTTCTCAAATTCATCTATTTTGGTCAGGACACAATGTATCATTTTAAAAAGATGTTTGGGGTGAGAATATGTGTTAGTGGGTCACCATACGAGTAACAGGGAGAAATGATTTAGATAATGGAGGAGCTGCTACAGAGACATTTTCCAGTGAGGATGTTTAAAAAATCAGAGAAAAATTGCCTAACCTATGAAAGAGGATTTTAAGAAAGTTTTTTCAGTTGACCAAACACTCTGCTTACTGAGCAACCATGGGGATCTAGCGAGAGAAAGTTTATTAGAAAGCTTATAGGTTTCAGACTGCAGTGATGATATCTTGTTAAGAGAGTTCTCTTTACTGACAAGAAAATGTCACGCTGAAGTACATACTGATGCTACACTGAGTTGTCTTGGGTTTCTGGGGATGGTGGTGGCTTACCAGCACCTCCGTAGCTCTGTTGTATAGCAACTTTTCACAAAAGGGCCACTTTGATTATTGCCTACTAAGAGGGTGCTTGATATGAAGACTCCATGGAAATTTTCACACTAAAGGGCTCATGGTGTTCTTGAGAGAAGAACCATCTTTGCAGTGTAGAAAACAATGTGGAATCGACTGAAATCTTACCCACTTGAGCACTTGTACATGCTAAACAATTTAGTACAGGCTAGAATGCTCACAGGAGGCTTCTTAGAGAAGACCTTGAATAGAAATTTGAGGACTGGGCAAGTTTTGGATAAGCAGAAAGCAGGGGAAAAGGGGGCAGTAGTATTCATCCAAAGAACTTTATGTCCTTTCAGGTTTGTGTCTTTTTATGTCCAGTACTAGGTATGTTTGATACTATTAAAGATAATTCTGAACAATCACTATGCAACAGTCTTGCCCTTATTTACAATCATGTGTATATATGTATTTTACAAGGAA
The DNA here is from genome assembly GCF_018350215.1 of Panthera leo. Classification (NCBI taxonomy): domain Eukaryota; kingdom Metazoa; phylum Chordata; class Mammalia; order Carnivora; family Felidae; genus Panthera; species Panthera leo. The sequence goes on along the minus strand of NC_056681.1, from coordinate 51,992,004 downwards.
TAGAGATCAACATATTGCAGTGCTTCTCTCTAGATGGCAGGTCTTCTAGATGAGTGGGTCTTCTGTGCCTTTTATAAATGTTCTGTAACAAGCTATGTTGCTTAGGGGCTGATGGGGGTGGAGAAATTCAACTTGCCAAACAAAACAGTGCAACCCAGTGATCCTGTCTCAGAGTGCTCACACTTCCATACACATGGGGCTTCCGGAAGCTGAGGTTGCTCGTTCACGTCCTTTGTTAGTTTTCTGTTATTACTGATTTTGCCTTGTTGCCACATCTTCTGCCACTTTCCCGATCTAGTTTTGAATTTTTTTTAATGTTCGTTTATTTTTTGAGAGAGAGACAGAGTGTGAGCAGGAGAGCAGAGTGTGAGCAGCAGAAAGAAAGGGAGACAGAATTTGAAAGAAACAGGGAGACAGAAGCAGGCTCCAGGCTCTGAGCTGTCCGCACAGAGCCTGATGTGGGGCTCGAACTCACAAAGTAGAAGATCATGACCTGAGCCGAAGTCGGACACTCAGCTGACTAAGCCACTCTGGTGTTCCCTCTCCCAGATCTAGTTTTGTATCTTTCCTTCTCTAGTGGGTTGCTCTGTGGGATGGGAGTGTCATCATTACTGCAAAGACAGGGTGGCTGGATGCAGGCAGCATGTCAGCACTGTTACATCTGTACCCAAGAGAGAAGGGTGTCACGAACTGTCTTGAACTCTGTTGGTTTTTCTCTGCACGTGGTCCAGAATGTCTCTTAATAAAGTAGACCTGTCAGCATCAGAGTGTAAGGGTTAAATTGTAGTGTAGGGCTAACTCATAGCTTGAGAGATAACAGCTTTATGTTGACACTGTAGCTTGAAAAATAACAGCTTTGTTCTGACCCTGAAGGTCAAGAGATAACAGCCTTGCTTTACTCTTGTAAATTACTCTTGGTACTCTGGAAAATCTACTCTTGTAAATCAGGCTTCACCAACAAAGGAAACAAAAGTTCACAGAAAAGAGCATCAGGGCAAGGTCAAGGAGATCCACTGGTTGCAACTTAGGGGCAGAAAGTCTAAAATAGTCACCTCATCCGGCAACCGTTTCTGACTCATCTGGGAACTGTTTCTCTGTTCTATTCCCAGGTAATGATAAAACTGTGTGATCGGCTTTAAAAACTCTGTACCCTGGCTGTTCGGGGCCGCACTCTGATCAAGAGTGTTGGTCCTGATTGGTTGGCCTTGCCTCTCATTGCAATAAACTTTGTTGTGACTGTCACTGGTGCCTGTAGCATTCTGTTTCAGGAGTCGTGTGGATGCAACAAGAGTGTCATGGAGAAAGGGGAGAACACTGTGAGTTCTCATTCCTGCATCTTCCCCAGGCTCCCTGTGTCCTCTACATGCTGAAGTTTGTGGATGGGTTGGTTGGGTAACGTTGGAAAACTTCTAGAGATTGTCCAGAGAGAAGTACTTCCCAAGAAGTAGTCCACTAAGTAGGTTGTTAATACTTATTAAATTTGTTAAGATTGAGAAACTGAACTATAATTTGCGATAATTTGTGCCTGTTGCAGGCAGAGTATTTCTGAGCTGCAGAGCACCTTTGGGACCTGTCTTGTGCCACAGAATCCTCAGGGTATGGAGGAGAGCCTGTGGCAGCTGTCTGCCTGATGGCTCCTGAGTAGTTGATTCCTCTGTTGTGGGCTTCAAGAATAAAACCAGGGCCCTTCCAGACACCAGAGAAAGAATTTTTACCTCACCCACTTTCACTGGAAACAGTGTATTTTTTGATTTTAGGACTGAAAGTGTGCCTGCTAGTGTGCTTCTTGGAAATTTTCAACCAGAGACTGTTTCACTCATTTTCCTTTACAGGGATATAAATACACTTCTTCAAATATCACAACATTTGGGGTGCTCTAAATCTTCTGTCTTCAACAGCACAGAGCTCTTTTAGGTGAATTTCATTTCAGACGGTGTTACAATCACATGCAAATAGCTTTCTCTTCTGGAGTCCCAGCCTCAGGATCTCTGCTGGACTGCTCTGAGTACTTGGGATGAGCAGGAGGTCCTTTAAGTCTGTTCTTTCCTCCTGGTAGGTGATAACAGTGTTCACTTAGTCTCTTCAGTTCTTTCTAAGTACAGTAACAAAGCTAAAGATGTTCTCTGCTTTGATTGTAATAATCAGTAATCAGCACCTGTGCGGGCAGGTAACAACGCCTTTCTTCTTTGAAGTTAGTTGAAAACACATCTTATTTCTTTCTCACTCTCTTGCCCCTGTTGTAATAAATGCTCTCTTTTTGCTTGTGCAATTCAGAATTAGGAAACAATTTTAACAGACAAGAAAAATGCTATGTTAATTGCAACTCCTGTATCCTTTCTGGCCAGCCGACCTTTGTCTCTTTCCTCATTGACTGTTGAAAGAAAACACAGTGCATTTGTCCTGGTCTCTGGGAAATGAGAAAGAACTTTCCAGCTCCATTATCTTCACTTGCATGTCACGATTGTTGTGTTTTTAATAGTAGGGGGAAAATCAGATTAAATTTTCCATTTAAGTAGAATAGAGAATCACAGTGAAAATAATTCATTTCGTCATATGGTAACTTAACCAGGCTGTCTCAACAATTTCAATACCCCAGTATTCATGGAAGCCTTTTTTGTTTTGTTTTGCTTTTGTTTTTAACGTTTATTCACTTTTGAGAGATGGAGAGACAGAGAGAGAGACTGAGAGTGCTAGCGAACATGAGTCCAGGAGGGGCAAAGAGAGAGGGAAACACAGAATCCGAAGCAGGCTCCAGGCTCTGAGCTGTCAGCACAGAGCCCGACTTGGGACTCAAACTCACGAACCGCGAGATCATGACCTGAGCTTAAGTCAGACACTTAACTGACTGAGCCACCCATGCACCCCAACATGGAAGCCTTTGATTAAAGTTGAAGAAGCTACATTCTAGGAGTTGTTATTTCCAAGTGTTTGGTTAGCCATCCACATCTTCACATCTGTCTATGGAATGGTGTAAAACATGTAAATAGCACTGCCTTTTTTTTTCTGTATTCAAGTCCTGTGTTTTAGAAGCAATTGGTCAAAATGTTCAGCTTCAATTTTAAAAACCACATAGATGAGCTACGTATCTGGTAGTGATATACATAGTTCAATTGTTGCTATCTGAGAGAATTTTAATTTTAAAATGCCAGTTATTAAAAAGTTGGTGTTTAATTCTGGCAACCATGCTCATGATTGTATCTAGGATTTAAGTAGTTGAGCTCCTGGATGTAGCTACAATATTTTTGTGTGATGTCCCTCAGTCAGTTATTTATCTCGGGCTAGGCAGTATGTCAGGGGTGGAGTTTGGGCTGAAATCATGGAGCTCGCTGGACTGGTAGGGTCTGAAGCACGGCAGCACTCTTTACTGAACACTGGAGTGGTCAGCTTAACATAAGATATGTTGTGTGTAGTTTAGCATCTAACAGACTGTTACATGCACTCCACCAGGGTTCTAGATCCTACCTGCTGTGGTCTGAATGTTCATGTCCCCTCAAAATTCATATGCCAAAATCCTAACCCCCAAAGGTGATGGTATTGGTGGGTGGGGCTTTTAGGAGGTGCTTCGGTCATGAGGGTGGAGCCTTCATGAATGGGATTAGTGCCCTTAAAAAAGAGGTCTCACAGAGCTCCCCAGCCCTAGCCACCATGTAAGAACACCGGTGAGAGGATATGAACGAGGAAGAGGGGAGGAGGGCTCTTACCAGAACCTGAACATGCTGGCACCTTGACCTTGTACTTTGAGCCTCTAACACTGTCAGAAATAAATTTCTGCTGTTTATAAGCCACCCAGTCTGTGGTATTTTGTTATAGCAGCCCAAATGGACAAAAACACAGCACAGTAGATCGCTCACAGATGATCAAAAAATGTTGAGTGTAGGAAATATGAGTCTGTCTACTCTGGATGGATTTAAGGGATGTTTAGGGTTCAGACATGTCCTGTAGGGTCTCCCATAGACCGTAGTCATAGTCCATAGGCCATAGTCAGGTTATAGAACCTTTTGGGAAGAACCCTTAAGGAATCATGGGCCTCAGGAAACCCTAGTTCTTCAGCAGAAGCCACCTAACAGGCCCACTATTCAGACAAAACTGGCTTTTGGGTATTTTTTTTAAACAGCCTCCTGCCCTGTTTCAAAGACTATTTTGATGCCACTGAGGTGGCAGTAGTACTTTCCATCAAAAGCATTCAGGTAAATATTTTTCTCATTGTTACAAACACAATCTAAAAAGATTGTTTGCATTTCTTAGACATTATTAAGTGCCAAAAATGGATTAAAAGTAACAAAATGCCTGGATATAAAACTTAAGCAGTGGTGTTTATTTGGCCTGAAATGACCTCCATGTCCTCTTGGAAAAATAACCATGCATTTCTCTTAGCTGTGTTCTGTTCTGTTATTAGCTTATAGCTGGAAAAGAAGTGATTGACCAGCCGATTCCCCTTTGCAGTCCTTTTGGGTGAATAGTACCACCTGACCTTGCAGTGGCCTCATAGTTACTGATCCTTACTCAGATACAGGGGTGCACAGACAGCCCTTTTCACTCAGCATCTCCTTATATGCTTGAATAATGGAGAATCCATGGATATCCATATATCGTTTGCCTAAGGACATTGTATACTCATAGAAACAGGCTGTGACTTGTATTCACTTGTTTATTCATTTGGCAGGCACTTCTCAGATACCCCTTAGGCCTGTTGCATTGTGAGCACATAGGAAAAGTTCCATATGTTCAGACATGATGTAAAATAATGAGGATAAGCAAACAGTAGAATAATGTGAGCAATTCCTTTTTAAGAGCAACAGACCTTAATGGAAAAGCTGCTAAAGGAAGAGTAGCCCATTGCCACTAGCCCCTACAAACCAGACCTCATTCACACTTTCGGGGGCAGGCACGCTAAGCCTTCCTGGTTGGCTTTGACCCTCACTGTGTCACTTCCTTTGTTGCTTCAGTAGAAGTAACATGTATAAGGTTCAGGGAATTTCTATGCAAGAATCAACTGGTCAGAGTCTTTTCCTCCCAGGGACAGGCTCATAGAAAGGAGATGTGGGATAGATCATTGGCTCTGTCCTGCTCCATGTTTTCCTTCTTTAAAACTTCAGCCTCCCTTCTCCCTTGCAGCTGTCAGTTCAGATATTCCTTGGTGATAAAAGAAAGGAAAGGAGGAAAGAATGAGATGTGGCAAAACTGTAAACAAAGAGACAGAGCCACAAGTCTCTCAGCATCCATTTAAATAGTCATACTGATTGATTAAATAGTTTAAAAATATTAACATTGTACATGATACCTTTGATCATAAAACTGACTCATACTAAGGTGACTTCTATTAAAGTTTGGATTTACTGTTTGGGTATTTGCTATGTGCCAAGCACCCTCATTAACATAGTCCCAGCTGGAAGTAGAGGAAACCAGAAAAAATAGAAGGTTTCCTACCTGCTTTACCTTAACACGGTATTTTTTAGATAGCATAATTTGAAGAGATAAGGGAAGTTTTACTAAATTTCCAGCACTAATCTGATTTAGCAGAAAGACACCATGGAACTGACTTAGTTGAAGGTGTGGAGCAATTATTAATTAAATTATCAATTAATAATTATTTAATTATATTAATAATTATAATCACTGTAGTTGTCATTTTATATATCTCTATAGTCTTTGAATTTTTTTCCCAAATACATGTATTATTTTTCCCTTCTTGTCAATACAGTTATCTGGTAGACTGAAATTTGACTTATTTTTTGTGCTTATCTGCACATATATATATATATGTGTATATATATATATATATATATACACATATATATATATATACACATATATATATATATATATATATATATAGACTTACTACATATACATAATAAAAAGTTATACCTGCACACCTGTTAGAACAGCTACAACTAAAAATAATGGTAGCACCGGGGCACCTGGGTGGCTCATTCAGTTAAGCGTCTTGGCTCAGGTCATTTTCTTACAGTTTGTGAGTTTGAGCCCAACATCGGGCTCTGTGCTGACAGCATGTAGCCTGCTTGGGATTCTGCCTCTTCCTGTCTCTCTGCCCCTACTCCTCAAAATAAATAAACTTAAAAAATAATAATAATGGTAGCACCAAATACTGGTGAAGATGTGGAGAAATTGACTCTCTCGTATATTGCTGAGTTAAAGTGCTATAACCACTCTAAGAAAATAGTTTGGGGAGGGTACTGGATGGCTCAGTCAGTTAAGTGTCGAACTCTCGATTTCGGCTCATGATCTCACAGTTCGTGCGTGAGACTGAGCCCACATCAGGCTCTGCGCTAACAGCGCTGAGCCTGCTTGGACCGTCTCTCTCTGCCCCTCCCCTGTAAATTAGGTAGGTAGGTAGGTAGGTAGGTAGGTAGATAGATATAGATAGATAGATGGATAGATACAAACAATAGTTTGGAAGTTTCTTAAACATATTGAATGTACATTTATCGTATAACTCAGCAATTCCACCCTTGGACATTTATCCCAGAGATATGAAAATGTTTATTCACACAGGAACTGATATAGCTTTATTTACAGTAGCCCAAAACTTGTATTCACTTGTTTATTCATTTGGCAGGCACTTCTCAGATACCCCTTAGGCCTGTTGCATTGTGAGCACATAGGAAAAGTTCCATATGTTCAGACATGATGTCTGAACCTTCACTGGGTGAATGGTTAAACAAACTATGGTATGTCCATACCATGGACAGCAATAAAAAGTTACACACTGTTGATATATATTAACAACTTGGATCGATATTATGCTGAGTACAAAAAGCCAGCCTTTGAAAGGTTACATACTATTATGATTCCATGGAGCTGTCTTAGTTTGGTTGGCTATGACAAAAATATCATAGACTGTATGGCTTAAACAACAAATATTTATTTCCCAAGGGTCTGGAGGCTGCGAAGTTCAAGATCAAGGTACCAACAGATCCAGTGTCTGGTGAGGATCCACAATTTTTTTTTTAATGTTTATTTATTTTTGAGAGACAAAGAGAGCTTAAGTTGGGGAGGAGCAGACAGAGAGGGAGATACAGAATCTGAAGCAGGCTCCAGGCTCTGAGCTGTCAGCAGAGCCTGACACTGGGTTTGAACTCACGAACCATGAGATCATGACCTGAGCCAAAGTCAGATGCTCAACCGACTGAGCCATCCACATTTTGCTACCTTTGGCTATATCCTCACATGGCAGATAGAGAATGATCTGTGTCTCTTCCTCTTCTTAAAGGATGTTAATCCCATAATGAGGGATTAATGCTCTGCTCTTGACCTAATTTAATCCTAATTACCTCCCAAAGGTCCCACCTCCAAATACCTACATTTGGGATTAGGCTTTCAACATATGAATTTTGGAGGGACACAAACATTCAGTCCATAGCAGTAACATTCTCCAAATTATAATGACATAAATGAAAAACAGACTAGTGGTTCCCAAGGGCTAAGAGATGGCAAAGTGTGGAGAAGGTGAGTGTGACTATCAGAGATCATATGAAAGAGATCTTTGTGGTGACAGTATTGTGCTGTATCTTGATTAGGGGCAGTGCCAAGGTGGTAAAATGACATATATGTAATGTATATACACACCTTGTGTTAATGTCAGATTCCTGGTTTTGACATTGGACTGTAATCACATAAAGTAACCATTGGAGAAACTACGTAAAGGGTATGAAGAACTTCTCTGTACAATTTTTATAACTTCCTGTGACTATAATTATTTCAAAATAAAAAGTTAGAACTTGATGGCAGATCTTCCACATTATCTTTAATTCCTTAGCAGGTAAGAGTCTTCATTGTGTCTGTTCATGAACCGAATAGTGTGTGTTCACTATTAGCTTTTTTTCATAGTTCTGCTTTTCTGTCTAGTAAATATAAGATTAATTCTTATGAAGTTAATAAGATAGTTACATTTTTAGATCTTCTGACTCAAAGTGTTTAGCAGACTGGTAGCTAAATTGCTGTCTCACTGTTTTCATGGTTTGCCAGATGAATTAGATGGATTATTAACCCTAGTTCATTCAACAAATAATTACACACACCTGCCAAGTGGTGGCTTCTCTTGATGATGCTGGGGCATAGGCATGAACAAAACAAAGTTCCTACATTCCTGGAGGTTACATTTCTAGCATGTGAAGTGAGATGAAAAGAACATAGAAAACTTATCCTCAGATCCCCTGGAAACTGAACTGAAGGAAAGGGAAATCTCTAGGACCTACTTCAGCGTCCTGCCCTTAGGTTGGTATCGCCAATAGCATTACCTCAGTGGGCAGAATATTTGGATTTAATGATGTTTCTGGTAGGAAAATGAACATGATTTGCAATCATTGTACCTAGTATGGATTAAGAGCTGTAAGCATATTGTAAACAAAACAAACAAATAGCGCCTAATATCTTCTTTCCTTAAGACATAGACAAATGTATCAGTTACTGGAAACACCCATACAGTATAGATTTTATTTTATTTCATTTAAAAAAATTTTTGTTTGCTTATTTTTGAGAGAGAGAGAGCAAGAGAGCAAGCAGAGGAGGGGCAGAGAGAGAGGGAGAGAGAAAATCCCAAGCAGGCTCCACACTCAGCACAGACCCCAACGCAGGGCTCCATCCCACAACAGTGAGATCATGACCTGAGCCAGTATAAAGAGTCAGATGCTCAACCGAACGAGCCACCCAGGTGCCCCTGTTTAAAAAAATTTTTTTGGCTTAGTAGGTTAAGCATCCAGCTCTTGATTTCCGCTCAGGTCATGATCTCATGGTTTGTGAGATTGAGGCCACTGAGAGTGCAGAGACTGCTTGGGATTCTCTCTCTCCTTGTCTCTCTGCCCCTCCCCCATTCCCCCCACTCCTAAAATAAAAACATGAACAAAAATTTTTTTAAATTTGTTATATAACTGTCCTATATTTTATGCAAGAAGTTTTATAGTTTTAGCTTATGTATTTTGGTTTTGGTATGTGTATGTGTGTATATATATATTTTTTGATGAAGTATAGTTGACACTATTATATTAGTTCTGGGTGTACAGCATCATGATTTTACAACTCTATAAGCTGTGCTATGCTCACCACAAGCATAGCTACCATTTGTTACCATATAAGGCTATTATAATACCACTGACTATATTCCCTGTGTCATAGCTTTTATCCCTGTGACTTACTTGTCCCATAACTGGAAGCCTGTACCTCCCACTCCTCTTCACCTTTTTTACCCATTCCCCCCCCCCAACAACACTTCACCTTTTTTACCCATCCCCCCCCCCCCCCCCCCATTTAGCAACCATCAGTTCTCTATATTTATGGGTCTGTTTCTGCTTTTGTTTCTTTGTTCATTTGTTTTGTTTGGCTTTAGATTCCACTTATAAATGACATTATATAGTATTTCTCTTTCCCTGACTTATTTCACTTAGCATAATACCCCCTAGGTCCATCCAGGTTGTTGCAAATGGCAAGATCTCATTCTTTTTTATGGCTGAGTAATATTCCACTGTATGTATATGTATATGTATGTGTATATATACCACATCTTTTTTTTTTTTTTTTTTATACCACATCTTCTTTATCCATTCATCTGTCAGTGGACACTTAGGATATGTCCATATCTTGGCTACTGTAAATAATGCTGCAGTGAACATAGGTGTGCATATGTCTTTTCAAATTAGTGTTTGTGTCTTTTGTTTTAGCCATTTCTGACAGGTATGAGGTGATACTGTGATTTTGATTTGCCTTTCCCTTATTATTAGTGATGTTGAGACCTTTTCATGTGTCTGTTGGCCACAGGAATAGATTTTGTGTAGAGGTAAAAAACAGAAACATTGGAGGCAGATGTCTGGATTTGAATTTGGGATCTTCCACTTGCTAGCTGTGTGACTTTAAGCAGGTCTCTTAAGCTAAGAAGGTGATTCTTATTTATTATTTATGCAGGAAAAATTAACTCTGAACGCTAGTTGTAAATTGGCAAAGTGGAAGGATTATCGTTGAGAACACAGTGGCAGTGGGGCCCCCTTCCTACTTTTTGACCATTAAGCCATTGTCTAGAATCTTTTCCCTGAGGAGGGCAAATCCCCATGTTTGTGGACTTGGTCCCAGTAAACTGAGATAGAAAAGTTTAAAGATAATTAAAATAAAGATTGATTTTTAGGAGTGTCTTAGATAAAGTAGAAATGTAAATAGAAGATAATCAGGTTAAGAGGGAAGAAGTATTCTGGGCAGGAGGCATGGTTCCCCTCTTTCTATTGTGCTACCCCTAATTCAGTGGCATTGTGTTTCTGGTCTCAGAGTCAGTGTGTGTGTGTGTGTGTGTGTGTGTGTGTGTGTGTGTGTGTGTGTTCATGCCTGCTGCCTCCTCTATTCTACGTGGTCGTGATAAAGTTAAAAAACTTTACATGTTTTATATATGTTAAACCATGAGGCTGTTTCTTTCCTCTTTAAAAATGGTGAGTCTTGGGATGCCTGCGTGGCTCAGTTGGTTAAGCGTCCGACTCTTGATATCAGCTGTCTTGATCTCAGAGTCATGAGTTCAAGCCCTGCACTGGGCTCAGCACTGGGTGTGGAGCCTACTTAAAAAAAAATGGTGAGTCTCTTACTCCATCAGCCACAGGCTTGGGGTCTGAGCAGGATCCATAGCCCCACAGCCTTTAAATTTCTGACCTGTGCTCTGAGATCATTCATTGGGTTTCAAAGTGGGAAGACTAGATCTCATTTTCTGCTTCTGTCTCATTTTGTGCTCACTACTTAAATCTTTTGTAGTTAACTTATTTTGCTCTCCAGTGAATATGTTTAACTATTTTCTGACATGGTAGTTGACAACATAGGCTCTAGAATAAGGTTACTTAGATTTAAATCTTGACTCTCCCATGTATTTAATTATTCAGCCTCCTTACACCTCAGTTCCTCATCTGTAAATAATACCTACCTTATAGGGATGTGATAGTACTTACAAATGCTTAGGTAGCATTATTTATTGTTATTATTTGGGAGTCTCAGCTGCATTGTGTCTGTTTGCTGATGCTTTCATGGCTCTCATCTCTAGTGAGACCTCTGTTGGTCAGTGTACCTTTTACCTACTCTCTAGCTTTTCTTTCTCAAGTGGCCCTTGGTACCTTGATTTTGGTGAGAAATCGAGCACCTAGGTCTCAGAGGAATGGGCCTGGAGAAAGATTCTGAGCCCCTCTATTGCCCGTGGCCTTCATCGTCACCCTCCTCATCTGTAGCACTGCTACAAGACAACAGTACTGTAGACTGACTATTGCAGGAATGCCAGCAGCATCCTTAGCCATGATAAAGGCTAGGATTAGCTGGGGGTTTCTAACTAGACTCTAGCGCTTTCCTATTTCTTCTTGTGTCCATTCATTGGACACATCATCCAACTCTTGCTATGTACCAAGTACTAGGATCAATGAAAGTCCAAAGTAGCTCCAAATCTCAGGGACTCACAGACCCCTGGGGGACGGCAACCATGGGTATAGCTGGCAAGCATGCCCTGGGCATTACAACGCCCCATAGAGTGTGCCAGCTGCATTTGGCCTCAGTGGGGAGCTTGTTTAGGAACAGAATATCTGGGGATGTTTTACAAGAAGCACAGTGTTCGTGTGGTTGATGCCTGGTGACAGATTCCCCAGGACACGTGGATGTTTGTTTCTCTCGGACCCTGCCAAGCAGTTCTTCCTTCCATAGCAGTGTTTACAGACACAGTCCATCAGGAAGATTGCTCCAGCAAAGACTGTCACTGCTTTGTAGAATGTTTTCTGGAGCTTCCAGAAATGCCTCAGTAAATCAGGACTGGCACACCAACTGACTGCTTTGCTGCTGGAGCTCTTAACATGAAAGGCTAGGAATGATCCTGGCAAACGCAGGGCTGACGTCTGTGGGAACAGTGGGAGTGACCCTGGCAGGGAAACAGGGGAGGCCTGGAAATTGTTTCTCTGTCCCTGCCTGCTACTCTCTGCCCTGGGTTTGGGGCTCTCAAGCACCCACGGATGGCGTTCCCGGGCAGGGTGTGTCCCTATGTTATCCCAGAGAATGAAGAAATCCCCCAGACAGCTCTTAACAATGTCCACCAGGCTAATGGCAATGAAGACGAGAGGGCTGTGTCCAAACTGCAGCGCAGGCACAGTGACGTAAAGGTCTACAAGGAGTTTTGTGACTTTTATGCGAAATTGTAAGTGTCTTTTCTCCTGGGAGAGGAGCTCCCCTCTTCCAGATCTAGCCATCTTGGGTTTCGAGTTCACTAGCTATTGATGGTTTTATTTCCTCGACTTTTAGCAGGGGCATTCTAGGGTGATGGAGGGGCGGGGGGTGTATTCCAGCAGGCAAGAATCCACCAGATGAAATGCAGAAGTGAACAAAAATGCTGCCTTTAAAGTAATAGTAGTAACATCTTTGTCTTCAATAGGTTCCTGTTAATAGTACATTTTCATTATGTAGTCCAAGAGGGAGATTTAGAGTTTTTGCTGTCAGGATTTATAATAGAAAAATTGTATGCTCTAAAACTTCCTACACATAAGGGGTCAGTTGAGGGGAACAGTAAAAACTGAACTACAGACAGTTAATAAGGATGCACATTTTTGTTAGGTTTAACAAAGCAGTTTGAATCAGGCTAACTGGGTTTAATACTGTCTCAAAGGGACTGAATGAATAAATAAGAATGTTGTGTAACCTGCGTGTGTGTGTGTGTGTGTGTGTGTGTGTGTGTGCGCCATTAACTCTAAAAAGTTAGTCTAATTCATGTCATTAAGTGGATTTTAGCAAACAATAAAAAAAATAGTGCAGAGTAGTATTTAGTATTATTTAGACCAACTCATGTAAAGTCGGAAGCTTCGAATTATTGCAGATTCCCAATTTGTCAATTAAGAGTTAAGGAGAATTTGACTGACCTGATTCTCTATTTCCATGAACCCATTCTGTGTGGTATTGTAACAGATGTCATTGATTTTTCACAACTTATAAAGAGTTCTGTTTAAGTATAATTGGGCAATTATAATTATACTGTAACCAAAATGCTTCATGGACTTTCAAGATGCTTTTTGGATTTACACATTTGTTTTTCATTTTAATACCAGAAAATTTTTTTCCCATACTTTGATCAATAAGACAAAAGAAAAACAAAAAGCTCAATGATGCCAAGTTTTCTGTGTGCAGCTAATTTGTGGAAAAGTGGGTCATTTATGACTGACATAACAATCAGTTATGACTGGCCAGATGTAAAGATACTTCCCAACATATATATTCTTTGTCATCAACACTTCTTAGCATAAATCCCTTTTTGAAAAATCAGCCAAGTAATTATTTCTAGCCTGATGACAGTTATAACTATCATTCATAACTTTTAAAATGTAGAGAGGGAGGCAAACCATAAGAGACTCTGAAATAGAACAAACTGAGGGTTGCTGGAGGGGAAGGGGGTGAGAGGATGTGCCAAATGGGTGATGGGGATTAAGGAGGGCACTTGTTGGGATGAGCACTCAGTGTTGTATGTTTTAAGTGATGAGTCACTGGGTTCTACTCCTGAAACCAATGCTACATGATATGTTAACTAACTTGAATTTAAATTAAATAAATAAGTAAATAAATAAATAAATAAATACCTGAACTAAAAATAATAAAAATAATAAAATAAAATGTAACTTCTATCATAGTAGTGTTAAAGATAAAAACAACTGTAAAAAAAATACACAGGTCACTGTAGGTTCATTAGTTGTAACAAAGTACTACCTCTCTGGTGGGGGTGTTGGTAGCAGGGGAGGCTCGGATGTGGGGGTGAATGGGAACTCTTTACACTTTCTGCTCAGTTTTGCTGTGAACCAGAAACTGCTCTAAAAAATAGTCCATTGAATAAATACTGCCAGAGGGTCAAAAACAGGAGAGGAAAAGGAAATGTAAACAGTTCAGTAGCTGGGTGAGATTATTGGGGCTTTTGTTCTGAAAGTTTCCTCTAAGGTTCTGTTTCCTTATCCTGCTTGTTATTAAAAGGAATACCTCTTCAAAAATACACATTACATTATGGCTAAAACTAGTTTATTTTTCCTGTGTGTGGGAAACTATGTATTTGTTTTTATAATGTGTCAACCTATTTTCTAATTCTATTTGAGTATTTGAATTTGACTATAACCAGTGTTTAGTATAATGAGTAGTAAACAGGTGATAAATGCTTTGGTCTTGGGACTGCTTTACACTCTTAAAAATTGTTGAGGTCCCCCAGGGCTCCTGGGTGGCTCAGTCAGTTAAGCATCGGCTCAGGTCAGGATCTCATGGTTCATGGGTTCAAGCCCCACATCGGGTTCTGTGCTGACAGCTTGGAGCCTGGAGCCTGCTTCAGATTCTGTGTCTCCTTCTCTCTCTGCCCCTCTTCTGTCCATGCTCTATCTCTCTGTCTTGCAAAAATAGGTAAAATGTTTTAAAAAATGAAAAAAAAATTATTGACGTCCCCAAAGAGCTTTTGCTTAGCAATATTTACTGTTTTTGAAAATAAAACTGAGAACAAAATATTTATTAATTTAAAAAACAATAAACCCATTACATGTTAATATTAATAACTATTGATATTAATTTTTATGAAAAATAACTGTTTTCAAATGACAAAAGCTTGGTGGGAAAAATGGCATTGAATTACATTTTTGCAAATCTCATTAGTGACTAAGACAGTTTCTCAGTTCTGATTCTGTGTTTAACCTATTGTAATATGTCGCTAATGTATATAAAGAAAATATGCTTCCCATAGAGATATAGTTGAAAAAGGAAGGGAGTTTTTGAACCCCTAAAAGGGTCACAGTGACCCCTGTACTTTAAGAACCAAGATAATAATGGATCAGGACATTCCAGAATGTTCTGCACTTCCTGCTTTTTAGGAGTTCTTTTAAAATTATAAGGATTGGGTGAACCTTTTGAGGGGGTTGAAAATTAATAATGACACTTTGTCTTTGAGTAGCATCTTCTGGCTTCCAAAGTTACATACTTTTTAAAATTTTATCTTCAAAACGATATTAAGAATTATGGGGGCAGGTGCGGGCTTCCCATCCTTCATCTAGGGACACCTGTGGATTTTGGTCAGGAGAAAGGAGAAACACAAACCTTTCCAAGAGCTTTATTAAAATTGTTGTAATTCATCTAGCTTACGGCAAAACCCAGTAAGAAGGGAATGTGAAGATTTTTCTCCCTAACCAACAGTAATTTTGAAATGACAAAGTAGAAAATTTGTTTTAATGTGATAACTTAGGCTAGGTTTGCCAAGCAGTGAGGCTGCCTGTCTTCCTTTTTTTTTTCTTTTCCTTTTTTTAGATTCTATCTATCTATCTATCTATCTATCTATCTATCTATCGAGAGTGTATGCAAGTTGCATGCAAGCAGGGAAGGTCAGAGAGAAGGGGGAGAGACAATCCCAATCAGGCTACATGATGCTTAGTGCAGAGCCCCATGTGGGGCTCAATCTCACGAACCCATGAGATCATGACTTGAGCCGAAACCAAGTCAGTTACCTAACTGACAGAGCCACCCAGGCGTTCCTTTGTTTTCTTTTTTTGTGATGTTTTAATTTTATATTTAAGCCTATTAAGTAAAGTTGAGTTTTGATGGGTATGCGGTTATGAACATGGTACTTCTGCATGAGGTTAGTTATGGCAAGGCTTCAAAATAGGAATACTGTTCTTTGAAACATTTGGGGCAAGAAGGCAAAGTTATCTTCCACTGGGGTGGGATGGAGGTGAGACAACATATGTGTGAGCCTTTCTGCTAAGGAAACAGCAAAACTTAGAAACTGGCTGGGGACAAGGCAGTTATTAATCTGTAAAATGAAGACTCCTCACCTGCCTCACAGGGTGGTTGTGAAGATTCTGGAGAATGTCAGCAGTATCTTTACCAGGTGGATTGATTCAATATCTGGGTGGTTACAGGCTGCACCAGGGACCTAGACACACAGGTAGAGCTTGTGCTCTGGGTGGGCGTCTGAAAATAAACTTGCCAAATTGTGAAGGACAGTTTGGCCAATGACTGCTCTGGTTAGGGGACATTCCTCACTTCATGGCCTTTTAAAACAAATCAGTTCTTTCTTTTTTTTTTTTTTTTTTAAGTTTATTTAAGTAATCTCTACCCCCAACATGGGGCTTGAACTCACGACCCCACAATCAAGAGTTGCACGCTCCTTCGACTGAGCCAGCCAGATGCCCCCAAATACACAGTGGTTTAATAGGGCCTGGAACCCTTTATAGAGTTCTTCCTATATGCTTCAAGGTACAGTGGAATTACTGCAAGGGAGAGATCGGGTCACTGGGCTCTTCAGTGGTCACTTGACTGCCTAATATGTAAAGCGTGATGGTGTCCCTATCACATATTCTCGGATTTTTGAAATTGATATTATAATCTGGTTGTGATTTTATGAATGGGGGCCCTGGATTCTGGTCCTGTATCTTCCATTAACTACTGAGACTTGTGAAGTTGGATAGGTCATTCCACCTCCCTGAACCTCCCTGTGTCATGTCTATAAGATGATCTTCATAATGGACAATGCTGTGACTTTAAGATACAGCTTATAATGCCAGTGCCCAATACTTGTCTTACTAATGAGATTACAGGACCATGGCACTCTGGCTGATTTTAAGAGCTACTGTAGCAGTTGCCTTCAGCAGGATATAACCAAAGGGATAACCTGTGTCCAGCCTAGGACATGGCATTCAGTTGACATGCAATTTAGATTCTGTTCTCAGAAGGGTGAAAAACTGGCTTTGAGATGGTGACCTGTGGATATTTTAATTAGGCTACTTAGGAAGCTATAACCTTAAGCTCTCTCAAGAGCAACTCTTGACTTTAATCTCTATCCCTAGTTCCTCACAGGTAGCAGGCACCCTCTTATAGTATATTTAGCAAGAGGAATGTCAGCAATATTAAAAACAGATTCCAAGCAAGAGACCCTTTCAGCACCTAAGATGCTAAGACAAAGAGATGGGAACAGTTTGAGTTGAGTACTTAAGACACAAGAAATTGGGCTTTAGGGCTACAATATGATTTTTGTCATCAGATAGAATTTTCTCCTTAGTCCTTTATGTTGTTTAGTCTTAAGTTTAAGAAAAGGTAGATAGTCTGTGACTTCTGTCCTTTGTGTATTACAGCAACATGGCCAATGCCCTGGCCAATGCCACCTGTGAGCGCTGCAAGGGGGGCTTTGCGCCCGCCGAGAAGATAGTAAACAGTAATGGGGAGCTGTACCACGAGCAGTGCTTCGTGTGTGCCCAGTGTTTCCAGCAGTTCCCAGAGGGACTCTTTTATGAGGTGAGTCAGCCTGGACAGAAGCACCATTCCCTTCCCACTCCACCTTGTTTTGAGGCATCCTTCTTCGGTTTAAATTTCAGTATGAAGATGGTGTTGAAGTACCAGGTATTTTGGTACCTGTCAGGTTAGTGATGGCTTCTATGTGGAATGCCCTGACAGACCCACCAACTTGTACTGTTCATTTCACCTTCCTGTGCCAGAACCCTTGGTGCCTTGTGACTCGACCCATCAGATCTGTGCACTTCAGCTCAGCAGACAGAGCCCATTTGTAAGCTTTAGCTGCAGGTTTTCTGATTTGCTTGCCCCCTGCACATACCTTCCTGATTCCTGCCTCTGTCTTTCCCCAACTCAGAGCACCATGAAACATCCTCTCTAAGGCAGGGTATCTGTTACCTACCTTTCAAACAATCAATAGGAGCTTCCATGCATTTATTCTCTAAGAAGGATCTTATTTGGATATTTTGGAGGGATATCCTGTCCATATTAAGCTCTTCTATGTATCTTCTTTTCCAAATTCTTGCTCCTGATTCTCGTGTGTTACCCTGTGGTGTCTACACTTGGATTTCTTCTTACCATTGCTATAAAAGCCCCTACTCACAAAATATGTCTGCTTTTGGGAATAGTCTACAGAGGCCAAGCCCATGTTGTTAACAAAGATGAGAGTGGTTTTGTGTGTGTGTGACCAGTTAGATAGTGCACTTTTACCAGCTTACTCCTTACATATTTATATGTGTGTGTTATTCATATGCATGTCTCTCTGTGATAATATCTGTACATAGAATTATGTTATAGCCAGAGACAGCTGCTCTTTGATTTCTTCTTTGCCTAGCACATTTTTTAATTTCCCTGTTGTAAAAGCCATTCCTGAGGAAGGAAAGGTAATTTTTAATGGTTATTAGTAAGTCAGTTGTTTGCCACTCAGATGGCATTTTCCCATGGAAATAACGCTTCCTGAGAGGGAGGTTCCCAGGCCAGCCTGCAGAAAAGCTATTTACCCCATCATATGCACATGACATGCAGAACTGCCCTGTCTATAGTAACATAACTCTGGGGAAAGCTTTAAGAGTTTTGATTAGAGGGGCACCTGGGAGGAGGGGGGGGGGGGGTTCAGTCGGTTAAGTGTCACGATCTCATGGTTTCATGAGTTCAAGCCCCACATCAGGCTCTGTGCTGACCCTGCAGAGCCTGCTTGGATTCTATCTTTCTCTCTCTCTTCCTCCCCTGCTCGTGCTCTGTCTTTCAAAAAAAAAAAAAAAAGAGTTTTGATTAGAACACATATTTGAGCTCCTGCTGTATCCCAGGAACTATATTCCCCACAATAAAAACCCTAGGAACAGGAAGAGATTCTTGTTTTCTTTTCCTTCATTCTTCCAAACTCCTTCCCTGGGCAGTGGGAATCTCTTTTTCTGTCAAATGTAATGGCTTTGGGCTGGGAACGGCAAGTGACAGTGAGAAGAGGCGTAGTAGGAGGGAAGACCGAGGAGGCAGCTAGAGCAGGGACTGTGCTTCTTGGCATCAGGGTAACAGATCCCTTCCTGAGGTTGTGGGTGAAGCTGCCAGTGGTAATGAGGAGAACGGCAGCTAGATTTCTGAAGAAGAAAAGGAAATCGCTAGGGATCTAGGCAACAGGGAGAGAAAGGGAGCAGGGGCAGGAGGGAGGGCAGTCCTCAGTTGTAGTAAAAGGAAAAGGACCTGCTTCCGTGGTCTTGATGGAACACTCAGGTTCTCAGGTCAGCACAGTGGGGGTGTGCTGGGATTCTGGCTCAGGTCAGCACAGTAGAGGTGTGCCAGGACTCTGGCAAGGAAGGAGGTCACTTAAAGAGAGCCAAGTGTCTGCCTCTTGAGGAAACATGAGTCTTCATACTCTGTCAGTCCCTACCTTACCCCTACTTTTTTTCCCCCCTTGAGGCCCAAAGATGTTGAAGTGTTGCTATAACACAGTAGGTCTGTGATGTGAATGGGATTAGAACCTAGTTTGGTCTCCTAATGTCTAATATGGTATTCTTTCCCATGCGTATTCTTTTCACATATAAGGGTTTTTTTTGTTTGTTTGTTTTTTAAGTCTAGAGAGAGAGCACGAGAGCAGGGGAGGGGAAGGGGCAGGGATGGGCAGAGAGAAAGAATCTTTTGCAGACTCCATGCTCAGCACAGAACCTGATGTGGGGCTTGATCCCATGACGCTGGGATCATGACCTAAAGCCAAACAAATCCAGAGTTGGATGCCCAACCGACTGAGTCACCCAGATGCCCCTCAAATATAGATATTTTTATTGAAATGGTTAGTTATGGCAAAAACCTTAGGAGAGAGTCCAGAGGAGGAAGAGAAAGATCCAAAAGGGAAAGGCAGGGTCAGTTTTTCCAAACATTAATTCAATATTATATGGTCCATTCACCTGGCACTTTGGAATTAATAATTGTTGTCAGGCACTGTCACCTCCTAAGGTCCTGGTTCTGCATCTGTGTTCTGTCAGCTGTCAGGCCACTTGTGCTTAGTCAGAGGGGAGGCTCTGTGAGAGCTTTCAGTGGGACAGAATAAAGCATGACTCACACTTGTCCTCCTGCCCACACCTCACTCCTCTTTACTTCTGGACTATAAATATGCTTCCTGGGTCCATCTGATATTATTCCAGAATGTTATGAATACACAGAACTAGTCTATGAATGGGCTATTGTCCAGCTTAAGGTCCCTTGGGTCCTGAGGAAGATTGCTGTTTTAGCTACACTTAAAATTAAAACCCCTTTTCCAAGGCCAGGGATGTGTAAATCTGCATGTAGAAAATCTGGCCTTTCTTTTTGGTTGAATGATATCCGAGAAAAAGCTATCCAGGGCTTCCAAGAAATAATCTGCATTTTCAGTTATTGAAAAGCAAGCTTAAAAATTTACCTGGCTTGTTTTCCATTTGAGACACAAAGTATGGACTTCAATCTTGGTAATAATAGCAAATGTGTCCTTTCTACTCTACAGCTTTGTATTGCTTTTGTCTTATTATTAAAACATCAACCTTCCCTTATTTCCACCATCCCTAGTCTTTTCTCTGTAGGATTAGTTCTTCCCCTTGAAAATGGGATTCACTTTATACTGTGTAACTTCTGATATTTGGGATCAGATGGCCAGGATGCTCCTCCCTTTGGCCCCAAAGGCAAGTTTACTATTACACTACTGTTTCCTACCCATTCATGAGGATGTTTGTCTGGAGGCAAGCTGATTGAGCTCAGCTATTTCTGGCTCATTTGCAGCTCCTCTTAAGACTGTTTTAGCAGCAACCAGGATTATTACCTGCACTGGCTCCTTTATGCAGGGTGAATTCCAACCCACCAGCTTATGTGGTTCAGTAAGTGAACTTAAAAGTTTGCCATTGAGGCTGTAATCTATCACTGCTAAAAAATATAAGGTCTGTCTCAGTGCTTCTTGTGCTCCATAGCTTGTCATCAATGACTGCTGTACCTGGGATGTTTTTATTTACAAGACCACATTAGTCATGTTTTCAGGCCACTCACACCTGTCTCATTTAAGTTGTCTTCTCTGACTACACACAGCACTTTGTTTATACCTTTAGTAAAGATGGCATTTCACAATTTATTACATTAAATACCTCGGGTGCAAGGACTGTTCTCATTGATTCAGTATCTCTATAGTTTGTTATGCAGTATTTGATGACTACTAGGTGCTTAATAAATACAATGGTATGTATACAGTACTTGGATTGTACAGATGGCAAGATAAAATGCTAAGATTCCCACTAGGACCCAGGGAACACATTTTCTAATATAAACATTGCAGGCTACCCTTCAAAGTCTTTACTCATTTACCTATTGCTCATTTCATGAACATTGTCCAGAGTGGTGGATGAAAGAAATGTATTCTTATGTAAAAATAGGAAATTTCAGTTTTGGGTAGAACCCTGAGTAAAATGCCTAGTCATGATGTATTTTCACTACCATAGGTGGACCACTGATTTGGTATATTGGTTCAGGCCAATGTGGTGTTCTTGAATAAACTTAGTTGTTATTTAAAACCTGCAGAAAAGTTGAAAGAATAATACAGTGAATATCATGTATCCTTATGCATCTCACACACATACCCACAACACCCATCTTCTGCCAAATTGTTTGGGAATAATTTCCAGACATGTAACACTAAATGAAGTTACTTTAAATTTTTGTGTTTTTTGGGGGAGGAGGTACAACAGAAGAATCATAGTTAAGAGATGATTTTTGGGATACTGGCCTTAACAAAATGTTCTATTATTGACTGACATGTTGTATCTAGTTGGGATTGAAAGGGTATTGAAAGGGATATAGAAAGGGTAAAGTAGTGACTTTGCGGTGGCAAAACCTAGCAGATACTATCTTTTTTTTTTTTAACGTTTATTCATTTTTGAAAGATAGAGACAGAGCGTGAGTGGGGCAGGGTTAGAGAGACAGAGAGAGGGAGACACAGAATCCAAAGCAGGCTCCAGGCTCTGAGCTGCCAGCACAGAGCCTGATGTGGGGCTCGAATTCGCGGACCATGAGATCATGACTTGAACCTACGACAGGCGCTTAACTGACTGAGCCACCTAGGTGCCCCTGGCAGATACCATCTTTTTTTTTTTTTTTTTAATGTTTTTTTATTTTTGAGAGAGAAACAGAGTGCGAGCAGGGGAGGGGCAGAGAGAGAAGGAGACACAGAATCTGAAGCAGGCTCCAGCCTCTGAGCTGTCAGCACAGAGCCTGACACGGGGCTCGAATCCACAAGCCGTGAGATCATGACGTGAGCCGAAGTCAGACGCTCAACCAACTGAGCCACCCAGGCGCCCCAATACCCTCTTAATCAAGTGGTCAAGGTAAACATGACCAGTAAGAAATCATGTTGAGATCATGTACTCTCCGATATGATGCAAGAAAATAGAGCGTATTATTACCCCTGTGGTATTCCCGCAAACCTATGACCTCAGTCTAATCATGAGACAAACACATAATGAGGAGCACTCTACAAAACACAACCCGTACCCTTTAAAAGTGTCAAGGGCAGGGCTCGGTCAGTTAAGCACCTGACTCTTGGTTTCAGCTCAGATTATGATCTCACAGTTCATCGGATCAAGCGCTGCGTCAGGCTCTACGCTAACAGTGTTGAGCCTGCTTGGGATTTTTCTCCCTTTCTCTCTGCCCCTCTCTTGCTTGTGTGTGTGTGCTCTGTCTCTAAATAAATAAATAATAAACATACATTTTTTTTTTTAAAGTGTCAAGGTCATTTAAGACAGGGCAAGGTTGAGGAACTGTCACAGATTGAAGGTGACCAAACAGCCTTGATTAGTCAGATATCATGAGATTTCCCATGTGTGTGTTTATTCATTCTTTATTGACCTATCCATCCATTTAACAATATTTATAATATTAGGTAGTTACAGTGTGTCAGGCACCATGTTACATTCTAGGAGTACAATGATGAGCAAGGTAGATAGAGTCTTAAGGAGCTTATCCTACAGTGTATTAGACTAGGCTGACCAAGATCAAGTCATTGAAAATTAAATACAAAGCTTCACAGTATTACTACAGACTGGTTGGTAATAGGAAGTTAAATCTACCTGAGGACAGATTTCTACCCCAGAATCTACTGAAAACCGGTATAGATGATGTTTATATTTCAGCACAGTGGCACTTGGTAAAGAGCTTAGTAAATGGAAGGTACTTTTTTTTAGAAAATAACCATGATATGATTTTACAGGCTGTCACTACATATATCTGCAGCAGCTTCTAGCATCGTGCCTTGCCTTTAGTGGGTCCTCTGAATATTTGCTGACTGAGAGAAACTGTCAGTGAAGCTGTGCATCCTAGGATGTCTTAGGAACCATGTATCCATAATTAGGTTGTTTCAGGACCTCAGCATTTTCCTCAGATTTGTGCAATGGAAATAGAAGGAGGATTCACTTTATTGGTACGTTGTCAAAAAGGAACACAGTAGTTCCAGGCTGTAATGTCATTGTTCCACATCCAACAGAATTACCTCTTCATCTATCTGTGTTCAGATTAACAGTTCTCAAGTGAAGTTCACATCGTGTGTTGGCAGGGAAGCCATGGTTTTTAAGTTGATAGAAACCCACAAGATAATTTTAGAATTCTAGGTTATATTCTCTCTTGCTCTGTCTAAAAGAGGTGGTGGATACAGAAGAAGCAGTGTAGATTTTAGGGTCTGACAGCCTTGGATTGAACCCCAGCTCTACTGGCTTTGGTGCAAGTTATTTAATATTTTTGAATTTCAGTTTTCTCTAACAAGGGATTAATCACATGTGTCTGATACGGTTATGAGTTTGAACCAAGGTAGCATGCTGTGTTCTGGAAGCTGTCCTGTGCATTGTAGGATGTTTAGTAATTTCTACCCACTAGATCCCCAGTCCTGACAACCAGAATACCTCCTGGGGCGCTAAATCACCCTCAGCTGAGAACCATTACACTAAACAATGAGGGTTATGATCTTCACTAGGGATATAGCAAGTCCATTGTAAGTGGGTGTGTTCCCCATGTTGGTTAGGCAGTACTCTCACAAAATAAAAAACCTTTTTATAGTTCTGTCTCTCAGAATTTGACTGCAGTTAGAGCTAATTCTTGTTCCATAAATTAAAAAAAAAATTTAATCTTTATTTATTTTTGAAAGAGAGAGAGAGAGAGAGAGAGAGCAAGCGAGGGAGGAACAGAAAGAGAGGAAAACACAGAATCCGAAGCAGGCGCCGGGCTCTGAGTTGTCAGCACAGAGCCCGACATGGGGCTCAAACCCGCAAACCGTGAGATCATGACCTGAGCTGAAGTCAGATGCTTAACTGACTGAGCCACCCAGGCGCCCCATAAATTTAATTAGAAAGTATTTCTAGACAGATTTCACTTAAGAAAGACCCTCAAGAGAGCCTACATTTTTCTGGTTTAAATTGACACAAGAAAAGATAACTATACCGTTCTTGGATAGTCAACATTCAACTATTCATAATGAAAATATCATCCTCATTTAGCAGAAGGCAAGATACATTACCTGTGTGGTGATTAGTACTGGTTCCACTAACTGAAATTTATTTTTCTCTTTTCAAATATCCTACTTCTGTGTTTTAATTTTAAACAACTTTTAAATGTTTATGATTCCAGGGGTGCCTGGGTGGCGCTCAGTCAGTTAAGCATCTGATTGTTGTTTGCAGCTCAGTTCATGATCTCACACTTTGTGGGATCGAGCCCTGCGTCTGGCTCTGTGTTGACAGTGTGGAGCCTTCTTGGGATTCTCTCTCTGTCTCTCTCTGCCCCTCTCCCACTTGTGTGCACTCTCTCTCTCTCAAATAAATAAAAATTTAAAAAATAATAAATATTAATGATTCCAAAAAATATTTATCTTTTAATTTTGTCTGTATTGGAAGGTAGTGATCAGGGCAGTAATAAAAAACAACATGTTCAAACAATCATGGTGGTGGTATTGCTTGCCACCCCTAATACCCCCAGGAGTTGAGGTGCTGTTTCTGCTTCCATGTGTCTCTTGAGAGTAAGGTCACCTAGCTTGTTGTGTTAAGTCACAGTCCTTAACCTTGCCTAGAATGTAGTACTTTATGTGTGAATAAATGTCCCACAATTCCTGATTTTAGAAGACTTGTGAGTTATACTAATACTTTTATTTCTGAGCCAGGCACTATACTAGGTATTTCTTTCTCTTTTTTCTTTCTTTCTTTCTTTTTTTTTTTTTTTTAGTTTTTTAATTTATTTGGGGAGAGAGATTGCTCACGTGAGTGCAAGCAGGGAGGGGCAGAGAGAGAGGGAGAGAGAAAATCCCAAACAGACTGCATTGTCAGTGCAGATCCTGACGCAGGGCTCGATCTCACAAACCAACAAGATGATGACCTGAGCCGAAATCGAGAGTCTGACGCTTTAACCAACCGAGTCACCCAGGCGCCCCTATACTAAGTGTTTTGTAGACTGTTATTCTTGTTGTTCTTCTTTCATTTGATTCTCACATAAATCCTGTGAGTTAGGTACTTTTTTTCCCAACTTACCTGTGGCCGTGATGAGGCTCAGAGACCTTGGCCACGGTTAACTAGTGGGGACGTGGTCAAATCAGGATGTTAACTCATGCCTGCTTGTCTGCACAAGCTGGGTTCTCCTCCACTAGGATGCACCAACTCTCACTGAAGTTGAAATGGTTTCCTGGGACTGATATTTTATCATTCTGAGAGATAATGCTCTCTTGTATGTGGCCATCACTACTTTTTCATCCAGTCATTCAGTAAATATTTATGGAAAGCCTGCATTGTAGGGTATACTGTGTAGACCACACTATACCCTAGTTCTGGGAGTGAATACAGTTTTCACAGTGATTTGGATAGAACTTGATGATGACTTCCATGCTTCTGTTCCTCATTTTCAGATTAGGAAAATTTAGAGAGGTCAGATAAATGTATGAGTTGTATACAATTAGTGATTTTTGCATTCGGAATTGTAGTTCGCTTCAAAGGGAAATCTGTTTTCATCAGTACTGGTTTTCATGAGTTACCAGTATGTCTAGTCATATTCCAATACATATGAAAAAATATTTGTAAAATGACCAAGTCATTGGTGGCATGAGAAGGCTGTTTAAATGCCATTTCAGAGGGGGATACCCGCTCAGCCCAGAGGTCCTAATGCTAACTATATGTAGATAGCCACCATAACAGCTCCCAAATCTAACTTTGTGACATCTCAGCATATCTCCAGTAAAAGGATTATCTTAGTATTTCCCCTAAGAAGGTACTTTTGAGAGTAAAATTGAACCAACAGTTAAAGGGTGATATAATTCTACAAACATTACAAATCAGGATGGACTGGACCAAGAACTAGAACATGGTGTGCAGCCTTTCTCATTTTGGCATAGTACACATTAAGTTCTTTGTTAATACTTCAGATTTCTTTCTCTCTCCTTAGTTTGAATTTCCCAAATGTGTCCTTTTTTCCCTATCACAAAATGCATAACAGGAAAGACCAATTTATAATGAATGATTTAGTAGAAAGATGGTTTACAAAGGGATTTCTTCACTCATTTCCTCTTACACAGAATCATGATTACTCAGGAAGGCTGAACCCTGAGAAGGGAGGTCTGGTTGGGAGGAAACTTCCCAACTAGATGAGGAGCTTATCTGCTGACCCACTCAGTTCAAAGCAATTTATGACAAACCAGTACAAATCACCAAGTGAAGATCGTCAACATTTGCACTTGCCTTGAAATGAGACTACCAGCTAAGTTTCTAATTCTGAGCTTTCTTTAAAGCAGCAGAATCAAGCCCCACCCTCCTCGAAAGAGAGTCTTCACAGAACTCAAACATAAAACATAAAGCAGAGCTATTTTTGGTTGGAGTTAATCCTCCACCAGACTGAACAATCCCTGTTCCAGGCAGGTGGCAGCAAGTAGGGTTCTTAGACATTCCGTTTCAACAATATTAATTAATTAATTATTGAATATTGAATATTCAATATTGAATATTGAATTAATTCAAATTAATATTTCTTATAAGCTGAGGGTATTTTAAACCAGTTTTGGGTTGTAACATGCAGTTACCTAGAAAGGTAGTACTTCTGAAAGTTTGATTTTTTCAAATTTATGATTTCTGATTTTTCATTTTTATCCTAGAGTTTTACTTTGGATCAACTTCTGGCCTTTCTCCTGGGCTTGGATATCAGGCCCATAACTGTGTTTGATCATGTCTATACCTGTAGAAAAGAGGCAGCTTGTTCTAGCAAAAGAAATTCTCTTTCATTAGTCCTCATACAGGATAAGCACAGCCCAGGGTATGCAAAGGGTTTGCATTATGGATGGTTTCAAGGGATCCATTTCTGGATCCTTGTATTTTGGTTTGAGAGAACTAAATTTTTGGATTCTTCTTCCTAAAGTTGATTTCTCTGATAATATATTTGTATTCACAGTAGCACTTGATTTTCCCACTTCACAAGAGAAAAGAATCTCAAATCTTACTGTGATTAATTGCCCCAGAACACCAATAAAAAGTCATTAGTCAGGAGTCCTCAAACCCATAAGGCTTCTAGTCTTTCCCTGCCTTGTGTATTTTCTTTGTTTTTTTTTTTTTAAGTTTTATTTACAGTAAAACGTTGCATTGCGAATAACTTACTCTGCAGGTGTTCCACAAGAAGAGCAAACATTTCTAATAAATTGTAACTTGATAAATGAGCAGTGCCTTGCAATACAAGTAGTACATGATGCCAAATGTCACATGATCACACCTGAGCCAATGGTTCTTCAAATTTGCTTTATATACAAGTGCTTTAGAATGCAAGCGTGTTTCTGGAACGAATTATGCTTGCAAGCCAAGGTTTTACTGATTTATTTTGAGGGAGAGAGAGAGCACAGGTGCACGTAAGTGGGGTGAGGGTCAGAGACAGAGGAAAAGAGAATCCCAAGCAGGCTCCACACTGTTAGCATGGAGCCTGATGCAGGGCTTGATCCCACGAACTGTGAGATCATGACCTGAGCTGAAATCAAGAGTTGGACACCCAACCGACTGAGCCACCCAGGCACCCTGCCTTCTGTATTTTCTTGATAAGGATGAAGCCTAGCTTTAGGAACTGTGCTGGCTGTTCTGGGTTCAGATTTGTAGCAGACTTGGAAATGTAGGGAGTAATCATGACAACTTCCTGTTAAGACTTTGTCTTTTTTTATCTTTAATTTCAAAAGGACTCATCCTTTTTCTTCAGTTTTATTAAAATATGATCGACAGATAACATTAAGTTTAAGGTGTACAACATGATGATTTCATATGTATATGTATATATTGTGAAATGATAACCACAGTAAGGTTAGCACATCCATCACCTCATGTAATTACCTTTTGTGTGTGTGTATGGTGAGAACATTTAAGATCTACTGTCTTAGCAGACTTCAAGTGTGCAATACAGTGTTGTTAACTGTAATCACTGTGCTGTATCTTAGATGCCCAGAATTTACTCATTTTATAACTGGAAGTTTGTACCCCTTAAACAATATTTCCCCATTTCCCTGATCCCTCCAGGTCCCAGTAACTATCAGACTACTCTGTTTCTAGGAGTTTGGCATTTTTAGATTCCACACATAAGTGAGATCACACAGTATTTGTCTTTCTCTGCCTGACTTAATTCTTTTAGCATAATGCCCTCCAGGTTTGTCCATGTTGTTGCAAATAGCAGGATTTCCAGGGCATATGGGTCGCTCAGTTAAGCATCCAACTTCAGCTTAAGTCTTGATCTCATGGTTTGTGAGTTTAAGCCCCATATCAGGTTTTGCCCTGACAGTGAGGAGCCTGCCTGGGATTCTCTTTCTCTCCTGTCTCTGCCCCTTACATTCCCCTTCTTTCTCAAAATAAATGAATGAATGAATGAATGAATGAATGAATGAATAAATAAATAAATAAATAGCTAGCTAGCTAGCATGATTTCCTTCCTATTTATGGCTGAGTGGTATTTCATTGTATATGTATATCACAGGATTTATCCTTTTAAAGGGAGAGGTCTGTGAGAGCAAAGCATAGAGCATTGGTAAGAAATTATGAACATGATGCGTATATGTTAGGAGCCAGAGCCAAAACAGAAGTCTGTGACTCTCACAAGGCACTGAGAGGCTAAACAGCCTGACCCAAGTCACACAGCCAGTCAGTGGTTTAGCCAGAATTTAAACTCAGGCATTCTGGATCCATGGTCAGTGTTCTTAACTTCCACTCTATGCTACCTATTTGAATCACGTCTTAAAAGACTTACTCAAATTGCAACCAATCCTATATTTTTTTTCTACCTTCTGCTAGCAAATATAGTATATATGCTAACTGCTGGACTTATTTTGTTTTTGTCTTAAGCAATATGTCTTTCTCTTTCATTAAATACAAACTAAAAGTTGAATGTTTCTTTTTTTTTTTTCTCATTAAACTATGTTTTAATGGTCTCCAAATTCTGTGACAGATTTTTTTTTGGTTGTTTCCATTAAAAAGAACTGATTTTAAAAATTATAATAAACCTGCCACACACACATAAGTGGCACACAAAACATTCTGTTTTCCTACTAAAAATGTTGTGATGCATTGTTATCATTAACCAGTCTTTGCTATTAAACCTACATGGCCAGGGGCACATGGGTGGTTCAGTTGGTTGAGTATCTGACTTTGGCTCAGGTCATGACCTCATGGTTCTTGAAATCAAGACCTGCATCAGGCTTGCTGCTGTCAGCACAGAGCCAGCTTTAAATCCTCTATTCCCCTCTCTCTCTGCCCTTCCCCTGCTCACACTCTTTCAAAAATAAAAATAAATAAAAAATAAAAAATAAATCTTTAAAAAGAAGAATAAAGCTACATGGCCAGTTGACACCAACAGTTCTGAGCCCAGTCTTTCAACATGGATTAAGACTAGGGTAGCCGATGGGGCGCCTGGGTGGCTCAGTCGGTTAAGTGACTGACTTCGGCTCAGGTCATGATCTCACAGTTCATAGGTTTGAGCCCCACATCAGGCTCTGTACTGAACGCTTGCTTGGAGCCTGGAGCCTGCTTCAGATTCTGTGTCCTTCTTTCTCTGCCCCTCCCCTGCTTGTACTCTGTCTCACTCTGTGTCTCAAAAATAAATAAATATAAAAAAAAATTAAAAGACTAGGGTAGCCAATAAAAAAGTTTATCGGTTCCAACTAAATCAGTGGAGTTGTTTCTGAGTCTTTATATTTGATTTCTCTCTTTTTTAAAAAATTTTTAATGTTTATTTTTGATAGAACACAAAGGGAAGAAGAGAGACAGGGAGACACAGAATCTAAAGCAGGCTCCAGGCTCTGAGCTGTCAGCACAAAGCCCAACGCAGGGCTCGAACCCACAGACCATGAGATCATGACCTGAGCTGAAGTCAGTCACCCAACCGACTGAACCACCTAGGCACCCCTTGATTTCTTTTTTTAATTACTGCTAAAAGCTAAACATCTGATTTCTATATATGTTTGTAACATCCAATAAAGGAACGTATTTACTTCATAAATAACTTCTGGTTGGGGCTACCCACAGTGCATTATGCCAGAGAACTGGGTAATATGGCATATCAATTTATGATTATCTGTTTGTAACTTCTGAAAACAGATTCATTACATTAATTTAAAAATTAAAAAAAAAATGGGGGCATCCAGCCTGGGTGGCTCACCCACCCAGGTGGGTGTCCAACTTCCGCTCAGGTCATGATCTCACGGTTCGTGAGTTTGAACCCCGCATTGGGCTCTGTGCTGACAGCTCAGAGCCTGGAGCCTATTTCGGATTCTGTGTCTCCCTCTCTCTCTGCCCCTTCCCTGCTCATGCTCTCTCAAAAATAAACATGAATTAAAAAATTTTTTTAAAAACAGATTCATTAAACGTATTAGAGTTCATCCATTTGAATTTCAAAATGAAGTAAGCCTTTTTCTGGCACAAAATAAATCTACTTGGGCTGGTCTGCAGATTAAGCTATAGTGGATATGTTCAATAAATTGAGCTAAATCTGCAGCTAATTTCCACAATTGACCAAATTTAGTTGACTACTGCTACATCACTAAAAATGGATTTTGATAGTCAAACAATATGCAATATGTGAACATTGTAAGGAGTTCAAAGATACAAAGGGAGACATGCTATAATTCTCATGATTTATTTATGTGAAGAGGGTAAAAAGCAGCCCCCAAAATAGAAATTCATGTTGAACTCTTCCATTGGTAAGTCCTATTTATCTGTGGATACATGGAATAATTGTGAGAGGAAGGGGAGCCCTGCTCATCTCATTGAGACACTTTTCTTTTTTTTTTTAAATTTTTTAATGTTTATTTATTTTTGAGAGATAGAGTGTGAGCAGGGGTGTGGCAGAGAGAGAGGGAGACACAGAATCCAAAGCAGGCTCCAGGCTCTGAGCTGTTAGCACAGAGCCCGATGCAGGGCTACAACTCATGAACTGTGAGATCATGACCTGAGCCGAAGTCGGGTGCTTAACCAATTGAGGTACCCAGCTGCTCCACGATAGGCTTAAGTAAACAAATAGTGGAAAGTAAAATTTGACATTTGTACACATATTCATGTTTTAACTATTTGTGTACTAATAATTATAATGATAACTTAATCCAGAATAAAAAATGTTTTTAGCTTTTAGAGTTCATGGGTTCAGGTAGTAAAACAAATTTTAAAGTTTTGTTATATACATTTTAATTGCTGAGTAGTATGGTAGGGTGACCTGTTAAAGACTTTAGTATGGAATTTAGGAAAAAATATCATACCAGGATAAAACTTTGTGGGAAATGAAATGGAAATAGTTCAAGGAGAGAAGTAGAGGATGTGAATTTTCCAACTATTAAAATAGAATTTAAAAAAAATTTTTTTAACGTTTAGTTTTTGAGAGACAGAGAGAGATAGAGCATGAATGGGGGAGGAGCAGAGAGAGAGGGGGAGACACATAATCCAAAGCACAGAGCCCGACGTGGGGCTCAAACCCATGAACTGCGAGATCATGACCTGAGCCAAAGTCAGACGCTTAACCGACTGAACCACCCAAACGCCCCTAAAATAGAATATTTTTTAATGGGTTTTGGCCTCATTTTAAAATGTTTAGATCTAAAATATACTAGACTATCTACCCTTTGTAAATATTTAAGTTTATAATACAACATTTCAGATATCAACGTAAAAAAAGTGGGAAACGGTTTGTGTATATATGTGTATTTTCTAGGGAGAGGAGTCCACTGCTCTCATTAGACTCCTAAAGGTGAGTCTGCAAGCCAGAAAATAGTTCATCATTGTTAGAGGGAGTTCACTGTACTCTGGAGCCATAGTACCAGTTGTTGAGTATGTCTTTCCTGTACCCACATGCAGGTAGGTGTAGGTAAAGTACAAAAGTACATCTGCTTTTAAACATCTCAGTAGAATTATAATTCTTAGGGCAGGGCTCTTAGTTCAAAAACATCTTTCCATATGTCTCCACAGAATAATTATATTCATCCTGTGATTGTTTCATCTGTACAAGCTGATGGTACTTTCTATTTCAGTTTGAAGGAAGGAAGTACTGTGAACATGACTTTCAGATGCTCTTTGCTCCTTGCTGTCATCAGTGTGGTAAGTTTTACTGCTGAATAGCAGAGTAAAAAGTGAGTCTCAAAATTATGTCAATGGTGGAAATGGTGTTTAGTGCTCATTATAAATAGCATTCAGGTACTTTGTACATCCTTTTCCTTATCATTAATATATAACAAACTGGAAGAATATCAAAACCCAGAGAGAAATGTTTTTTAAGGACATCTAGTGTAAAGTTTTTTGGGGATTGATTAGGACTTTTATTAGATGATCCTTTGGAATATTCTTGTCCCCTGTTAATTCAGCCTTTACTCGCTTTTGAGGTTGCCAAGAGAGAGACAGGGAAAACATTGGAGGGGTGCTTCACATGCTTAAGGATTGCTGTGTGTAACACAAGTGTTTAACTTGCTTGCATTTTAGCCACCTCATGGGTTGCTAGCAGCTTTACTAGAGAGTCTCCAGAAATTGGAGAAACTGAGTAGAATGTTCTAAAGTTTAGTGAAAGAAGAAATTAATTAAGTATAGGCTTCAAGAAAATGTGCTGTGTCAGCAATGACCAGAAATAAACAAAAGGCATTTGAGAGAACCCAGTGTATCATTGAAAAAGGAAAATCAGATTCAGAGATGTGATAAGACAGCCCAAAAATTTGACCACAGAATCAAAACTAAGGACTCAGATGAAATAGAGTTTTTTCCTAATGCAGTACTTACTGTGGTCGATATGTATGTAGAAAGCCCCTAGTTGTGGAGAAAGGTTTAAATGTGTTCTTTTTCCTTGTGTCTTTTGCCTTACTGCTTTCAGCAATAAGACGCACCCTGGACATCCTTTGTGTGTTCCTTTCCCACAGGTGAATTCATCATTGGCCGAGTTATCAAAGCCATGAATAACAGCTGGCATCCTGAGTGCTTCCGCTGTGACCTCTGCCAGGAAGTTCTGGCAGATATTGGATTTGTCAAGAATGCTGGGAGGTAGGAGTTTTCCATCCTTGTTAGGTGTGGGTGGAGAAGTAACTACTGCAAGGTCATGCCTGTTTTCCCCTAGGGCTGTGAGGAGGTGCTTTCAGGCACTGAGTTTAAGGTATAGGGACTGCAGCCTGTATTGGCTCATCTGGCGGCTGTTAGGAGAGGACCGTAGAATTGGTGTCCCTGGGCCAACAAAAGGGAGATACGTAGTTAAGATGGAGTTTCTTAAAGATCAGTTGGATTACTTGGGTTGGAATAAATAAATTTTCATGTAAAAAATAGTGGCTTGATTCTGCTGTTAAGCCAAGTGTGATTTTTTTTTTAAATTATTCACTTCTTTTCAGAGACATGAGAAGCATATTTCTTTTTAACTATTAGAACCTCAGATTTTAAACTTAAGTTTCTAAAAAAGTGTTGGCTCTGTTTAGACATCTGTGTCGCCCCTGTCATAATCGTGAGAAAGCCAGAGGCCTTGGAAAATACATCTGCCAGAAATGCCACGCCATCATCGATGAGCAACCGCTGATATTCAAGAATGACCCTTACCATCCAGACCATTTCAACTGTGCCAACTGCGGGTACTGCAATTTCTTCCCTTTTTATTGCACAAACCGTGGAAATAAAGTAAAACATCACTTTTTTTCTGTATCTTTTACTCCAGCACACCAGATTGTTTTTCTCCACCTTGTAATCTGGAACATTTTAAACCTATGAAGAAGTCAAGAGACTAATACAAAGAATACCTACATACCCATCATTGAGTTTCATCACTTAACATTTTGCCACATTTGAGTGTGTGCAGCACACTCTCCCCACACCCTGTGTGTGTGTGTACATATAACATATATACATATACCTTTAGTATTCAGTTAGTGGTAAAATTCAGTTATCCCAAAAACTGTTTTGATCACTGTGCTTTTTCAATACAGGATTAAAAAAAAAAAAAAAACCTTTAAAAAGTCTTCTCTTTGTACATATATAACTTTTACAGTTGTAATACTTAGGGTATTATCTTAAAATATCTTAAACTACATTTATTTAATTTTATTTACTTCTAAAGGGATTTATTTTCTTCAAAGACTCATGATAAATTGTTCAGCTATGATTTTTTAAATTTGCTATCTAAAAATTTAATGGGAAAAGTTACTTTACTATAATCAGTTTGAACATACATGCTAAATTATAGTGGGGGTGGACAGAGATAAGGTAAGCTAAAGATCAAGAAAACAGCTTTGTGCTATGAGTATAGCCACCTCATTTATTTTGGGATTATCAGTTTGTACCTTATTTCATTTTCTTGCCTATTTCCCTTTGGTGGAATTTTTCTCTGTTCATTTGTCATTAGTACTTCTGGAGAATTACTTAAAACAGATGAAATGTAAACAAGTCCATTTGGCTAATTAGGGCCACCTCTGCCTAAATGGTAATATTGATGCAGGAGACTGAAAAGAATAGTGAACTTAAGCATTTGTGGGAAGGAAGGTTCTGGGCATTTCTTTTATTTTCTGTTAACCTGTAACTTAAAAGCTGGTGACAGTTTAATTGTTAGTAAATGGAGCTAATCTCTAACTTTAGACCTCAGTTATTTTGTAAAGATAACATCTCCAAGTCTGTCCCAAGCACTGTGATGATTCTTCTCTAGCTTTTTCAGGAAGACAAAAGGACTATCATGTGATCATAGACAAGGAAGTGATAAATATGACCAATGTGATGGTATATATCTGACTTATTTGTACATTTTATCATTATTGCTTGACATTGATGTTTTGATAGGAATCTGAAACCGGTTCAAACCTATTAATTTAGGTTACTGTGAGCACTACTAAGAGTGGGGAAAAGAAGGTTGTTATAGTGAGATCTTCAAAAACCTGCTAAAAAGTATGTCAGTCTCCTCAGTTGCCTGTTTTTCTCTCTCGGTAGTAGTATTCAGTTGGATATATTTCTCATGGACAGGAAGGAGCTGACTGCTGATGCCCGGGAGCTGAAAGGAGAGCTGTACTGTCTGCCGTGCCATGATAAAATGGGGGTCCCCATCTGTGGCGCTTGTCGACGGCCCATTGAAGGGCGTGTGGTGAATGCTATGGGCAAGCAGTGGCATGTGGAGGTGAGTCGTAAATGGTGGAAGGGTTAACTAGTACTTTTGAATTTCCATCATTCAGAGGTGCTGGCAAGATTAGGAAATTCTAAAGATTAAATACGGACATTTTCAAGACAAATGACATTGTAGAAAATTAAGAATACAGAATATACACACTTTTGTGATCTCTCAGTAATGATACAGGGTGTGCTTTTTTGTTCTTAAATCCTTCTCGAGGCAGGAGTGTCATGGTCCATTTCCAGCAGCAGCCCCTCCCTTATAGATGATATTAACATGTTGACCTCTTTTCTCATTCTGTGTTGTTTAAAAAGGCTGTGTCTTAAAGTAACGTGTCAAAAACTCAAGACACCTGAATTAAGTTAAGACTGAAAGTGTCCCAGGGTTACCCCTGGCCAAATGAAATAACTACCTCAAACTTTCATGTACCTTCTCTGAGAATAATTTAACTTTGGGGTTTTACTTTATTAAATAAATAAAATATGGCAGCTCAAAAATTACCTCTAGCAATTTTTTTCAGCATTTTGTTTGCGCCAAGTGTGAAAAGCCATTTCTTGGACATCGACATTATGAAAGGAAAGGCCTGGCATATTGTGAAACCCACTATAACCAGGTATTGATCATACTTATTGGATACTAGATATACTTTTATAAGTTTGAGCTTAATATTTTAGCTACAAGGAAAGCTCTTGGAAAATGTACATTGGACTATAGATTTTATTTTTTAATGTTTTACTTGGGAAATAATTTCAGAGTCAACAGAAAGGTTGTAAAATAAAAATGTGAAGAATACCTATGTACCTTTTACTTCATCATTTGCATTGGCCCACTCTCTGTAAAAACACACACTTAATAAATGCACAGATCTTCATATACAAATGTATGTATTCATATATACACACATTTTTTTCTGAAGTATTTCAGAAGTTCATCATGGCCCTTTACCCCTAAATACTTCAGTTTTTATTTCCCAAGAATATGGAGTGGTCTCACATAATCATAGTTAATCAGTATTGATATAATACTTTATTATATTTATTCCATTTTGTCACTTGAACCCATAGTGTCATTGAATCATTTTTTTCCACTTCAGTACTAGAGCCAGTCTAGGGTTGTCATTTTCTTTAGCCTCCTTAAATCTGGGACATTTCCAAAGCCATTTTCTGGGTTTTGATAGTGATGAAAAGTAAATTATCTTCACTGTAAAAAGTAAAAACTAGTCAATGCACTTTACTCATTTTCTCTAATAAGGGTAAATTCTGGATCTAGGTAGCCAGCTGTTTATTTTTAAGTGGTAGAAAGAACTGAAACTGTATTAAATGTTTGGTGTTCTGAACCTTAGTTCTAACATGTCTTGAATTTTTACCACTTTTTTTTTTCATTTTCAGCTATTTGGTGATGTTTGTTTCCACTGTAACCGTGTTATAGAAGGTGATGGTAAGTATCTGTAGGGATTTTATATGGCATAATTTTGTGTCAAAATTATGACACAAAAACAGAAAGAGATTGATTACTATTTGTCATTTGACCATTATCAGTTACTTTTTCTTTGGCATATTTCTCAAGTAATTCATAGCAGAGATGATAATATCGTACAAGTTGGATTCGTTACTCCTTTATGACAATACTTTAGGGCAGTGCCTCAGGCTTGTTACAGCACGTATTGTGTGAACCATTCATTCAATACAGTACGTATTGTGTGAAACAACCTTGAGATCTGTTTCTATTTCCATGCCCTGGATTTATAGAACTTGGAAGCTGTAGAGCAGTGTTTATTAGGAACAGCTTAATCTGCCTTGGTAGTTAGCAAGAGTCACTTTAACCCTGCAGATGCTAAAACCTGGCAGTTTTCTGTAGACATTTCTAGCATTTACCAGCCTTGTATTGTAAGTAGGCAGGGCTGATTAACTGGGACAGAAAGGAAGCAGCTGTGTTTGCTAATAGCCACTAGCACAGTTTTGCCAAAAACTTCCTGGCAAAGTTTTAAACATTCCTGTTTTCAACATGCTTCGTGTTTCCTGTCAGAAAACCCAACCTGGGAAATACTTTGTGAAACACTGCCCATGATGCAGTTTGCAAAAGGATTACTTCAGGAGAGCAATCTTTAGTGCCATAGAAAATAAAACTTAGCTCCCTCCTATGTGACATAGTAGTCAGGTGAAAGAAGCTGTCAAAGGAAGCTCTCCTTTTTGTCAGCTTTGGAAGACAGGCAAATAAGTTAACGTCTGGATTGTTTTTTAATTACTTACCTAGTCTATATTTCTTTGTTGGGCCAGTGGTAGTGGAGACTGTGCTGGTAGGCAGGCCCTGTGCCAGAAAAGCTCATCTGAGTGACATAATGCATGTTAAATACACACTGCACCATGCACAGAGTGAGAGGGCAGGCTTTGGCGGGAAGGTATGGTACATACTGTTTATGTGCCTCACAGGATACTCTAAAGGGAAGAAGAAAAGTTTTAACTGTAAATAAAGATTGAAAAAGGCAACGGTAATCTTCCTTAAGATGAACCCTACAGTCACGGAAGACATTAAGTGCTCAGTTTTTTTAATAATGTGAAAAAATAGCCTTTAATTAATTTATTAATTGGATTGATTCAGTAAACATTAATTAATGGCACTGAGATTTTTAGTCCTGTGATTCTTTTGCAAAAAAGCCTCTCAGAACCTCTTCTAAGTGTTGTGGAGGCACCCTTAGCTCTGTTTGAGTTGAGGATGTCAGCGCTGCCACTTGGAACGCCAAAGTGTGTGACCATGTGTCTTTGCTCTTTCTCCAGTGGTCTCTGCTCTGAATAAGGCCTGGTGTGTGAACTGTTTTGCCTGTTCTACCTGCAACACTAAATTAACACTCAAGTAAGTCTGCGGTTCAGTCCCGTGTGAATCCTAAGACCAAAACTTTAGGTTAACATTTTTTTAAATAGAGTATTTTTAAAAATAATTATCTGATTCCTTATTCTTTCTATTTAGGCCTCTGAATGTAAAGGTTCTTCCTTTAATTGTTTTATGTTGTTTCTTCTATTCCTTCTTTGTCCTGCTCAAAGGGATAAGTTTGTTGAAATTGATCTCAAACCAGTCTGCAAACACTGTTATGAAAAAATGCCAGAAGAATTTAAGAGGCGACTTGCCAAACGGGAGAGAGAAGCAAAGGATAAGGACAAGCAGAAAAAGAAAAAGCCAGTCTGTTTGTAAACTTTTCTGTCCCTTCTATCATCATTTTCACTACTTTCTTCTTTGGTTAGTCCTTTAGAATGTGTTTTGTTCTCTTTTTGTCTCTTGCTTTTTTATTGTCTCTTCCTTTTGGCATGTGTTTGTAGCCGCCAGAGATTGAAATACAAGTAGTTGTCCTCTGTAGAGCTGGGCCTTTTGGGTAATTACTAAGATTCTTCTTTTTTTTTTTAAGTAGATTCAAAGGGAAGAATTCCAATCTCTATTTAGTAGACATTAGGGAAAGTTTTAAAGAATTTTTCTCTGATAATTGCAGCTTTTAAAATCCTGGTTTTCAGTTTCTTTGCCTAAAATGATTTAATTGATAAACTCCAATCATCACATGTTCTAAGCTCTGCATTAAGTTAAATCCTTTCAGCATGTTTCATATCTAAGCAAAGACCATCTACTGTACATAATAAGAGCTCTAATGTCTTTGGTGTATGTAATCTGCTTTCACAGAATACCCATATGCTACTGTTTATGGATTCATTTTCTTGATGTTTTCAAAGCCTACTTACTTTATTCCTGATTTTTATGGGAAATATTTCCATCTTTGAAATTCTGTTGAATTCCTAGCATGATTGTCCTTTTTTCTTCATGGTTATCACTATGTTCTGCACTCCAACGAAAGTTTTTTATTGTTCCAGTTCTCGTGTTTCCTTCTATAAAGAGGAATTAAAATTCAAATATAAATTAAAACAATTGAAGGTTTGCTTAGCAGTATCTCTGAAAGCAATGATAATTTATTTCCCTCATTAAAAAAAATGGCAGTTTTAATAGCTTTTGTTCTAAGAAGTCTTTGGGAGAATATTGTAACTCATTAGTACTATTTAAATCAAATTGTCAATGGAAAAATAAGATCATTTGAATTTCTATCAGCATCAAGAGCTCTGTGAAAAATAGCTAGAGAATAATTTCCATGTAATGCTTTAAAATAAAAGATTTTTCATTTTAAATATAATAGGAATTAACTTTGTTATTAACCTTATTCTTTAAAATTACATCACCTGATTTAATCATTTGTCATAGATAACAAAGTACCACTAAATTTGTTCCAGAAATGCTGCCTAAATACAAGTTAGGAAAATGCAAAAGTTACAAGGTTGTGCATATACTCAGTTCACAGTTTAGGACCCTCGATTTCAACAGTAATGAGCGATTGTAATGGTATTACCAAATGGAAATGCATGACAGATACTTAGGAGGCTGTCTAGAAACCTGTGCTCTCCAGAACTGTTTTACAAACAAATTGATAGATAATGTGTATTGTTCTAGCTTTTAAAACATTGAGTTCTCCATACAGCTAACCATTCACAAAATGGAACCACAGGCAATCTATTTCATTTCTGTTTTTTAAGAGTGATTAAAAACATTCTTATATCTCCCCTACCAACTTTTCTGTCAGACAACCAACCAAAAAACCATTATGATTTCAGATTTTTTTGAAGATAATTTTTTTGGTGCTGGAGGTAGGAGGCAAATCATTTCATGCAAGGAAAGATAAAACCTATAGCTCCCTAATTTAAAATATTAAGTACAATGATATTGCCTTCAACAAAGAGAAAGTCATTCACATTACAAAAATACAACTCCTGGCTTTTAATAACTGTTCTTTAAAGTGTTCTTGTGGTACATGAACATGTGATTGACCCTACTACCTAAATTATATTGACATTAGATTTCCTGTATACATGTGAGCACGGACTAAAATGTAATGTACATTCTGTATTAAACAGAGAGATGTATAAGATCAATTTATAAGGACAGTTTTTTTCCAATGGTATTATAATTTTTTTACATCTCCACAATGACAAGAATTAAGATTAGAATTCATTTTTTGCTATGAATATTAATGTCACCATATTGTATCTTCATTTACTTCAGTAAAATTACCTCACATTATTTATATATATGTATTAAATACCTTTCTACTGATTTCTTTTATTATTGTTACTGTCTTTAGGAATAAATTTGTGGAGTTTGACATGAAGCCAGTCTGTAAGAAGTGCTATGAGAAATTTCCGTTGGAGCTGAAGAAAAGACTTAAGAAACTAGCTGAGACCTTAGGAAGGAAATAACTTCCTTTCTTTTGTTTTTTCTCTTCTGTGCAAAGAAAAGAGATTACCAACATTACTTGACTTGGTCCACCCTGTTTAAAGCTGTATCTCAAAATAATTGAGAGTGAAGAGGGCCTATATGAATGGTTTTCTTTATCTCCTTTTTCTCATTAAAAAAGAAAAAAAGCTTGTGTAATCATATTTAAAACACAGATGAGATCATGATGCTTTTGTTAAATACCCTATCAGTTTGTTGAAATGTAGACTATACTTAACAGCAAAAACACATGGTTAAATGTTACATGTTAATCAAGGTCCAAAAAAATTAATTTAACTTTTAAAAATGAAAATAGGGAGTCAGCTTTCACATGACTCAGATACAATAGAAACATTATTTTACTTTGTATTTGAAAGAAAATAAATTCCAACAGCTGTTGGGGAGGATATAAGGAAGAAAAATAACCAACCAAGAAAAACAAATCTTGTAGAATGTTAGTATGTTTATCAAACTAGTAGTTATAAAATGAATATACACAATACTAAGACAAGAAACAAGTGCATTCAAAACTACTTGATTTCATTTTTTGTTAAATTCAATAATTACTATGCTTAGTTTTATATTTTGTTCTCCTTGTGAAACTCTTCCTTCATACAGTTACTTAACATAGTAGTTATAGCTAGCTAATAGTATGCCTTTTTAAATTTTTTGCAAAAAAAAATTTATACTAGACATTTGAAAATTCAGTACACTTTACAATATTGGAAAAAATGAAGTATTTTTTAATGGATTACAGCAATTATGCTTCTAAGCTTAAGGTCAAAGATGTAGTCTTAGGACACAAAATTAAATTTTATGTAGCTTAGAATGTATCGCTTAAAAACAAGTGAATTTATATGTATTGGTCTTCTTGCCTTTATAACCATGCTGACTAATATCTGTTCTTCATACATAATCAAACTTGCCTTGCCTTAGAAACATACTTAATTCAGGAATCCTAGCTGTTTCATGCAATACCAAAAATAAGTGCATTGATTGAGATTTGTAAACCCAAATTCATTTGCCACCACTAAGATGAGATTTTTTTTTTTCCTCTCCTTTTTTTGGGAAACACATTGAAATTAATTTTTGTCATCTTAAAAGAATGATATTGATATGTGTTTCAAGTTTTTCATTTCAAATCTCATAATTGGATTTTATTTAAGTAGGAGGTAAAA
The DNA here is from genome assembly GCF_018350215.1 of Panthera leo. Lineage (NCBI taxonomy): Eukaryota > Metazoa > Chordata > Mammalia > Carnivora > Felidae > Panthera > Panthera leo. The sequence goes on along the minus strand of NC_056681.1, from coordinate 51,950,203 downwards.
ATGACATTTTTAAATTGGAAGGGGATGTTTAAATGTCAATTTTAGATCAAAAGTAGTGAATCATTCTACCTTATAAAATGTTTTTTAAAAGTTTATCCTGAAGTTTCTAGACCATTCTTTCTTGGCAAACTTGTTTGCAATGCAAATTTTGTGAGTAATTGTTAAATGTTGCTGCTGCTATTTTTCATTTAAAAGTAAGTTCCCAAGACAGACTTCTAAGGAGGAAAGTATTGGTTTTTTAAAAAATTGCTGAAATACTGTTTTGCCATTAAAAAAAAAACAACTCAGGATGCTACTCACTCTGCCATTAAAGTATTTGTATGCATGTATTTTTTAAAAGTTTGTGCATGCACTTTACAAGAGTAAATTCTATCTTGGTTTTCAGATAACTTATAACCAATTATTTTTTAGTGTTCTTTTAGAGTTCAAAGAATTATCAATGATTGAAAATAAACAATATATAGTTTAAGACTGTATGTACTCAGAAGTTTAAAACAGTCTTTGCATTGGACAGTAAGAATAAAATCCATCTGTGTGCCTTCGTCAGCTAATATGTAACCAGCAAGGAAAACCTTGAAAGTATTTATTAAATACTATACTATGGATATAGGCCAAATAGTGCAGGCTTTGGCAGTTTGGGGTCTTGATGCTAAATTCTCAAATACCCCTACGGCAGAAATAAGGAACAGAAGAGCAGCCATTTACCCATAGTCTTAATCATTTTGAAGATGCATGAAGTCAGCTCAGCTTGTTTACATATCTTACACAGCCAGGCCTCTCCTATAGCCAGATGTCCCACTACTGTCTTTGCTCACTCTTTTAAAATAAGAATTGGTATTTCCTGGAAGTTCTAATACTCTAGGGTATTTTGTCTAGATGCAATACTTCCTTCCTTGATAAGGGACATCATTGGAGCCCTTACCTGTGGGAAAGGAAGAGGAAGTCAAAAAGTTGCAAATGGAATAGAAGACTTGGTTGAGTTCATAATACTTTTCATGGGGTTTTCCCTGGCTGTGGAAAAACTCAGGCTAGTAAGCATTTCTCTGTTTAAAGTCCTACAAGGCAATTTGAAATAATTCATTGTTCTTACCCAATTTCTAAGTGCTCTTTTTCATACCAAGCCTAACATAATTGGGGGAAATGTCTGAGTACAAGTAAAACATTCTTTGGATCATGTTCAAAGCCTTATTAATATCGTACCTAAAATGATAGGTCATTTTGCCTCACTTGCCAAAATAGCCATTTCTAAGTTAAGGAAATTTTGAGGTAGGCTTACAGCATTATTGTTGTATTTCATTTTAGAATGTAAGCTCGATGGCAGGGACACTATATTGTTAATTATGTTTTTGTATAGCAACCATTGCAGTATACTCTTGGTGCTTAATAAATGTTCATAATTATTAAGACTAATCCTATTGCACATTGTTTCATTTGAATGACTTTGAGACCTAGAACTATGAGAAGATAGGACTAATGTTTAAGAAAACAGCTGGTGAGGGGGTGGTCCCTGGCTGGCTCAGGTAGTGGCACATGCAACTCCTGATCTTGGGGTTGTGAGTTTGAGGCCCACGTTGGGTGTAGAGATTACTTAAAAAAATAAAATCTCTAGTAAGAAAACTGTTTTGGAAACAACTTCAGTGTCCATCCACAGATGAATGGATAAAGAAATTGTGGTGTATTATGCAATGGAATATTATTCAGCCACAAAAAAGAAGGAAATCTTGCCCTTTGCAACAACATGGATGGAACTGGAAGGCATTATGCTAAGTGAAATAAGTCAGAGAAAAACAAATACCATATGAACTCATGAACATATGGAATCTTAAAAAAAAAAGGGGGCCTAGAATACAGAGAACAGATTGGTGGTTGCCAGAAGTGGGGTGTCAAAGTGGGAAAAATGGTTAAAAGAAGTCAGAAGGTACAAACTTCATTATAAAATGAAGATGTCCTATACAGCAAGGTGACTGTAGTTAATAACATTATATTGTATATTTGAAAGTTGCCAAGAGCAGATCTTAAAAGTTCTTGAGAATAAAAAATTTTATAATTATGTATGGTAATAGATAACTAGACTTCCTGTGATCATTTTACAAGTGTAGATATTGAATCATGTACATCTGATATTAATATAATGTTATATGTCAATTATATCAATTTTTTTCAAAAAGGTTCACTTAAAGCCAATTTTAAATGTAGTTTCTTTGGAACACAATTTAAGTAATCCTGTATCTACATCCATGTAAAAATACCAAATTAAACATTCTCTACATAAAGATCGCAAGGCGGTTTCCACAAATACTATCTTATTTAATCCTTACAATTGTATGAGTTACTTAAAATTCTTCCCAGTTCATAGCAGAGGAGTTGCACAGTGATGTTAAGTAGGTCCTGGAGGTTGCATGACTTAAAAGTGGCATATCCAGAATTTGAACCAAGTATTCCTGTGGTTCCAAACTTATACATATTTCTACGCTGTTACTTGGGTGGGGGGGGTGAGATGTATATATGTGTGTGTTTGTGTATGTGAGAGAGAAAATTAAAGTAGTTCTAACTATAAAATATACTCGTGTATGAATAAAAGAAAATGATCTAGTTACTGTGTATAACCCAAATCTTGGAACCATATAGAATGGGGGTGGAGTCTTCCTGCTACTCACCATAATTCTGGTTATTTTGAACTTCTTAACAAAAGAGATAGAGATCTTAATACATCACTTTGCAAGCCCTGAGGCACTGTGTCTGGTGCTCTCAAGGGGCACCTCTTCCTCTTCCACTGCACCCTCCCTCCCTGAGCCTTAGTCCTCCTTAAACGTAGAGGTTCCAGGGCCTCTGTGATGTGAGTCTCACAGTCTTTTCCTGCCCTGAGCAGGTCAGATCTTTGGCTTCCTCTCGCCCAAGTAGGAGAGATGGGCAATTACAGCACCACGTGGGAAGTGTTGTGAAGGTGAGCTTAGGGCTTTGCTAGATCACAGCAGCAGCAGCAGCCCCTGCAGCCGGGGAGGAAAGACTCCTAGAGGAGCTGGATCTTCAGAGGGGAATACCACTTGGCCAGGCAGGGGAGGAGGCCAGGGGTGGGCACCCTGGCCCACTTTCATTTCCTAAAGTCTGCATTTCCTCATTTCCTGTAGTGGCACCACCATCTGTCCAGAATGTAGAGCTAGTACAGGCTGATTTCTATTATTTCCGCCCCCAACAACCTCTCCCTGCCCCACATGTACACACTCCATCGCTTCAACTGTAGAAAGTTCCCAGGGGCACCTGGGTGGCTCAGTCAGTTAAGTGTCTGACTTCGGCTCAAGTCATGATCTTAGGGTTCATGGGTTTGAGGCCCGCATTGGGCTCTGTGCTGACAGCTCAGAGCCTGGAGCTTGCTTCAGATTCTGTGTCTCCCTTTCTCTCTGCCCCTCCCCTGCTCGCATTCTGTCTCTCTGTCTCAAAAATAAATAAATGTTTTAAAAAATTTTTGGGGCGCCTGGGTGGCTCAGTCGGTTGAGCATCCGACTTCAGCTCAGGTCATGATCTCACAGTTTGTGAGTTTGAGCCCCGCATTGGGCTCTGTGCTGACAGCTCAGAGCCTAAAGCCTGCTTCTGCTTCTGCTTCTGTGTCTCCCTCTCTCTCTGCCCCTAACCCACTCGCATTCTGTCTCTCTCTCAAAAATAAATAAACATTAAATAATAATATCTGTGTTAATCAATTGACAAAAATGTAAAAAAATGTTGTGTCAAGGACTTTCGAAGTCAGGCCCTAACCTATTGTCAGGTCTGTCTGTGCATATTGGTTTATGTTCCCACCAGAAGGTTGACTCTGGGAGGAAAAGACTGTGTTGTTTTCATCCTGTACCTTCCAGCCACTTCCAGGGCCCAGCGCCCAGTAGGAGCTCAGCGATTGCTAAATGACTGACACATACCTGGGCATACATCACGCCATTACCAGTGTCAGCTAGTCTACAAGAACTTTCAAAGCTAAGAACCAGCACAATGTCCACACCTAGGGTTTTCTTTCTAAAAACACAAATGCCATCCCTTCCTTTTTAAAAAATCTCTTAGGAAATGCTTATAATACCAAAAGCAGGATCCAAAATCTTACACAATATCATCATAAAAGGTACAAAAAGCCATTTTAAATAGATGGAGAAAATGCATAAAAATGTTATTAAGATGGTTCCTAAACTTTTTGTTTGGAGTTTTTTGGCAGGGAAAAAGGGGGGACTTTACTCAATTCCAATTCAGGTAGTGTTGTCTGGTTTGCCAAAATTAGTATTATACTATAGTAACCAAAATGCTAACTTTATTTTTTGAATGTGTTTTGTTAAATTGGTTATTGTTTACATCTTTTTTGATATTGTTGGCAATTTTTCCTCCACCTGTGGAGCAATGGTGAGCTAAAAGCCTCTCCTGTATAAATTCTCACAAATTCTAACTTTGTAGAGTTGAAAGTAAAGGTCTGTTCCAGGTGTGCTCCCCAAACCATACTGTGATCACCTCAACCTTAAGACTTTACTGGGTGGACCATGAGTTCAGTGCCTCAGACACACCCCCTCACCTAGAATCTCCAGTCACCGTGGGGCCACACAAGTGCACTTGCTCCTGTGTCCTGACCTGCCTCACCTGACTCCACTGGGGAGACCCCAGTGTTTCAGAAGGAAAAAACATTATTTTTTTCTCACGTCTAAAACCTTGGAATTTCCTTCTGTACTTTCTAATCCCGCTGTCATATTAGAATTTTTGATGCCACAAGATCAAGTAGGCAATCTCCACTTGATGACTGTCACTAATCCGGGCAACAGGCAAGTAGCTTCTTCAATCTAAAATTGTACCACAGGTGACTGGCTTGTGTTCCTACTAGAAACCTAAGTTTTGTTTATATGGACCAAGAAGAAGATCTCAATCCCCAAATTGTTAGAGACAAGCATGAAAGCAGTAGCTTACTAAAAGGATATTCATTTGCACATATCTTTAACATCCCATAAGAGGGTTTATTGGGGTCAACATATCAACATTTTGAAAATTATTCCTACTGCTTTCCAATTAATAATCAGGAAACATTAATATTCAAGAATATTCAAGATTCAATAATATTCAATTCAATTGAATTCAATTGAATATTCAATTCAATAATATTCAAGAATGATACCTCCTGATTAAATGTGGGGTCTAACCCACATTTCTCTACTTTTGAAAACTTGACATGGCTATTTCCCTGTTTCAAGTTGTAAATTCCTTCAGAGGACAGCTAAGGCCTTTTAATTTTGTGTACAGTGATGAGTTCTAAACTATTTGGAACCAAGCTTTCTGGCAACTTCTGCCAGAATACAGGCAAAAAGTAGAAACCAGAAGCTTTAAAAACACGAAAGATATATAAAGTCCATGCACGAATGTTCATTACCTAGAAAAATCTCTTAGACCCTTGCTTCTCACCTGCTTAGTTTACACACGATTCTTTTTTTTTTTTTTAAGTTTATTTATTTTGAGAGAGACAGAGACAGCGAGAGGGGGAAGGGCAGAGAGAGTGGGAGAGAGAGTGGGAGCGAGAGCAGTTGCCATGCTGCCAGCTGAGGAGCCTGATGTGGGACTCGAACTCATAAACTGTGAGACCATGACCTGAGCGAAGCCAAGAGTTGGTCATTCAGCCAACTCAGCCCCCAGGTGCCCTTTTAAAAATTTTTTAGAAATGTTTTTATTTTTATTTTTGAGAGAGAGAGACAGAGCACGAGCAGGGGAGGGGCAGAGAGTGAGGGAGACACAGAATCCAAAGCAGGCTCCAGGCTCTGAGCTGTCAGCACAGAGCCCGATGTAGGCTCGAACCCACAAACTGTGAGATTGTGACCTGTACCGAAGTTGGAAGTTTAACCTTCTGAGCCACCCAAGTGCCCCTACACACAATTCCAATGAGCTTAATGAATTTCCCATACCAGATAAAAAGACGCCAAATAGAAGTGGAGAGAGGGTAAACTAAAAGTAAATTCAAGAAACATTTATTGAGTGTACACTTTTGCCAGCCACTGCACTGGAAGACAGTGAAACAGCAATAAACGTTCAGGCCTTGGAAAGCTCACAGTGTACCAGGGGCCATTAAAAAATGACTCAGAACATAGTGCAGTAAGAACCAACATTAGAAATAGGAGTAGGATGCGGAGAAATTTCTCAGAGGAGAAAATGGTTAATTCTAGAAAGTCTAGAAAGATTTTCCAAAGGTGGTGATGGCTGAACTGGGGCTGAAAGACACTGCAGAGCTTTCCTGAGGGAGAAAAGGGAAAGGAGCTTTCCAGGCAAAGAGAACAGTCTGTGAAAAGAACCTGTGAGAATTCCCATTTAGTTGGGTCCCAGGAGCCAAAACTCTGAAGGGGAGAGAGTTCTCCAACTGAGCTGTAGGCCCAACAGGGTGAAACCCAAGAGGGTAAAAATGGTGTTGCTTTTATTCCGACTCCATCCTCCTGCTGCTTGGCCGCAAATGCAAAATGCCTGGCAGAGCTGCTTAGGTAAAGCCTCAGTTTTCTGATCAGAAGACTAAAAACTAGAACCTGCAGGAAACAAAAGTAACAGGGAAATTTCCCAGAGAGAGTTGCTCAGGGAAGTGACCCCACAAACCTGTTTATGAACTCCAGGGCCCCTTTCGGAGCGACCCCTGGACGGACCTGGTCCTGCTCCACATACCAAAGAACTGAGCTGAACTGACAGACCACCGTCCACGGTCCTCAGTTGGCCACTAGGTGGCACACAAGTGGGACAGAACTTGAATAGCCCTGTCAGCACTCTGGAAACTGAACTGACTTTGGAACCATAGACCACAGAAGGCGAGTTGGAACTTGTGGTTTGAACCTAATCAGCTAGATTGTCTGCCTTAACAAAAATACCCACATTCTCCAGAGGATTTAATTTAATTTAATTCAATGAGTTTTTTTTCTTTTTAGTATATTCACAATGTTGGTCAGCGCTTCCATGATTTAATTATAGAACAATTCGATCACCCCAAGAGACCCCATATGTGTTAGCAGTCCCTCCCATTACCCACTCTCATCCCTTAGCAACCACTAGCCAACTTTCTGTGTTTACGAATTTGCATACTCTGTACATTTTCACATAAATGGAATTACACAATATGTTGTCTTTTGACTGGCTTCTTTCACTTAGTATAATTTTGTCAACATTCATCCACATTGAACCACAAGGTTCATCAGTACTTCATTCTTTTTTTGCCAGATTAATATTTTTTTTTAAGTAGGCTCCACACCCAACGTGGGACTTGAACTCATGACCCCGAGATCAAGAGTCATATGTTCTTAAATCTAAAATTGTATCAACTGAGCCAGCCAGGTGCCCCTAGATAATATTGTTATGTGGGTATACCACATTTTGTTTATAAATTTACAGTTGATGGACATTTGAGTTGTTTCCACCTTTTGCTGTTTTGATAATGCTGCTATAAACATTCATATGTAAGCTTGTGTGTGGACACATTTTCATCCAATTCATGAACATGGGGTATCTTTTCATTTATTTGGGTCTTCTTTAATTCTTTTAAAAAATGTGTACTTTTGAGTCTATAAATCTTATACTTAAAGCTTTAAGTTTATTCAGAAGTATTTTATTCTTTTTGATGCTATTCTAAATGGAATTGTTTTCTTAATTTCATTTTGGATTGTTCATTGCTATTTTACAGAAGACAATTGATTTTTAATTGACCTTGTATATGCAACCTTGTTGAATTCTTTTATTATTAAGCTCTAATAGGTTTTTTTTAGAACTCTTAAAGAGTTTTCCATGTATAAGATTAAGTCACTTATGAAAGAGTTATTTTTATGTCTTCCATTCCTATATGGATGCCTTTTATTTGTTTTTCTTGCCTAATTGCCCTGGCTAGAACCTCCAGTACAATGTTAAAAAGAGGCAGTGAGGGGCGCCTGGGTGGCCTAGTTGGTTAAGCATCCGACTTTGGTTCAGGTCATGATCTCGTGGTTTGTGAGTTCAAGCCCTACATCAGGCTGTGTGCTGACAGCTTGCTCAGAGCGTGGAGCCTGCTTCGGATTCTGTCTCCCTTTCTCTCTGCCCCTCCCCCACTCACACTCTGTCTCTGTCTCTCTCAAAAATAAACATTAAAAAAAGAATTTTTTTTAAGAGGTAGTGAAAGAGGACATCTCTGTCTTGTTCCTGATCTTAGGGGGAAAGTTTTTGGTCTTTTGCCATTAAATATGATGTCAGCTGTTGTTTTTTTGTAGATAGCCTTTACCAGGTGAAGAAATTCCCTTCTATTCCTTCATTGTTGATGGAGGGATGAATCCCTCCCCAATCCCCATGAAAGGGATTGGGGTTTTTTAAGTGCTTTTTCTGAACCTGTTGAGATGATCATGTGATTTTTTTCCTTTAATTCTATTAATATTTTGCAATTAATTGTTTTATTTTTGTATGTGAACCAACTTTGCACTCCTGGGATAAGCCTTACTTGGTATAATCCATTGTAGAAGCTGGATTCAGTTTGCTCCCATTTTGCTAAGGATTTCTGCATGTGTATTCCTAAAGGATATTGCTCTGTAGTTTTCTTTTGTTGTCTTTTTCTGGCTTTGGAATCAGAGTAATAGTTTCATCATGGATTACATTAGAAAGTGTTACATTCTCTTCTAATTTTTTGAAAAGTTTAAGAAGGATCAGCATCTGGGATGCCTGGGTGGCTCAGTCAGTTGAGTGGACGACTTGGCTCAGGTCATAATCTCGCAGTTTGTGAGTTTAAGCACTGCATCGAGCTCTGGGCTGGCAGCTCAGAGCCTGGAGCCTGCTCTGGATTTTGTGTCTCCCTCTCTCTCTGCCCCTCCCCTGCTTGTGCTCTCTCTCTCTCTCAAAAATAAATAAAAACATTAAAAAAAAAAAAAAAGAAGAAGGATAAACATCCATTCTTATTTAAAAGTTTAGTATAAGAGTACCTGGGTGGCTCAGTTGGTTAAGCCTCTGACTTCAGTTCATGTCATGGTCTCATGGTCCGTGAGTTGGAGCCCCACATCAGGCTTGCTGCTGTCAGCACACAGCCTGCATGGGATCCTCTGTCACTCTTTCTCTCTGCCCCTCCCTTGCTCACACACTCTCTCTCTCAAAAATAAATAAACAGGGGCGCCTGGGTGGCTTGGTCAGTTAAGCGTCCGACTTGGGCTCAGGTCATGATCTCGTGACTTGTGAGTTCACGCCCCACGTTGGGCTCTGTGCTGACAGCTGGGAGCCTGGAGCCTGCTTCAAATTCTGTGTCTCCCTCTCTCTGACCCTCCCCCGTTCATGCTCTGTCTGTCTCTGTCTCAAAAATAAACATTGAAAAAAAATTTAAATAAATAAATAAATAAATAAACGTTAAAAAAAAGAAGTTTAGTAGAATTCACCAGGGAAGCGATTGGATCCTGGGCTTTTCATTGTTGGGTGTTTTTTAATCACCAACTCAATCTCTTGTTATAGATCTGTTCACATTTTCTATTTCTTCTTAAGTTGTTTTGGTAGTTTTTGTCTATGAATTTGTCTACTTCATCTAAATTATCTAATTTACAAGCATATAATTGTTCATAGTACTCCTTTATAGTCCTTTTTCTTTTTTTTTAATTTTTTGAAAAACTTTGAGTTTATTTACTTATTTTTGAGAAAGAGCATAAGCGGGGGGAGGAGCACAGAGAGAGGGAGAGAGAATCCCAAGCAGGCTCCCCACTGCTAGCACAGAGCCCAATGCGGGGCTTGAACTCATGAACCATGAGAAGTCATGACCTGAGCTGAAACCAAGGGTTAGACCCTTAACTAAGCCACCCAGACTCCCCTACTACTTCTTAAAAAAAAAAAAAAAAAAAAGTTTATTTATTTTGAGAAAGAGAGCATGAGTGGGGGAGGGACAGAGAGGGGGGAAAGAGAGAATACCAAGCAGGCTCCCAGAGTGGAGCCTGACTCAGGGCTTGAACTCACGAACCACGAGATCATGACCTGAGCTGAAACCAAGAGTCTGACACTTAACCGTCTGAGACACCCAGGTGCCCCAATATTTTTTATTTCTGTAAGTCAATATTAATATACCTTATTTAATTCCTGACTTCAGCAATTTGCGTCTATTTTTCTTGGTCAATCTAACTAAAATTTTGTCACTTTTAAAAACCTTTCAAAAACTAACTTTTGATTTTGTTGATTTTCTCTACTATTTTTCAAGTAACTTTTAAAAATTTAATTGTTGTAAAAAATACCTAACATTAAATTTACCATCTTAACCATTTAAAAAAAAATTTTTTTTTAACGTTCATTTATTTTTGAGACAGAGAGAGAGCATGAACGGGGGAGGAGCAGAGAGAGAGGGAGACACAGATTCGGAAGCAAGCTCTAGGCTCTGAGCCATCAGCCCAGAGTCCGACGCGAGGCTCGAACTCACGGACCGTGAGATCATGACTTGAGCTGAAGTCGGACGCCCAACCGACTGAACCACCCAGGAGCCCCTTAACCATTTTTAACTGTACAATTCAGTAGTGTTAAGTATATTTGCATTGTTGTTAAACAGATCTACATAACTTTTTCATTTTGCAAAACTGAAATTCACATTCACATATTAAACAGTTCTCCATTTCCTCCTCCTCCCTCCCCTGGTGACCACCATGCAACTTTCTGTTACTTTGACTGTGACTACTTTAGATACCTCATACAAGTGGAATCATACGGTATTTGCCTTTTGGTGCCTGGCTTATGTCCTTTAGCACATTGTCTTCAAACTTCATTCATGGTATAGAATGTGACAGGATTTCCTCTTTTTTTTTTAAGGTTGAATAAAGTTCCATTGTATATATAACAACATTTTGTTTATCCATTAATCTGTCAATGGATGTATGGATTGCTTATACCTCTTGACTATCGTGAATAAAGCTTTTAGGAAGATCTGTGTGCAAGTATCAATTCAAGATACTGATTCCACTGCTTTCATATATATGCACGCAAATGGGATTGCTGGATCGTATGGTGATTCTAATTTTAATTTTTTGAGAAACTGTCATACCGTTTTCCATAGTGGTTGCACTATTGTACGCTCCCTCCAATAGTGCACAGGGATTCCAACTGCTGCTCATCTCACCAACACTTGTCATTTCCTGGTTTTGTTTTTCATAGTAGCCATCCTAATGGGTATAAAATGATCTTACCGTGATTTTAATTTTCATTTCTGTAATGATTAGTGATGTTTAGCACCTTTTTATATGATTTTTGGCCATGTGTATATCATCTTTGGAGAAATGTGTAAGTTTTATGTCCATTTTTTCATTGAATTTTTTTGTTTAGTTTTCTCTATTATTTTTTTTTAGTCTGTATTTCACCATTTTCAGCTCTAATCTTTGTTATTTCATTCCTTCTGCTTGCTTTATGTTTAGTTGTCTCTTCTTTTTCTATGTCTTAAGGCACAGGTTTAGGTTATTCATTTGAGATCATTCTTCTTTTTAAATATAGGACTTTTCTGCTATAAATTTCCAAGTACCATTTTAACTTCATCCCATAAGTTTTGATATGTTGTGTCTTCATTTTCATTCATCTCAAGGTATTTTCTAACTTCCCTTGTGATTTCTTTAGACTCACTGATTATTTTAGAAGTATGTTGTTTAATATGCACATATTTGTGAATTTCTAAGATTTTTTTCTGTAATTTATTTCTGCTTTCATTCCATTGTTGTAAGAAAACATATTTTGTTTGATTTCAGGGTTTGTTTTTTTTTTTTTTTTTAATTTCTTGAGTTTTGTCTTATACCCTGGAACACTGTCTATGCTGGAGAATGCTCTGTGTACACTTGAGAGTAACATGCATTCTGCTGTGTTGGGTAGAGTTTTCTGTAGATGTCTTTTAGATCTAATTTGTTTACAGTGTTGTTAGAGTATTTTATTCCCTTGGTGATCTCTGTCTAGTGGATCTACCTTTATTGTTCTTTAAAATATATTTGATGACTGAAAGAAAAAGTATAAGATTGCTCAGTGCAGTTTACAGTGAATGTAAATGTACTTTGAGACATCTATAACATAAGGAGAGGAAGGTAAAGATATCTAATTGGTCATTAGGTTTCTATAGTCTACCTGAAATGATAAAGTATTCATACTAAGTAGTCCATAAATAATTAAGTATATTGTAATCCCTAGAGCTACCATTTATAAAACAATGATGTGGGGCACGTGGGTGGCTTAGTCTATTAAGCATCCAACTCTTGATTCCGCCTCGGGTCATGATCTCACGGTTTGTGAATTCAAGCCTGGTGTCAGCTTTGCACCGGCAATATGGAGCCTGCTTGGTATTCTCTCCCTCTCCTCTCTCTCTTCCCCTACACCACTTGCTCTCTCTCTCTCAAAACAATAAAAAAAAAACTTTAAAAATTAAAAAACAACTATGCAAAGAGATATAGTCAAAGATAATAAATTAAAACAAAATGAGATTAGTATTCAAAATATTCAAATAACCAAAAAGAAAACAGAAAAAAGTTAGTAGAGAAATAAAAAATAGAGCAAACAGAAACCATTTATTTAGTTTAACAGTAGACATAAATCCAAACATATCAACAATTATATGAGGTATAAATGGACTAAATATAGCAACTAAAAGTTATACATTATCAGAGTGGATAAAACAATACCTAACTATATGCTGTATAAGAAACTAACTTTAAATATAATGATATGTAGGTAGGTTAAAAGTAAAGAGATGGAAAAAGAAATACCATTGAAACATTAATCAGAAGTGATGGAGTAAGTAGCCATATTAGTATCAGACAAAGTAGATTTCAGAGAAATCATCAAGGATAAAGAAGGCTATTCCATAATGATAAAAGTGTCAATTCACTAACAAGACACAACAATCCCAAATGTATTTTCATCTGACACCAAAGGTTCAAAATTCATGAAGCCAAAACTGAGAGAACTAAAGGAAGGAATAGATAAATCCAAAATTGTAGTTTGGGACTTCAATACTCCTCTCTCAATGATCAATATAACTAGTAGATAGAAAATCAGTAAAGACACAGAATGGAACAGGACCATAACCAATGGGATCTAATTGACATTTGTAGAACATTCAACAGGAGAATAAACATTCTTTTCAAGTGCACATATATGATTCACCAAGACAGTCTATATCCTGGATCAGAAACCAAACTTGGGAGGCACCTGTGTGGCTCAGTCAGTTAAGCATCTGACTTCAGTTCAGATCATGATCTTACGGTTGGTGGGTTCAAGCCCCACATTGGGCTCTGTGCTGACAGCTCAGAGTCTGGAGCTTGCTTTGGATTCTGTGCCTCTCTCTCTGTCCCTTCTCCTCTCAAGCTGTTTGTCTCTCTCTCTCAAAATAAATAAATAATCATTAAAAAAGAAAGCAAACCTTGGGGCATCTGGGTGGCTCAGTTGATTTTGGCTCAGGTCATGATCTCATGGTTTGTGAGACTGAGCCCTGCATCAGGTTCTGTGCTGACAGTGCAGAGCCTGCTTGGGATTCTCTCTCTCCCTCATTCTCTCTCTCTGCCCGTCCCCCACTTTGTGCTCTTTCTCTCTCTCTCAAAATAAATAAATAAATTTAAAATAAAAAGAAAGCAAACCTTAAAAAAAAAGCAAACCTTAACAATTTTAAAAGAGGACATGCAAATCATGTCCTCTAACCTTAATGGAAGTAGAAAAAGCAAATGGAACAGGAGAATCTCTAACCACCTGGAAATTAAACAACAGACTTCTAAATAATTGACGAATCAAAGAGAAAATCTCAAAGGAAATTAGAAAATATCAATATCCCTCAATTTAGATGCAAAATCCTCAACAAAAATTGGCAAATCAAGTAGTATACAAAAGGTTAATACATATTCAGCCATGGAAAGCCATAAAATTCTGAAAAATACTATACTGTGAATGAACCTTGAAAACATTATGCTAAGCCAAATAAGCCAGACACAAAAGGACAAATACTGGATAGTTCCAAATACAAGAGGTACCTAGACTAGGCAAATTCATAGAGTCATAAAGTAGAATAGAGGTTACCAGAGGATGGGGGGAATGGGAACTAATTGTTTAATGGGTACAGAGTTTCTTTTTGGGGCAATAAAAAAACTTTTGGAAATGGATAGTGGTGATGGTTGCACAACATTGTGAGTGTACTTAATGTCATTGAATTCTACATTTAAAAATGGTTAAAGTAGTAAATTTTATGTTATGTGTATTTTACCACAATAAACTAACAAGCAAACCACATAACAACCATGTGGGGTTTATCCTGGTATTCGAGGATGGTCTAATATTTTAAAATGAATCAATGTAATTATATTAGCAGCTTAAAGAATGTCCACTCATGATAAAAATTGTTAGCAAACTAATAATAGAAATTTCCTTAACCTGATAAAGGCATCTACCTAAACCTATAGCTAACATCAAGTTAACAGTGAAAGTCATTCTCCTTAAGATCGAAAACAAGGAGTGTTCTCTCTCACTGGTCTTATTCAATATTTACTAAAAATCCTAGACCTGAAATAAGGCAAAATAAAGAAATAAAAGGCATACAGATTAAATTACATGATTGTCAGTGTGTGAAATCCAAGTAACCTACAAAAAATCTACAACTAACAGGTGCATTTAACAATGTCACAGGATATAAGGTCAACATACAAAAATCAACTGTATTTCTCTATACTAGCAATAAGCAACTGAAGGCCAAAATCTAAAAAATAAGACCACTTACATTTTTTCTATGAAAAATGAAATAACTATAGTCCAACAAAACATATACAGGATGTAATGACAAAATATTGGTAGAATCGTAGAAGAAATTTTGACAAAGAAGAGTCATACTACTTGAGGAATTACATTCCTTGATTATAAGACTTATATATAGCTAGAGTAATCAAGACAGTGTATTATCTGCAACAAAAAATACAGAAATCAGTGGAACAACATGGAGAGTCCAGATATAGACTCATGTTAATACTATCATTTGATTTACACAAAGGGGCAATAGCAATTTAATGGAGAAAGGATAGTGCGGGGACAACTGGACATCACTATGCAAAAAAACACCCAAAATCTTATTTATTTATTTATTTATTTACTTATTTATTTATTTATTTATTTATTCAGAGACAGCACAAGTGGGAGCAGAGAGACAGGGAGAGAGAGAGAATCCTAAGCAGGCTCCGCGCTGCCAGAGCAGATGGCGACACGGGGCTCAAACTCATGAAACTTAGATCATAACCTGAGCCGAAAGCAAGAGTCAGATGCTTAACTGCTTGAGCCACCCAGGCACCCTTAAGCCCCAAGTTCTTAACATAAATTTCTCACTTAGTGCAAAAATTAACTCAAAGTGGATCATATATATCAATATAAAGTGTAAGATGTGGAAGAAAACCTTGGTGACTGGAGGTTACACTAGAGTTCTTAGACATGACACCAAAACCATGATTCATAAAAGAAAAAATTGGAAGTTGAACTTCACCCAAATAAAAAATGTTTACTCTGTAGAAGACACTGTTTAGATAATGAAATAAAGTAGAGACTGTGAAAGAAAATGTTTGCCAACCACATATCTGATAGAGAACTTGCAATCAGAATACATAAAGTCCTCTCAAGCCTCAACACTAAGACAACAAACAACCTGATTACAATATGGGCAACAAATAAAACACAGTTTACCAAACAAGATATGTGGATGGCAAATATGCCTGAGAAACAACATTCAACAATATTGCCTATTAAGGGCTAAAATACAATCATGATGAGATCTACTTCACACTGGCAAAATGGTAACAATAATGCAGAGCCCCTGGACTTCATGTATTTCTGATGGGAATACAAAAATTATATAGCTGCTTTAGAAAACAGTTCGGCAGTTTTTTAGAATTTTAAACATGACACCCACCATAGGACTCAATGATCCCACTCCTGAGTCTTTAGAGCAGGTGTAAGTGAAGTTTTCCTTACAGGGCCAGAAAGTAAATATTTTAGGGTTAAGAACATAGGTCTCTGTCACAACTACTCAATGGTGTCACTGTAGTGCAAAAGCAGCTGTAAGACAGTATATAAATGAGTGGGCAAGGTTGTGTTACATTAGCATTTTATTTGCAGAAATAGGCAGCCAGCCCTAGTTTGCTACCTCTTGCACTAGAGAAATGAAAACTATGTTCATTGAAAAAGATGTATACAAATGTTTATAGCAGCTCTACTTATAATCATCAGAAATTGGTAACAACCCAAATGTCCTACAACTCATGAATGGATAAGCCTGTGGTACATTCATACCGCGGAGTATTACTCAGCAATGAGAAAGAATAACCTATTGACACAAGCAAAGACTTGGATGAATTTCAAAGTCATTATCTGAGTGAAAGAAGCTAATATCAAAAAGTTACATACTATATGATTCCATTCATATGATATTCTTGAAGAGATAAAACTCAAGTGTACAGAAATGATCAATGGTAAGGGCTCAGTTGGGGGTGCAACTCTAATAATGGGAATGAATCTTAGTGGAAGATGGAATTGTTCTGTATCCTGATTGTGGAAGTGATTCCATGAATCTATACATATCAAAATTCATAAATGTACATAAACTATACATCCCCCAAATGGGCAGTTTTTTGAGATGATTGTTTACCAATAATACCAACATAAATTCTCCCTATTTAAATTTTTTAATGTTTATTTTTGAAAGAGACAGAGAGAGAGAGAGAGAGAGAGAGAGAGAGCGCGTGCGCAAATGGGGGAGGGGCAGACAGAGAGGGAGACACAGAATCTGAAGCAGGCTCCAGGCTCTGAGCTGTCAGTACAGAGCCTGATGGGGGGGCTAGAACCCATGAACCATGAGATGATGACCTCAGCTGAAGTTGGATGCTCAACTGACTGAGTCACCCAGGTGCCTCCAATTCTCTCCCAATTCTTAAAAACCAATTCTCTCCAATTCTTAAAAAAAGACAGTAATCACCATTTTGAGCCTTTATCTCCTTACCACCTAATCCCTCCTTCACAGTTTGCATGCTAGCTTTGTCTGCACCATTTCTTTCAAAAATGAACTTTTAGGAAGCAAGTCTAAAGAGTTTTTTTCAGGGCGCCTGAGTGGCTCAATCAGTTAAGCATCCCACTCTTGATTTTGGCTCAAGTCATGATCTCATGGTTTGTGAGTTTGAGCTCCGCGTCCAGCCCTGCGCTGACAATGCAGAGCCTGCTTGGGATTCTCTCTCTCTCTCTCTCTCTCTCTCTCTCTCTGCCCCTCTCCCACTTGTTTTCTCTCTCTCTTTCTTGTCTCTCTCAAAATAGTTTTTCTCAGTCATCATTCCTGATCTTCTTGCAGCATTTTATGCTGTTAATTATTCTCTCCTTAAAGCTCTGGTTTTTAGCTTCTGGGATGCTGTACTTTTTGGAATTTCCCTCAGCCACATTGAGTGCTACAGGTAGTATCTATTTTCTTACATAACCTGTTCCTCTTCATGTTTAATATCTGAAAAACAAGCAACAGAATTATACAGAACTGTGCTGTCCAATACACTAGACACACATATGGCACTTGAGCACTAGAAACGTAGCTAGTGCTACTGAGCAATGAAATTTTTAATTTGATTTAATTAATTTATTCATTAAAAATTTTTTAATGTTTATATTCAAAAAGAGAGAGAGAGAGCGCATGAGCAGGAGAGGGGCAGAAAGAGGGAGACACAGAATCCGAAGCAGGCTCCAGGCTTTGAGCCATCAGCACAGAGCCCAACACAGAGCTCGAACCCATAAACTGTGAGATCATGACCTGAGCCGAAGTTGGACACTTAACCGACTGAGCCATCCAGGTGCCTCTGATTTAATTTAATTTAAAAGCTTGATATCTGCTAGCAGCACATAGACTAAAATTGGAATGATAGAAGATTAGCATGGCCCCTGCGCTTGGATGACATGCAAATTCATGAAGTGTTCCATATTTAACAATAAATAACTAGATAGATACGTAAATAAATAAGTAAGCAAACAAATTTGATATACAATTACTGAAAACTTCTAAGTATATTTGGAACAACTTGAGTATATTAATCTATTTTTTTCAAACCTAAATTTTATGAAATCTAAATACAGACCAAGTATTACTGATGAAAACCTGGCATTTGAATTAAGATGTAAATGTGAAATATACACCAAATTTTAAATGCTTAGTACAAAAAAAGGAATGTAAGGTAGCTTATTTACAATGTTTATATTAAATGCATGTTGAAATTACACTATTTTGAATATATTGGGTTGAATGAAAGATTATTAAAGCTGATTTCTCCTGTTTGTTTTTACTTTTTAAAGTGTGGCTTCTAGGGGCGCCTGGGTGGCTGAGTCGGTTAAGCGTCCGACTTCGGCTCAGGTCATGATCTCACAGTTTGTGGGTTTGAGCCGAGTTGGGCTCTGTGCTGACAGCTCGGAGCCTGCTTTGATTCTGTGTCTGCCTCTCACCTGTTCACACTCTGTGTCTCTCTCTCTCTCTCAAAAATAAATAAACATTAAAAAAATTAATAAAAAAAATAAAATGTGGTTTCTAGAAAATTTTAGGTTACTTGTTGGGTCACATTATATTAGATAGCACTGATTTGGGAGTTTCAGTTCCCAAAGACATACATACACACGTATGTATGTGCATATATACACACATATATACATGCAAAGAATATACATACATATATGTATTTCTCAATTTATTATTTATACAAGCTCTGCCTCACATGATTCCAGGCAGGGTTGTGCTGTCATGTGATAGTTGCAAATCCTTTCTCAGTTGATGGGTGAAGGATCAATTTCTGCACATGACAGTTTAGGTTATATGGATGTCAAGAGCAGCACATGCAAAAACCTTTATTTTCAGAGATGCAACCAAAGCAAAAGTTTTAAAATGAAAATAACTTATGTCCACGAATAAAAAAATGGCAATGTGCAATCATGTTGGTTTCTCTTGTTCCTAAGGTTCTTTATGAACATTTTAAATCTCATCATGTCTATTAAGTTCAAAAGCCAAGAGAATATTCAAAATGCTGTCTACAAAGTAGTAGTTTGGGATTACTGTAGAATCATTCAAATTGGTAGCACTGAGAAAATGATGGGATAAACTGACAGTATGAATGGTTCTGAAGTAAAAAGGAATCATGTGATATATGAAAGATGTGTCTGCAATTGATGCTAATTAGCAACAGATCCTAGAGGTGTTTGAGGAGATGAAAGAAACTTGTTTTATCAGCATCAATGTTAAATGCCTGTTAGCTCAATTAATTCAGAAGTTGAGGACTCAGATTAATCAGGTAAAACCACTGCTAATGAAAAATGTCATAAGCCAAATATTTCAATGAATTCAACTCTTATTCAAATTGAATTTGCAATGCATCGACATGACTGATGGAGCTGTTAGAGTGCAATTCATCCCCGTGCTAAGGAGTTCCTTGTAGAGAACATTATAGTTAGATGTGTGATTTGGGGGAGGGGTAATTACTTGTGAGAATAAATTTGGGTATAACTGGTTTATGCTGGGAAAAGATGTGGGCTAGAATAGACATCATCATGGAGAAGAATGTCTATTTTTAAAGACCAGAAGGTCGGACTCATCCTCTCATTTGGTGAAAATTGAGGTTTTTAAAGCTTACTAAATTGTACTTAAGAAAAGTCATCCAAGTTCCTCAAGAAGATTCTCTTTTTGGCCCATTCCTTTTCAGAATTTTTGACTAAAACAGATTAATGGTGGTAATATAGTAAAATTAAGTGTGCTTGGGTAAGTGTGCTTGGGAAAGTTGCTTACTGCTCACTTCCTTGGTTTCTGTATCTGTAAAACCAAGAATAATAATATATAATAGTACCCTCCTCAAGTTGTTGAGAATTAAATGAACTAATACATGTGAATGCTAAGAAAAGGACATGGAACAGCGCAAGTGCTTACTTGTTATCTATGGCTGTTACTACTAACTTTCTTTCCAAGGCAAACTCATAGTTTCAACTGTCACCTAAGGTTTACGACTTCCAATCCATCATAGATCTTCATCCCACTGTTCCATCTACCTACTAGGCATCCTCACTTGGATATATAAATGGCACCTAAAGAAAAATAAATTAACTTTCTAAAATAGGATCTTCCATCCCAAACCATATTCTCTTTACATGTTATTTCTAATGTATGTTAGTCACATTACTAATCTCAGAACCATTTCCTTTTCTTTTATTCACATCTAATATGATTGAGATAAAACAAAACAAAATGCTGCTCTTCTCTCTTTATAAAGGCAATATTTACTCCAAAAAATTTGGAAAATATGGAAAAGCCAAAAACGAGAGACTGAGATGGCCTGTAAGAGGCCAGGTTAATTTTAAATGATTGGATAAAATTGTATTTCATCTACATTTTAAAAAAGATAAAAATCATCCATAACCATAACATTATAAACTTCCGGTTAAAAATTTCAACATATTTCATTTGTTTGATATTTTCCAGATAATTAAGACTTTACGTATAAAGGGATATGATCTTTTTATGCTTAATGTCTTCACCACTGAAAATATTTTATAAAATTAATTAATATGTTTATTTATTTAGAGAGGAGAGAGAGAGAGAGAGAGAGAGAGAGAGAATCCCAAGCAGCCTCCCTGATGTAGCAGAGAGCCAGACTAGGGGCTCAAACCCATGAACTGTGAGATCATGACCTGAGCCAAAATGAAGAGTCAGATGCCTAACAGACTAAGCTACTCAGGCACCCCATAAAACTTGTTTTAAACTAAGATTTTAGATTACAAAAAAAATTTTTTTATGTTTATTTTTGAGAGAGAGACAGAGACCGAGCATGAGTGGGGTAGGGGCAGAGAGAGAGGGAGACACAGAATCTGAAGCAGGTTCCAGGCTCTGAGCTGTCAGCACAGAGCCCAATGTGGGGCTCGGACTCACAAACCACAAGATGATGACCTGAGCCAAAAACAAGGGTCGGATGTTCAACCAACTGAGCCACCCAGGCATCCTTAAATTAAGATTTTAAAAATCAAATTTCAAAAGTAAACATTTTTAGTGACTTGTTTTTGTTTTATGGTTACAATATATACTCAGATATTCCTGAGGATAATGATTCAATTTTTAAAAGTTTTCTTCTGTTCTTTGTTTCCACTGGTACTTGTTCTAAGCTGGTATTACACTGGATATTCTAAAAAGCCTGCTGGTAACATTGTTTTCTGTAACGAAAGTTTGGATGGAGGGGCTGTGTAGATTAGTGTAGAGTTCCCTGTCTTCATCAGAGGTAGAACAATTGAGGGACGCCCACTTATATGCACATAAACTGTTAGTAGGTGTTATGGCTCACTTCATTTGTACTGGTTCAGTGGTCCTGACCAAAAATGGTTTTGCAGGAAGAAAAATAATTTTTGTTCATTATAGAATTTTGCTCATTTTGAATTGCTCTCAAGAACAGAATGATTTATAAAACAGTAGTGTTTTTCTTATAAAGAATAGGTATGAAAGATGTATCTGACCGCAAAAATACAAAGAACCGAAAACCTCCCGTTTCAAAGTAAACTGTGTAATTTCACAAATTAGATAAATTAATCAAAACAAAGTACTATTTTTAAATGGTAAATGTATTTTTTGAAGTTTATTTTGAAAGGGTGAGCGAGGGATGGGCAGAAAAAGTGAGAGAGAGAGAGAAAGAGATAGAGGGGGAGAATCCAAAGGAGGCTCCCAGCTGTAAGCGCAGAGCCAGATGCTGAGCTGTATTTCACACACAAACTATGAGATCATGACCTGAGCCCAGACCAAGAGTGGGACGCTCAACCAACTAAGCCACCCAGGCGCCCCTAAATGGAAAATGTATTCTTTATTGTTGAAATATAATTTGAATTCAAATAAGTTTTTTCCAGACCTGTATATAAGTTGAGGAGTATCATTGTCAGAATATTTGACTTAAGAAGTTGATTTATTCCCGTTCTGAGAAAGCCATGCAATAAAAGCAGTCTCAGGGTCGTGGGGGAGGGGGAGCGTGGTGGTGGAAGTAAACATTTTTGAAGATTTGGAAAATACAGAAGACTCATCCTGAGATGACTAGTGTAAATATTTGGGTATATACGGCTCTGCTATTGAAATATATATAAATCTGGGGGGCTATTCAAATTATTCCATTATAATAGTCTAAAAACTGTATTTATGGCCTATCTTTTAATTATGCACTTTAAATTTTCTCGTATAACATGTTTTTTTTAAAAAAAACAGGGATTTTTAACATGTATTGCTTAGTATTCACACGTGTCCGACATAATCTATTTAACCAACAGCCTCCAGAAAGGTTTTTTCAATTTACCCGCTCACCAAAATGGGCTGAAAATGCTTTTTCTTTCCACGGCATCGCGTAATGAAGATTACGAAGAAACGGCCCAAAGTTTTGAGAACCCATCTGGGAAAACATTATCTCGCTGATCCAGTGACTAATCCTTGGAACCAGCGCGGCGTTGAACTCTCCTTTCCGGAATCTCACTACCCACGCTCTGACAGCCCAAATCCCACCAGGTCTCGGAGGGACCGCGCGGAGCCTAGGGCGGAGCCAGCCAGTCGGCTTCGCGGCGGGAGCGACGCCGACGTCGGCGTGGCGCACAGTGCTGTCGCAACACGCACGCGGGCTGAACCTCTCCTCGGTCGGCGACGACGCTGCGTCACTGGCTTTCGGGCGCTTCGCTCGCTCCTGGAGACGGAGACCGCTGTGGGCCTCGGCTCTGGCCTCCCGCGCCTTGGGAGTTAGGTCGCTGGCGCGATGAGGCGCAGCAAGGCCGACGTGGAGCGGTACATCGCCTCGGTGCAGAGCTCTGTCCCGTCGCCCCGAGAGGTGAGCGGGGCCTGGAGAGCCGGGCGGCCTCCGCCCTGGCCCTGCCATGGCACGGCGCAGCGCCGGCGTCATGGCTCCCGGCGGCCGCCGCTCCCTGGCGCGTTGAGGCGCCGGTCGGCTCGCGCGGTCCGGTGGGCGGCGTGGCGCTCGCGAGCTGGAGGGGGAGGAGGGAGTCCGCGGCGGGCTGCCGTTGGCGCCTGCTCTTCCTCTTCCTCCTGGCCTGCTCCTGACGGTCTTCGCTCGAGGGCCCATCCCGTCCGGGGGTTCTTTGGCTGCGCCCGCGCGGCCTCGTCTCTCGCGTTCAGGCGCCTGCCATATGCGGCGGATTTCTTCTTGTGTCCCGGACACTTACCCGCTGTGGTGGAAGCGGCATCTTTCAGGCTTTGGAGGTCGATGGAACCCAGCGGGGGACTGACGCAGCTCCCCGGTGGGCTTTTTCCTTCTTTGACGGGCGACCGTCGTAAGCATCAAGCGGACCGGAGCTGGGGCAACTACAGTTGGAATTCCCTGACCACGCACATGACACTGGAAGTCCCCCTATTTTGAGGCATCTGTCATTGTGCGTTTATGAAACGGTTCTGCTCCTACTCTTCACACTTCGCTCCCATTCCCACCGCTCTTAAGAGGCCTATTTGCCTTTTTGACAAACGCAGTCTTGGGAATTCTGAGTTTCTTACGGGCCATTGTTACTCTGGCTTAAAATTTTTAAGCTTTTTGACAACATGCTCAGCGTATATTTCCTCTTTTAAGATAGTATGCCAGATATATTTTGGATTCATTGGAATTTTAGTGATTGAATGTGGCGGGTGGGGAAAAAGGATAAGGGTGGGTGGTGTGCACAAGATCTTGAGTCAGTTTGCTTGGGAGTTGAATCACAGCATTGCCATTTATAAACTATGATTTCAGGCAAGTTACGCTTCATCAATAAGATGGAGTAATGGTGTTGATAGGCAAGTTGCACTTCATCAATAAGATGGAGTAATGGTGTTGATAGGAGTATATAGGATGACCCATATTAAACCTTTAGAGCCATGCTTGGCACATAGTAAGGACAGTCATTCAAGGTCTCTTCTCGGCGAGGGCCTATGAAAATAAAGAGGTGTTAGGAAATTTAAAAAAAATCCAGGGACCGACATGATTATAATAGCTATAATTGTTTCTTCGATCATTTACTAGGCATATGTTATCATATGCTGTGTTCCCAACAATCCAGTGGATATTGAAACCTGGAGAGATTAAGGTCAAATAGGTGTCTCTGTAGGATTTTGGTAGTAGGTCTGTTTTAGTTTTTATAGGAGTAATGGAGTAGCCTGTTCCATCAGAAGAGAGAAATCAGTACCTACATAGAGACTGTAATTTCAAGCTGCTGGCATAGTCCTAAACACAAACGTGGTGTCAGAGTCTAAAACAGAACTTTTTACGGGTTTCTGTACCACTGAAACTGATACACTTGTTAAAAAGCAAGTTTAGAGCTTTCATGAGATTTTTAGTGAGGATTCTAACTCCCAAAAGATTGAGAGGCACTGGTCTAGACAGAATTTAGAATGTTCTTTGAACTACCTAACTTTTCCATCAAATAGGGGGTCGGGGCAAAATTTGAAGGACTGGTTATTATGGCTACCTCTGTTTTACATTTAAAGAGTAGTATTTTAATCAGATGTTTTTCTTCAAACATGAGAAATCATTTACTTTAGAACCTGGGGATTTCAGTGGGATTTTGATTAGCAAGTGAGTAACTTTTATAACAGGTGGTGGTATTCTGTAAACTTAGGTCTAAGTGAAAGGACAAAACAGGGTGCTTTGGAAGGGAGATGGAGGAGGCAGAGACTGGTTGTGAAGAGTAGAAAGATTAGTATTTACTTGGCTCGTAATTTGGTAGAGACTGACCACATGTGAACTGACTATGCTTTCTGTGATGTCCAACTTCTGGAATGCAGTGATGGGTCCATAGTCCTATGTTCCCAGGCTTTCATTATGCTTTCATTTGTTTGTCTCCTCTTTTGTCATTTTCTATTCCTTCACACCTGCTTTTGTCCTTATTGAAAATATCACTTGTGTTTCTTTAATTTTTCTTTCTCTAGTTGGCTTCTATTTAGTTTTCCTAGATTTCTGTTCAGTTGGCTTCCCATTCCACACCCCTAATTCCTACTGCTCAGAGGCAACCTGACGGCTCTTAGTTGTTTGTTCTGCCACTTACCACCTATACTTCAGACTTGTGAACAACATATATACATACTTTTATTTCTCCATCTCCTTTTCAACATTTTAGACACTTTCTACACTGTTCCTCCAGATTTCTGTCCACAGATCTTATTTCTCCTCCTTATTCTTCTAGTTCTGTTGTTGTAATTTTTAGTTAAATGAATAGTTTGTGTTTATGTAGTTATGGGAAGGTACATATCATAGCATATTTTTACATTTGAATCACCTTTAATATGTAGTTTTATTTTTCCTGGAGTTAATATTTGCTTTATGTTTTGGTTTGTTTAGTTATCAATGATGTATTACTAATTCTTTACCCAAACTCAGTTTAACTCTCAAGTGTGATCAAAGAGATCACATAATCTGTCAATTTCAGCTTAATTTTTTTTTAAAGTGTTTATTTTTGAGAGAGAGAGAGAGAGAAAGCATGAGCAGGGGAGGGGCAGAAAGAGAGGGACAGAAGATCTGGAGTGGGATCTGTGCTGACAGCAGAGAGCCCAATGCAGGGCTCCCAACTCATAAACTGTGAGATCATGGCCTGAGCCAAAGTTGGACACTTAACTGACTGAGCCACCTAGGTGCTCCTCAGCTTAAAATTTTTTAAGTGTCTTGCTTCTGGAGCACTCTTGTCTTACTCCTGGAGTCTGGACTGACTTCTGCTTCTCTTTGCTACACAGTTCTAGTCCTGGGACTTTGCTTTATCATCATCCTTAGAATTCCCTTCACTTTTTTTCTGTATTAAACTCTTGGTTTCTTGTAACTCATGTCCTCTTCCTCTATTTTGGTGTAGCACAATCATGTTTGCTTTGAGAAGGAATGGTTGGGAATTTTTTTTTTTTTTTTTAACATTGTATGCCTGAAGAAGTCTTTTATCTAATTTATAGTTTTGTTTGTCAGATTCTAAAAGTATTGCTTCATTTTCTGATCATTTGTATTGTTAGAAATCTGATGTGATTCTTGTTATTGATATCTTGTAGGTTTTCTGGAAGTTTCCTTTCTTTTAAAACATTTTTTAAAAAATGTTTATTTTTGAGAGAGAGAGAGAGAGAGAGAGAGAGAGAGAGACCGTGAGTGAGGGAGGGGTAGAGAGAGAGGGAGACACAGAATCCAAAGTAGGCTCCAGGCTCAGTTCTGTCAGCACAGAAGCCGTCGTGGGGCTCGAACCCACAAACAGTAAGATCATGACCTAAGCCGAAGTTGGACACTTAACTGACTGAGCCACCCAGGCGCCCCTGGAAGTTTCCTTTCAATTGGAAAACGTATTTCCTTCAGTTCTGAGACATTGTGTTATTTGAGGATTTCTGCCCTGATTTCTACCCCCTTATCTATGTTTTTGTTAACTGAAAGTTGGTTCTGGTTTGATCCTCCATATTTTTTTCTTTTACTTGAGTCTTACGTTTGTTCTGTGTTTAACCTTATCTTCCACAGGAAGGGGTTTGGGGAACACATCATTTCAGTATCTTGACTTTGCATATCTGCTTCTATAACCCCTGCCCTCATACTTTTCAGAGGACTCCATAAGTTTGGAGCCCATTAGTTTGTACTGAGAACAAATCCATTTGCTTAAGCTCTTTCCAGGAGGTGTTGGGGACCTAGGAGTGGGGAGTCAGTTGTCTGTGCAAGATGAGGGTAATGTGGCATCTCTCCAGGTCTCAGTGTTTTTATTTTCAGCCCTACATCTGTTCTGATAGTTAGGAGGTTAGATGAATTCAAATATTTGCTTACAGTGGCATAAAATGTCATGAAGAGAAGTAGTGACTGATTCATGGATGTCCTGAATCATGGACTTGATTCATGGATGTCCTGAATCATGGACTGACTGAATTATGGATAATGTTGGCTCTTTTCTTCCTATCTATGTATCCTTAAACAAGGCAGTTAACTTCCTTAAGGCTTTAGTTCCTTTATAAAATGAACAGAATGGGGACAGAAGATTATCATGTTTCCCCCAATTTTATGGTTCTATAGATTATTCTTTAAAAAAAATTTTTTAATGTTTATTTATTTTTGAGAGAGAGAGAGAGAGAGAGTGAGTGGGGGAGGGACAGAGAGAGAGGGAGACACAGAATCCAAAGCAGGCTCCAGGCTCTGAGCTGTCAGCACAGAGCCTGACGTGGGGCTTGAACCCATGAACCGTGAGATCATGACCTGAGCTGAAGTCGGATGCTTAACCGACTGAGCCACCCAGGCGCCGTTTGTTCTATAGATTATTCTTTAATAATTGCTGTTCAGTTATCTTAAGGTTGTCTTCTTTAATGAGATATTTGGAAGCAAAATAGTGGAGTTGGCTTTTCTATTATATGTTGACATTTAACTTGTGGGAATCTTCATTTTTTAAAAGGGGAAGAAAGTTGTCATAAACTACTTCTTATCTTAAATTTATAAATTTGGGGAGGGGGATAGAGGCCTTGTGTACCCAGTTCTGCTATATTCATTCTTTGCTTTCAAAAATATTTATGATGAACTGCAGTTCAGTCCTTGACTTGTTTTTCTCAGGTATTTGTTAATACTGAATGAAGTTTAAGATTGTAGTTCTTTTAAAATATATCCTGTTAAGGATGTACACACAATACTGTCATACTAAGGTCATGGAATAGTTTTCTGAGTATATGTCACTATTTTGATATAAAATAAAATATTTTATACAGCTTTATTGAGATATAATTCCCATGCCATATAGTCCACTCATTTATTAAAGTATATAGTGTGATGAATTTTGGTATGTTATGTTATTGATATTTTACACTGTAGTAAAATATATATAACAATATTTGCCATTTTAATGCCTTTTTAAAAAAGTTTTATTTTAATTTATTGTTAACGTAGAGTGTTATATTAGTTTCAGGTATACAATATAGTGATTCAACAATTTTATACATTATTCTGTGCTTATCATGATAAGTTTAAGTTTTTAATCCATATTAGCTATTTCATTGCCTCACTTCTCTGGTAACCATCAGTTTGTTCTCTATAGTTAAAAGTCTGTTTCTTGATTTGTCTCTCTTTTTTTCCTTTGCTTGTTTTGTTTTTTAAATCCACACTGAGTGAAATCATAGGGTAATTTGTCTTACTCTGACTGACTTATTTCACTTAGCATATTATACTCTAGCTCCATCCATGTCGTTGAGAATGGCAAGATTTCATTTTATTTTATGGTTGAGTAATAATCCATTGTTACTTCACACACACCCCCACATCTTTATCCATTTAACTATTGATAGACATTTGGGCTGCTTCCATAACTTAGCTCTTGTAAATAATGCTGCGATAAACATAGAGGTGCATGTATCCCTTTGAATTAGTGTTTTTGTGTTTTTTGGGTAAATAGCCAATAGTTGCTATTACTGGATCATATGGTAGCTCTATTTTAACTTTTTGAGGAACCTCCATGCTGTTTTCCAGATTGGCTTCACAATTGCATTCCCACCAGCTGTGCAAGAGGGCTCCTTTCTCTCCACATCCTTGTCAACTTTTGTGTGTGTGTGTGTGTGTGTGTGTGTGTGTGTGTGTGCGCATGCACGTGCACGCGTGCGCGTATGCCATTCTGACGGGTGAGATGATATCTCATTGTAGTTTTGAGTTGCATTTCCTGGATGATGAGTGATATTGGACATCTTTTCATGTGTCTGTTGACCATCTTGTATGGCGTCTTTGGAGAAATGTTACTACATTGTCTTCTGTCCATTTTTAAATTGGATTATTAGTTTTTTGGGTGTTGAGTTGTATAAATTCTTATATTTTGGATGTCATTTGCAAATATCTTCTCCTGCTCAGTAGTTGCCTTTTATTCTGTTGATTGTTTCCTTCACTGTGGAGCTTTTTATTTTGATGTTGTCCCAGTAGTGTATTTTTTCTTGTATTTCCATTGTCTCAGGAGACCTGTTCAGGAAAAGGTTTCTATTGCCAATGTCAGAGAAGTTACTTCCTGCGCTCTCTTCTAGGATTTTTATGGTTTCAGGACTCACATTTAGGTCCTTGATCCCTTTTGAGGTTGTGTGTGTGTGTGTGTGTGTGTGTGTGTGTGTGTGTGTGTGTGTTTGGTATAAAAAAGTGGTCCAGTTTCTTTCTTTTGCATGTAGCTGTTTAGTTTTCCCAACACAATTTGTGGAAGAGACTTTCTCATTGCATTATTCTTTCCTCCTTTGTTGGAGATTGACCATATAATTATGGGTTTGTTTTTGGGTTTTTTATTCTATTCTTCTGTGTGTTGTTTTTGTGCCAGTACCATACTGTTTTGATTACTGCAGATTTGTAGTATAACTTAACTCCAGAATTGTGATACATCCAGTTTTTTTGTCTTGTCCAAGAATTGTTTTGGCTGCTTGGGATCTTACGTGGTTGCATACAAATTTTAGGATTGTTCTAGCTCTGTGGAAATAGAGCTAGAGCTGTTGTGGAAATAGCTGTTGCTATTTTGAAAGAGATTGCATTGAATATGTAGATTGCTGTGGGTCAGTAGACATTTTAATATTTGTTCTTCCAATCCATGAGTGTGGAATGTCTTTCCATTTTTTGAGTGTGTTATCTTCAGTTTCTTTCATCATTGTTTTATAGTATTCACCTCTTTGGATAAATTTATTCGTAGACATTTTGTTGTTTTTGGTGCAGTTGTAAATGGGATTGTTTTCTTAATTTCTGTTTGCTGCTTCATATAGATTTCTGCATATTGGCTTTACTGAATTTATCAGTTCTAGTAGTTTTTTGGTGGAGTCTATGTTTAGTATCATGTCATCTGCAAGTAGTGGAAGTTTTATTTTTTCATTACCAATTTGGATGCCCTGAGATGAATAAATAACTCATTCACCTATATGCCCCAGATGATTTTCAAACTGCTGCTTCTATGCTGTATCTCTGTATGCTGTGGTACTTTAAGGGTGGGGACTCCCCCTTCCTAATGCTCACCAGGTTCTCAGAGCTAGATCTTGATTTTTAAATTCCTTGGCCCCTCTTTCAGAGCCAGCTATTATGGCAATTCATCTGCCCCATGAGGGCTCCCTGGTGTGATAAACTATTTCCCTTCACTACACTACTGACTCCCTGCAAGCCGTGGATGGCCATGGTCCGTTTTGCTCCTAAACCAGGTCTCCTCATCTTTCTACCTTATTCCATGTGGCCTCTTCTCAACCTTTAGTTGTGGAATTTGTTCTGCTAGTCTTTGGATCATTTTGTGTGTTACTTACACTGATGTGCGTGTTCTCTAGTTTTATCTGTGGGATGAGGCAGGCTTAGTTAGGGTCCTCTTTCACCACCACACCATCTTCCCAGCCTTCATTTTAACCACTTTTTAAAAAATTTTATTTTTTTTAACATTTATTCATTTTTTGAGAGACAGAGAGAGACAGTGCAAGTGGGGAAGGGACAGAGAGAAGGAGACACGGAACCCGAAGCAGGATCCAGGCTCTGAGATGTCAGCACAGAGCACAACATGGGGCTCCAACTCATGAAGTGTGAGATCATGACCTGAACTGAAGTTGGACACTTAACCAACTGAGCCACCCAGATGCTCCTTCATTTTAATCACTTTTAAATGTACAGTTCAGTTGTATTAGTTCTATTCATAATGTTCAACTACTATGACTATTTCTAGAAACTTTTTATCACTTCAGGTAGAAACTTGGTAAAAAAAATTTTGTGTAGAAACTTAGTGACAATTAAGTAGTAACTAGTCAGGTTTCTCCTCTTACCTTCTGATTACCACTAATCTTTCTTTAAAAATTTTTTTTTACATTTATTTATTTTTGAGAGACAGAGCACAAGTTGGGGAGGGCTAGAGAGAGGAGACACAGAATCTGAAGCAGGCTCCAGGCTCTGAGCTGTCAGCACAGAGCCCAATGCGGGGCTTGAACCCACAAACCGTGAGATCATGACCTGAGTTGAAGTCAGACGCCCAGCCGACTGAGCCACCCCATGCGCCCCTCCGCCATGCGCCCCTCTGCAAATCTTTCTTTATGAATTTGCTTGTATTTGATATTTCATGTAAGTGGGAGCTTACAGTATTTGTCTTTTCATATCTAGATTGTTTTACACTTGGGTTGTTTCTACCTTTTGAATTTTGCAGTAATGCTGCTGTGTACATGGGTGTATGAATATCTATTTGTGACCTTGTTTTCAATTCTTTTGGGTATATTTCCTGGAATAGAATTGCTGGTCATAATCTGTTTAACTTTTGATGAATCCCAAACTTTTTCCCATAGTGGCTTCACCGTTTTACATCCCCACCAGCCTGTAAGAGGGTTCCAGTTTCTCCACATCCTTGACAAGACTTGTAATTTTCTTTTTTTTATATCTTTCTTTTTAAATTTTAGCCATCCTGATAGATGTGGTTTTTCATTGTGGTTTTGATTTGAATTTTCCTGATTACTAATAATGTTGAGCATCTTTTTCTGGCTTACTGACCATTTGTATATTTTCTTTATAGAGAAATGTGTTGTCAGGTTCTTTGTCTTGGGCTTTTAATTGAATATTTGTTTTCTTGTTGAGTTGCAGAAATTATATATTGGATATAATTTCCAAATACTTTCTCCCATTCTGTATGTTGCCATTTCACTTTATTAAAAAAATTTTTTTTTAATGTTTGTTTTTGAGAGATATAGACAGAGCACAAGGTGGGGAGGGGCAGACACAGAATCCAAAGTGGGGGGGTGGAGAATCTTCAGGCTCCACATAGAACCTGACGTGGGGCTCAATCCCATGACCCTGGGATCACGACCTGAGCCAAAGTCCAGAGTCACTCAACCAACTGAACCACCCAGGTGCCCCAAAATGATGTATTCTTGATTGATTTTCTAATATTGAACCTTCCTTGCATTCCTGGGATAAACCTCAGTTGGCCATATATTGGGTGTATAATACTTTTAATGTGTTTTGGATTCATTTTGATGAGAGTATTTTGTTGAGAATTAAAGTTAAAAATTTTTAATTTTTTGCACAGTTTTAGGGCAGTTATGTTCACAGCAATATTGTGCAGAAGGTACAGATATTTTCCACATACTCCCTTTCTCCACACATGCTTGGCCTCTCTCATTATCAACATTCCCTGCAGAGGGGTGTCCTTGTTACAATCGAACCTACTGTGACACCTTATTATCACCCAAAGTCCATAGATTACCTTAGGGTTCACTCAAGGTGTACAATCCGTGGGTTTTAACAAATGTATAATGATATGTATACACCATTATTGTGTCACACAGAGTAGTTTTATTTCCCTAAAGATCCTTTGTGCTCTACCTGTTCATCCATCTTTCCCCCTCCTCCCTGGCAACCACTGTCTTTTTAGTGTCTCTATAATTTTGCTTTTCCAGAATGTCATATGGTTGGAATCCTACAGTATGTAGCCTTTTCAAATTGGCTCTTTCCATTCAGCAGTGCACACCTAAGTCTGTATATCTCTTCATGACTTGATAACTCGTTTATTTTAAAGATTCTTAAAAATTTTACTGGAGACAGCACGTTTGTGAGCCAGGAAGAGACTGGGAGGGGGATAGAGTAAGAGAGAGAATCTCAAGCAGGCTCCACACTCAATCTGGAGCCCAGTGTGGGTTTGTTCCCACGACCCTGGGATCATGACCTAAGCCAAAATCAAGAGTCAGACGCTCAACCAACTGAGCCACCCAGGTACCCTAAAAGTTGATTTGTTTTAAAGTGCTGAATAATATTCTCTTGTCTACATGTATCACAGTTTATTTACCTATTCATCTACTGAAGAACATTTTGGTTGCTTTGAAGATTTGGCTATAAACATCTGTACAGGTTTTTGGGTGCACTTAAGTTCTCAGCTCTTCTGAGTAAATACAAAGGAGCATCGTTGCTGGATCATATATACGTATATGTTTAGTTTTATAAAAAACTGCCAAAATGTCTTCCACAGTGTCTGTACCATTTTGTATTTCTACCAGAAATAAATGAGAGTTCCTGTAGCATCTCAGTCTTGCCAGCATTTGGTTTGTAAGTGTTCTGGATATTGGCTATTCTGATACGTAGTGCAGTTGCTGGGTGGAAGGGTAGTTCTATTTTTAGTTTTTTGAGGAACTTCCATACTATTTTCCAGAGTGGCTGCACCAGCTTGCATTCCCAAAATTGGCTTGTTTTCTTATTGTCAGTTGTTAGTATTGTATATTGGATAATAGTC
Source organism: Panthera leo (assembly GCF_018350215.1). NCBI lineage: Eukaryota > Metazoa > Chordata > Mammalia > Carnivora > Felidae > Panthera > Panthera leo. The sequence goes on along the minus strand of NC_056681.1, from coordinate 51,917,083 downwards.
TTTTCTCAAATGTTTCTTTTACAAGTATTTCCTCCCAGTTGTGACCTGTCTTTATTCTCTTGACAGTGTATTTTGCAGAACAAAACTTTTTTTTTCCAGAACAAAATTTTTAATTTTGATGAAGTACAGCATATCCATTCTTTCATGGAATGTGCCTTTGGTGTTGTATCTTAAAAAGTCATCACCAAACCTGAGGTCAATTTAGATTTTCTGGTGTTATCTTCTAGAAGTTTTATAGTTTTATGTTTCCATTAGGTTTGTGATCCATTTTGAGTTAAATTTTGTGAAGGGTATAAGGTCTGTGTCTAGATTTTTTTGTTTTTGTTTTTTGCATGTGGATGTCAGTTGTTCACAAACCCTTTTTTTTCTCCATTATATTTCATTTGCTCCTTTGTCAGACCTCAGTTAACTCTGTGTCACCGGTGAGTGCTGTTCCCCCGCAAACCCCAATTCAGCCTCCACTGCTGCTAGGTGCTGTACAGCTGCATCAACTGCTTTTGGACATATCCAGCAGCTGGTTGAGGTCCATGCCACGGTAGGTGAATTTGTGGAAGGTGGTCTTCTTTTGCTCCACTTCTGCCATCTTGTCAGTACTTGAGAAGGGATCACCTAATACCACATTGTCTTGATTACTCTAGCTTTATGTAAGTATTGAAGTCAGGTAGTGTCTGTTCTTCCAGCTTTTTTCTTCTTCAGTGTTGTGTTGGCTACTCTGGGTTTTCTGCCTCTGTATATAAACTTTAGGATCACTTTGTTGATATCCACAAAATAACTCACTGGGATTTTGATTGGGATTGCTTTGAATCTATAACGAAGTTGGGAAAAACTGACATCTTGTCAAGATCAAATCTTCCCGTGAACATGGGACATCTCCATTTATTTAGTTCTTTGATTTCATTCATCAGAGTTTTGTAGTTACTCTTAGTAGATCTTACACCTGTTCTGTTAGATATATAACTACAGTTGACCAATGAACAACATGGTTTGAACTGCACGTGTCCATTTATATGTGAATTTTTTTTAATAAATGAGGTATAGTATTGTAAATGTATTTTCTTCTATGGTTTTCTTTTTTTTTCTTCTTTATGATTTTCTTAATGTTTGTTCTTTGGTTTTATTATAAGAATACGACATGATGTCACATGCAAAATATGTATTAATCTCCTGTTTATGTTATTGGTAAGGCTTTTAGTCAATAGTGGGTTATTAGTAAAATTTTGGGGGAGTCAAAAGTTATATGTGGATTTTCAACTGAACAGAAGGTTGGCACCCCAACTCCTGCATTGTTCAAGGATGAACTGTATTTCATTTTTGGGGGTGCTAATATAAATCTTCAAATTCTGCTTGTTCATTGCTGGTATATAGGGAAGCGATTGCCTTTTTTATATTACTGTTGTATCCTTCGAACTTGCTTATTATTTCCAGGATTTTTTTAATCAGCTCTTCTGGATTTTCTACGTGGACAGTCATGTTGTCTACAAAGATACAGTAGTTTTATTTCTTCCTTACCAACTTGTGTATCTTTTATTTCCTTTTCTTACTGTATCAGCTAGGACTACCAGTATGATGATGTAAAGGAGCAGGGGCATCCTTTCCTTGTTCCTGATCTTAGAAAACTTTGACTTCCTTACCATTAAGTATGATGTTAGTTGTTTTGCAAACTGGTGCAGCCTCTCAGGAGAACAGTATGGAGGTTCTTCAAAAAACAAAAAATAGAACTATCCCATGATCCAGCAATTGCTCTATTAGGTATTTACCAAAAGGATACAAAAATACGAATTTTAAAGGGATCCATGCACCCCAGTGTTTATAGCAGCATTGTCAACGATAGCCAAATTTGGAGAGAGCCCAAATGTTCATTGACTGATGAAAGGATAAAGAAGATTAGTATGTGGCGCTTGGGTGGCTCAGTCGGTTAAGCATCTGACTCCTATAGGGCAGGTCATGATCTCGCAGTTTGTGAGTTTGAGGCCCGTGTTGGACTCTGTGCTGACAGCTCAGAGCCTAGAGCCTGCTTCAGATTCTGTGTCTCCCTCTGTCTCTGTTCCTCTTCCGCTTGCACTGTTAATGCTCTTTCTCAAAAATAAAGATTAAAAAAACATTTAAAAAATTGGTGTGTGTGTGTGTGTGTCTGTCTGTATATCTGTATGTATATATATACATATATATACAGATGTATGTATATACAGATATATACATATATATACATGTATATATATACATTTGTATATCTGTATATATATATATATATACAGATACATACATATATATATACATACATATATATATATACATGTACATACATATATGTATATATATACATATACATCTGTATATATATGTATATATATACATACAGATATACAGACAGACACACACACACACAAACAATGGAGTATTACTCAGCCATCACAAAGAATGAAATCTTGCCTTTAAAATGATGTGGATGGAACCAAAATATATGCTAAGCGAAATAAATCAATCAGAGATTGAAACCAATATTGCACTGTATGTTAACTAATGAAAATTAAATTTGTTTTGTTTATTTTTGAGAGAGAGAGAGTGCACGCAAGTGCACAGGCAGGGGAGGGGCAGAGAGAGAAGGGGACAGAGGATCCGAAGCTGGCTCTGCTGACAGCTTGATGTGAGGCTTGAACTCATGAACCATAGGATCATGACCTGAGCTGAACTCGGTCACTTAACTGATTGAGTCACCCAGGTGCCTGACAAAAATTTTAAAGTAAAAAAAAATAAATAAAGTTTGATGTTAGTTTTTGTAGCTACTCTTTATTAAGTTGAGGAAGTTTACCTCTGTTTCTGGTTTTGAGAATGTTTTTGTTTTTTTATGAACGGGTGTTGAATTTTGTCAAATGGTTTGCTACATGTATTGACATGATTAAGATATTTTTTTTCCTTTCTTTTTGTTTGTTAATGTGATGGATTACATTATACATCAATTGATTTTTGAAAGCTGAACCAGCCTTACATACCTGAGATAAATCCCACTTGGTCATGGTGTATTAATCTTTTTATACATTGTTGGATTTAATTTGCTGGTTTTTAAAAATTTTTTTTGAGGATTTTTGCAGCTATGTTTGTGAATGATGCTGGTCTGTAGTTTTGTTGTAATGTTTTTGTCTGGTTTTGGTATTAAGGTAATACTGGTCTCAAAGGATGAGTTAAAAGTTATTTGTTTTATCCTCTGAAAGATTGTAGAGAATTGATAGAATTTCTGTCTTATTTTTTTTTTAATTTTTTTAAAGTTTGATTTATTTTTGAGAGAGAGAGAGAGAGAGAGAGAGAGAGAGAGAGAGAATGAGCGGGGGAGGGGCAGACACACACACACACACACACACACACACACACGATCTGAAGCAGGCTCCAGGCTCTGAGCTGTCAGCACGGGGCTGGAATTCACGAACTGCAAGATCATACCTGAGCCGAAGTTGGATGCTTAACTGACTGAGCCACTCAGGTGCCCCAGAATTTCTTTCTTTCTTCTTCTTTTATTTTTTCCCCAGAAATTCTTTCTTACTAAATGTGTGATAGAATTCACTAATGAATTTGGTGCTTTCTGTTTTGGAAGGTTATTATTTATTCTATTTATTTAATAGATATAGATCTATTTCTTGTGTGAGTTTTGACAGATTATGTCTTAAGGAATTGGTGCATTTCATGTAGGTTACCAAATTTATGGGCATTGAATTATTAATAGTGTTATCTTTAAAAAATATTTTTTGCTTTTAAAGTATTTTGAGTGAGAGAGAGAGAGAGAGAGCACGTGTGAGTGCGAGTGCAAGTGGGAGAGGGGCAGAGGGAGAATCCCAAGCAGGCTCTGCCTGGTCAGTGGAGAGCCTGATGGAAGGCTTGAACTCATGAACCACAAGATCATGACCTGAGCTGAAGTTTGACCCTTAACCAACTGAGCCACATAGGTGCCCTTTATTCTCTTTTTAGTCATGGGGTCTGTAGTGATCCCTTTTTTTATTTCTGGTATTAGTGATTTCCATCCTTTGTCTTTTTTCTTAAATTACCCTGACTGTATGTTTATTGATTTTATTGGTATTTTCAAAGAATCAGCCCTTGGTTTTGTTGATTTTATCTGTTTCTTACTGTGTTTCATGTTATTCTTTAATTTTTATTTTCTTTCTGCCTATTTTGGATTTAATTTGTTCTTTTTATAGTTTCCTAAGGTGGAGGCTTAGATAATTGATTTTACATTTTTTTCTAATATGGGTATTTGTTGCTGTAAATTTCTTTCTAGTGCATGGTGATGGAATGATGGCAGACCCTTCTCTGTGGGCCTTTCATAGTGTACCCATGCCAGAGGAGTGTGCAGCCCTGAACCATTGCCCAGCCTCCTCACTGGTGGGCTGTGAGCACTGAAGGGGACTGTACAGTGTGAAAAAAAAAATTCTCTGTAAACAGTGCTTTTGCTGTATCCCACAAATTTTGATAAGTATGTTTCTTTTTTTAGTTCAGACTACTTAAAAATTTGTCTTGAGACATCTTCTAGCCATGGATAATTTAGTAGTTTGTTGCTTAATTTCTAAATATGGAATTATTTAGCTACCTTTCTTTTACTCGATTGTGGTTTGAAATCATACATTATAGGATTTCTGTTCTTTTAAATTTGTTAAGGTGTGTTTCATGGCCCATAATGTATATTTTGGTGAATGTTTGATGTGAGCTTGAGAAGAATGTATATTTGTTGTTAGATGAAGTAGTCCATAGATGTCAATTATGTCCAGTTGATAGATGATACTGTTTAGTTCAATTATGTCCTTACTGGTTTTCTGCCTGCTGGGTCTATTGCTGATAGAGGGAACTAGAAGTTTCCATATATATATATATATTTTCCATATATATATAATATATATATATATATATATATATATATATTCCATATATATATATTCCACATATATATATATATATCTTTAATATATATATACACACATATAGTGTTTTGTTTTTTACCTTACATGTACTGTGTGTAAGTGCATACATACCACGTTAAGAACTTCTATGTCTCCTAGGAGAAGAATTGACCACTTTATCAAAATGCTCCTCTTGATCCCAGATCACTTTGTTTGCTCTGAAGTGTTTTTTTTTTTTTTAAATCAATGTAGCTACTCTTGCTTGTTTGCTTTTGATTAGTGTTAGATTGGTATATCTTTTTCTAACCATGTATTTTTACCGATTTATGTATTTAGTGAGGTTTAAATGACATAAAATATATTAATTTCAGGCATACAACATAATCAGTATTCATATATATTGTGAAATGGTCACCACAGTAAGTGTAGTTAGCATCTGTCACCACAGAAATTTTTTTTCTTGTGATGAGAACTTAAGATTTACTCTACTGGTAACTCCTTCAGTTTTGTTTGTGTGAGAAAAAAAAATATTTCTTACCGAAGGATAATTTCATGGAGTACTGCACTCTAGGTTTGTTGTTTTTTTCTCTCAACTTTAAATATTTCATTCCACTCTTTTCTTGCTTGTGTAATTTTTGAGAAGTTAATTTCTTACCTTTGCTTCTGTTATAGGTGAGGTCTGTTTTCTTTAGTTTATATGTCATTTGTCTTTTATTTTCAGTTGTTTGAATATGATATATGTAGGTGAATTAGTATTATTGGCATTTATTCTGCTTGATGTTCCTTGAGCATCCTGGATCTGAGCTTCCTGGATTTGTGGGATTTTTGTGTAACATTAAATTGGGGGAAATTCTCAGTAATTATTGTTTCAGATATTTCTCCTATTCCTTCATCTCTTCTCTTTTATTGTAGTCCTCTTTCATGGATGTTCTTCCTTTTGTTGTTCCATAATTCTTGGATATTATTTTATTTTTCCTTATTTTTTTCCTCTTTGCTTTTCACTTTGTAGATTTTTTTTTTTTTTTTTTTGAGATATCCTCAAGCTTGGAGATTCTTACTTCAGCCATCAAAGGCTTTCTTCATTTCTATTTTTTTTCTCTAGAATTTCTTTTTAGTGCTTTAGAATTTTTATCTCTCTGCTTACATTGCTCATTTGTTTTACTTTATCCTTTGGGATCTTTAGCGTATTAGTCATAGTTACTTTAATTTTCAGTCTGATATAATTCCAGTATCTGTTGCATATCTGAGTCTGGTTCTGATGCTTGCTCTATCTTTAAACTTTTTTGTTTGTTTGTTTTGCCTTTTAGTATGTCTTGTCATTTTTTTTTTTTTTTCCTTACAGCTGGACACGATGTAGTTGGTAGAACTTAAGTAATGTGATGGAGTTTTTATCTCTCAAACTTGCCCACACTGAGTTTCCAACAATTGTCTATTACAGTTTAGGTTTTCCTACCTTGATATTGGTTGATTTTGGTTCCTGTGGGGATTTCTGCTGTGGTGAGGTTTGATTCTCTGTATTTATCTCCGAGTTTGGAAGGTAGTTAGTGACCTAACTTCTTTTATTATAGATCTAAAAAGAGCTGTGTTTTTTGTTTTTTGGTTTTTTTAGTTCAGCTTCTTACTTGTTGTTTGGGCAGTGTGGCTACTTCTAAGTTCTTATATACCAGACTGGAAACTGGATGTCTGGAGTCAATTTTAAAGGATTTGTCCTTCTTTTTTTCAATTGTGATAGGACTATATAAGATGATATAATTGATTTAAATAGTTATTCTTTTGTCTGGTTAATCTCTCCCTATTAGCTTTTGGGTTATAAAAACTAAAATACTGTTTCTGAAACTCTTTTGAGTAATTTGTTTTATCTTTGCATTTCTAAATTGGTGCCACTGTAAATAATCTGAGATTTCCAACTTCAGCTGAGTCTCCAGCATTCCACAGTCCATTTACCTGTCCCTTTCCCTAGGGCTTATAAATTGTAAAAAAAAAAAAACCACATAAAGTTTACATCTTAACCATTTTTAAGTGTGCAGTTTATTAGTGTTAGTGCACATTGTTACGCATCAGAGCTGCAGAATATTTCCATCTTGCAAAACTGAAGCTTTCCACCCGTTGCACAACTCACCATTTTTCCCTTCTTCTAGCCTTTGGAGACCATTTGACTTTGTTTCTATGAATGTATTACTTTGGTTACTTCATATAAGTGAGTTTATACAGTATTTGTTTTTTTGACTGGTTTACTTAGTATAATATCAAGGTTCACCAATGATGTACCTTGTGATACAATTTCCTTCCTTTTTAAGGCAAATAACATTCTGTTGTTTGTATTGTGCATATTACATTTTATTTATTCATTCATCCCTTGAAGGACAAAGGTTGCTTATATTAACCCTTGGCTGTTATGCATAGTGCTGTTATGAATATGAGTATGCAGATATTTTTTCTTTTTTTTCTTATTTATTCTTTCATTCATTTATTTATTTAGAGAGTGTGAGTGAGTGAGGGGCAGAGGAGAGAGAGATAATCCCATGAGGTGCAGAGAGAAGGAAAGAGTGTGGAGCTAGGAGCAGGGCTCACCAGATGCAGGGCCTGAGCTCACAAACCGTGAGCTACCCAGTTGCCCCTGCAGATATTTTTTTCAATACCTTGCTTTCAGTTCTTTTGGTTATATACCCAGAAGTTGGGTGGCTGGATCATATGGTAGTTTTTATTTTAGTTTTATGAGGAATCACCATACTGTTTCCATAATGGTTGCACTGTTTTGCATTTCCATTAACAATGAACATGGGTTCCATCTTTTCCATATTATTATCAACAGTTGTTATTTTCATTTTTTTCTTTTTGGATAGTAGTCATCCTAATGGTTATGAAGTACTATCCCATGGTGACTTTGATTTCCATTTCCCTGATGATTAGGCCATTCATATATCATTTTTAGAGAAATGTCTGGTATAAAGTCTTTTGCTCATTTTCTAGTTGGGTTATTTGATTTTGTGTTATTGAGTTGTAGGGGGGTTTTAAAATCTATCCTACATATTACTCTTTTATCAACTGTATGGTTTGCAAATATTTTCTCCCATTCTATAGGTTGACTTTTTATCCTGTTAATTGTGTCCTTTGATGCACAAACATTTTTAAGTTTGATGTAGTCCTTTTGGTCTATTTTTACTTTGTTTCCCATGCTTTTGGTGTCAATTCCAAGAAATCCATTGCCCAATCATATGTCATACAGCTTTTCCCCTGTGTTTTCTTCCAGGAATTTTATAGTTTTGAATCTTAGTTTTAGGTCTTTAATTCATTTTGAGTTAATTTTTGCACATGGTATAAAATAATGGTCCAGCTTTACTCCTTTGCATGTGGATGCCCAGTTTTCCCAGCACCATTTGTTAAAGACTGTCTTTTCTCCATTGAATGATGTTGACAACCTTGTTAGAGATTATGTATACATGTGAGTGTTTATTTCTGGGCCATTTACCTGTCCTTGATCACCACCTTATCTTCTTCCTTTCAGTCACTGTATTAGAACTTCACTGTCCACCTCAAATTCTTCACAAGTTTTACTCATCAAACTACCTTGCCTCTTTGGTAAACTGAGACTACTGGCAGTGAACCACCAGGCCCTAGTCATTATTCTGTTATCCATATATTTCCTCTTTTTTTTTTTTAATTTTATTTTTTATTTTTTAAAATTTACATCCAAATTAGCATATAGTGCAACAATGATTTCAGGAGTAGATGCCTTAGTTCCCCTTACCTATTTAGCCCATCCCCCCCACAACCCTTCCACTAACCCTCAGTTTGTTCTCCATATTTATGAGTCTCTGTATATTTCCTCTTCAGCGTTCCTCCCTGACGCCTTTTTTTTTTTGTTCTCATCCCTTTCAGCTTTCTGAGCCCTGATTTCTCCTTTTTCATTCAAATTCTCAACTGGCAGTTTTTCCTTAGCATGAAAAACACATTCATGTTCTTTGTCCTAATAACTGTCCACATCCATGTTCTGTCATTGCCCTGTTTCTTCCCTCACTTTGTTAGGCTCTTTGAAAATGATTTTGGGACACCGGAGTGGCTCAGTCGGTTGAGTGACCAACTTCAGCTCAGATCATGATCTCACGGTGGGTGGATTCAAGCCCCACGTCTGTCTTTGTGTTGACAGCTGACAGCGCGGAGCCTACTTTGGATTCTCTGTCTCCTTTTCTCCCTGCCCCTCCCCTGCTCAAATTCTCTTTCTCTCTCTCTTCCCTCCTCCCTGCCCCCCCGAAATAAACATTAAGAAGAAAAAAAGAAAATGATTTAGCAGTATTGGTTCCTTAAGAGAAGAAAGAGTGTGATATCCAAATAGAAAATTTGTATATATATTTTTATGAGTTGAAAAAACTGCTTGGGGGCCTCACCTGGGTGTTAAGCATTTGACTTTGGCTCAGGTCATGATCTTGCAGTTTGTGAGTTTGAGCCATACATCGGGCTCTGTGCTAACAGCTCAGAGCTTGGATCCTTTTTCAGATTCTGTCTCTCTCTGCCCCTCCCCCATTTGTGAGCGATGTTTAATTAGTTAATTAATTAGTTTGAGAGAGCTCAAGCAGGGAAGGGGCAGAGAGATTGGGAGACAGGGGATCTGAACCGGCCTCTGTGCTGACAACAGTGAGCCCAATATTGGGCTCGAACTCATGAAATGTGAGATCATGACCTGAGCTGAAGTTGGATGCTCAACTGACTGAGTCACCCAGGAGTCCTGGGAAAGGGGTTTTATTAAGTTAAGGTGCTATAACAGAAGACTTATGTGGCATTGCTAAATGACATTCGAAAGAAGTAGAGAAAATATGGATCATATGGATCATTTAGTAGATGTTACTTGAACAGTTGCCACTTACTTAATGAATTTTTTTGGTTTAATAACTTATTTAAAAAAATTGGGCTTTAGCCTGTATTATTGACCAAATTAAGTTTTAGACTTAAAAGTAATTTTAGAGAAACTGAAAGAAAATATAGATGAGTATTAATCTCATATGAGAAAGATCCTTTTACCATATAATTTGAAAAAAATGAACAGCAAAGATAGTTTTTACTGCATACAAGTTGAAGCTTTATTTCACAAACACATTAAACACTGAATTAAAGGTGGCAACCTGGGAAAGCTTTGTAAAAAGCCCTCAAATGTCAGTATGGTTTAAGAACCGTTAAGGGTTTTAAGAACTCTTTAAAAATTAGTGAGATAATCTTTTCTCTGTCCTTTCAAAGTTGAGAATGGCTAAAGTATGTTAGCGGCGAACTGATACTATAAATATTTCAGTGTGAATATTAGAAACTGATCTTCTTAATCAGAGAAATACCAGGTTGACTTAGTCATACCTCTTCTACTTACCAAATTAGTGATGAGTGAAGAAATGGGAAAAATTAATTTTGAAGAATATGCACTCTGACTTAGGCATTCAAATACTGAGTAGGGAAGTAAATAGGTAGACGCTTTAGGGAAAATTGGCAGTATAGCAAACGGTTCAAATATTTATATTCTTTGAACTAGTTATTTAGTTTTTAGAAATTTATTAGGAAATAATCGGGTACACAAATTTATGTGTATTTCAGTAAATAGTGAATATGTGACACCTGCCAGTTAATATTCTTGGTTCCATGGTGGTGGACAAGCCACAGGGGCCTTACCTTAGTGGAGCCTTACAGTTTTGAGGGATAGACACCCATAATAACAAAAATAATTATGACCTGTATGAATTCAGTGAAGGAAATAAACAGGATTTTGTGAGAAATAATGAAGAAGGTGTACTTCAGTCAGGGAAGACAGTGGGAGAGTGCTGTCCAGAATTGTCTGAACCACAACTGTGCTGCTGTGTTGTCCTGCCTAGATGGGATTCTGTAAGTGTTTAGTCAGAACCTCATATGTCTTAGTTGCTCATCTGGTAAGCTCATGCAGGCAGTTGATGTCTGAACTGTGGCTCCTCTTTGTACTGAGCAGATTATTATGTAAACAACCCATTATCATCAGAGTCAAATCAGTTTGTCTCATTAAGGTCTAAACTCAGCTCGTGTTGGGTGAAGATCTCAATAAACCTAGTTCTCTTAGTGAGTGAACAATACAGTGATAGGTGACTTCTGCTTCACAAAGATAGGAAGAAGTGATATCAGGGACCAAACAGTGAGATTTCTGAGGGTTTGGCTGCCCAAAGTTAGTATGGTAACTTTTCCAGCATCTCCTCAAAACTTAAAAAGATCAGAAGGATTCAGAGACCCCACTTTCTGGGTCTGTATTCCTGCTGAAAATGTAGATTTTTTTTTTTTCTTTTTTTCCCCCTTTTGCTTCACTGGAGTTTGCTCTCTTTACTCAGCTAAGGATACCTGTGTTATGTTTTTGACAGATATACTGGACCCAGTCCTGCTTCCCCAATGTGTACAGGGGAGGTGAGAGGGAGGTGAGTGGCACAGGTGGCCTCCCTCTTATTCTACACTTCTCGTTGTTTCACTGTGCCAGACTAGAGTCATGCCCAATAGAGTGATTTTTTTTGTTTTTGTTTTTTTGGAGGGCCAGGTGATTCTCTGAAACTTATTTCCCCTTAGTTGTGGTTTAATTAGGATAGTGAGAATCTTGTTTGTTCATTCATGTGTGTGTTTATTTAGATGATGAGGCATTGGTCTACTTTAAGGGAATTAATAGTTTCTTTTTCATTTACATACATTCATTGAATTTCTATGACATTGAAAACACTGGATGGAAATCATATCACATTAATGCCTGCTGTTGGCCAGATTGTTTAAAACATTCCTCAGGGCTGCCCCCATTAGAGAGATGCATTCTGGTTTTAGTCATTGGCTAAAATTAAACTATAGTATGCAAAGGCCAGATGAAGTAAAGTTGAAGTAAAGAGCTGGATAGGGGCCATATCATGCTAGTCTTTGGTGAGAGATTTGGGCATTTTCAAAGTATAATTGGAAGCCATGGCAGGATTTTAAGTTTTAAGCAAAGGCATAACATGAATTGTCTTATGTTTGAAATTATACCCCTTTGGTGAATGAATTAGATGGGAGGAAAAATATATACAAGGAAGCAGGAACGAATTAGCTTTTTCAGAAGTCCTAGAGAGAGATCATAGCAGGCTTAGACTTCGGTGGTAGCAACAGAGCTGTAGAAAAATGGATGGATTGAGGGGCGCCTGGGCGGCTTAGATGGTTGACCATCTGACTCTTGATTTCGGCTCAGGTCATGATCCCAGGGTTGTGGGATTGAGCCCCATGTTAGGCTCTGTGCTGAGTGTGGAGCCTGCTTGGAATTCTGTCTCCTTCTGTCCTTCTCCCCCCACCCCCCCTTGTTCTCTCTTTCTCTCTCAAATTAAAAAAAAAAAAAAAGAAAGAAAGAAAAACTAGTAGATTGAGATAACATAGAACTGACAGGTTTTGGTGATGATATTTTATATTTTGCACATAAGTTTAGAGCTCAGGAAAAATGAGAGCCAAAGGTCTATATTTTATAGTCAACATATCAGTGGTCATAGGTGAGATTCAGTATATGTTGCTGATGAGATCTCCTGAAAGGGTAGAGGGTTTAGGACTAGGGGAAGTCTGTGAGGAAGAGCCTGAGAAGGAGTGCTACTAAGGTAGAAGTCAAACTAGAGAGCCTGGTATCTTTGAAGTCATGAGAAGAGTAATTTAAGAAGATTAATGTGATTTAAGAGTATTTTCTGTAGGTTTCATTGAAAAGGAAAAGTTGAAACATAGTAAACAGTGGGGATTAAATTATTGTAATCGAGGTGCTGCCTAGTCTGCCCTAGATAACCACATCACTTCAGGTATCTGATCAAATATCTTGATGAGACCTTTTCTGACAATTCTGTCTCTCTCTTACTTTATAGAATCTATAAATTCTATAGAATTTTTTATCTATAAAATCTATAGAATCTATTTGTGCCCCAGCACCGTTACCAACTAGGAAAGAAGAAACAACTAAATGGGCACAATGTTAGTTAGGATTCTGTGATTTGTGAGATGAATACTGGTTTTAGCTTTGTTTAAAATGTGACATACTATAAATAATAGATGAAATAGTACAAAATAGCACTCTGTTTTCCTCCTGTATAGATAACAGTTTGCTTGTCACCACTCCTAAAATGCAGGCTTCGTGAAGACTGATGTTTTTGTGTACTACTGGTTCCCCAGTGCCTGGAACAGTGCCTGGTGAATAATAGTAGGCATAGCGAACAAATCCTAAATCTGCATTTTTTAGAATAAAAAGAATAAATGAAAACATACTGCTTTGTAGTAGACTTCTTCACTTAATATATTGATTTTTTTTTTCCTGTGTCCTTGTATAGTTTTCAAAGATTAGGTGTTTGATGGCTGTGTACTCTTTTATCATGTGTGTACAACATTATCTGGTGTGTCCCAGCATTTTAAACTTGGGAATAAAAGAGCCAGCATGTGGACTTGGCTTATTACTGGAAGAATTCAACTTTTATTTCTGCCTTTTTAATTTCTTGAGGGTAAAATAGTGATCTGTAGAGATAATAGTACCTGGACCAGAGAGTCCCCGGTGCCTTACTGGAATGGAAGTACCTGCTTATTTTTCCCCATAAAGGCTTACATATGACCAGAGAAGAGAGGTTTCTAGTATACCTCACCTTCCTTAAGAAAACAGGTTTCTGTTGGTTTAGTTATCTTTAAAGTGAGAGAGTGGCACTACATGGTTTTCAGGTTTCTTGCTGGTAATAAATTCTTAATTTCTGACATCGTCTTTTGTTTTGCTGTTTTTTAAATTTATTTTTTGTTTTATGATGAGAATTATAAAACATGGAGTCATGACTTTTACAATATATATGCATTTATACAGGCAGTTTTTTTCCTACCTTTTAGGTGAACAGAAATCAAATATATTAATATTAATCTCATTAGGACAAATTTTTAGTTCTGTGAAAACTTTACAAAGTTCAAAATATGAAAAGTAAAAACTCTTAATTTTTTTTTTTAGAAGTCAATGAAGGGATTCTATTTTGCAAAGCTGTACTATGAAGTAAAAGAATACGATCTTGCTAAAAAGTAAGTACCAAACTGTAAACATACTTTAGTTTTCTAAAATCAATTTTTCCCCTTGTATTCTTACTTGAAATGGCTGAAAATATGATGTTTTAGCAGTTCTTCTTCTTCCATGTTCTGGAAATAAAGTATTCGATCACTTCAGACTGTTATAAAGAACTAGCCTCAATTCCATGGAGATTGAGCCTAGAATGAGTATTTTCTGCATGCCCGCTGCTTGTTTATACTCAGGACAAGAAATCATTAGGCTTAAAACACTTCTAAGGAATAAAGAGAACCGTGTTTATTTTTAATTTCTTTCTGGTTAGATACCTATTACTTTAATCAGTTTGAAAATTACCAATGAATATAAAATTAAACTGTGATTTCTGGGCAGGAGAATGAATAGCTTCTATAAAAGATCTTTAATTGACTCAGTAGGTAACACTCTGAGGCTTTGTCTCATCTGTAAGGCAAAGAAGGTTGGTGATCGATTGGGAGTGGCTTAAGGCAGGAAATTAGAAGGGAAGGCAGGCAGGTTAAAGCATTAATGGGAAGATGGAAATGCTATTAAGTAAGGAAAATGGTAACACCTTTATTTAACAGCATTGGGGCTGTCAACACTGTTCCTTATTAATATGACACTTTTTCCTTCAGATTTGGTCTTTGGTCTAACTTCTCTTAGGTAATACTCACTGAGCCTTGAAGATGTTTAACTTATTTTTTAGCTGTTACCTGATGTAAGAAATGGAAATTACCTACATTTACTAGTTTATTTAGTAATTTTTCCTCTGTTCTATTTTAGATGGGAACAGTACTGTTAGATATTATATTTTTATTTAGAAGGTGAATAGTACATTCTTGGGGCACCCTGGCTGGCTCACTCAGTAGAGCATGCAACTCTTGATCTTTGGGTCGTGAGTTCGAGCCCCACATTGGGTGTAGAGATTACTTAAAAAAAAAAAAAAAAAAAAGGTAAATGCATTCTCTTGGTTGTTATTTGGAAAGTTGTTACTCTTAGTATTTTGCATTATGATACTTTAAAAATATTTACTATAATTGTTTTCTGCTTCCTATGTAAAACCCTTTAAGTGCTTTACCAAAATATCAGGAAGAAAAAGCAATTTATGCATTCATTTCTTATGTGTGAGTAGCATTAGAAAAAACATTTAGTAAATATAGTATTTAATGGTAGAATGAATTTATTGTCACTTTTGTAAGTATGTTTGTGTTTATTCTTATGGATACTTTTGAGTTGTCTGCATATTCTACTGTAAATAAATAGTGGTAGGCAATAATTAGAATAACAATGTCAATTAGTTTAGTGGTTGCTTTGGTTTAAGATGTTCTCTTTGGTTAGTATTTACATAGAGTTCTGAATGTGAAAATTTAAAGATTATTTATTTTTATATTGTTATTTTTATACAGATATATATCTACATATATTAATGTGCAAGAAAGGGATCCCAAAGCTCACAGATTTCTTGGTCTTCTTTATGAAGTTGAGGAAAATATAGACAAGGCTGTCGAATGTTATAAGGTAAACTGTTAAGATTAAAATATAGCCTTTGCACCACCACACATATGCCCAGCGTAGTTTATATAATAAATTCAAATATATTTTATGGATGCCATGAAAATAAGCGTTGGTATCATAGTACTATTAAGCAATACAGATTAGAACAGATTTTAAATTATTTGGCCCAATGTACACTGTAATTTAATCATTAAGAAGTTAGCACTTGTAAAAGATTAACACCTATAAATTCTAAGTCTAACATGGCCAGAAATGCTGTTCTTGTAAGTGGTTTTCTTTCTTTTTTTTTTTTTTGATATTTACCTAATAAAAACATAATTTTTATTTAATTCATCTGCAAAAAAATTCCAAGGCACTTTAATTTTAACAATTTTTAAATAACACATTGTCATTTAGAAGAGTTTTTAGTGTGGACAATAATAAATTTTTAGCTTTTATAGGTGAGTGTAGGTACCTTAGGAATCGTACTAATTTTATTATTTCTTTTCTGATATCAGCGTTCAGTGGAATTAAACCCAACACAAAAAGATCTTGTGTTGAAGATTGCAGAATTGCTTTGTAAAAATGATGTTACTGATGGAAGAGCAAAATATTGGGTTGAAAGAGCAGCTAAACTTTTCCCAGGAAGTCCTGCAATTTATAAACTAAAGGTAAAAAACTGAATAAAACAAATCATAATAAAAGCAGTTGGGGAGGTGCCTGGGTGGCTCATTTGGTTAAGTGACTCTTGATTTGGGGCTCAGGTCATGATCTCAAGCCCTGTGTCAGGCTCTGTGCTGACATTGTGGAGCCTGCTGGGGATTCTCTCTTTCCCTTTCTTTCTATTCCTCTCTCCCTCATACTTTCTGTCAAAATAAATAAATAAACTTTAAAAAATAAAGCAGTCAGGGAAAACTTAAGTCACAACCATTTCTGATATTTGGAGTTTAAGTGACTTTTCAGTAGCAAACCTTAAACCAGTAGGTGTAGGAGTTGATGGAAAATGGATGAAGGTGGTCAAAAGGTGCAAACTTCTGTGTGTAAGATAAGTTCCAGGGATATGATGGATAACATTGTGACTAGTGTTAACCACACCATATTGTATATGTGAAAGCTGTGAAGGGAGCAAGTAGATCTTAAAAGTTTTCATCACAAGAAAAAAATAATTTATAACCATGTGAAGTGATGGATATTAATTAAACTTACTATGGAAATCATTTCACTATATACATGTCTCAAATCATTGTATTGTGCATCTTAAACTAATACAGAGTTATATGTCAATTATATCTGTAAAAAATGGCAGAACAAAATTTTTTTTTCCTTCAAAACCTTTCTGAGCATATGCTGTTTTTTTTAAGATACTATTATGTTTTACAAGTGGTATCTCATTTACCCTTATGAAATGATTAATATTTTGGGGATTTTACAGTTTTGTAGCTACATGGCAGAGCTAAGACTTAAATTGAGGTCTGATAGAAAATTTTTGCTTTATTGGGTGAAAAGAATGACAGGTTAGTGTTATTTTAAAGCCTTTTTTTTTTTTTTTAATGTTTATTTCTGAGACAGAGAGAGACAGAGAGAGACAGAGCATGAGTGGAGGAGGGGCAGAGAGAGAGGGGGACACAGAATCTGAAGCAGGCTCCAGGCTCTGAGCTGTCAGCACAGAGCCCGATGCAGGGCTCGAACTCACAGACCGCAAGATCATGACCTGAGCAGAAGCCAGACGCTCAACCGACCAAGCCACCCATGTGCCCTATTTTAAAGCTTTTTAAGAACTATTACCTAAAAATGGAAGGAATTGGGGTGCCTTGCTAGCTCAGTTGGTAGAGCGTGTGACTCTTGATCTCGGGGTTGTGAGTTTGAGCCCCACGTTGGGTGTAGAGATTACTTAAAAATAAAATCTTTAGGGAAAAAAAGGATTGTGTTATGTTATGGGATAGTGATGTTTTCAAGCAAAAGAAAAAGTAGTTTCTCCAGTATGTTACAGATAATTACTAAAAATAATAGGAACTTCTTGCTAATGTATTGACCAATTCTAATTGTTATTTTTTACTGAGTAAATGTAGTTTACTTAAGTAAATCTTTTGGAGCAAGTCTTTACAAATTTGTTAGGCAAACATTTTAAGTGTGTAGTTAACCCTTGAACGATATGGGGGCTGGGGGCCATGATCCCCCCCACTTTATGCAGTCGAAAATCTGCATACAGCTTTTTTTTTCTAAGATTTTATTTTTTCAAGTAATCTCTACACCCAACATGGGACTTAAACTCACAACCCTGAGATTAAGAGTTCCATATTCTGTTGACTGAGCCAGCTGGGCATCTCTGCATATAACTTTTGACTCCCAAAAAACTTTATTAACAGTCTACCGTTGACTGGAAGGAAGCCTTACTGGTAATATAAACAGTCAGTTAACACATATTTTGTATGCTATATGTATTACATACTGTATTCTTACGATTGAAATAAATTGAAAATTTTAAGAAAATTATAAGGAAGAGAAAATATATTTATAGTACTGTACTGTTACTTTTGAAGATAAATCCACATGTAAGTGGACCCCTGTGCATTTCAAACTTGTATTGTTCAAGGGTCAATTGTATATTGTTTTTAATAGTTCCGTCACGCCCCGTTATACATATTTTTGATAGAATTTATTTTGAAATAATTTGTTTTCAACAGGAAAATTGCAAAGATTGTACGGAGAGGTTTTATGTATACTTCACCCAGCTTTCTGCACTGGTTATGTGTTACGTAACTATAGTATAATATCAAAATCAGGAATTTGACATTGGTACAATGTGCGTGTATAGTTCTTTTTCATTTTGTCACATGTAAGGATTGGTGTAACCACTACTGCAATTAAAAGTATAGAACTGCTACCTCATCATAAAGATCTCCCTCAAGCTTCACCTTTTATGGTCCTACCCACCCCTCTCCTTCCCATCATCCTTAACTCTGGCAGTTACTATCTGTTCTCCATATTTATAAATTTGTAATTCAAAATGTTATATAAATGGAATCATGCAATATACAGTCTTATGAGGTCAGCTTTTTTTCATTGAATGTAATGCCCTTGAGATCCATCCAAGTTGGGTGTATCAGTAGTTTGTTCTTTTTATTATTGCTGAGTAGTATTTTGTGTGTGGATATATTCCACAGGTTAAACCATTTACTTTTTTTTTTTTAAACATTTATTTTTGAGAGACAGAGAGAGACAGAGCATGAGTAGGGGAGGGGCAGAGAGAGAGGGAGACACAGAATCTGGAAGCAGGCTCCAGGCTCTGAGCTGTCAGCACCAAGCCCGATGTGGGGTTCGAACTCTCAAATCGCGAGATCATGACCTGAGCTGAAGTCGGATGCTTAACTGACCAAGCCTCCCAGGCACCCTTAACCATTTACTTTTGATGGATATTTTGATTGTTTCCAGTTTTTGGCTTTTACCTCATATGAACAACTGTGTACAGATTTTAGAATCTAAAGTATTTAAAAAACTCCAGGACACCTGGTGGCTCAGTTGGTTAAGTGTCCGACTCTTGGTTTCTGCTCAGATCATGATTTCACAGTTGGTGAGTTTGAGCCCCACATTTGGCTCCACGCTGACAGTGTGGACCCCACTTGGGATTCTCTCTTCTCTTCTCTTCTCTTCTCTTCTCTTCTCTTCTCTCTCTCTCTCTCTCTCTCTCTCCCCGCCACCCCCCCCCCGCCCCGCTTGCACACACTTTCTCTCTCTCAAAATAAATATAAAAATTAAAAAAATATAAAAACAACCCTAGAGATAAACTAGTAACATTGTTTTCCTCTTCCTATAATAAGCAGCTGGGTTTTAAATATTAATCTAAAATGTCAGGTCCAAGTGTGTAGATTTCTTTACCTTATTGTCTTTGTGTTATGCCTGAAATATAATTTCCTTATTGGCCTTGACAATCCAATTTATTTGATGACATTAACATTAAGGAACATATATATTGGTAGGAGTTTATTTTTCTGGTATTGTAAAAAAAGAAAAATGAGCTGCTTCTGAAGGATGGTGATTTTCTTTAGTAACTTTAAAGATACTGTTGTCTAAAGCTAAACCTTTCTTATATCAGATTTTCCCCCATTTTTCTGAGCTTGAAATGCAATTCTATTTCTTCTAAAATTTAAGACTTAACTAAGGTAAGTAGTTTTTTGGCATTTGTTTAATGAATGAAAATATTGGTGAGAGGGCTTTTTCTCTTGGATATGAGAGTAGAGTTTTTGAAAAGCAGCTATGAAGGTATTGATCTTTTACTTACAGATTTTTTTTTTTTTAATGTTTATGTATTTATTTTGAGAAAAAGATCAGGCAAGGGGCAGAGAGAGAGGGAGACAGAGAGTACCAAGCAGGCTTCACACTGGCAGCATAGAGCTCAACAACAGAGGCCTTGAACTCATGTTTAACCAACTGAGCCACCCAGGTACCTCTGAAGTAACCTTTTCAGAGAATGGAGAAAGTGAATCTATTAGAGGTCAAGTAGAATTTTGTTCTAGGCATTACCGGTTTGGAGTCTCGAGGTTATGAAAGTCAGTTAGCCTGGTTGTGATTTCCCCAAATTCCCAAATGCCCTGTCCCCTATTGCTCAACTGTTAGTATATAAGGCTCAAAGGAAGCAGATGATAGGGTTCTTCTAAGGAAAGGTAGAGGGAATTAATTGAGGGCATCTGTGAGCAAGCAGTAATTATGAATATTCGGGATTATGGCATTTTAGTTTGACAGAGAAGGAAAATATGTGTTTTGTAGAAAATTAAAACTTGGTGATATCAGTGTATTGAAGACAGCTTTCTTTCCATGTGGTAGAGACAAATATATGTGGCAGTGAGGGTATGTGTGCCCACAGTGAGGTGAAAGAATAAGAGGGGTATAGTGATCTAACCAGTGTGACCAAAATACAGACTTTGAAGACCCAAGTCAGTGCTCAATGGATGGCTGAGGCTGGAGTGTAGAGCAAAGCCATGGAGATGAGGTAATTAAAGAACCGAGTAGCCAGGCTATTGTATATCTTTGCACATCTTTCAATTGCTGATACTAGTTGGCTATTAGCAATGGAGGAAGAGTGTTGTATTCCAGCTGCTCATGAGGAATGAGTGGAAGAATTAGATAGCATGTCCTTTGGAAAACAGGATTATAAACGTGTGGGGGGGGATATATGATTTGGAGGTGAGTAGGTCACTAACTGTACCTTCTCTACTTGTATATAGGCTAACAGAGAAAAGGCTACCATGGCAGAGAAGTAATGGGGGTTATCTCAAGGTAATAACTCCATTTAGTTAAGGCTAGATGGTGAGGACTCTGAGAAGATAGCAGAACATTAGAAGCTTTAAAGTGTGAGCAGAGTGGATAGGGGATTGAGTCAGATTATGGAGGTGCAGAACAGTTAGGGGATAAGGACCTTGGTATGAGGATTGACAGGAAAGCTAGGCTTCTGGTGGTGACTGGGGTGTACAGAGATGTGGGGCAATAGTCCTGGCCATCTGTGAGGTTTATGTGGGCAACCATTGCTATTATGTAATCCCAGATGTTTCTCTCCACCTAAGTTTCTTGAGGTTTAGCTTCTGGCTGGGAGCAGCTTTCTTCCATGAGAGTTGGGATATATAGGATGGTACTAGTTGTGATAATTTACTAAAGCCGTACACAGTGGAATGGTGTTCATAGGAACCATGATGTGCTTAAACGTGCACAGGCATTTCTCTAAATCATTGATTTTTTTTTTTTAATAGGAACAGCTTTTAGATTGCAAAGGTGAAGATGGATGGAATAAACTTTTTGATTTGATTCAGTCAGAACTTTATGCAAGACCTGATGATGTCTATGTAAACATCCGACTAGTAGAGCTATATCGCTCAAATAAAAGATTGAAGGATGCTGTGGCCCACTGCCATGAGGCAGAGAAAAACATAACTTTGCGTTCAAGTTTACAATGGAATTCATGTGTTGTACAGACCCTTAAGGTAGGTAAAAACTCTTGGGTCTCTATGCTTCTATGTAGATAATTACTATACATTCTTTTGTATTTTAGCGGTGCTCTCTGAGACTTAAATTTCTTCCATTTATGTATAGCAACTCTGAAATGAAATTTTTACTAGGATGATTTCAGTTTTATAATGGGTAGATTGGAGAGATAAATGCAATAAATATATATGCTTTTGGTGTTTTCATAGGTTGATGTAAAAATCAGTGGTTTAATGAGTATAAGGATGGGCAAAAGCGTTGATAGACCTAAAACTAGACATAAAACTAATTTTACAATGCTTGGTAAAGCTTTGTAATTCACTGTTTTTTCTACAAAACAGGAATATATGGAATCTTCACAGTGTTTGGAGTCTGATAAAAGTAGCTGGCAAACTGCCAATAAAGATCTACTTCTGGCCTATGCTAACCTTATGCTTCTTACGCTCTCTACCAGAGATGTGCAAGAAAGTAGAGAATTATTGGAAAGGTATGTCGACTTAAGGAAAGTACTTTGGTGTCAATTTTAGATTTTCTTTTTGTAGTGATTCAGTACACTGGTCTAACCATCTTTACTGAGTCACTATTTCTATAAAATACCCAGGGGTGATAGTTAATACCATAACTCTCTTATGTCTTTTTTGGGGATATTATAATTGGTTTTGTATGACTTTGATTTTTTAGAGAACTGTGTTACTGTACAGACTTGATTACATTGTTATAGTTATGTATCCAATTTTGGCATGCTTAGTAGTCCTGCAAATGAATGTTCTGCTATTTCATATTTTATTTCAAAAATGATATATAATCTTGAGTGAAAATCAAAATAGACTTCCATCTGTCAGATGTTTTAGTAGAAGCATTTAGTATCCCCAACATTTCAGAAAACTTTTAATGTTTTTGCTTAGAAACAAGATAACTAAAATATAATGTATGATTTTTCTGTTTTCCTAAATTTTGATTCCCAGGATCATATCTCCATTTATTAAAATAAATTTCATTGAACAAAAACATCACTTGGATTTGTATGAGAATGTTAGTTGAGAGCAGGGGTTGACCAGAGCTTCTAAGCCAGATATGGCTCACTGCCTGCTTTTGTAAATATGCTTTTATTGGAACACAGCTGTGCCTCTTGTTATGTATTATCTGTGGCTGCCTACATATGACAGTGTTGGAGTTGAGCAGCTGTGACAGAGATTATATGCCTGCACAGCCATATTAGTATGTGGCCCTTTATAGAAGTAGTTTGTCAGTCTCTGGTATAGATTGTGCATTTGCTTGAAAAGTAATTTTTGTTCCCCATCTGATGTTCAGGGAGTTAGGGGATACAGTAATTTCTTGAAGAATTTCTTAGTGTTCTAAGTGGCGAGTAAGGGTGGTATCCAAAACACTTCAACTTTCAGATTATTTTAGAAAATATTTAGGATGTTTTCTTTTATATGGGTTATATACTCAAACATTTTTGATCACCTTAGAAAATGAGGGTGGAAAAAGACAGTTTCTTAGTAGTACTATAAATAATTTAAATTTGGGGCACTTGGGTGGCTCAGTCAGTTAAGCATCTGGCTCTTGGTTTTGGCTCTGGTCATGATCTCAGGATTCATGGGTCGAGCCTCACATTGGGCTTCACACTGACAGTGCAGAACCTACTTGGGATTCTCTCTCTCCCTCTGCCCCTTAACCCCCCAAAATAAATAAAACTTAAAAAAATAATTTGAACTTCATGGATACCCTGAAAGGGTCTTGAGAAACCAGGGGGTTCCTGGAACTTACTTGTTATAACCTATTTAGAAATCATGCTTCACATTTCTATCAAGTGTTGCTTTTCTTACAAAGTGAGGATGCTGAGGGCCATTTGAATTTAGAAGCACTAATTAGTACATTTACAAATAATAGAAATTCAATTTAAGCCTGTAGTTATCCCAAATATCTTATCAGTTATTTACTTATAATTTGAAAATGGCATGTCTAATTTGAGAAATTCCACCTTTGAATTAAATAGCGAAACCGTATGATCTAGGAGAAACTGGAAAATATTTTAGTTTTCCAGTTTTGTGCTGGTCAGTTATGGAACATACACCATGGACAGTAATCTTATCTTTTTTTTTTTTTTTTTTTAAGTTTATTTATTCGTTTTGAGAGAGGCAAAGACAGCACAAGTGGGGGAAGGGCAGAGAGAGGGGGAGAATCCCAAGCAGGCTCTGCACTGTCAGCATGGAATCTGGTGTGGGGTTTGAACCTATGAAACTGTGAGATCATGACCTGAGCTGAAACCAAGAGTCAAATGCTTAACCAGCTGAGCCACCCAGGTGCCCTAGTAATCTTACCTTCTGGTTTGTAGCTTTTCTGTGATTGGAGGGCTGGAAATAACTGTTTGGAATAAGATATTGTCGAGGCTAAGCTTGAAGTATAGAAAGTATGTTGAATAAAAACAAACACTAGATGATTCATGATTTATAAAATAGAGAAAGGATTATTAGTTTGAATGTGAAAGATGAAGCTTGAAATAAATTCCTTTGTTAATTTTTAAGTCATGAAACCGCGATTATTCACAATGCAATAGGTTTAATACCTGTTTAATAATTTAATATTACAGTTTTGATAGTGCTCTTCAGTCTGTGAAATCTTGTGTGGGTGGAAATGATGAACTCTCAACTACTTTCTTAGAAGTAAAAGGGCATTTCTACATGCATGCTGGTTCTCTGCTTTTGAAGATGGGTCAGCATAGTGATCTGCAATGGCGAGCTCTCTCTGAACTGGCTGCATTGTGCTATCTTATAGCGTTTCAGGTAAGCTTTTCCTGGTTTTGGGTGTAGTTGACATTTCACTGAGACTCTGTTGTATTTTACATGGAGATGTGTCCTGGTATATATTGAAAATACAAATAAATCTGTAGAATTGAAGTCGAAATAGTTTATTTGAAAGGTGAAAAATAAGAATATTTCTACAGTATTGGTGAGGTGAAACAGGTATGTTGATGCATTGCTGGTGGCAGTCTGTATTGCTTGACTTACTGGAAGACCACTTTGAAGAGTTTGATCTTTTTACTCTGCCATTTCTGGGAACCTGTAATAAGGAAATAATCTCAAATATGGATAAAATTTGATTCAAAAAGATGTGCACGCATAACTTGGACAGAAACTTAAGTAAGTTTTGGGGATGGTTACATAAGCTGTGATAGAAGAATGTGTTTAACATGTTAATTGAAACACATAATGTATGTAATATGTATATAACATTGGTGATATTATCTATAGTATATAACAGTATCTCTTCATCTTTGGAAATGTAATTCCTTTCTTTATACATAGAACATGACATGAACGGGGTGCCTGGGTGGCTCAGTCAGTTGGGCATCCGACTTTGGCTCAGGTCATGATCTCACCGTCCGTGGGTTTGAGCCCTGCATTGGGCTCTGGGCCGACAGCTTGGAGCCTGGAGCATGCTTCGGATTCTGTGTCTCCCTCTCTCTCTGCCCCTCCCCCACTCAAGCCTTCTCTCCGTCTCTCTCAAAAATAAATAAAAATTAAAAAAAAATTTTTTTAAAGAATATGACATGAAGGAAAGATGCCAAAATGTGAACCATTATGATGATGAGATGCTGGCCATTAACCCTTCCCCAATCCATTTTTGTAGTTTTAATGTTTTCTTTAGTTAGCTAATATTCTGAAATGAAAAGAGATAAGCAGTCTGCTCCAAAATGCAAAGGGCCTGGCTTATAAGAATAATTGTTAGTTTTGGTGAACTGTCTTTTGCTTGAGGGAAAGAAAAAAGGATTCACTGTACTTTTAGGGAAGCTTCCTCCTTCTAGTTCATATTATATAGATCTTTTTTTAAACACTGTTGATACTCATCCCACGATGTTAAGTGCTCCTGTTTGCTCAGCAGAAGCATTTGGGTTCATCAAGAATATATGTATTAGTGAAAATAGAGTGAAGCTAATGAAGTTGCTAATTTATGTAGGCACTAAAAGGTTCTTACGATTAATATTATTAAAGAATCTTCAAAGAAGTGAGTTATTTTTAATGGAAACTGGACTCTTAATTTTTTAAATATATATTTTTAAGTTAATGCAGTCAACTGTTTTAAACTTTGACCCTTTTTAGTGGTAAAAACTAAATTTCCTTCTTTTTTTATTATTTTTTTTAAAGTTTATTTTGAGAGGGAGAGAGAGGCAGGGAGGGGCAGAGAGAGAGAATCCCAACCAGGCTTCACGCTGTCAGTGCAGAGCCCAGTGCCAGGCACGAACTTGCAAACCATGAGATCACGACCTGAGCTGAAATCAAGAGTCAGATGCTTAACTGACTGAGCCACCTGGGTGCCCCTCAATTTCCTTCTTAAACCATTCACTCAAATCTTTCCTACAAGACAAAGACTATTATCAGTATCTTGAATATTTAGAAGTTTTTCTGCATATGTAAGCATAAAACACACCCTTTACTTTTTTTTTTCTTTTAATGTTTATTTTTTGAGAAAGAGAGCATGAGGAAGGGAGGCGCAGAGAGAGGGAGACACAGAATCCGAAGCAGGCTCCAGGCTTTGAGTTGTCAGCACAAGATCCCTACGTGGGGCTCGAACCCATGAACCACAGATCATGACCTGAGTCGAAGTCAGGTGCTTAACTGACTGAGCTATCCAGGCACCCCTCCTTTCTTTACTTTTAAAACTGTTTTGCCTCAGTGAAGGTGTGCTTTATCTACTGTCTAACATTTTGCTTTTTTCACTGTTTTTCCATTGTCTCATTTCAGCATATAGACGTCCACTTCAGTACTTCTCTTTTACCTACTACACATTTCCATTGAATGGATAAATAATGGAAACCTCTTAGATGCTTGAATTTTATATTACCATGTGTTGTAAAGCTTAATTATCAAATGATTATAAGCATAGAGAGGAAGTGTAGACTGGCATAGAAGTGCTTAAGGAATCCTGTCAGGCTAGCATTTTTAATGGTAGGATTTTCAGACTCTTGATCAAGGGAATGTTGTGGTTTTAGTAAGTGTATCTGCGTTTCAGGTAGGCATTACACAAAGTCTTTCTTGAAACTGTTTAATTTCAGATGAGGATATGTTGGCTTGGGATGACGTGACTGAGTGGATTGATAACTAATTAGTCACAAATGATAACTGTAAAAGGGGCCAGTTTTATGAATTGAGGTCAGTTTGAAAGCAAAATGAATTATATCACATTTTGTTTTTCATTTTGTGTGCTCTTCAACATCTTCAGAAACAGTTTGCCATCATGTTTAGAAAACTTACGGATAAAAGCATAAGTCTAACTAATGTTTCTAAAATTCAAAATAAGAAGATTTTAGATTCAAGGAATATATTTTGAAAAATTAGTGTCTTTGGAAAAGTGATTGTATTCATACGGTTTAAAACTCTAGTGGTGTATAAGAGTATACCGTGAGAATTCCTTTCTACTTCTGTTCTTTCAGTCATTTTTTCTCTTCCCTGGGGGAACTAATAATACTCATTTCTTGTGAGTTCTTCAAGAAATGTTTTGTGCATATATAAGCAAATAGACACTGCCCCACTCCTACTTCCCTTAAAAAGTTACAGATAGATACATTCTGTACATTTTTATTTCCTTTGCTTTTTACTTTTTAAAACATTTTTTAATGTTTATTTTTGAGAGGGGGGGAGGGGCAGAGAGAGGTAGACACAGAATCGGAAGTAGGCTCCAGGCTCCAAGCTGTCAGCACAGAGCCTGACGCGGGGCTCAAACTCACAAACTGTGAGATCATGACCTGAGCTGAAGTCAGACACTCAACCGACTGAGCCACCCAGGTGCCCCTCCTTTGCTTATTTTAATGAAATATGTGTTGGTGGTATTTCCATGTTGGTATAGAAAACATAGCATGAGTATTGCATCCTCATTTGTTTTGATAATGGTTGCATATCATTCCATTCTATGAAGGTACTGTAATTTTGGGTTTTTTTTTTTTTTAAACAGTTCCCTAAAACCAAGTCATTAGGTTACTTTTACTTTCTTGCTATGCTATTTCAAATAATTCTTTAATGAATAACTTGTGGTATTTCACATGTGAAAATTTATGGGTAAAATAAATTCTTGAAAGAAGAATCAAAGTGTATTTATGCATTTATAATTTGTAGGGCTTTTGTCAAATTTCCAACTTCACAGAAGTTGCACCAGACCACTACAATTAAGAAAGTCATTGAAATTTAAAAGCAGTTACTCTAACCACTCATGTATTGCTTTTAAA
The DNA here is from genome assembly GCF_018350215.1 of Panthera leo. Lineage (NCBI taxonomy): Eukaryota > Metazoa > Chordata > Mammalia > Carnivora > Felidae > Panthera > Panthera leo. The sequence continues at coordinate 51,889,488 of NC_056681.1, read as the reverse complement.
GGGCTATCTCTAGTAAGTGCCTGTTGTCTGTGACTGAATATTTTCAGTGATTGAACATTCACTACTTTTCAAGATAGCCCATTGCATTTTTGATAGTTTGGGTCTTAGTGCTTCCTTATGTGTAGCAAAAATATTTTTCAGCCTGCTACCCATTGGTGTTTTTCTTTTGGTACTATTTAAAAACACTGAACTCATTTGTGAATGATTTTCTTAATATCTGAAGGGAACTATTGTATTTTCTTCATCATTTTTTCAGCTCTTCATAGGACACAGCTTGGAGTCCCTTTTCCTCTCTTGGCTGTACCACTTTATCCCAGTGGTGTCCCATATTATCCATGCTCTTTAAAAGCGTACTGTCTGTAGTGTGGCATTTGAAGGCGCTTTTATAGTAGAAAGTCATTTCTTGGATGTTAATCTTTGTAGACAGCTTTTATATATTAACTAAATCCTTGATTTCCCAGTTTATTCAGTTGAAAAACTGCAACTCCTACTCAGTTTAACCATTGGTTAATTGTTCATCATCAAAAAAGCGCATTGTAACAGAAAGGAACATATTACTGTTAGAAATATGGGTATCACTAAATTAAGACTTGATTTTAAAATTATCAGGTTCCAAGACCAAAGATTAAATTAATAAAAGGAGAAGTTGGACAAAATCTACTGGAAATGATGGCCTATGATCGTCTGAGCCAATCAGGTAATGGTAACGTTTAATTAGTTTTATTTTAAAAAGAAAAAGAAATTTCTCTGTTAGAGTACACCTTATGATAATCCTGTCTGTTTAGGAGATACTTTGCATAATCATTTCTCTTTGCCATCTTGGATGAGGGCGAGAGAGAACTAGAAGTGTCTCCTTCAGAAGGTAACAAATGTTTGATATTGTTTGCTTCTGGATGGAGAAACTTTTTTTTTTTAATTTTTTTTTTTTAACGTTTACTTATTTTTAAGACAGAGACAGAGCATGAACAGGGGAGGGTCAGAGAGAGAGGGAGACACAGAATCTGAAACAGGCTCCAGGCTCTGAGCTGTCAGCACAGAGCCCGACGCGGGGCTCGAACTCACAGACCGTGAGATCATGACCGAGCCGAAGTCTGACACTTAACCGACTGAGCCACCCAGGTGCCCCTGGAGAAACTCTTTAATCCCTCCTTTATCTAGTTGCTAGAGCCTCCATTTGATATTTTAATGAGCTTCTTGAACTAAGAATAATTACTGATCTGCCAGCCATTTAACATCAGTAGTTTCTAAGATAACTGCTGTGGAGGATATAAAGGTGAAGTAATGGATCTCTTAAGGAACTGACCACACAGTAAAGAAAATAAAAGATATATACTTAACATACTGTTAGGCTTTTAGAATTTGTAAATTTATTTCCACTTTTGACTATTTGGGATGGATCTTAAAGGTCTATTACATATTATCTGGTTTTGCTGAGGCAGAAACTTCAAGATGTTCATATGGCCAGTGAATCAAGCAATGAGCTGAAGAAGCATAATGCTTTATATAAGAAGCAATTTTGATATAAAATTGAATGAACTTTGTAAAGAGCAAGTAGTAGTATTAAATTAAAGTTACTATAAGTTTTGTCTGTAGTTAGACTGTTGGTCAAAGCTTATATTGCTCCTCTATCCCACAGCTTGCTTTTTTGTGAGAGGTGGACTTTCAGTCCTTAAAGAAGTAACTTTGTATTTTCTTCTTATGTCTCCTGTCTGCCTTGCAAGGCTGTCATAGATGCTTTTGCAGGGTTACAGTTAGTAAAATGAACTGTATTTTAATGTCTTTGATCTGGGCATTCCTGAATCTGTCGCTGCAAATTTTTGGAGAGATAAGTCTGGTGGTAACCAAACCTGACTGACTAGCAGAATTATTTCACGGAGTGGTTTGTTTTTTGTTTTTTTTTTTAAACAGCTTAATTGAGAGTAAATTCACATACTATATAATTTATATAAATGTACGACTCAGTGGTTTTTAGTATGTTCACAGAATTGTGCACCCATCACCACAATTTTAGAACATCTTCATCACCTTGCAAAGAAACATCATACCCATTAGTAGTCACTTCCCATTTTCCCCCAAACCCTCTAGTCCTGGACACCCACTCATATTCTATCTCTTTAGATTTCCTTATTCTGGGCATTTTTATATAAATTGAACTGTACACTGTGTGGTCTTTTGTGACTGACGCTTCTTCCACTTACCATAGTGTTTTCAAGGTGCATCCATGTTACAGCAGGTACGAGAACTTTATCTAAGGAGTGTTTTAAAAATAGATTCCTTACCCCAAACCTGTGGAATCAGAGTCTCTGGGAGTGTGGCCTGGAAATAATTATTTTTTGTTTTTGTTTTTGTTCATATATATATATATATATATATATATATGTATATATATATATATATGTATATATGTATGTATATATATGTTTATTTATTTATTTTTATGTTTATTTTTGAAGGATTGAGAGACAGAGCATGAGTGGGGGAGGAGCAGAGAGAGATGAGGCACAGAATCTGAAGCAGGCTCCAGGCTCTGAGCTGTCAGCACAGAGCCCCATTAAGGGCTCAAACTCACAAACTGTGAGATCATGACCTGAGCCAAAGTCAGACGCTTAACTCACTGAGCCACCCATGCGCCCCTGGAAATAATTGTTTTTTAAAAGCTTTTTCAAGGATGAGTCTTACCAGCTAGGCTTAGAAATTGGTGTATCAGATCAGAGAATTTGAGCTTGGCTCTGTTCTCCTTTGGCCACTTAAATGACACACTTTCCATCTAAAACGTAAATACTTTAAATACTTTTGGCGTTTTTCACATACTCTCCTCTTTCCTTTCACTCTGGCATGTAGATATAGTTAACTGTTAAATTTGTAATCTGTGTCCATTTTTTGCTTAAGAACCCTTTTTGTTCCGTTGTGGTTGCTGGGTTGGAGGGTTAGCTCTGAGGTAGTCATGTTTTTTTCTCCTTAGGGTATATGCATGAAACTATTGAGAGATACAAATAAGAACAGTCTTTTTTAATTGATGGTAATAATTTGTTTTTCAGGACACATGCTGCTAAACTTAAGTCGTGACAAGCAAGATTTTTTAAAAGAGGTTGTAGAATCCTTTGCCAATAAAAGTGGGCAGTCTGCTTTGTATGATGCTCTGTTTTGTAATCAGTCACCTAAGGATAGATCTTTCCTTGGTAAAGATGATATTGGAAACATTGCTGTGCAAGCACCAGAGCCTGATGATTTGGCTAGATATGATGTTGGTAAGTTGTTATCTTTTAAAGTAAACATTTTGTATTTTAATCCTTTTATTTTAGAAGAATAAAAGCAGAAAGAAATAAATTGCTCATAATCTCATTACTCAAAATAATGACTTAATATTTTCCTGTATTCCTTTGAGGTTTTTGGTGGTATAGGCAGGTATGAGGGGTTGGTAATGGTGGCATGTTTTTCTTCTATACTTTAAAAAATTTTTTTAAATGTTTATTCATTTTTGAGAGAGAGAGACAGAGCAGGAGCCAGGGAGGGGCAGAGAGAGAGGGCGACACAGAATTCGAAGCAGGCTCCAGGCTCTGAGCTGTCACCACAGAGCCCGATGTGAAGCTCGAGCTCACAAGGCATGAGACCATGACCTGAGCTGAAGTTGGACGCTTAACCGACTAAGCCAGGTGCCCCATGTTTTTCCTCTAAATAGTTGTTTATACTGTACATATGATTATTTTCACTCATGAATTCCCTCCCTGTTTATCTGTTTTGGTAAATGCCACTTTTAATGCCAGTACAATCTGTTGTATGAATTAGCCATAATTTTCAGGCCAGTTTTTTGTTGTTCAGTATCTAGGATGTTTTCAGTTTGTTCACTGTTAATATATCTCCATTTCACATTTTCCCATAGAGTTGCCTAAAGACAGAATCACGGGGGTAAAGTTGATGAATTTTAAATCTCTTGCAAATTGCCGTATTGACAGAAGAGTTGTACCTCTTTATGCTTCCAAAAGCTCATAACTTTTTCAGTATTAAATTTCTTGTAGAAGAGGGGTGCCTGGCTGTCTCAGTCAGTTAAGGGTCCAACTTCAGCTCAGGTCATGATCTCACAGTTTGTGGGTTCAAGCCCCATGTCAGACTGTGTGCTGACAGCTCACAGCCTGGAACCTGCTTTGGATTCTGTGTCTCCCTCTCTCTCAGCCCCTCCCTCGCTTGCGCTCTCTCTCTGTCTCTCAAAAATGAATAAACATGAAACAATTTTTTTTTTTAATTTCTTGTAGAAGAAAAGATCTCTTTACTATTCCAAGGGATTAATGTAGTGGTATCCCATTGTTTTAATGACTCTTTACTGAAAGGAAAATCCATTGTTTCAGGATTTTTTACTGGGTGGCTTTTGTCACTACAGTGTTTCATTGAGTTCTGGTGAGTACCTTTTTTCCCTTAGATGGAATTGAAAAGAGCTTTCTTCATAACTATTGTTATTAAAATTCCTAGACAAAAAGTGTGAATATCCTTAGTAAGAAAATGAGACTCTGCTTATCATAGAATTTGCCCCTGTTCACGTAGAAGAACATTTCTAAAATTAAGATACATTTGTTACAAGTAATTGGCGAAACTGATGGCACAAGCAAAATTTCCAAAACCTCAGTCCAGTTTTTTTCTATTTCAGGTGCCATTAGAGCACATAATGGTAGTCTTCAGCACCTTACCTGGCTTGGCTTACAGTGGAATTCACTGCCCACCTTACCTGCAATTCGAAAATGGCTAAAGCAGCTGTTTCATCATTTGCCCCAGGAAACTTCAAGGCTTGAAACAAATGCACCCGAATCAATATGTGTTTTAGATCTTGAAGTAAGCAAAGATTTTAACAAATTAAATATTTTGTGTTTTGTTTAATTTTTTGCCTAATTTAAATTGATTTTTCTTTGAATAAACCAGGTATTTCTACTTGGGGTGATATATACCAGCCACTTACAAATAAAGGAGAAGTATAATTCTCACCATAGCTTCTATCAGCCTCTATGCTTGCCACTTCCTGTGTGTAAGCAGCTTTGTACAGAAAGACAAAAATGTTGGTGGGATGCAGTCTGTAATCTAATTCACAGAAAAGCAATGTAAGTAGTAAAATAAAAATATTCCTTTAACTGACTGCCTAAGTTTTTAACTTAAAAACCTATTTAAAAACTTACTGCCTAGGTATCTAACTCTCATGTGAAGATTGAGTTTAATTCTCATGTGATGATTAACATACATGTAAGTTTTGAAATGCACATTTGTAAATCAGTTTTATTAAATAAAACTTTTTTAGACCTGGAACCTCAGCAAAATTGCGACTTGTTGTTCAGCATGACATAAACACTCTAAGGGGCCAGGAAAAACATGGCCTTCAGCCTGCCCTGCTTATACATTGGGCAAGATGCCTTCAGAAAACGGTGAGTTCGTTAAAGTGTAAGCATTTTTAAGAACATTATGTAATGTTTAAAAATCATAAACTTTTCACTGAGTCTTTTAGTTCAAAGAAACAGTATCAGCCTGTTCCTGTTATGCTAGGTAAAGTGTATTTTTTTAATCTTGCCACGAAATAGTTAACAGTTTACATGTAAGTATTTGGAACAGTGCCTGGCACAGTAAATGTTACATAAGTATTAACTGTTCTTATTAGTAGTTAATAATTATGTTAATGATAATTATTATCCAGCCTGAAATTTTTTTTTTAACATACCAGTAGCAGAAGGCTTTGTAGGTTAAGACCAATACAGATCTTTGTAAATATTTGAAATCTGTTTTGTGGCAAGGTTAGTTGTAGATGTTTAACTCTGTGACTACACTGTGACACTTACAGAATGGTTGATTTGGGCTATGTAAAATGGCAGCTTTTAAAGTTTATTTATTTTGAGAGAGAGCGTGCATGAGCAGGGGAGGGACAGAGAGAGTGTGCAAGAGAGAATTGCAAGCATGCTCTGTACTGCCAGCACAGAACCTTATGCTGGGTAGAACCCACATCATGAGATCATGACCTGAGCCTGAGATCATGACCTGAGCCTGAGTCGGATGGTTAACTGATTGAGCCAGCCAGATGGCCCTAAAATGGCAACTTTAAAAGAATAGATTGGGCTGCCTCATTAGGTAGTATCACTGAAAGTGTTTAAAAGTTGGGTCTAGAATGATCACTGGTATCAAGATGGTTGGTTATTCCAACATTTAGAGAGTGAGGCATATGACTTTTGAGATTCTTTTTGCCTTGATTTGAAATTTTAACCACTTGTTTAGACCATTTATAAAGGAATTTTTAGATTCTGTTATTTGTGTTCCTTAGGTTGTGTGCTTCTTTCTATTTTAGGGCAGTGGTCTTAATTCTTTTTATGATCAACGGGAATACATAGGCAGAAGTGTTCATTATTGGAAGAAGGTTTTGCCAATGTTGAAGACAATCAAAAAGAAGAGCAGTATTCCTGAACCTACAGACCCTTTGTTTAGACATTTTCATAGTGCAGACATTCAGGTAATGGAGGATCCCTTTGTGAATGAACTGGAGATGTGGATTTCTAGTTTAGAAACAAAGAAATGGAGGTATAAACTGCTTAAATTAATTGCCTGGCTACTTGATCCTTGTCTTGTTTTCAAAATCCACTATCTGTTGCAAAACATGGCAGAAAAGAGGGCTGAGCTGTTAATTTCATTAGAAATTATCGTGTAAAATCTTTGGGGAATCACTTGGGTTTGATATTCTGGAGAGAGGCAGTTGGACTAAAAATTACTAAATGTGTTTAGGCATCTGAAGTTGGTGAATACGAGGAAGAAGCAAACATAACATTTGCTATATTGGATGTAGTTAATGGAAATATAGAAGATGCTATCACTGCTTTTGAATCTATAAAAAACATTGTTTCTTACTGGAATCTTGCACTGGTAAGTAGATGGTGGTAGGTGAGTTAACAGTGTTTTGTGTTAAAAACCTAATTTTTTCATAAGAGCATTCTTTGGATAGATTTTTCACAGAAGAGCAGAAGACATCGAAAATGATGCCCTTTCTCCTGAAGAACAAGAAGAATGCAAAAATTATCTGAGAAAGACCAGGGACTACCTAATAAAGATTTTAGATGACAGTGATTCCAATCTTTCAGTGACCAGGAAGGTAAGCTTCAGGCTGTTTGTACTTTCTTACTATTGATAACTGGTTAATAAGTGTTTTATGCTTTGCTTTTATATATATATTAAAAAAATTTTTTTTACTTGTTTTATTTTTTACTTTTTAAAATTTACATCCCAAATAGCATATAGTGCAACAATGATTTCAGGAGTAGATTCCTTAGTGCCTCTTACCCATTTAGCCCATCCCCCCCCAACCCCTCCAGTAACCCTCTGTTTGTTCTCCACATTTAAGAGTCTCTTCTGTTTTGTCTCCCTCCCTGTTTTTATATTCTTTTTGTTTCCCTTCACTTATGTTCATCTGTTCTGTGTCTTAAAGTCCTTGTATTAGTGAAGTCGTATGATATTCGTCTTTCTCTGACTAATTTTACTTAGTATAATACCTTCCAGTTCCATCCATATAGTTGCAAATGGCAAGATTTCATTCTTTCTGATTGCCGAGTAATACTCCATTGTATATATGTACACCACATCGTCTTTATCCATTCATCCGTTGATGAACATTTGGGCTCTTTCCATACTTTGGCTATTTGCTGCTATAAACATGGGGGTGCATGTGTCCCTTAGAAACAGCACACCTGTATCCCTTGGATAAATGCCTGGTAGTGCAATTGCTGGGTCATAGGGTAGTTCTATTTTTAGTTTTTTGAGGGACCTCCATACTGTTTTCCAGAGTGACTGCACCATTTTGCATTCCCATTAATTTTTTTTTTAACGTTCATTTATTTTTTGAGAGACAGCAACCGAGTGTGAGTGGGGGAGGGGCAGAGAGAGAGGGAGACACAGAATCTGAAGCAGGCCCCAGGCTCTGAGCTGTCAGAGCCCAACGTGGAGCTTGAACTCCTGAACCGCGGGATCATGACCTGAGCCGAAGATGGCCACTTAACCAACTGAGCCACCCAGGCACCCCTGGTTTTATATTTTGATAATTTCAGAAATACTCAGTAATATACCTATTATTAATGCACAGAACAGTGTGTGTAAATGTTCAATTAGCATTGCTCTATCTTAGGTGTGGTGTTTTTTAAACTTGGGAACCTAACTTTTTATTCTTAACAAAAATACTTGTTAGGGAATAAAAGATTTCTAAGGCAGAACATTTATTTTTGTTACCTTGGCAATGTACTCAAAGTAAATATTGCAGCCTAATGCCTTGCTGTTAATGAATTTTGCAGTTAAACATTTCACTGAAATCAGAAATAGTTGCTGACACTTTCAGATTATTTCTCCTCCTCTTTACCTTTGCTGTGAACTGTCTTTTTTTTCTTTTTTTTTTTTTTTTTAACTATCAGCAGTTTTAGACTGTCATGATGTTATTAACTTTAGTTGTACCCAACTTTCCAAGTATTTTGTTGATTAATTCATGTTGCTGATCTTAAATTAGGATTGATATTGTCTGGTGCATTCTAGCACCTGTTTCTCTCTCCCCATTCAAAATCAATAAAAATCAGTAGCTTACTTTGTTCATGTGGGAAAATCTTCCTAAGTTAACATTTCTCTACCATTATTATGGCTAATAGCAGGGGTAGATATATCATACACTTTAGAATCAGAAGACTTTACACAGCAGTTTCACCTATGTTCCTGTGTAGAGTGGTTATTATACAAGAGTGAGAAAATAGAAGCACATCCGTAAGATAAAATCTTTGTATTTGTTTCAGAGTTGTTTATTTTTGCAAACTTGATTCATCCCTTTTGTTTTTAGTTGCCTGTGCCGCTGGAGTCTGTAAAAGAGATGCTTAACTCAGTCATGCAGGAACTTGATGACTATAGTGAAGGAGGCCTGCTTTATAAAAATGGTTCTTCTCGAAATGTAGATTCAGAAGTAAAACATTCTACACCATCTCCCACCAGATATTCTTTATCACCAAGTAAAAGTTACAAGGTAAGTACAAAAAATGAATTACTCCATTGCAGAATATATTTCTATTCTAAATGTTTTAAATATTATTTTGTTACTTTTTTAGTATTCTCCCAAAACACCACCTCGATGGGCAGAAGATCAAAATTCTTTATTGAAAATGATCTGCCAGCAAGTAGAGGCCATTAAGGTAGATCACTTAATATCTCTAAACTGTGTCTCTTCTGTTCCAAGATTTCTTCCTTCACCACTCCCTCACATCTTTGTAAAGCCATTCAAAATGACCCTTTGCCATGCTACAATAGAGTTATGCATATTGTTTTGCATACGTCTACCTTGACACTTAACCATATTTTTCCTATGTTTTTAATTATAATTTTTTAATTTAATTTTTTAAACTTTAATTCTAGTGTAGTTAACATAGCATTTATATTAGTTTCAGGTGTATAATACAGTAATTCAGTAATTCCATATATTACTCAGTGCTTATTAAGATAAATATATTCTTAATTCCTGTTACCTATTTCACCCATTCCCCCCCATTCATCTCCCCTCTGGTAACGGACTATCTGTTCTCTATAGTTGAGTCTGTGTTTTTGGTTTGTTTCTTTGTTTGTTTTTAAAATTTTATTTCTTATTTTTTAAAATTTACATGGTGCAACAATGATTTCAGGAGTAGATTCCTTAGTGCCCCTTACCCATTTAGCCCATCCCCCCCTCCCACAGCCCCTCCCGTAACCCTCAGTTTGTTCTCCATATTTATGAGTCTCTTCTGTTTTGTCCCCCTACCTGTTTTTATATTATTTTTGTTTCCCTTCCCTTATGTTCATCTGTTTTGTCTCTTAAAGTCCTCAAATGAGTGAAGTCATATGATTTTTGTCTTTCTCTGACTAATTTCACTTAGCATAATACCCTCCAGTTCCATCCATGTAGTTGCAAATGGCAAGATTTCATTCTTTTGACTGCCGAGTAATACTCCATTGTGTGTGTGTGTGTGTGTGTGTGTGTGTGTGTACATATACATATATATATCACCTCTTCTTTATCCATTCATCCATCGATGGACATTTGGGCTCTTTCCATACTTTGGCTATTGTTGATAGTGCTGCTATAAACATGGGAGTGCATGTGTCCCTTAGAAACAGCACACCTGTATCCCGTGGATAAATGCCTAGTAGTGCAATTGCTGGGTCGTAGGGTAGTTCTATTTTTAGTTTTTTGAGGAACCTCCATACTGTTTTCCAGAGTGGCTGCACCAGCTTGCATTCCCATTTCTTTGTTTTGTTTCTTAAATTCCACATATGCGTGAAATCCTCTGGTGTTTGCCCTTTTCTGGCTTAGTTTGTTTAGCATTATACTCTCCAGATCCATCCATGTTGTTGCAAATGGCAGAGTTTTCTTCTTTTTTATGGCTGAATAATATTCTGCAGTGTATATGTGTGTGTGTATACATACACATACACTACATCTTCTTTATCCTTTGATCTATCATTGGACACTTGGGTTCCTTCCATAATTTTGCTGTTGTAAATAATGCTGTAGTATATATAGGAGTGCATATATCCCTTCGAATTCATGTCTTTATATTCTTGGTAAATACCCAGTAGTGTGAATACTGGAACATATGGTAGTTGTATTTTTAATTTTTTGAGGGACCTCCATTCTGTCTTCCACAGTGACTGCACAAATTTGCATTCCTGCCAACATTGTGTGAAGGTTCCTTTTTCTCCACATCCTTGCCAACACTTAACTGTTTCTTGTGTTTTTGATTTTAGCCATTCTGACAGGTGGGGTGATATCTCGTTGTGGCTTTGATTTATATTTCCCTGATGATGATTGATGTTGAGCATCTTTTCATGTGTCTTTTGGCCTTAACCATATTTTTGAAATTACTTGTTTCTGCTTCCTCACCAGGTGTGAATTCTTCCAAGGGAAAGACTCTTTTATCCAAAACATAGCAGCATTCCTGATGTAGAGGTGGTTCCCAAGTGATTGAATTGAACTAGTAAAACTAATTATACTTTGGTCTAGTTCATTTCTCAGACTGATTGTGTGTGTCATATTTTATAGCTAGGTATTGGTCTAAGTTTCAGAAAGTCTATCTTTTTAATCCTGTCGAATGAATTGGACTTAATTATGTAAGGAAATGCTTATTTATTCATGATTTTATTTTAGCTGTATGAGAGTAACCTTAACTGTAAGGCTCAGAGGAGCTTTATTTACTTCTTTGGAATTGGAACTATAAGTAGGTTGTTTCATGCTCATTGGGCAAGAATTAAATTGCTCATACTTTTAAAGTTACAGCAAAGAGATCCTGATACGTGTTCAGTTATTACAGTGCTATGTGAGACTGTGCTGTGTTCAGTTATTACAGTGCTGTGTGAGACTTAGCAAAAATACTGTTTGGAAGGGAACAAAATTTCGAATTTGCACAAAGATTTTGTATGCTAATTTTATATAATCATGGCCTATTTTGATATTCTGTACAGTCTTTTCTTACCTTAAATGGGTTTCAGGCACCCAGCATTGTATTCTGTGGCAGTGTAGTGGAGAGCATTACTCTATGTTTTGAAAAGCTGGGTTCTAGTAGTAACTCTGCCACTAATTAATGCTCTTGACCCAAGCAGTTCTTTTCTGTTTGCTTGGCTTCTCATTTGTAAAGTGAGAATTGTTGAAACCAGTTATTAGCACATTTTCTAGTTGTTTGAATTTTAAAAATTATGATTATAGTATAATTGTATGTTCAAAACTACAGTCCAGATACCAGTAGAGACTACTAAATTTTTCCAGGTAATTCTATCAGTTTCTTATTTTTGGATGTGCAGCATCTGGGCTAATAAACACGGTAGATAGTTGGATAGGGAAAATTTTATTTAACTTGAAAGTTTGAGATATTTTTGATCTCAGTATATATAGCTTTGGGAAATATCTATTGGAAAACACTTTTAGAAGAAGAAAGCAGACATGCTGGATCTGTGACCTCACTTATAACTGGTCAGATACCTGGGCCTATATACAAATATTTGATACTGTTTTTAAAAAAGTGGTCTGTTGGGGTGCCTGGGTGGCTCAGTCAGTTGAGTGTCCAACTTGGACTTAGGTCATGATCTCATAGTTCATGAGTTCAAGCCCTGCATCGGGCTCTGTGTTGACGGTGTGGAGCCCGGAGCCTGCTTCGGATTCTTTGTCTCCCTCTCTCTCTGCCCCTCCTTGGCTTGTGTGCGGTCTCTCTCACTCAAAAATAAATAAACGTTAAAAAAAAAAAAAAAAAGTGACCTATTGACTGATACCACTGTAGTTTCTTTGGAAAAGGAAATAGTTTCTTGATAAGTACCTGTTTTGAAAGGGACATTTTGTAGCTTGGGGTTGTGGAGGGTGTCATTTAGTTGTCTATAAACAGCGGTTTGATAACCAGCTATATAGCTATTATTAGAAAGCAGTGTGTCTGGTGTTTTGTCTAGGCAGCAGGGTGGTATTATGAAAACATTTTTGGAATAAAATCTGGTTTGAATTCTGCTGTTTTCTGTGTCTTTTTTCTCCCCCTCATTTTAAGAAGTGAGTTAATATTGCTTATTTGTATAAGGATTGAGAACTTAAGTACAGTGCCTGGTCTATATTATTATATGTATATAATATATTCTGAGAAGATATCAGTTGTTTTCCCTTTCCTAGTGGATCATTAGAGCATCAGCCTTGAAGGAGTTGTATTGTTTCGTTACATCAGATGTGCGTAAGCGGAAAGCTAGTGGTGGGAGGTAATTTGGAACATTGAGTAGCCCAGATGGACTGGAGAGGAAAGCATTGTGGAAAGGAGGCGGTGGAAGGATGGTTGGGACAGTACTTCTGAGGACCAAGAATATCAGAGAAGTGTAATTTATAGGTACTTGTATTTTTGAACAAGGAAGTGTCTTGGCTAGAACTCAACTTTAGAAAGATTAATTTAGGTAAGTGTGGAAAGGAAATGGAGATGAGGCCATCTAGGAGGTTATCAGTTGTTTAGGTGATAGCTAACTCTAACCTCGAATGCATTAGGTAATGGTACTAAGGAATGAAAGAATGGGAACAAATAAGTTTTAACAAATTAAGGATCATTTTCTTAAATCAGTACCTGGTACTCAGATCTTACTGGAATATAAAAACTCTAAAAAAGCATCATTGAGTATTTACATTTAAAATATGTGTTTGCTCTAGCACTGTTTCTGGCATGATAAAATTGCTTACGGTTGTTTTCTTTCTTCCAACAGAAAGAAATGCAGGAGTTGAAACTAAATAGCAGTAACTCAGGGTCCCCTCATCGTTGGCCTACAGAGAATTATGGACCAGATTCAGTGCCTGATGGATATCAGGGATCACAGACTTTTCATGGGGCTCCACTAACAGGTTAGTTGGCAACTGGATAATTCGTTTTTAGTAAAATCACTGTACTTCCCCCTCCTTTACATAGATAACTTGTGAACTCACCTTGTCTATATACATTTGTTTATATACATGTTTATATATGTCTGCTTATATGTTTCTTAAGCTGTGTATTGTATTACTGAGATTTTTCATAACTCCAAGTAGAAACAAAACAAGCTTTCTATGATCCTGTGTATATAAAGACTGAAAGAACCCCTCCATACATACCTCAGAGAAGCTGAGACTGAGATAGAACAATTTCTTATAATTGGGAAATGTTACCTGATGCTGTTGTGCATTAAGAGATGGCTAATTGAAACCTCTTCAGGAATTACTTTGATGATATACTTAGATGTATGACATTCATAGGAAATCTTGTTTATTTTGAAATACAGTGGTTGGTTATACAAAGGAAGGAGGTGGAGCTGGACCATATTGCAATTTGAAGTTGTGGTCTCTAGAACTGACCTCTTGAGCCGTTTTGTGTGTTTCAAATGTGGAGATAAAACTTTGCCTCACATGATTATGTGAGCATTTGTATATGTGTGGATATTAGGCATTTACTTTAGAGTATTTAGTAAACAACGAACCAAGGGTGTTCCTGTGGGTTGTCTGTGTGCAAAAGTGCTTTGGGCATGTAATTTTATTTAATCATAGTAACCAGAATGGTAGCTACCATTATGAATCCTATTTTTATAGTTGAGGAAGTGTGTTTAGAAAGGTTAGGCAATTTATCCATTATTGTACAGCTAGTTATTGGTAGAGCCAGAGTTTAAACTTCAGTGGTCTCACTTTAAAGCCACTCGCCAGTATGATTATGTTGCCCACAGACCACCAGAAATGATAAAAATGTTTTTTTTTTTTAAATGAGATAGATTCTGAAATGGTAATAGTACCCCCCCCCCCATTGTTTTTTAACCAGGGATGATTTAGAATAGTGTGTTCCAGTTTAGATGAGCACATTTATGTGATGGTCCATAGGGCCATATTGAAGGCAGCCTCACTGTCCTCGTGTGACAGCGTCTTCTAAATGCAGGAAAAATAATAGGAAGGAAATCTTTGTAAAGTCACACTTACTAAATGTCACAAGTCATAGGTAAATACATGAGATGTCAAGAGTTCAAACACTGCTCACTTAAAAACCTTGTGCACTGTATAGAGCCTTGCATAGAGAAGATAAGTAAACTGGCTAGCCTTTTCTAGGGCTTTTTGAGTGCTGTGTGGAATTGATCATTTAGCAGCTTTTGAGTCACAATTTCCATTTCTTCTATGTACAGACATAAAAGGTCTTCTGGTTGTTAAACATAACATTCACATTGTCTCATTTTATTCTTGCAATTACCCTATGAAATGTGTAGAAGCAGCACATCCTCATTTTACAATTGAGAAAAATGGAGACCCCAGACACCTCATTGACAAGGTCACAAAGCAGTTTTGTGGCCCTACAAGGTGGAGAGCTCAAGTCCCCCATTTGCCGTTCCTGTGTTTATAGATTTTTTCTTAATAACAGTAAAAATATACCAAGATAGTTCTTGTCTTTTTAAATAAGATAATTAAAAAACAGTGATTAATAAGCTTATAGGAAATGAAGTACTGAACTGTGTAAATAAACTAAAAACTAACTGTACCACAAAGAGTGCTATTAACATTTTGGAGCATTTCCTTCTGGTTCTTTCTCTTTGTTTACATAAAGAATTTTTAGTGATATTTTTATCATTATTGTCTTATATGTGGATGAGTAATCTGTTTTTTAAATATTAGAGTTCTTAGCATTTTTCTTAAATATTTTTTGAAAATACTGTTAATGAATACAAGGTATCCCATCATGTGGAAGTACTACAAATTTTATTTCTTTATTATTTCCAGTTTGCTGTTAGAAATAATGCTGTGAACACATTCTTAGGATTGTTAGGGTATTTAAAAAATACTTTTGTGTTGGGAAATTGCCTTCTGGAAAAGCTATGCCAGTTTATACTGTTATCACCAATATCTGATAGTGCCTACCTCATTGCATTCTTGCTTAGTGTTAATTATTACCAGTTTCTAAAAACCACCAATTTTTAAAACAAAAATGGTATCAGTTTTCATTTTTTTAATACTGGGCATGTTCAACACTTTATAATCTTTTGTATTTCCTGAATTAATCTGTTTGTTTGGTGCTTTTTTTTTACTAGATTATTTTTAGTAGGTTTATAAGAACTTTAATTATTTGTTCACTATTAAGAGTCACTAGTTACTGATAAAGTCACTAGTTAAATTTCAGACTTTATGATTCTTGGGTCATATCCATCAACTTGTTCTGTGTTCTGTTTCTTTTTTCTCCCCCAGAGTGTTTCCAAAATAACCATCTTTACCAGGCAGTCCATTAGTTTTCCAAATTCAAACGAGCTTCTTTAGCAATTTTTACTGTTCTAATCCCTATAAAGAGAAGATAAATAGACTGGCTAGTCTTTTTCAGGTCTTTTTCAGGGCTTTCTAGAATCAGTTGTTTAGCACCCCTTGGATCACGGTTTCCATTTCTTCCATGTCAAGGCATAAATGGTCTTTAGGTTTTGTTCTCTGATAAAACTTTCATAAAACAGATCAAACAAATGATTGTGGTGGCTTTGCCATGAACACGAATGTCTTCTAGGTGTTGGTTTCCTGATGAAACTCATACAAAACAGGTGGAGCAAATAGTTTGGACATGAGCATGAGTGTCAGTCATGATGTGCCTTTTTTTTTTTTTTTTTTTTTTTTTTTTTTTAAGCAAAGGAACACATTTTGTGTTACTTATGAGATTCTTTCCATGAATTTATCAGGTGATTTTTGACTGGAACATTTTCAGCTTCAGTTTATAAAATGCAGCCTTGTCATTCTGCATATTTTTAAGTCTCACTTTAAAAATGTGGCCCTGGGGCCATCAGATGTATATTTTAGTTCCTTAAATCCTTCCTGTGACTAGTGTGTTCCCAATATTTCTGATGTTGAACGTAGACTGTGCTTTCATATCATACCAATCTTCCTTAGAAAACGGATCAAACAGTTTCTTCTTGGCTCCTTTTTTGGTGCTTGTTGTGAGGGGCTTGTTCTTGTTGACCACTGTGGTTCTGCTCTCTTATTCCTCATGTGTCATATTTAGGGGTTTTTCCTAGTTTGTCATTTGGTATTCTTTATGGTATATTTTGATGTATAGAAATTTTTAAAAATCTATAGTTAAATCTTTCTTTGATTTCTATTGCTTTTGTAATTTATAGTTCTTGCCTAGGTAGTCTTAACTATAGTATAGACTTTTTTAACTGTTTTCTTTCTTTTCTTTTCTTTTTTTTTTTTTTTTTTTTTTTAGTTGCAACTACTGGCCCTTCAGTATATTATAGTCAGTCACCAGCATATAATTCCCAGTATCTTCTCAGACCAGCAGCTAATGTTACTCCCACAAAGGTAACAAAGGAATAATTTATACATTTATAAATATCTCCTTTTTAATTGTTCAGGCTTCCTTCAAAGAAATTCAAGAAGTAGTTCAGCATTAAAACTTATATGTCCCATAAGATACAGATATTTTAAATTTCTCTCCAGATACAGAGTTTATGCTTCCTACTCATCTTATTTTTATGTTACAATGAGTGTGAACATTTACAATATTTTCTAAATGGGGTGGTGGTGGTGGTGGTGGTGGTGGTAGTGGTAGTGGTGATGGTGGTGGTGGTGGTGATGATGGGTCCTTCATCATTTTGTTTTGGCGGAAATAGGACTAGAATGGCCTTGCTGAACCACTATGTGGTAAGTACTTCAGGCCTAAAGTGGCTATGTAGGTGTCAATTAACACCCAGTATTACAACCATAGTTGAATTATAAAGCTTTGAAGACAGATGGCTTGGGTGCATTTAGACCTTGGCTTTCTGCTTGCTTGTGACCTTGGGCAAGTTTTTAAATCTCTCTATGCATTAGTTGCCTCATATGTAAAATGAGGATAATAATCCCTTAATTCATAGGGTTTTTGAGGATATTAAAATGAGATACTATATTAAGTGCTTAGAACAGTGCCCAGTTGGCACATTAGTAAATACTTGATAAATGTTAGTCTCCATCATCATCATCATTATTGTTAACATCATTTTACACATTATTTAGGAATGAAGAAATTTATTCTGTGCATTTATTGTAGAATTGGATTTTTAAGATTCTGTCATTAGTTAAGACAGTTTTTATTAAAGGAGTATAACTGTAAGTATCTTTGTAAGTAATGTTGTCTTCTCTTGATGATGTGCTACATACCCTAATGATATTTTTACCTTATAATGCTCATATCTGTGGTTTGTGAGAATTGGTTTGCATCTAGTTATCTGTAATTTTGTAGACAACCTACAAAAAATTTTAACTTTTTTTTTCTTTTAGGGTCCAGTTTATGGCATGAATAGGCTTCCACCTCAACAACACATATATGCCTATTCCCAACAGATGCACACACCACCAGTCCAAAGCTCATCTGCTTGTATGTTCTCTCAAGAGATGTATGGTCCTCCGTTGCGTTTTGAGTCTCCTGCAACAGGAATTCTATCACCCAGGGGTGATGATTACTTTAATTACAATGTTCAACAAACAAGCACAAATCCACCTTTGCCAGAACCAGGTTATTTCACAAAACCCCCAGTTGCAGCTCATGCTTCAAGATCTGCAGAATCTAAGGTTATAGAATTTGGAAAAACTAATTTTGTTCAGCCTGTGCCAGGTGAAGGAATAAGACCATCTTTGACAGCACCCGCACATACAACACAGCCAACTCCTTTTAAATTTAACTCAAATTTCAAGTCAAATGATGGTGACTTTACCTTTTCTTCACCCCAGGTTGTGACACAGCCCCCTTCTACAGCTTACAATAATAATGAAAGTCTTTTAGGTCTCCTAACTTCAGATAAACCTTTGCAAGGAGACAGCTACAGTGGACCAAAAGCTAGTCAAACCATTGGACCTCGAAATACATTCAATTTTGGAAGTAAAAATGTGCCTGGAATTTCATTTACTGAAAACATGGGTCCAAATCAGCAAAAGAATTCTGGTTTTCGTCGAAGTGATGACATGTTTACTTTCCACGGTCCAGGGAAATCAGTATTTGGAACACCTGTGCCAGAGCTGGCGAACAAGAGTCATGAAACAGATGGAGGAAGTGCCCATGGTGATGATGATGATGACGGCCCTCACTTTGAGCCTGTGGTACCTCTTCCTGATAAGATTGAAGTAAAAACTGGTGAGGAAGATGAAGAAGAATTCTTTTGCAACCGTGCAAAATTATTTCGTTTTGATGCAGAATCCAAAGAATGGAAGGAACGTGGAATTGGCAATGTAAAAATCCTAAGACATAAAACATCTGGTAAAATTCGCCTTCTAATGAGACGAGAGCAAGTACTGAAAATCTGTGCAAATCATTACATCAGTCCAGATATGAAACTGACGCCAAATGCTGGCTCTGACAGATCTTTTGTGTGGCATGCTCTTGATTATGCAGATGAATTGCCCAAGCCAGAACAACTTGCTATTAGATTCAAAACTCCTGAGGAAGCAGCACTTTTTAAGTGCAAATTTGAAGAGGCCCAGAGCATTTTAAAAGCCTTAGGAGCAAATGTAGCCTCAACCACAAATCAGACTCTGAGAATTACAAAAGAACCCACAAGTCATGATAACAAAGATATTTGCAAATCTGATGCTGGAAACATGAATTTTGAATTTCAAATGTCAAAGAAAGAAGGGTCTTGGTGGCATTGTAATATCTGCTCATTAAAGAATGCTGCGACTGCTAAGAAATGTGTGTCATGCCAGAATCTAAACCCAAACAGGAAAGATTTCCTTGGTCCGCCATTAGTTGAAACTGTTTCTGCTCTTACAACTGGCCCAGAAAATACTCCAGATAGATTTACACCGATGACTCCAAAGAAAGAAGGTCACTGGGATTGTAGCATTTGCTTAGTAAGAAATGAACCTACTATATCTAGGTGCATTGCATGTCAGAATGCAAAGTCTGCTAACAAAAGTGGATCTTCATTTGTTCAGCAAGCTTCCTTTAAATTTGGCCAAGGAGATCTTTCAAAGTCTGTTAACAGTGATTTCAGGTCTGCTTTTTCTATGAAGGAAGGACAGTGGGATTGCAGTGTGTGCTTTGTACAAAATGAAGGAAGTTCTACAAAGTGTACTGCTTGTCAGAATCCAAGAAAACAGAGTTTACCTACGTCTTCTGTTCCAGCATCTGCTTCTTTTAAGTTTGGAACTTCAGAGACAAGTAAAACCCCGAAGAGTGGATTTGAGGACATGTTTGCTAAGAAGGAAGGACAGTGGGATTGCAGTTTCTGCTTAGTACGAAATGAAGCAAATGCTACAGTATGTGTTGCTTGTCAGAATCCGGGTAAACTGAGTCAACCCACCTCTGCTGTTCCAGCACCTGCCTCTTTTAAGTTTAGTACTTCAGAGACCAGCAAAGCTCCGAAGAGTGGATTTGAAGGAATGTTCACCAAGAAGGAAGGACAGTGGGATTGTAGTGTTTGCTCTGTGCAAAATGAGAGTTCTTCCTTGAAATGTGTGGCTTGTAATTCCTCTAAACCAACTCATAAACATATTGCAGAAGCTCCTTCAGCCTTCACATTGGGCTCAAAGACTAAGTTAAATGATTCTTCTGGAAGTCAGGTTGGAACAGGATTTAAAAGTAATTTTTCAGAAAAAGCTTTTAAATTTGGTACTACAGAACAAGGATTTAAATTTGGGCATGTAGATCAAGAAAGTACACCTTCATTTACATTTCAGGGTTCTTCTAATACAGATCCTAAGTCAACAAAAGAAGGATTTAGTTTTTCTGTCCCTGTGTCTGCTGATGGGTTTAAATTTGGCATTCAGGAGCCTGGAAATCAAGAGAAGAAGAACGAAAAGCCCTTGAAAATGACACTGGTGTTCAGGCTCAGGATATCAGTAATCAGAAGAATGGTAATGGTGTGATTTTTGGTCAAACTGGTAGCACATTTACCTTTGCAGATCTTGCAAAATCAACTTCAGGAGAAGGATTTCAGTTTGGCAAAAAAGATCCTAATTTCAAGGGATTTTCAGGTGCGGGAGAAAAATTATTCTCATCACAAAGCAGTAAAATGGCTGATAAAGCTGACACTTCTGCTGACCTTGAGAAAGATGATGATGCCTATAGAACCGAGGACAGTGATGACATCCATTTTGAACCAGTGGTTCAGATGCCTGAAAAAGTGGAACTTGTAACAGGAGAAGAAGATGAAAAAGTTCTTTATTCACAGCGGGTAAAATTATTTAGATTTGATGCTGAGATAAGTCAGTGGAAAGAAAGGGGCCTGGGGAACCTAAAAATTCTCAAGAATGAAGTCAATGGCAAGCTGCGAATGCTAATGCGAAGAGAGCAGGTACTGAAAGTATGTGCCAACCATTGGATAACAACTACAATGAACCTGAAGCCTCTCTCTGGGTCTGATAGAGCATGGATGTGGTTAGCGAGCGATTTTTCTGATGGTGATGCCAAACTAGAGCAGCTGGCAGCAAAATTTAAAACACCAGAGCTGGCTGAAGAATTCAAGCAGAAATTTGAGGAATGCCAGCGACTTCTATTAGATATACCACTTCAAACTCCTCATAAACTTGTAGACACTGGCAGAGCTGCCAAGTTAATCCAGAGAGCGGAAGAAATGAAGAGTGGATTAAAAGATTTCAAAACTTTTTTGACAAATGATCAAACAAAAGTCACTGATGGAGAGAATGAGAGCTCTGAGGGTGGTGCTGCCGCTGCCTCTGATACAACTAACAAGCCAAACCCCGAAAACACGGGGCCCACACTGGAGTGGGACAACTATGATTTAAGGGAAGATGCTTTGGATGATAGTGTGAGTAGTAGTTCAGTACATGCTTCTCCATTGGCAAGTAGCCCTGTGAGGAAAAATCTCTTCCGCTTTGGTGAGTCAACAACAGGATTTAACTTCAGTTTTAAATCTGCTTTGAGTCCATCTAAATCTCCTGCCAAGTTGAATCAGAGTGGAACCTCAGTTGGCACTGATGAAGAATCTGATGTTACTCAAGAAGAAGAGAGAGATGGACAGTACTTTGAACCTGTCGTACCTTTACCTGATCTAGTGGAAGTGTCCAGTGGTGAGGAAAATGAACAAGTTGTTTTTAGTCACAGAGCAAAACTCTATAGGTATGATAAAGATGTTGGTCAGTGGAAAGAAAGAGGCATTGGTGATATAAAGATTTTACAGAATTATGATAATAAGCAAGTTCGCATAGTGATGAGAAGGGACCAGGTATTAAAACTTTGTGCCAATCACAGAATAACTCCAGACATGACTTTGCAAAATATGAAAGGGACAGAACGAGTGTGGGTGTGGACTGCCTGTGATTTTGCAGATGGAGAAAGAAAAGTAGAACATTTAGCTGTCCGTTTTAAACTACAGGATGTTGCAGATTCATTTAAGAAAATATTTGATGAAGCAAAAATAGCCCAAGAAAAAGATTCTTTGATAACCCCTCATGTTTCTCGTTCAGCCACTCCCAGAGAGTCACCATGTGGCAAAATTGCTGTAGCTGTATTAGAAGAGACCACAAGAGAGAGGACAGATTTAATTCAGGGTGATGACACAGCAGATGCAACTTCAGAAGTTGGAGAAGCATCTAGCACATCTGAAACAACAACAAAAGCAGTAGTTTCTCCTCCAAAGTTTGTATTTGGTTCGGAGTCTGTTAAAAGTATTTTTAGTAGCGAAAAATCAAAACCATTTGCATTTGGCAACAGTTCAGCCACTGGGTCTTTGTTTGGATTTAGTTTTAACGCACCTTTGAAAAATAACAGTAGTGATGCCAGTTCAGTAGTCCAGAGTGAATCTGAAAGAAAAGTGGAACCTAATTGCGAAGAGACGAAGAATTCAGATAGCAAACAGTCTTCAGATGGCAAAGTCAAAAATCTCTTTGCTGCTTTTCCAAAAGAAGAGTCCTCAACTAATTACACATTTAAAACACCAGAAAAGGGTAAGCTCTTTGTCTTTGGTATAAACAGAATTTTTTTCCATTAATTTGTAAATATTTTGCTTGATGCATATACTTTTTGGTAGGATACTAACGTCTTAGTAAAAGTTGGGTTATAATAGCTTTGTGAATAGTGAAAAAATATTGGTGCAGATTTTTTTTCTCCCTAAATCTGTTTCCCTGTGTTTAAACAGCAATAGAAAGTGTGTGTGTGTGTGTGTGTGTGTGTGTGTGTGTGTGTGTGTAAGTTATTTAGGAGATCTGAGTAACTGGAAGATACTTATATCATGCTTAGTGCAGAGAACAAGAACCTAATACAGTACCAAAGTTTAGTGACTCATGTACTTGAATCATGAGTATTACCTCGAGTCTGATTTTTTTAAGTGTCCATTCTTCAACATATTATTCTCTTGTCACTCAAAAACCATGGTACTGAGATGTTTATAAGTTATGTAAGGAAGCCTTGCTGCTAGTATTAAAAGAGTAAAGAAATTACCAGGATAAATAAATATGTAACACAGCCAAATTGGTATAAATTGAGGTATTCTGGCTTTTTATATTTTAAAATCACATTGACTTTGATTCTCAAAATGTTCAAAAATGAAATACTCTTTATTTTCTAGGATTTAATTTTAGCCTTTTTAAATCTAATCCAATGGCTTTTTGGACCAGCATCCCTTCCTCACAGCCTGAGAACAAAGGTATAGAGCTAGCATTCTCGGTATGAGATGACATCAGTTGTTTTTTTTGTTTTTTGTTTTTTTAAGCAGCTGGTAGTCCTTAGCATAGTAACTGGCTGTATGAAATTAAGTATTTAACACACAGTGTGCATGTTAAAGAATGTGTGTTTAAACAAATACTTTTTGACTAGGGGTGTGTAACACCCTTTAATGCTGTTTTTTGTTTTTTGTTTTTTAATGTACTTGGATGTCATGTTTTCTCACTATTGCAAAGCATTATTTTGAGGTAGATCCATACGGTCTTTACCTTTCACTGCTTTGTACTTCATTATTCTGTCATTTTCAGCTGTGCTTAATGAAGACCTGTGTTTTCTCTAACATTTATCTTTAGCCAGTAAGTAATGTTTCCAGTATCCAAACATGTGATGGCAGCATGTATACACATGGAACAGAGTTTCCTTTTAAGGCTATCCTTTTAGACAGGGTTTAGAAAAATATCATATTTGAAAGTAGACTTCATTTTTAACAGCCACCATTAAATGCTAGTATGTTATAAAAGTGTTGGTATTAGAGTGGAATAATAGGAAGTGGGGGATCTGTTGAAGACCTTCAAGAGCAAGGTTAGGGAATTGAAAACCCATTATAAGTATCTAATAACATATCTTGAGTAACCCAAATATGTTCAATGGTAAAGTGACAGTCCTTGATTTGGGGGGGCCTTTAATTTTTTTTTTTAAGTTTATTTATTTATTTTGAGAGAGAGAGAGAGA